>NC_055995.1:6378248-7010104 GCF_018446385.1 Zingiber officinale
GCTTCTTATTCTTGCTATTTTTAAGATAAGCTCTAACTCTTTTTGTCTTCATCGGATGCTTTAGTGCATGTCTCAACTTACCCTACAATACCCATAATATGAAGCTTCATCCGATATAGTCCTTCCTTAATAAGCCTCTTACACAGTTTGCATGTAATTCAAACTCTTTTTTCTTTGCAATACAATACTCCATAATCTCAAACAATATCACTAAACTTCCGCTTCAATTCCACCTCCGGTTATTTCTCATTTTCCCCCTTTACCCTTTAATATAATAAATCAATAATTAAATAAAAGATAAAAAAAATTTAAAAAAAAACACTTACTGAAAATTTGATTTAAAATTAAAACCTGATTTAAAATTGTATTTGTAACATATAAAATATATTAACAAAATATATATATATATATATATATAAAGCTGATTTAACTTTTAAAAAGTTGATTCCTCCACAAAAGTTGATCCCATTTAAAATTTATTAATTTAATTTAACATTTAAAAATATATATATTAAATTAATGGGATAAATTTATTAGGCTTTAATAAGGCCTAATAAATGTATCACAATCTTAGCTAGGAGTTGATTAATTTTATTAATATAAAGTCCTAAGTTAAAAAAAAAGTCATGCTTCGTTGACATTGACATGCGTCAAAGGCATCGCACGCGCATCGGAGGCGTCGATGTCCCACAACGCGTCGGAGGCTTCGCGCAACGCTTCGAAGGGCTCAGGCGTCCTAGGCGTCGGTGTCGCACAACATGTCGAAGGCTTCGCGCAACACGTTCGAGGTAGTTGCAATTCGCAAGGCGATGCTTCCAGGTCCGTTCTCGAGCTCGGGCGACACGTCCGAGCCTGCGCAACGGATCTGGACTTGTCGCCTGTCCAGACTAGTCGCCAAGCCCAGATGACGGCTTCAGAGGCATCGCAGCACGCTGACGCCTTGCGTATATTGTGCCGAAACGATTGTGGCTAGCGATATTCTAATCCGAAATATTTAAAAGTCTAACCTAAATGATGGCGGCGGTGACGACAGCAGCGGGCGACGATGATGGCAACAACAGGCATTAGCGGCGGCGGTTAGTGGTTCGAGGCAAAAGGAGACTAGTGCTTTGAAATGAAAGTGAATGATTTTTTAACCCTAAAACGCCGTTAATTTTGCCATTTGCTTGCCTTTGACAAAAGCGGGGCTGAACTAACGCCTAGGCGGCGCCCATGTGGCCGCCACATCTGTCTTTTAGAACACTAGTAAGGAATCTTAGTGGTGGAATGAGAAAGTAGAAGAGAAAGTGAAGAAAAAACGAATAGTTTATAAAAAATTATGTATTTGTAAGCATGAGGAAAACTTAAAAAAAAATACAATAGCCAAGAAAGAAGCTAAGAGAGTAGTGAATGAAGCAAAGAATAAAACTTTTGAACGATTATATAAAAATTGGATAAAAAGAATAGGAAAGAGACATTTATAGAATAACTAAAATGAGAGAAAAAAAGACAAGGGATCTTATTTAAATAAAATGTATTAAAGATGAATGTAATAGGATATTAGTAAACGATAGAGAAATAAACAAGCGGTGGAAGAGGTATTTTCATTAATTTTTTAATAAAAGTTTTGGCGACCAACTTAATTTAGGTAATTTAAATAGGTCAAATGAGTAGAAATTTAAATTTTTATCGTATAATTCAAATTTCAGAAGTACAACAAGCTTTAAATGTGATGTACAATGGAAAAGCTATTAGACCAGATGATATTCCAATAGAGGTATGGAAGTGTCTAAAGAAACAATGTATTGAATGACTTATAAAATTATTTAACATGATATTGAAAAAAAAATGCATGATCAATATAGAATAAATACTCTAGTTCTCTTATATAAGAACAAGGGAGACGTATAAAATTGTACAAACTATAAGGATATTAAACTAATGAGTCATATCATGAAACTTTAGGAAAAAGTAATAAAAAATGGATTAAGGAAGGAGACCGCGGTGAGCGAAAATCAATTTGAGTTCATGTCTAAAAGGCCAACAATAGAAGCTTTTACATCTTTTTGGACAATTAATTGAAAAATATCAAGAGCAAAAACAAGATCTACATATGGTATTCATTGACTTAGAAAAAACTTATAATAGAGTCTTGAGAAATTAGTATCTTGGGAAGGGAAGGGAAAAGAAAAAACAGACAAGGGAAGAGGAAAGAATCATTAGGGAAAGAAAAAGAATCCAGGGGGGGCAGAGAGAGAAATTGGTGGCGCACAGAATGGACAACATGAAGGCGGCCGTGACAGCAAGGAAGACGAAGAAGAAGGGAAGACCCTCCCTCTTGAACCTCTAGCATCGCCTCTGCCTCCGGCTGCAGCAACACTAACATTGCAATCTTAGCTCCGCTAACGATCCCCACCGAGCTGCCGATGAGTCTGACCAGGGGAAGCGGGAGAAGAATCTCCACCTCGCTAGCGGACCCTCCCTCTTGGACCTCCAGCGTCGTAGCCTCCGCCTTCAGCAGCAGCACTGCGATCTAAGTCTCTATGATGATCCCCGTCGAGTTGTGGACGAGTCCGAATAGGATAGGTAGGAGAAGAAGCTTTGCCTCTCGAGCAGATGTGTCGGGGACACTCACCGCTCTGCTCGAGAGTGGCCTTGTGGGGATGCCTGCGCGAGCGACCGTGCTAGGCAAGTTGCGTAGGGTTGTCTGTGCTCGCATCGTTGAGGGCAAGAACGTGATAGACGAGAAGGAAAGGCGTTCCGTCCGATTTTGGGTGATAAAAATTTGTTAACAAATGAATCCCCGTTAAGGATTTGTAAATCCAGCCTTCTATTATTTCCTAACAGGTAAACAATGGGAAGGATAAATAATCAATCCTTCCTTACAAAATAAACAATTGAAAGTTTTCTGTGCGAAAAACTTTTCTCAATTTTTGAATCCATCCTTCCATGTAAACTGAGCATTAGTGATTAATTGTTCATCTTTATATTCTTTTGAAAATCTTTCTACGAAATAGGAGCAACAATAAAAGAATTATTAATCATGTAATAATCAGACCAAATAATTTTTCCTTTTTTCCATTAGATTGGCTATTGAAATGTCAATTTTCTTTCTAGACAAATAATATCGCATAAATTCCACTCTACACCAATGTTTTGTTTTGTATACCAAACATGTTTCAAATTTTTAAGATTTTTAGGAAAATTGAAATCCACTTTTATTTCTCAATTTTCTCCATCAATATATAAAAGTATAACGTTTTCTGCCCAAAAAATGGGCATACAACTCTCCTTTTATTTATGTGATAGACTTTTCATACACATGGTTATTATTAGACGAATACACCTCAATAACAAAATATTGTTCTTTATAGTTTTGTTTTCATGTTCTATATTATATGTTAGTCCAAGATAAGGATATATAATTGCCCTATGCTTCGATATTTAGGAAATAAAGTTTGAACCGAATGTCATGTGTGAGCATATTGACATGCGGATGTCTTTCAAGTCAAGCCAGGTAAATATGATGAACAATTTCCTTTTTAACTTTTTACCTGCTATCCTATTCATCAGTTTGTATGTATCTCTGAATGTAGCTTGAAGACGGAGATATCATTTGCTATCAAAAATCTTTAACATCAGCAAATAGGAGCCAGTTTCGATATCCTGATGTTCCTTCTTTCTTGGAGTATGTTCGTAACCGCCAGGTATGTCTTTCTGATCTATAATGAATTTCATTCCTATCATCTTTCTGCATCCAAGTTAGAGTTATGGAGTCTTTCCTGAAGAAAGCAATCAGTAAAAACCTAGAGAAGGAAACAAATTGATTGGAAAATGTCCAATCTCTTAATCATGATGGGATCTTAGACGTTCAGCAGATGTTGATGTCAAACAAAAATGTTTTATAGATATTCCATCAAAAAATTACTATGACAAAAAGCACAGTTGAGAAGTGAAATGCATAACTTGGTTTCCACAGTTATGAGACTAAAATTGTATTCTTGGTTGAATTGAATCTGTTATTCCGAATTGGGTTCTAACCCATCTTATATTTGTAAGGATTTTAAATCTATCACAATCTTCTAAACTTACCAAATCTATCATATGGTTTAGACTTGTGGAACAAATTTATTGCCTGTTTAAAAATCATCCCTGCTGTTAACTTGTTGATGGAATGCCAATTCAGCCATGTGGGCTACTTCACTTGCCAACTCAATGACTATTACTTAATTTAATACAGTTGATCCCTTCCTCAATTGCCCTTCAAAGTGAGTGCTTGCGTCGTTGGCAACAAAAGCCTGCTGCCCCAACTTCCGTCTCAATGAGCTTGACTTAGACTTCATCCTCCCGGCTGGATCCATCATCAACTTCATTCTAATGCACTTCTTGCCCATGCCTCCACCTCTACTGCTGCTTTCTTTGCCTCCACGGAGTGTTCGCTTCTTGCCCGCTAGCCACATCTTTGAACCAAAGGGTCTACTCCCCTTTTTTTTTTGGGATAATTCAGGTATCTGAGCCTCTGAGCCTTGGACTCAACTAATCCTAGAGGCGGACAGCCTTCCCCCGGTTTGCCCACCGGGTAAATTCGGAATCATAGCGGCTTCTTGCCCAGCCGCCAACATCCCAGATTTTTAATCCCACTTAAGGAAAATGACAATCACTGCGCCGTAGTTGGGATACGATCAAAGGGCCTACTCCTTGTTATCATGTCTGAACACATTGTTTATAAAGGCGTGACCTATGCAGTTATTAAGTTTATTATTGGGCTCATAGGGACCACAATCTCTAATGAAACTTTATAAAGAGGATGGATTCAGTGTTTTAGGTTCCTAACAAGCCCCAGAACTTATTTGAGCTTGGCCTACCAAGAGACAAGGTTCGCTTGGCGTGTATGGACTATAATAATGCCAAAGGAAAATATAACAAAAATTAAACTAAATGCATACCTCAAATGAAATATCATCAAAATGGAAGGGCATTAGAGATCTTCCTTCAAGGCCATGAGCAGTCCACCACTGGAGGGGGTGCAGACTGCAGAGACCCCAGCAACATTTAGATTGCCACAAGGGCAAGTGGCTAGGGCAATCAAGGTGTGGGTGGGTGCTGAATCTAGGTTTTTTAGTTTTTTATTTTTATTTTTTAATAGTTGTTGAGTTGGTAGGTGATATAGATAACTTAGCTGAGTAGGCATTCCACTGCATCAATGCTTTGCCAGCAAGTTGACAGCGGATGGAATGAAGTTTGATGGGTGATAGATTCTTGCTGAAACCTATTTCATATGATATATTTGAAAAGCTTCAAAGGTTGTGACAGATTTGACATTCTGTAAACTGTACACAATTGATGTAGTAATTAAATTTCAACCAAAAAAAAGATTTAGTAATTAACTCTTTCAAAAAAAATCAAAAAGATGTGCTTGTATTTGACTGCTTGAGTTTAATGTTCTAGAATAATTCTAGTGCGACATATGGACGCTAAGCAGAGTCTAAATTGTATGTCACACCATTGTGATATTATACTATACTGTATACAATTTCAATTGGAAGTTTTCTCTACCTTTTTCTTTTCTCCTCAGAATCCATGCCGTACATTTAAACCCATCAAAATCCAGTCTATGGATGATCAAATTTGCAGAATTTTTAAAGGAACATAGGATAGCAAGAATTTGTAGGATACATGAGTGAGGTTTAATCTGAGAGAGTTGAAAAAATAAATGGGGTTAGAAATAGGTGTTAGAGGGTCTTATATAAGCTTAAACCAGACACCCAGTAGACAAACAAAAGACTAAAATAGCTACCTGGTTTGATCTGAGAGAACTAAAATTAATGGGGTCAGCAATAGATGTTAGAGGGCCTTATATAAGCTTAAATCAGACACAGTAGATAAACAAAAGACATAAGTAAGCTACCTACCATTTTCTCCTCCATACATTTCTAAAATGGAATTATAGATAATACAAGAGATCAGTATTGAGTGTTTGGCATTTGGTAATTATTGGTTTATTATCTTGTTTGCTTTAATTATCTTCTATATTAGTAACTACTCTGCCCTACCATGGGTTGTGAGACCTATACTCAAGGTTTGTATGATATGATGTTATAGGTTGTTCATTTTCGATCTTTGGAGAAGCCAAAGGAGGAGGATTTTTCCTTGGAATTGTAAGTATTTGAGAATATAATTTGTATAATTGTACCTAGCTATGTCATCTTTCTAACCTTGTACTCTGATATGATATCTATTCAGATCCAAACTTTTCACATATGATGATGTTGTTGAAAGGGTTGCGCGTCAACTTGGTGTAGATGATTCATCTAAAATTCGCCTTACATCTCATAACTGTTATTCTCAGCAGCCTAAACCACAACCCATCAAATACCGGGGTGTAGACCACCTGTTAGACATGCTGGTTCATTATAACCAAGTTGTTCAACTTTTTTACAATATTTATTCATCCAAACTAATTGTTTACAGTAAAAATTAGTTCAATTAAGTCATTCTGATTTAACTGCTGCAGACTTCTGATATTTTGTATTATGAGATATTGGATATTCCTCTCCCCGAATTGCAAGGTTTAAAAACTCTGAAAGTAGCTTTCCATCATGCCACAAAAGAAGAGGTGGTTCAAACCTTCACTTCTTCTGTAGCTATATTTTGTTTTTATGAAGCTTTCTTAAACCTAAACTTTTTCAACTTCAGGTAGCAATTCACACCATTAGACTTCCTAAGAATAGTACTGTAGCCGATGTAATCAATGACCTCAAGACCAAGGTAATTACATGTATGTGATGTGGTTATTTTCTTCTTGAATATGCAGTTTGTGATGGAAGAAAGAGAGTTCATTTGTTGTTGCATTCATCTTATTGTTTTAATGTTACTTTATTTATGGCTTACAGTTTTTTATGCTTCTTTTTTCTCATTTAGGTTGAACTCTCTCGTCCAGATGCTGAAGTCAGGCTGCTTGAGGTTTTCTATCACAAAATCTACAAGGTACCTTTTTGTTATTGATGTTCTTAGAGGAAATTCAAAAGCTCACATAAGCAGGGTTATAATTAAAATTTTGCCTACTCCTAAATGGGATTGGTCCATAAAGTTAACTCTCTGCTCAACTACATTGTTAGGTATAGAGGTTGAGCTCTACCTTGTCCAATTTCTGACTTTTTAGTTGATATTTGTGTCATACTTTAAATGTGAGAATGTGCTTACATGTGAATGCTTTTTTCTAGTGCATACTGGTTATTGACGGGTATTTTAAAGTTAAATTCTATCCTATTGGAGATTTAGTATCTTTTGCCAATTAGTTTCCATACACCCCTACACATGGAATTTCTTTCTTGTCAAAGCTGTTTTTGAGGTATTCTTGCCTCCATCTTGACTTTTTGTTCATGCAGATATTTCCACCAGGTGAAAAAATTGAGAACATTAATGATCAGTATTGGACTTTGCGTGCAGAGGAGGTGAGTTTTCATTTTTAATATTCAACTGGGATGCTTTTAGTGTATTTGTTGTTTTTTGTTGATGTTTGTTATTATGCTGTCTTATGCGCTAGTAACCTATCAAGTCTAATGAAGTATCATCCTTCCAGATTCCAGAGGAAGAGAAAAGCCTGGGGCTTCATGATCGCATGATTCATGTTTATCACTTTACTAGAGATTCTAATCAGAACCAAATGGTAATTTTAGTGTGTTTGAGTTGTCATTTTTCTTTTCTAATAATTAAAATCTGGTATAGTTTATGTTCACCAACAAAATTCCTATTTGTTTTCTTTTACCTGTATCATAATATTTTTCTCAACATGGTTTCTGAGCTTTGCGCCAAGAAATTTTTTCTCAACAAGGTTTCAGTCTATGATTGCAACTTAACAGATAGGTCAGTCTTTGTCTCCCTTCTGCTGGTCTCTTTCTCTCATGAAGATGCCAAGATTTTACAGTTTTCTTTTGACATATTATCATCTTTTCAGAGTAAAACTATACTTTACTCAGTCTCTCTATATTAAGTCTCCTATATAAAATACTAATCTATCTCCTTTTCTCTGTAATCCTCGACAAGTCATTTCATCTTAGCAGACATTGCCATTGTGACATCTTCCCCTTTTTATGCTCTAGAAGATTTTACTGATTTGAAAATCAGATATATCTTCTTAAAGTCTGACTGACAACCCTTTTGAAGATTATCCAAAGGATCAGTTGTTAAGTCTCCCAACTAGTACAAATGTCATGTCTTCGTCATATTTTTCTATTTATGAGATTTTTCTACTTTTATGTGAACTGGAGTTCTAAGTCGAGTCAATTTTTATTTTGTGGTTATGGGTTTAATTCCATATAGGTTATTTATCTATTGTAATGTTATGTAACTATTTTTATCCATGAAGTCTGCAATTTTTTTCCTGTTTGAGTTTTCTTCAAATCTAATAAAGATGGAGAAATTGAAGACATTATTTATTTTAAACCTGTGGTATCTTATATCCTGTTTGGCTATTTGCACGTTCGATGCCATTTTCCCTTTGCAAGTGAGATCTCACAGGTGCTGTTTGGGATTCTCAGCTTGAATTATGTTGTGGTTGTCAATACTCCCTACATTCCATGATTAATTGAGTTAATTTCTTGAAACAGATGCTTTTTTATCCATGAAACCTTCCTTCTTTCCCCCCGCTCTGTTTGTCTTAGAGATGCCTATTTAATGATAAAAATCATCCCATTTTCTTAATTATTTTTCTTTATTTTCAACTCCATGTTTTCTTATGTCATGTTTAAGGGCTAATAATTAGTTTTTTATTTATCTTATTTGCGTTATTTTGTTTCCAAAAAGAACATTTAATCATTTTATGCTTCTTGCAGCAAGTACAGAACTTTGGAGAGCCTTTCTTCCTTGTAATTAAGGAAGGTGAGACTTTAGCCGATATCAAGATACGCATTCAGACAAAACTACAAGTTCCTGATGATGAATTTTCAAAGGTATTTTACTATTTTTGTTCTTACTTCTTTGATCAAGTGTTCATTTGCATTAACATCTTCCATTATTTTAGAGGTCTTTATAAGTCTCTATCATGTTTTTTGTAATGCACATGTCAGTTACTTAATGGTCAGCTTCCTATGCTACATGTGTGCATTTACTTGTTCAGTTTCTAAACTGATTTTTTTTTTAAGTTTGTTCAAATTACATTTATATCTCACCCTTTTATATCTGACATCTTGATATCCAACTTATCGATAGATCTAATAGAATTCTTTTGTTCAAATAGTGGAAGTTTGCTTTTATATCACTTGGACGTCCTGAATATCTCCAGGATTCAGACATTGTATCCAATAGATTTCAGGTATGTTTATTTTGGTGTTTCTTTCTCTGTTTTTCTCCCTATGAAGTTGATTACATTGGTGGTGCAGAGAAGAGATATTTATGGAGCCTGGGAGCAGTACCTTGGTTTAGAACATTCCGACACTGCTCCAAAAAAAGCTTACACAACTAATCAGGTATAACTTCCTTTCAGATTGTTCCTGGTTCCGTTTAAACGCGCTATCAACCCTTCAGATTTTTGTGGATTTACCTACATCAATTGCGCAAAGATCAATAGTCCTATGTTTTCCTGCAGAATCGTCACACGTTTGAGAAGCCAGTAAAAATTTATAATTGAAAGTTGGCTAGATCCCTTCCCATAACACCTCATGCTGTCACCTCACAAGCACATGGATTCAGGAGAATGACGTAGATTCTAGAAATGAGTTCAACAAAGCGATGTGGAATGAAGGGGGATTTCATCACCAAAATTGTTCCGGTATTAGTTGGGATGGTGTGCACGGAGAATCGACTATTTATCTTGAGCTCTTGTAATGATTTGTGCACGTTCTTTATATCACTTTTCTTGGTGGCTTTTGATCCATCGAGCCCTCTATTAGGTTTCTGCATGGTTGGTGCCGTATAACTTAGTACATGAGGCTTTGAATTAGAGGGGCGTTTATAGGGGGTATAGCCGAGTGTCTCTTCTGCCCTTTTCCTTTTTCTTTTGGTGTGTGTATCACTCTTTCCAGCTTTTGTTATACTTTCACACCTTTCTTCTTGGGTTGTAAAATGGGATGATTCAATGTAACTGCTTGTCCTTGTCTTCCAAACCATGTAAAAGAATGAGGCATTGAAGAACTCCACTCCGTGTATCATTCGGACTTGCATACAATTTTTTTCTGCAATGAGAATACCGAGTGCAACTATCTTAATCTCAGGTGCTGGTACTACTGCCCAACTACACCATGCCACCACTACATTTGGCACCTTGTCCCTTGTTTATTAGTTGCTGCCTGTGTCTGGTTCTCGACGATTCATTAACATTCCTGTCGATTTGGATCGGCGAAAGATTTTCAGGTGAGCTCCATGTTGCTTAGGTTCATTGCTTTTAAAACTTGGGCAGGCATGTTGAAACGGTCAATCTTTGGGTTGTGATTTTTTCAACTGAACTGACTAATTGTTTTATAAACTGAAACGAAGTGCTGTACCGTTTCCAGCATAACCAGTTCGGTTAATTCATGCAGTACTTGATATCAAACATGTCGAACAAATATCTGTTTTGTTCACTTTGTATTGATTGAGAATGATTAAATTTACTTCTAAAAGTTTCTAAATTAAATCGCCTAGCCTGGCCAATTTCGTTGGCTCACTCAAGCCTACTAGCCTGTTGGACTTTAAGTTCAGCCTCTTTGGGAACTTTCATAGCGAAGCTACGAGCTAGAGTTTGCAGTATTTGCAGAACGTTTGTTCGGTACTTCTCCTTTCTTTCTCTTCTTTCCTTTTACATTTCTTTTATAATTTTTTTTCGCTGTTGTTGAGTGTTGACTACTTTCCCTTGTCCACCTTCAGAGTAAAGAGTGCACCAATTTAAAATCTTTATCAATATTTAAAATATAAAATAGTTAATGGTTAAAGAATCCCTTTTTGAGTATTCTAATTAAAAAAAAAAAGGTGCCTCTCAATTTATAAAAATTAAAAGCTACCTTTTGCGTTCTGCGAGTGCTTCCAACGCCTAAATTTGGACCAGCCACGTGTTCGGGCGGTATTTCATTACACCGTTCACACGACGAAATGGGGCCCGTACTGGGCCCAGTTCGCCTCCAACCTGAACTGAACCATCTCACCCACATTTGTTTCACTCTCATAGTTTTTACCCGATCAACGACCCAACACACAAGCACGGAGCCCAACCCAAGAAGCGGTCTCCTCGGGGCCCAGCCTTTCTTCCAATAACTACACGGGTCTTCAGGAGAGGTAAAGCCGAAAACGAATCAATAAATTATGGAAGATTGAGGAGCGAAGCCAGGTGATTTGGGAAAAGCTTTATAGAACACGTAGACGTAGTTCGGGAGGAGAAGAGAGCGGTTACGCTTCTGTTTTCGTTGCTTCGCTTAATCCTCTCGAGGTTTATCCACTCGCGAAACCTTGACGTTTCGACTTTCCGCATCGTCCTTATTGCCATTGATTAGGTCTTCAGATCTCGCCGAGCTCTCCGGGAGAGACTCCTGATCCAATCCAAACGGTAAAGTTTTTCTGCCTTTTTCCGTCGTCCTCGCGATCAACTTTCGATTTCGGGACTTTTCGTTTCATTATAGATGATGAATCGCTCTTTTCTTGTCCGGCGGTGCAAGAAAGTGTTGTTTATCTCGATTCTTTGTATGCTTGTGAGTTGCGACGATCTTTCGTCTTCTGAGTTTGATTTCGTTGAATCATAATATGATTTTCCATTCCAGTATTTGCGGGTTGATGGTCGGAGTTGTGCATTTTTCAGCTTTGGCGCATGCAAGTTTTGGGGGTTCGGCGATGAAGTTTGGGCAAACATTCACGGAGTATCTGCATGGAGAACAAAAGGCGTTTTTGAACAAATGCTCACATGTCGAGTATAAGCGTCTCAAGAAGGTGTTGAAGAGCTGCCGGATCTGCCGCTCTCTGAGCGATGATGGTGGTGCCATTAATGTCAGTAAACAACGCGAGGACAACGAGCTGCCGACGGAGGATGACCAATGTGATTCTTGTGCATGTATGTCCTCTTTCCCAACGAGTCGAGTTTACTTTAGATTGGTAACCGACGATTGCAAATTCATATGAATTGAAATATTATATTATTTTTCGGACAATCTCAATTAAATCTGAAGGTTTGTGTCATAAGTATTGCACTGCCACTAATGTAGTTCTTTTAATACCACTCGTTGCAGTCGCTAAAGAAGTTGAAGGAACTACTTTATTTATCAATAGTGATCATACCTTGGCCTTTTGATACCAATAATGAAAGTCTTGGTTTAATTTTTATAGGAGATATGAAAGAGTAGTATTATCGTAGCTGTTTTCTTTAGTTCACAGTTTGCGTGCATTTTGTTACAGCTTGCTAGGTGAAGTGAAATTCACCTGGCTTCTGCATTTTCTTTTCTTCATTTTTTTCATCAGTACTTCGGTAGATTTTGTTTCCTCTGCTGCAATCTCTTTCACAGTTGTTTATGATAAGAAATATAGAGAAGTTTGTATTGTATAAACTCTTCTTTCTAGAATAATATCGAGTGAACTTTTGTTGTTCACTCTTATTGCTTCTACTTCCCTATTTTTATCTGACCTTGTTGCTTTCCTAAACATTTAGATGTGTATATACAAACTAGAATCTATCTTAGGAAACTATAATTAGGCTAATTGACAAATTTGCCTAATTGACCTATATATATATTACCTAATATATAGATATAATATGGTAACAAATAATATATACAAATATGGTAACTATTATATATAATAGATGTCAAATGAACACCATCCATTTATATTTATGGCAATGTGAGATTGATGAGGACCTCCCCCTCTAACATTTCAAAAATAAATCACATTTTGTAATCACTAAAATACCTAGGGTTTGATTTAACACAAGGTAATAAAACCTTCAGCCGACAAGAATCCAACACCTAGAGTGCACATATAAATTTTGAAAAAAAAAATACTAAAACTTGATACTTGTCATTCTATCAAGATTTGATATGCTAATAATGTTGCTAACTTGTTTTTATCACTTTAGCATGCAATCAAAGGTTCTTTACTGAGCTTACTAAGGAAGCTTCAGAGATAGCTGTATGCTTTAGCTCAAGAGTCAGACGCCTCCTCAACCTTCATATTTCTTCTGGATTGTATAGATGCGTGTGGCGTTTGCGGCACTGTTTTGCTGATGATCAACAAGTTATGATACAAGAAGGAAGAATGTTACTCGATTATGTCACTATGAATGCTATTGCTATAAACAAAATACTTAAAAAGTATGACAAAGTAAGTTGCAAGCTTGCCAATATCACTTGGTTTCCTGTTTTCAAATACAATCTGTATTTTTCCTTGTTCTTTGTCATGCTTTCTCTTTGTGTTTCATAGGTACATGGTTCTGTTGATGGAAGAAACTTCAAGACTATGATGCGGGCCAAACAAATAGAGCTTTTGCAGTCACCATGGCTAATAGAACTGGGTGCATTTTATTTAAATTTCAGAGGGTCAGACATGGGTGAACCTGGAGAGTTTTTCAACAAGGTTTCTTGTGATCTATCAGATACACAACCTGTAATGACCATGACCCTTTTAAATTCAAAGAAGTACGAATACAGCCTGATCTGCCCCATTTGCTTGGTAAGATTTCTTTACCCTTCTTTGGGACCCTATTTTTGAGTATTTTTTTCTTGTTAAGGACTAGGACTTTGTTTCGCTTATATGCATCTCATTTTGGGGATGCCTAAGTTTACAAGTTAATGATGATTCTCAGAAATGACTAAAGAGAACAAGCATAGTTGTAGTATTATGACCCTGCGAGTTCAGTTTGAACTTGAAATTTTGTTTCAGATTGCTGGTGCAGACCTGGGTTTGCATTCAGATTTTGGGTCTCAAATTTTGTCGACATTGATATGGGCATGTTCGAATAATTTTTTCATTTTGTTGGTCTTGATTTCTTAAGCTCTTGCAAAAAATATTTTATCATCCGTATGCCCTACCTGGTTTTCTAACTGATTACCTTTTTTTAGTCAATTTGCTTTGTTACTTTTCTGCTCTATTTTTTCTGGCTCAATATCTATTTAGCATTAGGTATGATGATTTTTTTTTTTTGATACTTGTTTGTTTAACCAATTCTGTTGTTTTTGTTGGTTTTCTAGGACATTGTATTCAATCCGTATGCATTAGGTTGTGGTCATCTTTTTTGTAAAGGTTGTGCTTGTTCAGCTGCTTCTGTGCTGCTCTTCCAAGGCCTCAAGGAAGCTCCTAAATCAGCCAAATGTCCTGTTTGTAGAGCGGTAATTGTAACTTGATTACATTTCTCTCTGCCTTTCATTTGCTGCATTATTTCAATGGTTTATGATAGTGTTATTTAACCATTATGATCAATGAAGATCCCCCTCTCATGAAGAGTGCTTCATGGGATTACATCTCATGTAATCAGTCTTTGTATTTTGATTCATGAGAAGAAAATGAAATGCTAAGCCAGAATGGCATCATCTATTTTTATGCATTCTATGTATGTTCAATGGGTTTCAAGGCCATGCTTGTAAGCCACTTGTAGATTTAGTTTTACATCCTCCATGTCAATCAAATTGGATCAAACTCGAGCCACTAACTGAATGTTTTTTTCTTCAGCTTTCTTAATGTTTTTTTCAGTAGATTCTTGTTTGCTCTAAGTAGTATAAAGTACCAATTATAGAATTTGCTTCTAACAAGGTAACATTGTGCAGGTGGGTATGTACAAGGATGCAGTGCATATGACAGAACTGGACCTCCTGTTCAAGAACAGGTGATTACTGTTAATGAACTTATCGAATGTATAATATCAACTTAAAGTATGTCATTTGGATCAAACTCGAGCCACTAACTGAATGTTTTTTTCTTCAGCTTTCTTAATGTTTTTTTCAGTAGATTCTTGTTTGCTCTAAGTAGTATAAAGTACCAATTATAGAATTTGCTTCTAACAAGGTAACATTGTGCAGGTGGGTATGTACAAGGATGCAGTGCATATGACAGAACTGGACCTCCTGTTCAAGAACAGGTGATTACTGTTAATGAACTTATCGAATGTATAATATCAACTTAAAGTATGTCATCTGGTTCAACTGATTGTCAGATGCAAAAAGTACTGGAAGGAAAGGTTGCGGAGTGAGCGTTCTGAGATGGTGAAGCAAGCAAAGGAGTATTGGGAACGGCAGGCTATTTCCGCGGTTGGGATTTAAAGTGCTAATAAGCGGTAAAGCAGTTGCATTATCTCTGATTAAATGATCAAGTTGATCAATTGGTTCTTCGGTTGTTCGCTGACCTCGCTAGAATTGACGTTCTTTTTGTTGCCGTTATCAGAATACACACACAAAGATCGCTTGCACCTTAGTTTCTCAAGTTAACGAACTAAGCTGGAGGTGACTTTGATGATTCATTTATTCATTCCATCTTTCAGTTATTGTGTCAATAGTTACTTCTTTTACAATTACTGTGTTTATTTATTTATTGCATATGGTAAGAATCTGCGATCTTTTCTTCTGCTTAGTAATAACAACTTTCAATAAAATCTGGGTCATACATTCGTGCCCTTTGTAGTTTCAGAAGTTTAAACACCCAACTTGGATTTGTTATCGCTTTTTTGCATATTTCAAAATAAGCTCCCTCTTAGCATCGAAGACTGTGCTAATCCAAGCCTAGATTAGAATGGTTAAGTGCTTGAATCATGGAATAACAAATGTCAGTCGAGATGTGTTCTCTGAGACAGAGTTCTGTTGCATTTTTACAAATATTAATTTTTTCATTAGTTGACATTTTGTGCAATTAAGAATATATGTTCATCTTTTAATAAGCTAAAGGCTGGGAGGTAGAATCTTTTCCATTTGTGAGCAACAGCGTTGTATTGTTTTCATCTATGTGAGTAATACCAAGATGAGTCCTTCCCTCAATCACAAATGGAGCAATCTCATGTCTAGTACGTGAGCTTGAGAATAAGGTGAAGCCGTCACTTTAACCGCCCCTCCAGGGTAGCCCCATACTCTCTAGAAGCCCCAACTGCCCTAACCTGTAGGGGCTTAGTACGTGAGCTTCATTGTTTCTAAAAGAGCTGTTTTATCTTCCCATCTGCATGCATCATCAAAGAGCCATTCAGGTGGATTTGCAGTGCGTCAGTCACTGGGGTGGATGATCTCACTTGTTTCCAATTAGTTTGGAGTTTTAACCCTATCAATATGTTAGTCGGTTGCACCTTGGATGTGATTTCTCATTAAGGTTGAGATATATGATTAAGTACATAGTCATTACTAAAAGTTAGATATTTTACAATCTAAGAGTTGGGAACATTTTCAAGGGCTTTAGAATTACAACTTTAGTACCACAAGTAAAGGAATGTATAATCTGCAAACCGGAGCTAGAAATGCCTTCAATCTATAAGCAATCTTAATTCGCATGATAGAGAATTGTAAAATAAGATACAAGTAATCAAATACATAATTTGCAACATGAAAAAGCTTTTTCATTCTACTCCAGGTTAGACAGGTCAAACACCAGCGACCCAATTCCGACTTGAGCATCTCTGGAATAAGATCATATTCAAGGGAATAAACACTTGTAGGAAGAGAGATTTTTTTCATTACGGGGCATGGTTTTTTAATCATCAAAGAATGGGTGTAATGTTAGCAGTATATACACCATCAGAAAATTTGAGCTGTTGTAGAGCCGCACCGCTCAGAGAAGGGTTCATAATCGCAGCAGGAAGGCCAGAGGCACCACCATCTTGCACTTCAGAGCAGACAGATTTAAGGGCAACATTTAAGCCAAGTGACAAAGGATCAGTCCTCAAACTGTGGCACGGAATACATAATAAATAAATCCCTTATAAACAAACATGAAATTTATGCAAAATGCAGAAACTTATTTGTGGATTCTTATCGTACAGAGACTGGAAACTAGTCCCCCCGGCGCTCATCGCTGACCAAACACCATAGACGACCCATGGTGGAATAATTGTATCCTTTAGTTCAACGCTAAAACAAAGTCCACCAAAACCTGGTGGTATCATTATTGCATCACTAGTGTTTGAGCCACTAGATGATGTAAAGATCATATCAGCTTTCCTTGTCTCCTTACATGTCATCTAGAATTCAATACAAGCATTTAGTGAGCTTACTAGTAGACAAATCATTACTGCAACAGTTATGGTAAAATGTTTGAATGCACTTTTACCTCTGGAACATGTAAGGTTGCATTCTGGAATGGGACAGGTGCAAACAAGACAGGAACATCTGAACCAGTAAAGGAATGCAAGGTTTTCCTGAAGAACACACAGCAAGTGAAAATACAACAGGCAAGAGTTTCTTTTGACCCTGCATTTCACTACTAGAAACTGAAGAGACCCTTAGTTGCATACCTGTAGTTTATGAGTATATCATATAGAGATTGGACCTCCTCATGTCCACTAAATGAAAGGAGGGATCGAGAAGTGTTATCCACGTTCTCCATCGAAGAGCTCAGATGGAAAATCTACATAACAATTAAACAGTATGATCGTACTCGAGTGAAATAATAAAGAATAACAGAGCCCAAAAAGATATTCGTGCTACCTGGCCCAATTTTCGCTTCTCAATTTCCATAAGTTCAACCAAGTCGTCATCAATTGAGTGCTCCACTTCAACACCACCGAGTGGCATGGTAAAATTTATTTTCTAAATATTATTTTAGAATACAGTGTTATCAGAATACTAATACTAGTTATTTACTACACTTTTCAAGAGAAACTCAAAAATATTTAATGCAATTTAAATGATTCAAGTAGAAGGTAAAGGCAAGATAAAATTAGTTACTCAGAGAATGATAACAAATGCTGTTTAAGCCAAAGAGTAAAATAGATGAGCATACATTTTTTCTTAGCAAGGATCGTAGACCACGTGTAGATTGTGATACGTAAGCAATACATGAGCGCTTCTTTTTCCCCAATAAGTTGCCACCAATGAATAAAGCCACAAACTGCACAGTATAAACTGCAATTTTCACAAGAATCAAATGCAACATAGGAGAATGCAATTCTGAATCTAATAAGATTGGAAAAGACAGAAATGTGTTGCCCAAGTAACTTTCAGCCAATAACTTTGAAGCACTTGCTAGTGAAACTAATCTCAATGGTGCTTGCAAGTTGCAACTCAGCTGTAGGTTCTACTTCCAGATTTATTCAGTGGCTCTCAATTTACATTTGTGAAGAATCAAAACACAAAAGTTTGTTTCATTCAAGTGCACCTTAGAGATTATTAATTGGTGTCGGAAGAGACAGGAAGATTCAGTGATCATCAAACTAAAGTATGAGAAGATCTTTGACAACATGTTCTCTCACTTGGAGGCTTTTCAACATGCTAGATTTCTTGGGTAATGGACATACTCTAGTGCATGGGGAAATGACAGTCAATAACAAGCTTCACTCCTAAGTTCACTGTAGAAGGAGCCTTTGGCAAGATAACCGTCTTTCTTCATACCTTTTTATTCTTTTGATTGATGTCTTCCATCGAGTACTTTTTAAGGACAAGGAGGCTAGAGGGTCAAACTTGATACAGCTGCATTTTTTAAGCATTCGGTGGTAAAGTATTTGCAAATTCTAGTCATGGCATTCACTTTCTTCAGTGCCTTGAAGACTAACATCAGCAAATTCTCCATCTGCATGGGTCAGGAAATGAACATTCATGATAATTTAGTTGAATCTTTAGATGTCTATTGCAACACTTTCCTTTGACATACCTTAGCCTTCAGCTAGGTTTAAACAAACCAGCAAGGAATCATGGGATAAATTTATTGCCAGAGTAGAGAGGAGACTACAACCTTGCCAGAAGTCCTTTCTCTCCACAGGTTGCAGACTCGCACTTGTTAATAGAATCCTAATTTCACTTGTTTTCTACCCACTTCGGTGAAGGATCATTTAGACACTATTTGAAGAAACTCTTTTTAGCATCATCGTCCCAAGTCATAACCCGTCAGATTCCTTTCCTAGTGGAGCAAATTTCTGCTCCTGTGTACTTTGGCAACCTTGATGCTATCAGCTTGAAGGACTTTAATTAGTTTAGTTATGTAAATGGTGATGACTTTTCTCTGCGAACTTTGGCTTATCTTGGAAATTTGTGGTACAGCGTGACTTTGTGACATAGAAGTTGGGAATTAGACATTCTGGACTGGCATGGTCATTCATCTAGAGAAATATTTGGGTGGATAGAGACTTTTGTCAGTTAAGCTTTGGATTTGAAATTTCAAATCATCTTGCTTAACACAGCCATCTATTGGATGCCTCAATGCTCGGAAATGATTTTCCTACACTCTTTTCTGTTTGCTTGGACCCAGTTATCAAATTTCAATAGCTTAATCCTTCCAATCCAACTTTGGGGCTTTTCATTCTGTCATCCAATAATCTATGAGGAATTCACTGAGCTTAGTCACATGATTAACCTATTTCCAGAGTCCTCTGATGGATCTGGCATTGCTTGGATATGCATGAGCAGGCTTCATTCTCAGTAGATTTTATTTATATCATGTTAATCAAAGATGGCAGGCTGCTCAGATGGGCGAGATAGGTGTGAAAAAACATTCTCCTATATCTGGCTGACCCCACCTAATGAAATAAGACTTTGTTGTTGTTGTTATTATTGTAGGAGTACTTGTGCTAATAAGCACATTGATCTATCGGATTAGACTTGTGTTATTTGCTTAGGAGATTGGACAAAACAAGTCATCATATCTTCTTCAAATACCTAACTGTTGCATTTGGATGCAGCATCCGTTTCTCCTTATGTCATCCATAGATCATATATCTTTGGAGAGTTAGAGTACCAGCTAAAAATAGGCATCTCTATTTGATGGGCCAATGGACTCAGTTGGCTGTCAAATGTAAGCTTCTGTAGTGTTCTAATCTAGATGACTGATGTTCGTAGTTAGACCTCTTCTCATGTAACTCTTGGTTATCATAACAATGCAGTGACCTCGGATCAGTCAAATCAAATAATGGTCATTGCATAAAAAAATAGTTCTTCAGAATCACAGTAATGTAGGAACAACAAAGAGAGATGTATTTGGACTAACAAAACCATGTAAACTTCTATTTTCTTTACTTGAGTTAGGAACATCAGTGCCACCAGAAGAAGTAAAATGCAAATGCATTATATATTCCTCAAGCAGTAAGCCTGTAATTTAACTGATTCATTGAAAAAAAAAATCAAATGCAAGAAATTTCCCAGAATGATATAACAAGTAGGTTAAAGATAACGGAAAATCAATATGATTAAAGTTTAGCAATATACCATAAAACATGTTACAAATGTTCTTTCTTAGCATGTAGTATAGGCTTCGAAGTGAGTCTTCCCAATCCTGCTGCCTTTTCAGCCAAAAGTGCGCTTCTAGAAAATTATGAATATAAATGACAGAATAATACCAAAAGAAGCCAGTGGTCTAACTGTCTAAGAAATAATAATAATAATATATCAAAAAAATAAGAGAAATGGTTCATGAACTGACCTTCCTTTCCAGCAGATGAAGCTAAAACTGACACAACTGAAGCAGGTAGAGAAGACTGGGGATATACCCATGAGTGAAGTGATTTATAGAACTTCACCTGGGCAGTAGCACCATCTATAGACGACAAGCTGTACAGATTACAGCTTGCATCAATTGGGGGGGTTGCAAACGACCTATGGCACCTGCATGGGAAAGCAACCATTTTTCACCAAAAATGATACGACATGAAAAGAGAAAGAATCAAAACTCAACACTAATGCATACAGAAAATAATTATGGTATTTGAGAACTATCCAGCAGTTATAAAACCAAAGTAGAAAAACTGGTTCGACCAAAAAAAAAAACTCTAAGCGATCAGAGTTCCATTTGCTTCTATGCTCAGAACTACCAAAAACACAAGTTCGCCCAACCAACCTGAGTGATCAGGCCAAGTTGGAATGAGTTTACCTGACATTGGAACAATTCGTGTATCTAATCACAGATATACATATTCATCAAAAGAATCAAACGATAAACTGTGAGCATAAAACAAGTTCATGCAAAATATTGCAGATAGATTATTATATTAAAAAGCTATCTGGGAATCTCTTTAAGGGGCATAATTAGGGTAGTAATTGTCAACGTACCTGCATCATCAAAATAGTGAGGAGAGAGGCATCGAATATAAGCTTCCACATCAGGTATTCAGTAGATAATATATACAAGTAAATACCTAAGATAGGTATATTTTTCCCATTACATTAAGACAGTGATACCTTATTTTCACATCACACTAATTCATTTACAGAATTAGTTTAACTAGAGCAAAGAAGTATTATTTTAAGCGCCATATATGTTAAAATATGCTAGACACTTATATGAATAACAAGTGTAAAGAATGAACCTGCATCTCAATATTTCAAAAAAAAATAAAATCAGCTACAAAAAAAGACATGCTCAACAGACAGCTAAATTAGGATATCGATATTGTGCCATTTGCTTATAAACTAGAATCATAGTTAGGAAACTGAAAAGAATAAATAATTGTGTCCAAGTAACTGGCCATACAAAGGATCGCTATCCTATTGGCTGTACGCTCAGCATGTTTACAGCTACTGCATATTACAAAGAATATATATCTAAGAAATCCAACTATAGCACCCACCATTTAACAGATGATGAAGAGACCAACCGCACACTGGTTTTCAGGGTAAAATCAAAAGGGATTCTAGGACCTGACATCTCAAATTCAGAAGTGGTCCTACGACCTGACATCTCAAATTCAGAACCAAAAGCACTTGAATTTGAAGGATGATTATCCATTTTTCCAGGACCAAGTCCAACAGGCACCATAGTTAAGCTGGCAGGAATATGATGAACATCCAACCCCCTAAGTGCTTTTTCCTATGAAATACATCAAGTCAACAAGGCTTTGGAGCATAAACTAGAAAAGGTAGAAAATTTGAAGATGTACCATATCAATTTTGGCAGAAGTTGCAAGGGTCTCATCTCCCAGATGAAGCTCAACAACATTACGCAGCATATTTTGGCTACATCTATCGATCTTCCGGAAACCTTGAAAACTCTTATCTGTGCATGATTGATCAGCACCTTCAAGTTCATTTAACCCAGTCACATTTTCACTGTAATTAAAGAAGGAACTTGTCTTCAATTAATTCAATTAATAAATTCTTTAAATTGATAGGGGCAACCAACTAAATATAGATAATTAAGCGACAAGAAGAACAACAATACCACAAAATTGATGTTTTGCCCTCGACTTGTAAAGAAGGACCAGAAGGGTTAAGAACAACATTAGGAAATCCACTAACACTCGAAAGATCCTGTTTTAGAGGGAAAAAGAAAGTAGTAATCTCATTAGAATAGCTTTTAGAGCTGATTACTTACTGCAAATGCATGATAATTCAAACCTTGGCCATTGCATCTTCATATAAAACTCTACATCTTTCACTTGACTTCTTAATAGGGGTAGACATCATTGACACGAATATTAAAATATTTTTGAATCTTCAACTGTTCACTTTTCCTGATCTCAATATTAATCCAAGCAGTCAGCTAAGCAATATTAAAATGTATGAAATTTTGCTTGTTACCTTACCTTTCTGAAGCAAGACGAGTAGGCACAATTTTTTCTTCAATTATCTGACGATTTCTTTGCTTCAACTGTTCACTCTGTCATGTTGGTAAAACTCATCAACATCTGCTTCTCTAACAATAAGATCATATATAACCTCACATTTTCTACAATAGACATCAAAATCTCATTATGTATATATCCATGTCAAGTCCTCTCTATGTGATTCAAATGGAATATGGCTCTATAGGCATCCTCTCTATCTGCTACTGAAAGTACAAAATACTAGACATACAAGCAATCTATGTCCACTCCGTGATTTATAGAAGCATAAATGTCTGAAATGAGCATTAACCGAACAGATCCTGAATGAAAGTTATTATGTTAATAAATCTATCACATTGAGAAACAATTGTCTTAAATCTCATTACTTTGCTAGAAGCACAATTAGAATCACACTCAAATTTCCACAAGGGAGAGCTTAATCACCCATCAAACGTGGACTGGGTTAAAATGGAAATATAGCAGGCCGCATAAAATCACTAATCAGATCCACATAATACCAGAACAACTAGAATAAGCAACTACTGCTATGTTTGTACTTATGAGGTACAGAAAACGCAAGATGAAAAGAAAGTGATTTGATACTATTGAAGGAAACTACTAATTTAAAAAGTTATAGACATGTCTGCAAAGACAAATGATTCCTACTTTCTTATGTCAGACTCCTACAGATCTATGGTTGGATCTAGGAATGAATGAATTAAGAAAAATAAAATAGGTATAAAATGATCAGCGACAAAGATAAGTTTTAGAGCAGAAAGTATGAGATCCCAAAAAGAGAAAAATCGATGATTGACCATTACATTGTTGACAGGATAGCATTGAGCAGAAATTCCAGTAAATAAAACTTCAGGAACCAATAAAAAAACGACAAGGAGCTATGTCCTTTAGTAACGGAACACCGATCGAGTTTACTGGTACAGCAGAATAGCAAAAGATGGGTCTTGGCCAAACTGTACCCTAAGTTCCAATGGCGTCTTCCGCTTCATGGCTCCAACAGCCTCCGTTGCCTTCCGCAAGGCGACTGGCGAAGATAATCGGCAGCGTCGGTGCTGCGAGTGAAGGCAAGCGGCGACGAAGAAGTGGCGATAGAGGGCGACGAGATCGTCGCAGGGAGGCAAAGCGGGGGATTTGAAAAAACGGGCGAAGCGGGGGATGTGGAAGTTTCGGAAAAATGGGCACAATTTTGGGATCGAAACGTGAGGTTTTATACCAGTCTCCTCGGGCGCAGCTAAAACTCATGTTTTGAAACGAATCGATTTAAAAGTGGAACCCACCACTGACATCGAATAAAAGAGAGGGTACGTTGGGCGGATCACAATTAAGCTTCACTCAGCTTGTTACCCACTATTGAATTGTTGGTATTCGACTTGGTAACAAAAGTTTTGTTTCAGTTTGTTGAATACACTATAATGTAAGCTTAAATAACTGGTTAAATTAAATAAATAAATATAAATAGTTTATTAGAGCATTCACATTGAAATAATTAATAGGGTATTATAATATTCAGTGGGTGTTAAAATTAATGGGTGAAAATATTTGAACGAGACTGCCATCCAAAGCTCTGAATATTTAGGGGTGTGTATTGGATTAATTTAGTAGATAAATTAATCTAATAACTAAAATCTGATTTAATATTAAGTAACTGAATTAATTAAAATTTTATTAAAATTAAATTAACTAAATCAAATTAAAAATTAGATATTTCCGTTAATACTAAATTAATCAAATTTATTTAAAAAATAATTAAAAAAAAATTATACAAAATTAATATTACATTAACCGAATGATCAACCTTAAATGCGTTCATTGATTTTTTTTTGTATCCGTACATGAGTCTCATATCTCCTGCTCAATAATGTCCATGTGACTCATCAACGTAACCACAGGTCCCACATCTCATGCTTTTACCTTTTTTTCTTTTTTATTAATATATATGTTCTTTCTATTATAATTATTAAAAATTTTAAATTAAAATAAAAAAAGTTTTCTTATTTTAAATAATAATCATTTCAATTGGATAAATAAAATTAAAATAGTATTTATTTAATGTATAATAAAAATAAAGATGAATAAAAAGATAGCGGAATCCACCAATAATGAGTGTTAATGTTAAAATAAATATAACATAATAAAAGTATTAATATAATATGTATATGGCATGTGAGTCATATGCTTTTTGTTAAGGTGGTAGCTAGGTGTTATAACACCTATCAATATGAATGCTCTTGATGTTCAGTAGACAATGTTCATAAATTATTTATTAATAAAAGTTTTTTGAACATGCTATATAAACAAAGAAAATTTTAAAATGTACAAATAAATTTGAATTATCAAACTCAATGACTAATTAAATAAGTACAAATTTCAAACAATCAAATAAATTTGAATTAAGACTTAATAACATCCAAACAAATTAAACTCAAGCCAAACTTAACCAAATTTAAGCTCATAAAAAAAAAATCAAATTAAACTTGAATAATTATTTCAATAACTTAATTTTAGACTTTGACTTACTTAACTTATCTTAATTATTTTATTAAAATAAATTTGAACACTTCAAAGCTGGTACCGACTTTGCTTTTTACCATCCTAGTTGTTAGAGCTATTAGCCAGCCCGGTTCATGTTTGGTGAGTCAAAAAATATTTAGGGGGTGTTTAGTTTGTATTTTTCATGTTGTTCTCTATTTCATTTTATGAGAAAATGGAAAACGTGTTTGGTTTATATTTTACATATTCATTTTTTTTAAAAAAAAGAGAGAATATTTTCTAAGAAAACAGAAAACGAAAAAATCATTTTCAAAAAAATGAAAAAAAATACAATTTTCTAAATAAATGGAATAAAAATATGCAAACAAACCAAACACATTATTTTCCTATAATAACAATGCGTACCTAGATTTTTCAAATTAAAAGAAAACTTGAATATTATTTATACTCTAATAATAATAAAAAATCTTATTTTTCAAAATAGCTTCAATTAATAAGTGGCAAGTGATCAAGTGCACTTTTAAAATGATGAAATTTCTAAAAAGACGTATCTAATTTTAAGATTTCGTAAAGAATATATTTTAAAAATTAGCATCATTTAGATATTACATAAACTCTTTTAAAAACCAACACCATCCTATTTATCAAGACAGAAAAAAAAAACAGAGGAACATGAATTTTATTCTTGAAAAACTAGCAACGCAATAATCCTCGATTTCAAAAATCAATACTTCCGATGCGTCGGAAAAAAAAAAACAGAATTTAATCGGCTGTCGTTGGGTAAAATAAAAAATAAATGCTCAAAAAATGTGAAAGTTAGGTGCAGCTTTGGATAATTTCACAATTGTAATCAGTCAATTGCTAATTAAAAAACGGACGAAAACCGCGAATTAACGAGACGAGCCCCGTATGTTCCACGTGCCTCAAATTTCTTGACTCATTTGCCCCTACGGCAACCGTGTACCCTCGCCGTCTTTTTCCACACCCACGAGGCTAACTTAGTCAAATCACAACAAGTCAATCCGGTCAACATTATCTATTCCACAAAGCAAAGGAACTCCTCCCGCGAAGTCAACCAAGCCTCTCCCTTTTCAGTCACCGAAGTCCTCAAAAACAATTCGATAAATTCGTATCCATACTTAGCCATCTTTGATCCTTTGCTATATATTTATCCTCCTCTGTATTCTCTTCCCCTCCTCCAAATTCCATAGCCAAATCTAAATCTGCCTTTTTCTCTCTCTCTCTATATATATATAAAAGGTCCAAGGAGATAATTAATTAAAGAATTGAAGGCAGTAGCCGCGCGCAGCAGCAGCAGCTCCGAAGAAATTAAAGGAAGGAGATGGATGGCTCCAATTGCATGGGACTCATGGCGGTCGTCGCCGTCTCCGGCAGCGTCGCCCTCGTCTCTCTCCAGCTCCACAAACGTCTCGCCTCCGACATCATCAAGAAACTCGAGTCGGAAATCGGTACGTACGGTCTTTCCCTCGATTAAATTCATGAGAAAAAACTCTCTGATCGTCGAACTTTTGTCTGCAGGCTGTGTACGCAGTAGGGTGAGCAGCGAGGAGCAGCGGAGGAGGAAGAAGAGGGTGAGGTTTGCCTCCGACGTGGTCGAGCCGTCGTCGAACAACGAAGAGTATCGACAGCGAAGAACAGCATTGATGCTCTCGTTATGAAGTCCTTAACTAGTTTTGCTCTCCTTCAGCAATTAATCAATATCGTTGCTGATGATCTTTGTGTTATTTCTGTATGGTTGGATTTAGTTTGTCTTCTTTTCCCATTGGAAGAGCAAAAACATTAAAGCGTTTAACAACCTACTAAAGTTTACTTACTTCTCCAAGAAAAGGCAGTAGTTGATTGATTCTTCCAAGCAGTTGAAAGTGGAGACGTATTAATTAACTTTAAAGCTATGTATTGTTGAATCTTCCACGTAAATCTCTCCGTGAGGTCAAAGCTCTATTAATTAGTTAGTTATTGCAAGGTAAGAGAGTTTCAGAAGTTTCAGTTATAGTTGAACACTTTAATAATTGACTCATTGTGGTAAAAGATGAATACGTTCGTTCTCAACGTTCTCGTCAAAGGATACTCTAATAATGACTCATGAACTATTGACTTCTGCCCCCACTAATAATATCTCATATCTTAATTATCACATCGAGTTTTGATTTTATGAACTATTGACTTCTAGTTCGTGTTTATTTATTTATTTTAGAAGTTTAATATTTTTAATAAGTAAATAAATGGCAAGGCAGTGTAGCAGTTGACAAGGTCGGTGGACTAAATACTACGACATTTAACGTATTTATGGAAGAATTTATTATTTCATCATTTATATTTTTGGTATATATAAAACAAAATCAAACACGCGCTACGGCCCACACACGCAGCAGTCCACAACGACGGTAGAGAAGCGAGTATCTGTTAAGGGAGTAAGTTAATATTTAGGCGGAAGGAATCCGGCCGAGAAATAAATAGGGAAAACAAATCCCACCCAAAAGTCGCCCCCGCTCCCCAAGTCCACCTCCGGTTTCGGTCGCGGGCCCCACGGAGACGTCGAGGACACGTCCGCTTGGCGGGCAGTGCGTCGCGCTCACTTCTACCCGTTCCGTTTGTTGTACCCTTCTCGAGTGGCGAACATTTATTTTTCACCCACTTATTTTAATAATCTAATCGATGCCCACCCGTCCTTGTCCGGCATTATTTAACTTAATTCTCCCAAAAATAAAATATTTAAAATAAAAAATAAATAGAATGGCCACTAATTCCACAAAGGAAACTTATGATTTGATTTGCATTATAAAGGATTAAAAAATGATTTTTTATATCTGTGAGAAAAATAATAAATAAACAGATACTTCGCACTAAAACCAAGCAAAGCCGGAGGAGGAAGGTGAAGTTACCGCTTGCAGCAACACCGACACCTCATCTTGCCTTCCCTGCATGCAGCTCACAGGTGATGTTACCGCAATTATTAGTTTTACTATTGTGCCCATAATGTATATTGATATGGTCTTTAAATGAGAGGGTGTTTTTGTCTTTTGAGTACTTTAGGCGCCGGAGGTTTTTGCTCCTGCGGACGAGTTAAGGTCACGGGACCTACTCACCAGCTGTGGGCCGCTTTCGTAACCAGGCAACAGCCTGGCGGTGTGTGTCTCCTTACACCACGTGGATTGGTGTGCTTACTGCCCAACGTCGCACCACGTCATCTTGATTCCCCGCGTTCTATCTAATTCTTTCTCGTTCTCCACCAGGAAAAGAAGAGGGAAAGGGGTTTCCGCCACCGCCCGCGTCGCCATGGATCTTCCTTCCCTGGGCGGCGCTACTGATCTCCTCCTCGTTTTTGTATTCTCCGCCGTCGCTTTCTCCGTTTCTGTCTCTGCATCAACTTCCTCCTCTTCATCACTGGCAATGCCTGGATCAGACTCTTCTGCGACCGCATTGGCCACCGCGGCGACTTCCGCTGGGCAGATTAACTCCAACTCGGTCCTCGTCGCCCTCCTCGACTCTCACTACACCGAGCTGGCAGAACTGGTGGAGAAGGCCCTCCTTCTCCCGTCCCTGGAGGCCGCCGTCGGTCGACACAACCTCACCATCTTCGCCCCCCGCAACGAGGCGCTCGAGCGCGACCTTGATCCCGAGTTCAAGCGCTTCCTCCTGGAGCCACGGAACCTCCGCTCTCTTCAGACTCTGCTCCTCTACCACGTCGTCCCCGCTCGAATCGGTTCCGGCGGCTGGCCTCAGGCGCGCCACCCCACTCTTGCCGGCGATCACCTCCATCTGGAGGATAACAAGGTTGGCCTCGCTGCCGTGGTGCATCCGGACGCTGTGATCCGTCCCGATGGTGTGATTCACGGCATCGAGCGGCTGCTGGTGCCTAGATCTGTGCAGGAGGACTTCAATCGCCGACGCAGCCTTGCGGCCATTTCAGCCGTGCTTCCCAGGGGCGCGCCTGAGGTGGATCCCCGCACTCATCGCCTGAAGAAGCCGGCGCCTCCCGTCCCCCCGGGCGCCCCGCCTGTGCTCCCAATCTACGATGCCTTGGCCCCAGGACCATCGCTAGCGCCCGCCCCCGCGCCGGGTCCTGGCTCTGGCAAGCATTGGTTCGACGGGGAAAGCCAAGTAAAGGACTTCATCCAGACTCTTCTCCTTTACGGAGGCTACAACGAGTTCGCTGACATACTGGTTAATCTTACGTCGCTCGCGACGGAGATGGGTCGGCTGGTGTCAGAGGGCTACGTGCTGACGGTGCTGGCGCCCAATGACGACGCCATGGGGCGGCTGACGGCGGATCAACTCAGCGAGCCAGGGGCTCCGGAAGCCATCATGTACTACCACCTTATCCCGGAGTACCAAACGGAGGAGAGCATGTACAACGCCGTTCGACGGTTCGGCAAGGTGCGTTACGACACGTTGCGGTTGCCGCACAAGGTGGTGGCACGGGAGGCCGACGGCTCCGTCAAATTTGGCGCCGGTGAGGGATCCGCCTATCTATTCGACCCAGATATCTACACCGACGGCCGTATCTCCGTCCAGGGCATCGACGCCGTCCTCTTCCCACCCGACGAGGAAGCGCCGCCCGCCACTTCCCTCTCCCCGTCCGCCCGCAAGGCTGAGATCGCTCAGGTCAAGTCCAAGTCAAAGCTCAAAGCCAAGCTCAGAAGAGGTAACCACCATTCTCTTCTTCAAACCCTTCATCGGATTACGATATCTCTCGTTGGCACATTCCGGCAAGATTCCTTTTTTTTACATCGTTTGTCATCATACGAACTCACCAACTATACTTAGTCAATAACTTGCACATTAGCTCATCATGTGAACGAACTGTCGGTAGGGATTTATGCTTTTTTGTGAACGATTACTATTTGTCTTTCTTGCGTGCCTCTCCGATCTATCTTCTATTCCTCCCTTTTATTAGATGCAAAAGTAGAGATTTTCATCTCTAATTCTCGACCATTTCAATTGTTCAGCATATGCATTTGTATTCTTCTGGTTGCAATAGAAAACACCTCTGTGATTCATTTTTTCCTTTACAACATGGTTTTAGCCGAGTTGGTGGATGAATTTTTCTGTTTATTTTACATAACGTGCACCATTAAGTTGTTTGCATTGAGTCAATGCAGGGAAATTATTGGAAGTTGGATGCAATTTGCTTGGGGCTTTGGGTCAACGTTCTCGCTTTGCCACATGCCAATAAAGGAGGGGGGAAAATCTAAACGGAGAATCTATAGACCCCATCCATTCAACAGTCAATAAACATGTTCTTGGTGAGGTGATGAAGTTGAGTGTTTGTAATGTTCATACTAGTGAAAATAGTGATGCCTGAGATTCAAGAACATGTAAAGGAAGCCATTTTTTGTTTTGTTTTGTTTTGCTTCTGTTGTCATCCATATTTGTTTTACTACAAAGTCAATTCCACATAATTCCTTTTAAATTTCATTTTCTTATTTATTTGTGTTGGTTTAGGTATGAAATGTGAAACTCGTTCTTGTTATTTTACTCTCTAGGATGAATATTCCAGTGGATGTATAAAAATATTATAATTTAATAAATTAAAATATATAATATAAAAGTTTAAGTGTAATAAGTAATGACTTAATAGATAATTCATAAATAGTAGATGATGAATTATATATAATTAAGAGCTTTAAATATCGAGAAGTTTATTGAGATGTTTTAAGTATTATTGAAATGAAGAGAAGTTTATTGAGATGTTTTAAGTATTATTGAAATGAAGAATACTGGAAGTGGAATTTTGGATTAGATAATAAATGAGAATATTATAAAGAAAGTTAGAGTTATGATTATTGAAAAAAATCTACTAAAATATATCAATAAAAGTATTTCAATTAGGTAATGAAAATAAGACCATGATAAATATACACTGGAATATATTGGGATTAGTACTCCTATTAGATTGGGGCTCATCAAATATATATATTGAATTTGGATATTAAATATTTAAAATTATGACTAAAATAAATTTTATTTGAGTTTTATTTTCATCTAATTCAATTTTTTACTAGGTAAATTATATTTGGTTTATAATTTTTATTTTTTATATTTGACTAATAATTTTTAATTTTTTATAGATTAAAGTTAAATTTGATCATTTTTTATTTTTTTACTATATTTAATTGATAATTTTAATTTTTTACTGTATTTTTTTGGTAATTTATTTTTATTTTTTTATTAAAATTTAATGGATAAGTTTTAATTTTTATTGATAAAAATTTAATTTATCTACGAAAATTAAATTTGATTAATAAATTTAGAATATTTATTTGATTAAACTTATTAGTAATTGAATTTTTTTATAAAAATATTTTTAAAAGTCAAAAACATATTTAATATTACGCTAGTATTTCTCTTTAAATTTATTTTTTTCATTTTTTTTTTCATCTTCTTCATTATCTGATTTATATTCTTATTATCGTGTCTTTGCTGCAAATTATTATGTACGTTTTTTAATAAATGTTTAATAGTTAAATATTTTTAGATAAATAAATTTAATTAATAATTTATCAAAATTAAAATTTATAAAAATGCCAGTGACTATATCTGCTACTCGAATCTGTACCTCTAGATCATATAATAATAATTTTATCATTGCATCCAATGGCATAGCCAGGGTCTTCAAATGCCTTGGATTAAATTACGACAATAATAAAGCATACATGTATACTGAATATTTAACAAACATATAACATTTATATACCAATATCCTTTTATATAGTTCAAATTTCATACAAAATACTTCAACATCTACCTAAGCTGTGTTTGATGAGATTTTAGAGTATAAAACTCATCTATTACTGATTCCAAGTCTATTTTCTCAAACAATTATCATTCTATATAGAGAATCATGTAATCGGAAAGTAAATCATCATCCATCTTGTTGCGACATGTCGTTTTGAGAAATTTCATAGATGAAAAGGCTCTCTCTGTCGTTGCAGTTGATACATGAAAAGTCAATACAAAATGAATCGATCTCTAAATCATAACATAACTTTCAGCCTTTTGGGTCACAAGCATTTATCTATATAATGCAAAGAGAGTAGAAATTTATTGAAACTCACGATCACAAACTATGTCAAGTTGATAGTGTTCCAATTCAGCTCTCAAAACATGAATTTTTTGTTGAATAAAATCAGCCGGATAAAATTTTGATGCAAGCTTGCAAATGTCACCAACATTAAATTTTGTAAATGAATCAGTAGGATCCAAAGCTGAACAAAGAGTGAGAAGTTCCATTGTTGCCTCACTAAACCTACAATTTAGTTCTATCACTTGAAAATCTATTGCAGCATTAAAAATATCATAGTGATAATGATGCTCAACCGTGACATGATCCCATTGTTGACAATAACAATTAACTTTATAACCACAGTTCATATCAGGCATCTCGATATTATGTCGTTCACAAAAAGTCTTTACATTCTCAAAAAATTTATCCCAACCATCTTCTCTAAATTTTAGAAGGATGACTTTTGTGGTTGAGATAAATTTTAAAGCATTCACAATGTCTTGTGATTTATTTTATAGAGATTGACAAAGAATGTCAGTGATTTCTAAGATATTGTCTATAAAAAATAACACAAATACAAATTCAAAACTCATAATTATGTTGCATAAACCACAAGCTTCCCCACGTATTGTACCATTTGGCCTATTTTTACTGAGATTTTTAAGGATCTTACAAGTTGTTGCATACATGTCTATCAAGTTTCTAACAGAATCATAATGAGAGCTCCAACGAGTAGCACCGAGTCTATGTAATGTACCAATTTGATTAGCTCCTGTGCCAAACTCACACTCACCAATAGCCAACATATATGCAATCTCTTCTTGTTGAGCAAATTGTAAATCACTAAGATGTTTAGGAGATGAGGTGACAAAGTTTACAATGGAAGTCAAATAATAAAAGAATTGTCAAATAGAAGGCACATCCTTAGCAATTGCAACCAATGTTAAGTGTAAACGATGAGCAAAACAATGTACATAATAGACATATGGACAATCTCTAAGAAATAGCGCTTGAAGCCAATTTCATTCACCATGCATATTACTTGCACCATCATACTCTTGTCCCCTCATGTTGTGGATTTGAATATTGTGTTGAACAAAGATGTCAGAAATTGATTTACTAAGGTTTGCCGATGTTGTGCCCTCAACACTCAAAATCTCAAAGAAATGTTCCACCAAAAAACCAGAATTATTAACAAATATGAAAATAAGAGCCATTTGCTTTTTTTTTTTAGATTCATTTTGAGCTTCATCAACAAGAATACAAAACTTGGCATCCCCCAATTCATCTCAAATCATTGTTCTCACTTATTAGCAAGAATATGCAATATTTCCTATTGAATTTGCGGAGAAGTGTATTTAGCATTTTGAGGGGCATTATGTAACACAACTTTTACAATTTCATCATTTAAATATGCTTGAAATTTCAACAATTCAATAAATTTTTCACGATTTAAGGAACTCTCTGATTCATCATGACCTCTAAAAGAGCATCCTTGAGTTGCAAGCATAATAAACCTTCAATTGTTGCCTTTAGATGCAACCTATTCTTTATAATTTCTTCCATAGATTGAGCATTTATCACTTTGTCAATATTTTGCTTTGGTTTCATTAAATCCTGAACACATTTCACACATCTATTATGTGATGAAGACAATGGACCAACATGAATAAGAAATGCACATTTTTCTCCATCATTAACTCTCTTCCAACTGTTAAACCCTTCAGAAACAAGTGCAGCACGAGTCATTGGATTACTTGTATTCTCAAAAAGAAAACATGGAAATTTGTCCTTTTAAGGTGAATATTTTAGCCAAGGAAATTGTTTAAACCAAATATATTGAAATCGACGTTTTGCTTTCCAATTTTTGTTCTTGGATACTTAACAAGTTTGGGTTGATAATGTTGGAACCCCAAGGTTGTTTTGGTGTAATCAACAAGTTAAGTTAGGTTCTGTGTGTGTTTAACCTTGTGTCTAAGTGTGTAGGAGCTTAGGAGCACAGGTAGTCGAGCGGAAGACACAGCTAGCAAGAAGGATGGCACGCGGTGCATCCGAGGGACAAGGCGCTACGGAAGTGTACATCGACGGACGAGAAGGAAGCGTGCGGTGGTTCCGAGGGACGAGAAGTCGGAGCGTAAGACTGCTCGGGGAGCAAGAGAAGCAGCTAGCGAGAAATTCGGCACGGGGTGCGGCCGAGGGACGAAGACTGCGACTGAGTATGCTGGTGGATGAGAAGGAAGCACACGATGATTCCGAGGGGCGAGAAGCTGGAGCGGAAGCCTGCTCGAGAAGACCGGAAGTTGGGTTCGGGTGAGCCCTATTCTGGATGGCAGAGATCACCTAAGCAAGCGGAGCCGGAGCAGAAGACCCGGACCGAGGCGAGCAGCACCGGAGCAGAAGGCCCGGACCGTCCGGGTGCCCGGAACCATTCCGGGCGCCCGGAGGTTGATTTTTGACCGGATCGTGTCAAGCGCGATCCGTTGCATTGGGGATAAAGTTTTATCCCCCCAGGGCGCCGAAATCCCTTCGGGGCACCCCGACCAAGGCTATAAATACAGCCTTAGTCCAGAAGCTTTTTAAAAATAACTCAAGAAATTCATTTCCAACACTTGTAAGCTTTCATTTAGAGTTTAGCTTCTTTCTTTATGCGTTTCATTGCTGTAAGAGACTTTTCCGCCTGAAGGAGATAGTTAGTGCGACACTTTCCTTGGATTAACAACCTCCCCGGTTGTAACCAAGTAAATCCCTGTGTGCCTATTTCTTTTCTGTTTTATTTGTTCAATTATTTTATGCAAGTGTTATTCTGTTGAAAAGTCGAGAAGGATTATCTTTTTAATTTTGCAAGCTATTCAACCCCCTTTTAGCCGACCCAACGGTCTAACATGTGGTATCAGAGTCAGGACGCCTCAGGAGGACTAACCGCTGACTGAAACAACGAGATGGTCGGAATGAACATCTACCCACCAACGTTCTGTTGGGACCAATTATATAGCTAGAGGGGGGTGAATAGCTCGGCGCGCTCCTCTTGGTTGTCGTTGCTTGTTTCTTCAAAGATATGCAGCAGAAATACAAGAAACAACACATACAACGCTAACAAAAGGATTTACTTGGTATCCACCTCAAGATGAGGTGACTAATCCAAGGATCCACACACACGAGCACTCTCCACTATGAATACACTCCTTTACGGTAACTACCGAAGGCGGAGAAGCCTTTACAAACTCACACAACAAACAAGAAGAGAAGAAGAAGCAAATACAAGTAAATCTTACAAGATCGTGTACGATACACCCTAGCTAGCTTCTTCCTCTTGCTTGGGATGCCTCTTGACCTTGGAAACACTTCTCCAAGAAGCTTCAAGAACTGGCGGTGAGCTCTGGAGAAAAACCCTCTAAGATCATTGTGTAGATCGGGAGTGAACAGTTTAAGAGGTGTCGAAGGAATCGCACGCCAACGGCTTTATGCTGCGCCAACGGTCAAATCCCGATCGATTGAATTGCTCCCAATCGATCGGATTGCTCCCAATCGATCGGGGAGACTTTGGATCGATTGGTCGATCGATCCAGAGCGCCTCTGTACTCTCGGGAATTGCCTGGATCGATCGGCTGATCGATCCAGGGCTTATTGTGCGAATCGCACCTCCTAATCGATCGGCTGATCGATTGAAGGCTCCCAATCGATCGACTGATCGATTGGGAGGTTTTCTGTTCGCGCGACACTTCTCCCCAATCGATCCACTGATCAATTGGGAGAAGACTTATCGCGGGGACTCTCCCAATCGATCGACCGATCGATTGGGCATGAGCCAATCGATCGGTTGATCGATCCAGCCCATGTAAGACTTGCCAAATCAAGTCCAAACGTCCCTCAAACCAACATCCGGTCAACCATGACCTGTTGGTACATCATGCCTAGCATCTGGTCACCCTTGACCTGTTAGGACTCCCATACCAAGCGTCCGGTCAATCCCTTTGACCCACTTGGATTTCCACCAGATGTCTGGTCAACCTTGACCCATCTGGATTTCCTTGTGCCAAGTATCCGGTCAATCCCTTTGACCTACTTGGACTTCCCAACACCAGATGTCCGATCATCCTTGATCCATCTGGATTTTCCTTGCCTGGCTTCACTCACCAGGACTTCCTTTCTGCCTAGCTTCACTCACTAGGACTTTCACCTGGCTTCACTCACCAGGATTTCCCTTCTGCCTAGTTTTACTCACTAGGTCTTTCACCTGGCTTCACTTACCAGGATTTCTCTTCTGCCTAACTTCACTCACTAGGACTTTCACCTGGCTTCACTCACCATGATTTCTCTTCTGCCTAGCTTCACTCACTAGGACTTTCACCTGGCTTCACTCACCAGGATTTCCCTTCTGCCTAGCTTCACTCACTAGGTTTTTCACCTGGCTTCACTCACCAGGATTTCTCTTCTGCCTAGCTTCACTCACTAGGACTTTCACCTGGCTTCACTCACCAGGATTTTCCAGTCAAGTATCCAGTCACCCTTGACCTACTTGACTTTCCTTCACAATCTTCCCACGTGAACAATTGCACCTGCAATCTCCATGTCTTGTCTTCATGTATTGTCAAACATTAAAACTCAAACATCAAGACTTGAGCTTGGACCAATTCAAGCTCAGGCAACTAGGTCAACCTTGACCTAGGGAATATTGCACCAACACGTTCGAGGGGGAGTTTGCCTTTTGGAAGCGACGGATGGAGGTTTATTTTAAAACTAATTTTAATTTGTTATTAATAATGACCTATGGCTTTGATATGCCCAAAAGCAAAGAAGGAGAAGAACTTGAGGAGCATCAATGGACTGACGAGCAGCGTGACGAATTCATAACAAACGGTAAGGCTGAGTCTTGCCTTTTGAGCGTACTACCTGCCCAGGATCTCGATAGAGTCGGAAAATATAAAAGTGCAAAAGAACTTTGAAAAAAGTTCTTGAAGCTCTATGAAGAGCCACTTGAAGTCGAATCCAACTCCACGATGGATACCAAACCATCGTCGGAAGAATCCGAGATAAAGGAAATTGTCGGAACATCACTCACCGCCGAGTATCTACTAGAAGATGCAATCAGCTCTTCCTCAAAAAGCATCGAGAGCATCGATGAAGGGGGAGCAACGTTGGGAGAAAGCAGCCCAACAGGGGGAGAATCAACAACCGAAAAGTAAGTCAGGTATGGTCTTCACCTCTTGACCAATTGCTTAATTTGATCAATAAATTATCAAAAGTTTTTTGCAAATCAGAAATTATTTTATCAAAAGGATTTTGCGAATTAAAAATCAAAAAATTATTAAAGAATAGTGGGTTAAAGGAAACTCATGCAACAGCTTGTCGATCAAAGAATTTCGACAAACTAACAATAGAAAATAACATGATAAAGGAAATGATACAATTTTCTGCATACTCAATATTTTTTAATTTGAAAAATTATGATTTGAGAAATTATGATAAACTAAAATGAAATTTTAAATATCATAATATTAGAGAATTTGATCAAAATTACAAACTTAGACTTAGCATTTTTAGTAAGAAAATTAAATAATCAGTTTCTTTATGAGACTTTGTCTAAGGAAGTGGTTGTTGCTCCAATAACTAAAAAGAACTAGTGTCTCGCCATGACCTGGAAGCCAAAATATTGAAATAAAATGTTTAATTAACTTTTTGATAAAACATTAAGATTGAAATTTAATAATGCTTTAAAAAGTCTTTTAAATATTTTTTTTAGAAATTTTTTTGCGTAAAACTTTTACTTAGAAAAATAAGTTAAAAGTTCTTCTGAAATTAGAAATTTCTGCTTAAACTTTTACTTAGAAAATTTTCAAAATTTTTGCAAAATTTCCTAAGTCAGAATTTTTTTCTAAATTCTCTTACTTAAAGCTTTACCTAGAGAATTTTCTTACATAAAGTTTTACTTAGAAATCTTTTAACTTAGAACATTTTTTCGTTGAAAATTATTGCAAAATTTTTTCAAAGTTACAAATTTTTCCCTTAGAGTTTTTTTTCTTTGAACCCCATTTTTTTTTGTGAACAAAGAGGAAGAAGGAAAAGTATAAGTCTAGGGGGAGGTAAACCACCAAAATTTAAATTTTCTATCTTTTTGCACTTAATTGTAAAATTAGTTAGTTTATCTTTATGTCTATTTACCCTAGCTTAACTTGGGTTGCTCACATCAAAAAGGGGGAGATTGTTGAAACCCAAGGTTATTTTGGTATGATCAACAAGTTAAGTTAGGTCATGTGTGATCAAAGAGGGAGGGTGAATAACATTTCATCACGCTTGCGTCGGTTTGCTTCGTCTTGTTGTTGTGCAGCGGAATACTCAAAGACAAACACTCACAATGCTAACACCTAGGATTTACTTGGTATCCACCTCAAGAAGAGGTGACTAATCCATGGATCCACACACGATACGTTATCTCCACTAATGAAAACCTCCTTCTCGGTCGCAGCCGGAGGCGGAGAAGCCTCATACAAACTCACACACAACACAAACACAAATACAAGAAACTCTAAGAATACAAGTGAATACACCTTTCTTCTTACTACTTATTGTTGCCTCTTGAACCTTGAAGATGCTCCTCAAGTGCTTTCAAGAACTGGTGTGAGTGCTGGAGAAATCGCTGTGAAGATCGTTGTAAGCTCGCAGGAGAAGATTGCATAGATCTGGCGAAGAAAACGCTCCGCCCAAGCTATATACAGTGCCTCCAATCGATTGAAATCAACCTCAATCGATTGCCACGTCAGCACCGCTCCATCGCAGCCATCCATCGTGATGGTCACTTCCCAATCGATCGACCGATTGATTGGGACTGCCTGAATCGATCGCTCGATCGATTCAGCGCCTTTCTGTGCTCTCGCGTCCGCGTGAGAGCTTTTGCTACTCAATCAATCGACCGATCGATTAGCAGCTCCCAACAGATCACTCGATCGATTAGGAAAGTCTCTGTGTTTGCGATCTCATATCCCAATCGATCGACCGATCGATTAGGCCTTCCCACAATCACAACACAGTCCAAATCGATCGACCGATCGATTTGGACCCTGTTCAATCGATCGCCCGATCGATTGAACACTCTGAACTTGACTCAAACTCAAGTCCAAAGTCCCAAACCCAACTTCCGGTCAACCATGACCTGTTGAGTCTCCATGCCTAGCATTTGGCCACACCCGACCAACCTCGAACTAGCCTTCTAGCCTCCTCCATTAGCCTTGCGTCCCTTGGATATCTCCCCATCCTTCACGCCTTGCCTTCAGGAGCTTCCTTCGGGCTCATCCTAGTTGTCGGGTATTCCTTGCCAAGTCATACCAGGACTTACCTGTTGGTGCAACCTTAGGTCAAGGTTGACCTGGTTGACCCGACTCGAGTTGACCTGACTCGAGGTGTATTTTAATGTTTGACGAGAATAGAAAAGTTGTATCTTGATGTTTGACAAGAATACAAACTTGGGAGATTGTGGGTGCAACCTTTGGTCAAGGTTGACCTGGTTGACCCGACTTGAGTTGACTTGATTCGGTAAAGTCCAAGTATGGAGACTTGGCACGGAAAAGTCCAAGCAGGGAGCTTGGCACGGGAAAAGTCCAAGTATGGAAACTTGGCACGGAAAAGTCCAAGCAGGGAGCTTGGCACGGGAAAAGTCCAAAGTATGGAAGCTTGGCATGGGAAGTCGGAGAGGGCTCGGCAGCTCGTTCTCCGGTCCAGGTCAGAGAGGGCTCGGGAGCTCGTTCTCTGGACCAGACGAAGTCGGAGAGGGCTCGGCAGCTCGTTCTCCGAACTAGGTCAGAGAGGGCTCGGGAGCTCGTTCTTTGGACCAGATGAGGAAGTCGGAGAGGGATCGGTAGCTCGTTCTCCGGACTAGGTCAGAGAGGGCTCGGGAGCTCGTTCTCTAGACCGGACGTGGAAGTCGGAGAGGGCTCGGTAGCTCGTTCTCCGGACTAGGTCAGAGAGGGCTCGGGAGCTCATTCTCTGGATCGGATGAAGTCGGAGAGGGCTCGGTATCTTGTTCTCCGGACTAAGTCAGAGAGGGCTCGGTAGCTCGTTCTCTGGACCGAACGTGGAAGTCGGAGAGGGCTCGGTAGCTCGTTCTCCGGACTAGGTCAGAGAGGGCTCGGTAGCCCGTTCTCTATGTTGGAGTGTATACTGAGAGCCTAAGCTTTGTAAACATTCATTATGAATAAAGAATCACATTTGGTCTAATTATATACATTTGTTTGTAGTTGTTCATTTAATTTATATTGTAGATAACATAGTATGTGGTGTCACATACAGAAGATGATGTTATCGGTACCTTATAAATTATAAACAGTAGCTCACGACCAGAATGGAAAGGAACAAACCATTAGAAAGTCGTAGTGTAATTAGGTATTAGTTTATCTTGACTATATAATTACACTAATACACTCAGAGTGTATTGAGTAGGATCATTTGAGGTCGTTCCTTTTATACTGACTTTATAAAGGAACAAAGACCTTAGTCATTATGGAAGTGTGTGCTCTTAATCCTAATATAATAACAAGCACATATGTTTGATATTTATTTCTTTAATTTATCAATGGGTGAGATTTAGTTCGATGAATCAATAAACCCGATAAATTGGGAAATGGTATCACTCATAGTGTGTGTTGTTGATTATAGAAGGAAACTGTGTCCTAGTGATACTAGGTTGATAATGTCCTCAAGAGGAGCTCATAAAGATTGTCATGTTAAACCCTGCAGGTGGACTTAGTCCGACATGATAATAAGGTTGAGTGGTACTACTCTTGGACTTAGATATTAATTAAATGAGTTGTCAGTAACTCACTTAATTAGTGGACATTCGATATCTTAAACACGGAGACTAACACACTCATAATAAGAAGGAGCCCAAAATGTAATTTGGGATTGGTGCGGTAGTTCAATGATAGTTCTCTAGTGGAATGAATTATCATTGATAAAATTAAGTTGTGTGTTGGGCGAACACGGGATGTAATTTTATCGGGAGACCAAAACCAATTCCTCCTCTGGTCCCTATCGTAGCCTCTTATTTATAGAGTACTATACCCACCTATACCCACCTTCTACACCCACCCAAGGGGGCCGGCCAAGCTAGCTTGGGAATCAAGCTAGGGCCGGCCTAGGTATGATTTTGGGTGGCCGGCCCTAGCTTGAACCCAAGCTAGTAGGGCCGGCCAAATAAAATTAAAAAAGAAATTTAATTTTAATTTTTATTATTATGTGGAAGATATATTTTAAAGAGAATTAAAATTAAAATATCTCTCTTATAAAAATCTACAAAAGATTAAAGAAAGAGATTAGATCTCTTTCCTTATTTGTAGATTGGAGAGATGTTTTATTTTCTCTTTAAAATTATTCACATGTTAATAAAATTAAAATTATAGATATTTCCTTTTATTAACCATGAAGAGATTTTAAAGAGAAATTTTATTTTTTAAAATTTCCGGAAACAAATTAGGAAGTTTTAATTGTTGATTGAAACTTGTCCTATTTGCCTTCCAATGATGTGGCCGGCCATCACAAATTAATTGGGGAAATTTTATTTTATTTCTCTCAATTAAATCATGTCAAGGAAATTAAGGAAAATTTATTTCCTAATTTGCCTAGGCCAAGGAATATAAAAGAAGGGTGAGGTGCCTTCACAAGACACAACCTCTATTGTTTTCTCCCTCTTTCCTTGGTGTTGTGGCGGCCATTACCCTCTCCTCTCTTCCTCTTGTGGTGGCGAACCTCTCCTCTCCCTTGGAGTTCTTGTGGTGGCGGATACTACTCGGAGAAGAAGAAGAAGAAGGAGAAAGCTAGCATCTCTTGGAGCTTGGTTAGTATTTTGTTTTCCTCCTTGGTGAAGTTTCCTTTTGTGGCCGAACCTTGCTTGGAGGAGAAGAAGGTGGTTGGTGGTTTCTCATCTTGGAAGACCGTTGCCCACACAACGTCCGAGGTTAGAAGAGGAATACGGTAGAAGATCAAGAGGTTTTTTCTACAAGGTATAACTAGTAATTTCTATTTCCGCATCATGCTAGTTATTTATGGAAATAATACCAAATACAAGAGGCTTACGTTCTAGTGTTTGGAATATGTTTTTTCGAAGTTGTGTTCTTTTGTTTCTTTCTTTTCCTTGTGATTTGATTGTTCTCTTTGGTTAACCTAAAGTTATTTTAGGAAATTAAATATTAGCTTTCTATTAAAGGTTTTGTCTAGTCGGTGGTGGTTGCTCCCATATCCAAGAAGGCCATGTGCCTCGCCACGTCAGTACTGGGAACCTTTTATGGAAATTAATATTTAATGGAATTAATAACTTAAGGAGACTTGGGTCGAACGTGTTAAGTTCCGCAGGAGATCCAAGTCAAAACCTAAAAGAACAAATAGATTAAGTTTTGGATCAAACGTGTTAAGTTCCGCAGGAGATCCAAAATTTAATTTAAAAGAACACATGGTAGCTAGGAAAAGGTTCAGATCTTTGTACAAAATTTTTGTACAGTGGAACCTATAGGCTTTCCGAGTAGCAACCAACAATTGGTATCAGAGCTAGGGTTTTGCCTCTGTGTATTTGGTATTTAGTTTAATTATGCACATGTCATACATAATTTAGGCAGGATAATAGTAGGATGTGCTAACTTTGTGGATGTAGGATCCAACTATTATGGCTTTTAGTTAATTATGTGTGTGATTGGACCCTTGGACATGTCAAGGGCAATTTATATGTGTGTGCATGATTGTATTAAATACAACAGGAGCTGTATTTAGTTTTATTAGGATTTTATTTTGATCTAGATACATGTACATTCCTTTTATGGAATATAGGATCAAAATGTAAAATTCTATTTATGTCGCGGATCGAATCTTGCAAAGCGTGGAACCTTCTAAGGACCAGAGGCGCAGCGGAACTCGGAGCAAGATGGATGCGACAGATAGACCCGGTGGCGGTGGCCAAATATGGCAGCAGCTTCGGATGACAACACACGGAGGACAATTAAAGATAAAAGCCATAATAGTTGAAAATTAGATTTTCTATTTATTGCTTTTATATTGTGCTGTGTGTGCATGTTAGTTTACAAGTTTAGTAGGCTAGCATAGTTAAAATTCCTCATTTATAAATAACTAAGTGGGAGAGGGATTTTTAAGTAAATCCCATGGTCTCCATTACTGGTTTGTAAGTGATGCAAACAAGCTTGCGCGTTGGCTCTGAGTGCCTTCCTCCATAACGGATGAGCTTGTTTGCAGATCACTAGAACAGACTTCCATTTTTGGATGACTATAGGAAGTTAATTAAGAGCGTGTGATCTTCCCCAACGGAAGGGGCATAATCTTATTAATGGACTTAGTGTCAAGTAATGGTGTACACTTAGACACATCTAATAGTATCCTCCCAAACGGAGTCACTGCTATTATTTGTGTGACCAAATAATACCAACTATTAATTTTATTTGTCAAAAGTTAGGTTGACAAGATAATAAAATTAATGGGTTAAAACCCTCCTTTTACGAATGTTGAATTTGTATCGTCCACACTAACGTGGCATACAAAATTCACGGTGTTTTAAGGTGTTGGTTAATTTAAAATAGTATTGTTTGAGGAATCAATATTATTCTAAATTTAGAGTTCGACCAAAGTTATTTGTGATTCTTAGGATGACTTTCAACCCCGTCCATCATACTTCAACAAAATAGACTTCTGGACCAAATTACATAGATTGGAAAAGAAACACGGACATTGTTCTTACTGTTGAAAGCTATAAATTTATCTTGATGAGCATTGCCTAATGCACCCATGGTGAATCTACCCAAGAGGAGATTGAATATCATAGGAAATGGGTAAAAGCGGATGAGATGGCGCGGTGTTACATTTGGCTTCAATGTCAAATGTATTGCAACATCAACATAAAGATTTACCAACTTATGATATTATGAACAATCTCAAGGAACTCTTTGGTCATCGGATAGGGCTTCTAGACAAGAAGCTATGAGAAAGATAATGCGACCACCATGCAAGAGGGTACTCTGTAGGATCATATCCTAAACATGATGGCTTATCCGAACGAAATCTGATCCTTGGAGGAGAAATTGATGGGAAACCCGGATCGATATGATCCTCCAAACCCTACCTAGAAGTTTTGAGCGGTTCACTGAACTATAATATGAATAAAAGGATTTATTCATTAGGGAAACTACTGACAGCAGCAGAAGGGTTATTTAGTCACAATGCTCAAATTCACTATGTTGAAAATGGTTCTACTTCTAAACCGAAAGGTAAGAAGAAGAAGAAACAAAATGGTTCAGCAAAGAAAGTGAATAAATCTCAGAGTACGGGATTTAAAGTTGGAAGAAGCCGAAGGGCAAGTGCTTCATCTGCAAGCAGGCAGGACATTGGAAGGCGGATGTCCTCGTAAGAACCAAAACAAAGGTATATCTCATACTCTAGTTGTTGAAACATGTTTAGCGGTGTTATCTACCAAAACCTGGTGTGTAGATACGGGAGCCATCGATCATGTCTGCAATTCCTTGCGGGGTTCCAGAAACCCGACGACTATCTCAAGGGGAGATTACATCTACACGGGCAATGCTACTAAGGTGGCATCTGTGTGGGAGGCGTCTACTTATCTTTTAGTAGAAATAGAAATTTAGTTTTAAGAAATTGTCTTTATGTACCCAGTTTTAGAAAGAATTTAATTTCGGTTTCCAAACTGTTTTTAGATGGATATTCGGTTTCTTTCATGTAACGATGTAGTTATTAAAAGAAATAAAGTGATTATCTATTCCGGTGCATTAGTTGGCAATTTGTATATTTTAAATCCAAATTCTTCCACAAAGCAAAACATGAAAATTTATAATTCATCTTCTAATTCTAATAAGAGAAAAGAACCTTCGGAAATGAACCAAGCATATCTTTGGCATCTAAGGCTTGGTCATATTAACTTAAGTAGGATTCAGAGGCTTATAGCCGATGGACTTTTAAGTTCATTAGAGTTGGAAAATTTTCCAACTTGTGAATCTTGCTTAGAAGGTAAAATGACCAAGAGGCCGTTCAAGGCCAAGGGGTATAGAGCCAAAGAAGTGTTAGAGTTGGTTCACTCTGATTTGTGTGGTCCTATGTCTGTCCAGGCAAGAGGAGGTTTTGAATATTTTGTCTCTTTCATAGACGATTATTCAAGATATGGATACATTTACCTAATGCGCCACAAGTCCGAGTGCTTTGATAAGTTCAAAGAATACAAGGCTGATGTGGAGAAACGACTAGGTAAAAGTATCAAGACACTACGGTCAGATCGTGGTGGCGAATACCTCTTAGGAGAGTTTAGGAATTACTTATCAGAGGCCAGGATTCAATCCCAATTGTCTGCACCTGGAACACCCCAACAGAATGGTGTAGCAGAACGAAGGAATAGGACTCTTATGGAGATGGTTAGATCAATGATGAGTTATTCAGAATTACCAAATTCGTTTTGGGGATATGCTCTGGAAACAGCAGTATACGTTCTGAACTTAGTACCTTCTAAATCAGTTTCTTCTACTCCCATAGAATTGTGGAATGGGCGAAAACCCAGTCTAAGACATATTCGGATATGGGGTAGTCCAGCACATGTGCTGAAACCAGATGCTGATAAGTTAGAATCTCGTACAGAAGTTCGCGTGTTTGTAGGATATCCCAAAGGAACGAAAGGTGGTTTATTTTATAGTCCTAAAGACCAGAAGGTCATTGTTAGCACCAATGCCCAGTTTTTAGAAGAGGACTATATAATGGATCACAAGCCCAGTAGTAAAATTGTTTTAGAAGAACTTAGAGAGGACATGTCTACTTCAGTACCAACAGTACAAGATGAAGTACCACAAGAGACTGCAACACGTGTCACACATGATACACAATCACAGACAGTGCCTCGTCGTAGTGGGAGGGTTGCAATGCAGCCTGAAAGATTCATGTTTTTGGGAGAGTCTTCGGACTTGATCCCGGGTAAACATGAACCTGATCCCCGGTCATATGACGAAGCACTCCAAGATATAGATGCAGCATCTTGGCAAAAGGCAATGAATTCTGAAATAGAGTCCATGTACTCTAATAAGGTCTGGGAGCTTGTAGAACCACCTGATGGTGTAAAAGCCGTTGGATGCAAGTGGATCTACAAAAGGAAAAGAGGGATGACGGAAGGTAGAAACCTTCAAAGCTAGGCTTGTTGCGAAAGGGTACACTCGGAAAGAGGGAATCGATTATGATGAAACCTTTTCACCAAGTAGCCATGCTTAAGTCTATCCGGATACTCTTATCCATTCTTTGCTCATATGGATTATGAGATTTGGCAAATGGATGTCAAGACGGCTTTCCTTAATGGAAGTCTTGAAGAGAACATCCATATGAAGCAACCAGAAGGATTTATTGAAAAAGGCAAAGAGCATCTAGTATGCAAGCTCAATCGGTCCATTTATGGACTAAAGCAAGCTTCAAGGTCTTGGAACATCCGGTTTAATGAAGTAATCCAGTCATATGGATTTATTCAAAGTCCGGATGAGTCTTGTGTATATAAGAAGTGTAACGGAAACGTGGTGGTATTTCTTGTACTATACGTAGATGATATTTTGTTAGTTGGCAACAATGTCAAGGTATTATCAGACGTAAGGGTATGGTTGTCCAAACAATTTGATATGAAGGACTTAGGAGAATGTGCACACATTCTTGGGATCAAAGTTATAAGGGATCGCAAGAAAAGAATGTTGTGTCTGTCCCAAGCTTCATATATAGATACAATCCTTGCTCGTTTTAGCATGCAAGACTCCAAGAAAGGTTTCTTACCTTTTAGACATGGAGTAGCTCTATCTAAAGAGATGTCTCCAAAGACATCAAAAGAGATAGAGGACATGAAAGCAGTTCCTTATGCTGTTGGAAGCCTAATGTATGCAATGCTATGTACGAGACACGATATCTGTTTGTCGTGGGCATGGTCAGCAGATATCGAGTGACAGATTCGTTATCAGTAAAGCATATATTAAAGTACCAGAGAGGACTAGGATTATATGCTAGTTTACCAAGCGGATGATTTGGGTTACATGGATTTTGATTTCCAATCGGATAGGGATAACGATAAGTCTACATCAGGCTATGTGTTTACTTTGGGAGGTGGAGCCATTTCATGGAGGAGTGAGCAATGCGTTTCGGACTCAACCATGGAAGTCGAGTATGTAGCACCTCGAGGCGCTAAAGAAGCGGTATGGCTCGGGAACTTTCTAATGGACTTAGATGTGATTCTGGTTTGCCCAAGATCATCACAATTTATTGTGATAATAGTCGTGAATTGCAAACTCGAAGGAACCACGAGCTCATAAGGCGAGTAAACATATAGAGCGCAAGTACCACGTGATACGAGATATCGTGAGCGAGGAGAAGTTGTCATCGCCAAGATTGCATCACGGATAACCCGGATCCTTTCACTAAGGCCCTTCCGAAAGCTTTCGATCGGCATGTGGAGGAATGGGAATCAGATGTATGAAGATATGATGACTTAGTCATTAGTATAAGTGGGAGATTGTTGGAGTGTATCGAGAGCCTAAGCTTTGTAAACATTCATTATGAATAAAGAATCACATTTGGTCTAATTATATACATTTGTTTGTAGTTGTTCATTTAATTTATATTGTAGATAACATAGTATGTGGTGTCACATACGGAAGATGATGTTATCGGTACCTTATAAATTATAAGCAGAGCTCACGACCGGAATGGAAAGGAACAAACCATTAGAAAGTCGAGTGTAATTAGGTATTAGTTTATCTTGACTATATAATTACACTAGTACACTCGAGTGTATTGAGTAGGACCATTTGAGGTCGTTCCTTTTATCTTGACTTTATAAAGGAACAAATACCTTAGTCATTATGGAAGTGTGCTCTTAATCCTAATATAATAACAAGCACATATGTTTGATATTTATTTCTTTAATTTATCAATGGGTGAGATTTAGTTCGATGAATCAATAAACCCGATAAATTGGGAAATGGTATCACTCATAGTGTGTGTTGTTGATTATAGAAGGAAACTGTGTCCTAGTGATACTAGGTTGATAATGTCCTCAAGAGGAGCTCATAAAGATTGTCATGTTAAACCCTGCAGGTGGACTTAGTCCGACATGATAATAAGGTTGAGTGGTACTACTCTTGGACTTAGATATTAATTAAATGAGTTGTCGGTAACTCACTTAATTAGTGGACATTCGATATCTTAAACACAGGAGACTAACACACTCATAATAAGAAGGAGCCCAAAATGTAATTTGGGATTGGTGCGGTAGTTCAATGATAGTTCTCTAGTGGAATGAATTATCATTGATAAAATTAAGTTGTGTGTTCGGGGCGAACACGGGATGCTTAATTTTATCGGGAGACCAAAACCAATTCCTCCTCTCGGTCCCTATCGTAGCCTCTTATTTATAGAGTACTATACCCACCTATACCCACCTTCTACACCCACCCAAAGGGGGCCGGCCAAGCTAGCTTGGGAATCAAGCTAGGGCCGGCCTAGGTATGATTTAGGTGGCGGCCCTAGCTTGAACCCAAGCTAGTAGGGCCGGCCAAATAAAATTAAAAAGAAATTTAATTTTAATTTTTATTATTATGTGGAAGATATATTTTAAAGAGAATTAAAATTAAAATATCTCTCTTATAAAAGATCTACAAAAGATTAAAGAAAGAGATTAGATCTCTTTCCTTATTTGTAGATTGGAGAGATGTTTTATTTTCTCTTTAAAATTATTCACATGTTAATAAAATTAAAATTATAGATATTTCCTTTTATTAACCATGAAGAGATTTTAAAGAGAAATTTTATTTTTTAAAATTTCCGGAAACAAATTAGGAAGTTTTAATTGTTGATTGAAACTTGTCCTATTTGCCTTCCAATGATGTGGCCATCACAAATTAATTGGGAAATTTTATTTTATTTCTCTCAATTAAATCATGTCAAGGAAATTAAGGAAAATTTATTTCCTAATTTGCCTAGGCCAAGGAATATAAAAGAAGGGTGAGGGTGCCTTCACAAGACACAACCTCTATTGTTTCTCTCCCTCTTTCCTTGGTGTTGTGGCGGCCATCCTCTCCCTCTCTTCCTCTTGTGGTGGCGAACCCTCCTCTCTCCCTTGGAGTTCTTGTGGTGGCCGGATACTACTCGGAGAAGAAGAAGAAGAAGGAGAAAGCTAGCATCTCTTGGAGCTTGGTTAGTATTTTGTTTTTCCTCCTTGGTGAAGTTTCCTTTTTGGCGAACCTTGCTTGGAGGAGAAGAAGGTGGTTGGTGGTTTCTCATCTTGGAAGATCGTTGCCCACACAACGTCCGAGGTTAGAAGAGGAATACGGGAGAAGATCAAGAGGTTTTTCTACAAGGTATAACTAGTAAGTTCTATGTCCGCATCATGCTATTTATTTATGGAAATAATACCAAATACAAGAGGCTTACGTTCTAGTATTTGAATATGGTTTTCGAAGTTGTGTTCTTTGTTTCTTTCTTTTCCTTGTGATTTGATTGTTCTCTTTGGTTAACCTAAAGTTATTTTAGGAAATTAAATATTAGCTTTCTATTAAAGGTTTTGTCTAGTCGGTGGTGGTTGCTCCCATATCCAAGAAGGCCATGTGCCTCGCCACGTCAGTACTGGGAACCTTTTATGGAAATTGATATTTAATGGAATTAATAACTTAAGGAGACTTGGGTCGAACGTGTTAAGTTCCGCAGGAGATCCAAGTCAAAACCTAAAAGAACAAATAGATTAAGTTTTGGATCAAACGTGTTAAGTTCCGCAGGAGATCCAAAATTTAATTTAAAAGAACACATGGTAGCTAGGAAAAGGTTCAGACCTTTGTACAAAATTTTTGTACAGTGGAACCTATAGGCTTTCCGAGTAGCAACCAACACTCTAGACAGGGAAGGCTTTAGGGTTTAGGGCTGGGAAGCTCTAAGGCATTGGATCGGTCTGGTGACCGATCCAGTGATACTCTGATTGTCTGGATCGGTCTGGTGACCGATCAGTAACCAAACAGAATGTTTCTGTGGGTTAGCCGATCGGGAAGCGATGAGAGGAAGCGAGGGGAAAAGGTAGGGGATCGGTTTGTGGACCGATCCACCTATAGCCTGATCGGTCCATAGACCGATCAGGCTTCAAGCCAACTCTCACGAGAGTTGGTTGATCGATCTGGGGACCGATCGCCTAGGGCCTGATCGACCGATCAGGGTCCTCCTGGACCGATCAGGATGGAGCCTGATCGGTCCAGGCTTAGCCGTTGTGACTCAACGGCTAGATTTCTGGACTCTTCTTTGTCTTCTTCGCAGGTGCAGGATATAAGGCCGCTACAGTAGAAGAAGGAGAGACAACGCTTGCTGACTACGGTTCTTGCTCCTGCGATATGAGCTTTGTTGAGCTCTCCACTGCTGAAGCTTCGTGTGAGCTTCCATCGGCTGGTTTTCTAGCTGCTGTTGTTGGATCCGTGAAGTTGCTGCTTCATCAACGGACTCCAGTAAACAACGAGAAGACAAGCAAACTTGGTAGGGTGTTTTTACAGTCATATTGTCCATTGTTTTCTTGCTCTATCTTGTACTCCTTTATTGCTGTTGCAAAAGAGTTTGTGGCGAGGTTTCTCCACCCAGAAGGAGTTGTTGTTAGCCGGTTTTTCGGGGTCTCATCCACCGACGGATTGATAGACTTCGTCCATCTTACGGACACGCCGAGGAGTAGGAGTATCATCTCCGAACCTCGTTACATCATCGTGTTTGAGGTTTGATCTTCTCCACTTTTGTTTCTACATTGTATTTCCGCTGCGCTAACCTAAATTGTAGGAAGAAACGATAATTTGAGGTCGGCTATTCACACCCCCCCTCTCTAGCCGCTATCCGAAGGTCCTAACATTACCTTGCCAAGACCACATGCTTGGACTTTCCAATTGTCTGGCTCCTCACCAGGGCTTTCTTCTTTGCCAAGATCACACTTGGACTTTCCAACTGCTTGGCTCATCACCAGGACTTTCTCCTGCTTAGCTCCTCACTAGGACTTTCCCGTTGTCTGGCTCCTCACCAGAACTTTCTCCTTTGCCAAGATCACACTTGGACTTTCCAACTTCCAAGCTCCTCACCAGGACTTTCTCCTGCCTAGCTCCTCACTAGCACTTTTCTAATGACCAATATCCAGTTAGGACTTTCCCAGTCAAGTCTCCTGTCAACCTTGACCTACTTGACTTGTATTCTCATCAACCTGGTCAACCCTTTGACCATCTCCATAATCGGATGATTGCTTCAGTAATCTCCTTATATTGTCAAACATCACAATTCAAATCCTGACTCAAACTTGACTCAACTCAAGCTTAGTCAAACTGGTCAAACTTGACCTAGGAAAATTACCCAACAATCTCCCCCTTTTTGATGTTTGACAATACCTCTAAGTTAGGCTAAATCTCATAGACTTAATCTCTTCTTTATCACAAGGCTAAATCTCATAGCCTTAATCGCTTCTTTACACCAAGACTAAATTTCATAGCCTTAACCTCTTCTTTATCACAAGGCTAAATCTCATAGCCTTAACTCCATGATAAAGCATAAATGTAGGTTTCCTTCATTCTCTCCCTTTCCTAGAGAGCAAACTCCCCCTTCTTGGGATGATGATCTAACTTAACCTCCAATTCTCCCCCTTTGTCACACATCAAAAACTGAAAACAAACTCTTCTCCATAAGAGTTAACTCTACGTTGTTTACAACCTCATATGTTGTTAACAACCCCACAATGAAGATCTCATATTCTTCATTGTTGCCTAAGCTCCCCCTTGAGCTCTACTTCACTTCACAATGCTCATCCTAGAGCATGCATCAACTTCCCAATGAAACTCCCATTCATTGTATTCAATGCTCCCCCTTGAGCAGTAATCTTCTTCACAATGCTCATCTGAGAGCATTTTCCACTTTACCAATGAAGGTCTGGTCCCCTTCATTAATCCAATGCTCCCCCTTGAGCAGTAACATACTTCACAAAGCTCATCCGATAGCATTTATCATCCTAGCAATAAAGATAATCAATCTTCCATTGTTCTCAATACTCGACCCTGAGTATTATCCATCACGAAGGTTTAACCCCCTTCCAAGGTCCTTGAAAGTAAATTTTCATGCATTCAAGGAGTAACTCCCCCTAAAAACATGGTCAAACTTCTGTCATTGCACCAACAATAACTTGGAGTTCCTAAATAGTTAGGAAAATCAAAACTTGAAGTTTTGAGGTTCAAAATTCAATAATGAAACTAAACTCCAACTTAAACTTCACCTAAGTCTACCTTAACCAATCCATACTTGCTTTCATCATGAGAACTCCCCCTAAATATATACAAATGTATTCCAAGGGATTTGGAATGGTTATTGGAACTTGAAGTGACTTAATATGCTAAAATCAGGCTTTTCCAGCCATAATCAGACTTCCCAATCAATTGAAGTTGAGACTCAATCGATTGAAGCTATTTCAATCAATCCATTGATCGATTTCGTAAGCTTCTGCTTGCAGAAATTCCCTCTGAATCGATCGACTGATCGATCCAGCCTGGGTCAATCGATCGGCTGATCGATCCACTGACCCTCTGTTCACGGGAATTTGCTTCCCAATCGATCAATTGATCAATTAAAACCATCCCAATCGATCGGCTGATCGATTGGGTTTTTGATTTTTTGAAATTTAGTTTCAGCGAAATTTAGAAACTCTCCAAAAATTATACAAAATTACAAAAATCGTGAAAATTCATGTAGATACTCTTTAGGGTATACTCTATCAAGAAAAAAAATAGTTTTCTATGAAAATACTTCTTATTTTCAAAGAGTGACACAAATTTGAAAACTCTTGAAAACTTCAATGTTTTCTCCTAGTTTGTGTCTAACTTTTCAATGATGAATACTATCAAAAGATAGTCTTCACCAAGATTTTCAAAAGAATTTTAAAAACATTTTAAAACCCAGTATCCAACCATGTTCTTTGGGCTCAATGCATATGACTTGTACATTAGCTTTCCCAATGATTGAAAAATACATAACAATGTGTTTTGATGAACCTAAAAGTTCACAAGATGCACTAAATCAACATCTTGAGTTTTGTTCACCATCCTAATATTTCACTTGTATCTAATGTATGCTAAAACACATACAAGTCGCCTTATGGTTCTTTGTGAGATGTATATTTGGTTTTGCCCTAAACTAAGGGATCATGCATAACTATCTAGGCATTATGAAACTTATGATCATCCACCTAGGATGTCACTTGGTGTCATCCCATTTGTTGAGATATTTACCATTCATGATAAATGCATTTTGTCCTTAATTACAAGGAAATTAATATAATGCATGATGTTACATGGCATACATCAAAATGAGCAATTTTCAAAAGGAAAAAAATGCTATAGCTACATGATGTATGTATAACATGATATGGTATTTTTGTATTTTTCGTACTAAAAATAAATGCAACACATGATGTCATAACATGTGATAAGCAATCAATCATGTCACTTTAGCATATATAAAATATACCTAGATAGACTATCTAAGTATCCTTAATCCCTTAGCTAAGCCTTTAAATTTTAATCCTAGATTGCCTATTGAAGAAATGCCACAACCCAACTTGGCATGTCTTTTACCCTTTCTTATTTATGCCAATTGAAAGTAAAAATTAAATCCTCAAATTTTATTTGGCACATTTTACTCTTTCTAAGAGTGACAATTTAGATTAAGGTTTATATTTCCCTTAATTTCATAAGAAAATGCCAAATTCTCAATTTGGCATTTCTTTTGCTTCTCTCAAGTGTGTCAATTTAAATTAGATTCAACTCCTCAAATTTTGACACATTTTACTCTTTCAAAGAGTAACACTAATAATCCTTCTCATTTTCAAAGGTTAGTAAAACCTTGAAAATGCTCTCCAAGTGCCAATTTCATCAAGGTTGGGTTGACTACTCTTCCAATTAGAGCTGACACTCTCTAAACCCATATAGGGTGTAGAGAATATGCTCTTAGGAACCCAAAACCTATTGGTACTCCTTGGATGCTCTAGGTACTCACTAGGGATGACTTCCCTAGATACCTTCCTAAGGACCTTTCTGTTAGGATCTCTTCGTACGGCTAGAGAGGGGGGTGTGAATAGCCGACCCCAAATCACTCGTTTCTTCCTACAATTCGTTAGCGCAGCGGAAAAATAAACTAGAAACGAAAGGAAGAATATCAAACCTTAACACAGCGATGTACGAGGTTCGGAGATGATGCTCCTACTCCTCGGCGTGTCCGTAAGGTGGACGAACCCAATCAATGAGTCCCCGGAAAACCGGCTAATAAAAACTCTCCTTCCGGGTGAAGAAACCCCCCCACAGAAAATTCTTGCAACAGCAAGAAACGAGGGCAAGCAAAACAAGAAATAAAGTACAATACAAACGTAAACTTTCTTGCCTTCTCTACTTCAAACGACGCCTACAACAGCAAGAACCCAGCAGGAAGCTCACGCTAAGCTTCAGCAAACAAGCTCAACAAAGCTCAGCAAACACCAAGAACAGGAAGAAGGAAGAAGAAGGAAGAAGAGGCTCGTAGCAGCCCTCCTTTTATAACTGCGAAAGCGAAGAAACACGGAAGAAATCTGGCCGTTGCGTCGCAAGTACTGATCGATCTGTGGACCGATCAGGCTCCATGTGGATCGGTCCACGGACCGATCCATTCCTCCTCCTTTGCTTGCCCCGATCGGTCCATGGACCGATCAGGAACCTCCTGATCGGTCCGGACCGATCAGCTTTGTCTTGATCGGTCCCGCCGATCAGCCCTTCTGCGCCTTGCCCTGCTCGCTTCGATCGACTCGATCGGTCACCGATCGATCAGTTAACACACGATGCTATCGATGTGTTCGATCGGATCACCGACCGATCGAATATTCTCAGATCACCGGATCGATCACCAGATCGATCCAGCTCATGGTTTTCGCCCAAACCAAGTCCAAACCAACATCCGGTCAATCTTGACCTGTTGGTACATTGCGCCTAGCATCCAGTCACTCCCTTGACCTGCTAGGACTCCCCGCTAAGTGTCCGGTCAATCCCTTTGACCCACTTAGACTTTTCTCTCCGTACCAAGTATCCGGTCACTCCTATGACCTACTTGGACTTCCCATCACCAGATGTCCGATCACCCTTGATCCATCTGGATTTTCCCTTGCCCGGCATCACTCACCAGGACTTTCACCTAGCTTCACTCACTAGGGTTTTCACCTGGCTTCACTCACCAGGAATTCCACAACTGCCTGGCTTCACTCACCAGGACTTTCCAACTGCCTAACATCCCAGTTAGGACTTTCTCATTCACCTAGCTTCACTCACTAGGATTTTCACCTGGCTTCACTCACCAGGATTTCCCGACTGCCTGGCTTCACTCACTAGGACTTTTCCCCGTGCCAAACTCCCTGTTTGGACTTTCCCCGTGCCAAGTCTCCGTACCTGGACTTTTCCAGTGCCAAGCTCCCTGCTTGGACTTTTCCGTTGTCAAGTCTCCATACTTGGACTTTTTCCCGAATCAGGTCAACCAGGTCAACCTTGACCTACGGTTGCACCAATAATCTCCCAAACATCTATTCTTGTCCCATATCAAAATACAACTCTTCCACGAGTGTCAAACATCAAAATACAACTCAACTAGGTCAACCTTGACCTAAGGTTGCACTAACAATCTTCCTAAGTCAAACATCAAAATACAACTCGAGTCAAGTCACCTCGAGTCGGGTCAACCAGGTCAACCTTGACCTAAGGTTGCACCAACAATCTCCCCCTTTTTGATGTTTGACAAAACCCATAATCAAGTTAGGTTAACCCGATAACCTAACTTAGGTTTTCCAATCATCTTCCAATGTCCAATGTTCTTTCCTTGAACATTATCTGGACATTCTCCCCTTAGGTTAACCCGATAACCTAACTTGGGTTCTCCAATAATTCTCCCCCTTTTTGACACACATCAAAAAGAATTCCAATGTTCTTCCTCGAACATTCCTTGACATTCTTCCCCTAGCTTAGGTTAACCCGATAACCTAACTTGGGTTTCTCCAATAATTCTCCAATGAACACTCTCCCCTTTTTGACACACATCAAAAAGGAAAAAGGAGGGTATCAAGGTCAAGAGTTTCTTCCTAATGAAAGTCCCATACCTTTCATTGAAACTCTTAATTTCCCCCTAGATACTAAACTCAACAATCAACTTAGTGATAATCTCATATCACTAATCCTCAAAAGTCTTAAGGAGTAAAAACTCCCCCTAAAAGTCAACTCCCCCTTGACCATTAGGTAAAACTCCCCCTAAAGGTTAACTCTCCCTTGACCATTGCACCAACAATGTCTTTGTGAGTTCCAAACCTTTAGAAATCCAAAAACACCATTTTCATAACTGAAATTTCAGACAACAGCTGAAAAATCAGAAATTCGGCACGCCCTGATCGGTCCCCAGACCGATCAGCCCTTCACTAGATCGCACTCGTGCTACTGGAACTCACTGGATCGGTCTGCAGACCGATCCACAATACTCTGGATCGGTCCGCAGACCGATCAGATCTTCCCTGGATCGGTCCCCGGACCGATCCAGCCACTGAAATCAGAACTTCTGATTTTCTCCCCAGGAGAAGTTCAGAAACTCACAGAAAATTACAGAAAATTTGAAAAATTGTGAAATTTTGAGGATACATTCCTCATAACATATACTATCATGGAAAAATAGTTTTCTATGAAAATAACTTCCATTTTTCAATCTTGATACAAAGTTCAAAAACTTTGAAATCGTTCAAGTTTAACTCAACTTTGTATCACAATGTTCAATGATGAATGCTATCACTAGGAAAACTTCATCAAGGTTTTTCAAATCAATTTTAAAATACTTTTAAAACCATTTGAATTTAGGACCATAATCTTAGGGCTAGATGTACATGACTTGTACACAAGCTTTCCCTATGATCCTTAATTTCTTGAATTAGGGTCATCTAGGTACAAGGACAATGCACCTTGATCCTAACTCATGATCCTAATATCTCACACACATCTAAGGTGTATCAAACCACATTCAAGTCAATTTGATGTGAGATATGGGTTAAGGTCAACTTAGGCTAAGTTCTCATACATTTTCTAAACACCAATTTGATCTCAATATCAAATTATATGTTTGTCCTTAAATCAATTTCATTGATTATAATGCAAGAGATGATGACATGGCATATAATGATATCATAAGTAAAAATATGTGCCAATGTCATGATGTCATGGCATAAAGTTTGAAAACTTAGATAAAGCATGACATATAAACTAGCCTAAGCATTATCATGACATTTCAAATGATAATAGAACTAAACATGATGTCATGACATGTGAGGGCAAACAATCATGGCAAGATTTAGCATAAATAAATATACCTAGATTACCTATCTAAGTATCCTTAACCACTTTGCTAACCTAAAATTTAACCCTTGATTGCCCTAAAATGCCAAAATCCTAATTTTGACACTTCTTGAACTCTAGATTAATTCATGCCACTTAAAGATCAAGTTTATCCTCAAAACTTGGCATATTTCATTTTTCCTCGAGAGTTCTCTAGATTTTCCCAAATTGTGCCAATTGAGATTAAAAATGAAATTTCCAATCTTTTAGGCACATTTAACTCTTCAAAGGAGTAAATGTTAATTCCATTTCATTTTCAAAAGTTCTCAAAACCTTGAAAATGCTCCTTGAGTGTCAATTTCCTCAAAGTTGGGTTAACTACCCTTCTAATCGGAGTTGACACTCTCTAACCCATCTATGGGGTAGAGAAGATGCTCCTAGGAACCCAATACCTATTAGAGCTCATTGGGTTCACTAAATATTTACTAGGGATAACTTCCCTAGCAACCCTCCTAATGACCCTCTTAGGCTTTAAAGCCTTGGTCATTTGGGACTCATCAAGATCAACTCTAGGGGTGACTCCCCTTGTGACCTTGGTGGTGGTCTTCCTAGCCCTAGATTTTGTTCCATAATCGAATGGAACACTATGATAAGTGGGCTTGACCACTTGGGACTTAGGTTTGTGACCCAAACCTTTCTTGTCCTTGGACTTGGGTTTTTGACCCTTAAACCCTAGAGATGACTTCTCCAAGTTCTTAAGAGCCTTTTCCAAAGTATCAAGTCTTGATCTCAAGACTTGATTCTCCTTTTCTAATACCTCAAGTTTTAATTTGTCATTGTTCCTTGAGGTACTCCTAGGCATATGTCGAGTAGTTTTGGGATTTCTACCTAGATTTTCCTTAGCCTTAGATGAGTTGATCCTAGGGTTAGCATTTCTAGAATTATCCTTATCTAGACTCACATGTTTAGCTCCTAAACACATGTATTGATTCCTAAGGTTATCATGCTTGTTATTATCGACAAGTGCAATAAAATTCCTAGCATGCATTTTATTAGAATTGCAAAAATGAACCTTAGAGGTTACCTTAGGGTTTGCCTTAGCTCCCCCTATCGATGTGCCCGGTCTCTTGCCCTTGTGAGGTTGCCTCCCCCTCGGACAATGGCTCCTATAGTGTCCCCTTTGCTTACATTGGAAGCACATGATGTGCTCCTTGCCCTTGCGTTTCGGGACTCCGGCTTCCTTGACCTTTGGCGCCGGTGGAGTCTTTCTTACCCTCTTTGGACATTTACTCTTGTAATGTCCATACTCCCTACACTCAAAGCACATTATGTGTAATTTATTTGAGATTGAAATGCTTGAGTTACCTAGGGTTGAGGTGGGATGTATGCTTTCTTCTTCATCCCTTCCGGAGATAGAAGCTTCTTCCTCTTGCTCCATTCTTGAAGAAGAACTCTCCTCCTCTTCTTCCTTAGATGTTGAGTAGCCCTCAACTTCTAATTCCTCTTCTCCATGATGTGAGCTACTTGGCTCACTTGACTCCTCTTCATGGCTTGAAGTGGAGTTCCCCTCATGGAACTTAGCCAAGTTATTCCACAACTCCTTGGCATTGTTGTATCCATCTATCCTACATAATATATCGTTAGGTAATGAGAATTCAAATATTTTCATTACCTCGTCGTTGATTGTGGATTGGTGGATTTGCTCCTTCGTCCACTTCTTCTTCTCAAGAGGTTTTCCTTCTTTATCCATCGGAAGAGTGAAACCTAATTGTACACAAGTCCAATTTTCAATGTTAGTCATAAGGAAATACTTCATCCTTACCTTCCAATACGCGAAGTCGTCGCGATCGTAGAAGGGTGGAATGGTGATGTCTTCTCCGAGTTGATCCATCTCTAGCCCGTGCTCCCCCAGGTGTTGATCCGTCGAAGAGCGACCTTGCTCTGATACCACTTGTTAGGATCTCTTCGTACGGCTAGAGAGGGGGGTGTGAATAGCCGACCCCAAATCACTCGTTTCTTCCTACAATTCGTTAGCGCAGCGGAAAAATAAACTAGAAACGAAAGGAAGAATATCAAACCTTAACACAGCGATGTACGAGGTTCGGAGATGATGCTCCTACTCCTCGGCGTGTCCGTAAGGTGGACGAACCCAATCAATCCGTCGGTGGATGAGTCCCCGGAAAACCGGCTAATAAAAACTCTCCTTCTGGGTGGAGAAACCTCGCCACAGAAACTTCTTGCAACAGCAAGAAAAGAGTACAAGGAAAACAAGAAATAAAGTACAATACAAACGTAAACTTTCTTGCCTTCTCTTCGACTGGAAGAAGCAGCCGCTCCCAAGCGCCTACAGCTTGAATTGAAAGCTCGATAAGTTCTAAGCTAACCGTTCAAACAAAGCTCAAGCAAAGCTTGAAGAGGAAGAAGAAGAAGGAAGAAGAAGGAAGAAGAGGCTCGTGAAGCAGCCCTCCTTTTATAACTGCGAAGAAAACGAAGAAACACGAAGAAATCTAGCCGCTTGTCGCAGGCTAGTGCCTGATCGATGCGTGGACCGATCAGTTTCCATGTGGATCGGTCCACGCACCGATCCATTCCCTCCTCCTTTGCTTCTGTTCCCCGATCGGTCCATGGACCGATCAGGAACCTCCTGATCGGTCCGGGACCGATCAGCTTTGTGCTGATCGGTCCCGCCGATCACCCCTTCTGCGCCTTGCTCTGTTCGGCTCGATCGACTCGATCGGTCACCGATCGATCAGTTAACACACAAGATGCTATCGATGTTCGATCGGTCACCGCATCGATCGAATATTCAGATCACCGGATCGATCACCGGATCGATCCAACTCATGGTTTTCGCCCAAACCAAGTCCAAACCAACATCCGTCAATCTTGACTGTTGGTACATCATGCCTAGCATCCAACCCTTGACTGCTAGGACTCCCTCAGTGTCCGTCAATCCCTTTGACCCACTTAGACTTTTCTCTCCGTACCAAGTATCCGGTCACTCCTATGACCTACTTGGACTTCCCATCACCAGATGTCCGATTACCCTTGATCCATCTGGATTTTCCCTTGCCCGGCATCACTCACCAGGACTTTCACCTAGCTTCACTCACTAGGGTTTTCACCTGGCTTCACTCACCAGGAATTCCACAACTGCCTGGCTTCACTCACCAGGACTTTCCAACTGCCTAACATCCCAGTTAGGACTTTCTCATTCACCTAGCTTCACTCACTAGGATTTTCACCTGGCTTCACTCACCAGGATTTCCCGACTGCCTGGCTTCACTCACTAGGACTTTTCCCCGTGCCAAACTCCCTGTTTGGACTTTCCCCGTGCCAAGTCTCCGTACCTGGACTTTTCCAGTGCCAAGCTCCCTGCTTGGACTTTTCCGTTGCCAAGTCTCCATACTTGGACTTTTTCCCGAATCAGGTCAACCAGGTCAACCTTGACCTACGGTTGCACCAATAATCTCCCAAACATCTATTCTTGTCCCATATCAAGAATACAACTCTTCCACGAGTGTCAAACATCAAGATACAACTCAACTAGGTCAACCTTGACCTAAGGTTGCACTAACAATCTTCCTAAGTCAAACATCAAAATACAACTCGAGTCAAGTCACCTCGAGTCGGGTCAACCAGGTCAACCTTGACCTAAGGTTGCACCAACACTTTCTAGGCTTCTTAGAAGCGTTGGTCACCTCTACTAGGTCACTTATAGGAATAACATCCCTTGTAATCTTCTTTGTAACTTTATTAGGGCTTTTTGGAGCCTTAGTCACCTTTACTAGATCAACTTTAGGGATGGCCTCCCTTGCGACCTTCTTTGTGACTTTGTTAGATTTCTTAGAAGTCGTAGTCACATTGATTTTGTCAAAAGTACTCTTAGGGATTCCTTCCCTAGTATCTTTGACTTGACCTCTACACCTAGGGTTGACCCCATAGCTATATGGAACCCTATGAAAGGAAGTCACATCGTTCTTGACTTTAGGTTTGTATCCTAAACTTCTATAGTCATTGGATGACTCTTGTCTAGCTTTTCTTAAGTTTTGCTCATTTTGACCCCTAAGCATGTTTTCCATTCTTGCTAAGGTCCTTTCTAAATTATCAAGTATTGTCCTCAAGACTTGATTTTCACTCCATAAATCCCTAGATTTTGGTTTTTCATTGAATCCTTGAGCATGTCTATTTTTAGGCATATATCTAAAGTCCTTGGTGTTATTGCCTAAGTTATTATTTACCTTTCTAACCTTAGGTGTAGTAGATCTAGCATGAGAAGGAATATATTTATCCTTAAGGCTATCATGCCTCCTGATCCTGTCCGAACCAGAAGTCAAAGGACGCTGGGGACGTGGCGCTCCCTGCTGGATCCTCGAGTGCTCCGGCGAACCTGCAACAAAACCGAGCCGGGAGGGGTGTCCCGGCGACGGCCCTCCGACGCTCAAGTCAGGCGAGGAATAACAAAGAGGTGGCTTCAGAGATTCAAAACCAGCGTACCTCCGGTGAAGAAATGGAGACCTTATATAGACCTCTCGAAGGAGCCTGGGTGCGCCAATCAAAGCAATCACCTGCTTTCGACCATGCCCAGGTATGAGTTTGTCAGAAGGGCATCCACAAGGCCATACCGCTACTGTATCAACCTTTCCATGATGTGACGGCGAGATCCTCCATCGTGCAATCTTGTGTACAGCATAATCATCAGACATGCCTTTGCTGACATCCCATATCCCGAGCCGAACGAATAGGCCGCTCGGCTAACCTTTGTATCCTCGCCCTTATCCTGGCCGGGCAGACACCCGCTCGGCCATTCAGTCCTCCCGCCTTGGCGTCGGAAACCCAAGCCCATGGCTGGGTTATCTCTGGCTCCGCTAGGACCTGCTCAACTGCTCGACGCGGCCATTACCCGCTTAGTCAGCCCTCCATCCGTCCTCAGGCTGGGACCCTTCAGGAAGTGGGTCCCCCATTCTTACCGCCGGATCACCTCCTATTCTCATGATAAATAGAATTAAGATGATAAGAATTATTTCTAGCATGTTTTTTATCATGTGTCAAAGGAATGGATTCATTAAATGATACCTTGATTTTTACCTTGGAAGCTCCCCCTAGACTTGTGCTTTCTCCTTTGACTTTGGTTGTTTTCTTCCCCTTTAGACATTAGCTTCTATAATGTCCATTTTAGTTGCACAAGAAACACACAATGTGTTCCTTGCTCTTCTTTGTTGTGGGGATTGTCTCCTTGGGCTTCTCCTTGCCCTTGGGTACTACTTGGCCCTTATTCTTGGTCAATTTTGGACACTTGCTCTTATAATACCCATGTTCCCTACACTCAAAGTAAATGATATGATTTTTATTATTTACAATCGAAATTTCTATACCTTTGCTTGTAGGGGTGACACTTGATCCTCCATTTGATTTATCTTGCATTGTGGAGGTTGCATCATCTTCTTCTTCTTCTCCTCTTGAGGGTGTGGGTGCTTCCACCTCTTCAACTCTTGAGGATGTGGATACTTCCATCCCTTCCTCTCTTGAAGATGTAGAAGATCTCTTATCTTCTTCCTTCTCCTCCTCTTCCTTCTTCTCCTCGAATGTTGACCTTATATCAACATCGGATTGGTCCTTCTTTTCTTGGACCAATGAGTCCTTCTCCTTAGGCTCATCCACTCCTTGAAATTGAGTGGGGTTCTCATGATAGGCAATGACCTTTTTCCAAAGATCACTTGCACTCGTGCATTCACCTACACTCAAAATTATGTTAGAGGGTAATAGATTTAACAAAGTTTTTGTTACCTCCTTATCCACCTCCACTTGCTCCCTTTGTTCCTCGGTCCAATGTCGAGGTTGTTGGTTGCTACTCGGAAAGCCTAGAGATTCCACTGTACAAAAATTTTGTACAAAGGTCTGAACCTTTTCCTAGCTACCATGTGTTCTTTTAAATTAAATTTTGAATCGCCTGCGGAACTTAACACGTTTGATCCAAAACTTAATCTATTCGTTCTTTTAGGTTTTGACTTGGGTCTCCTGCGGAACTTAACACGTTCGACCCAAATCACCTTAAGTTATTAATTCCATTAAATATTAATTTCCATAATTGGTTCCCAGTACTGACGTGGCGAGGCACATGGCCTTCTTGGATATGGGAGCAACCACCACCGACTAGACAAAACCTTTTATGGAAAGCTAATATTTAATTTCCTAAAATAACTTTAGGTTAACCGAAAAGAACAATCAAATCACAAGGAAAAAGAAAACAAAAGAACACAACATCAAAAAACATATTCGAAATACTAGAATCGCATGCCTCTTGTATTTGGTATTATTTCCAAAAATAACTAGTATGATGCGGAAAGAAAAATTACTAGTTATACCTTTTAGAAAGACCTCTTGATCTTCTACCGTATTCCTCTTCTAACCTCGGACGTTGTGTGGGCAACGATCTTCCGAGATGAGAAACCACCAAAGCACCTTCTTCTCCTTTCTTCAAGTTTCGGCCAAGCACTATGCTTCCAAGAGATGAAGATCTTTTTCCACCAATCAAGCTCCAAGGGATGTAAGCTTTCTCTCCTTCTTCTCCAAGCTAAAATCCGGCCACCACTTGATCTTCAAGGAGGAAGAGAGGTCCGGCCACAAGATGGAGAGAAGAGAAAGGAAGGAGGCCGGCCACACCAAGGAAGAAAAGAGGGAGAAAATAATAGAGGTTGTTCACCCATGAAGGCTCCTCTACCTCCTCTTTTATAATCCTTGGTCTTGGCAAATAAGGAAATTTTAATAAAAACTTCCTTAATTCTTTTGCCATGAAAAGGAAAAATTTATTTTAATTAAAATAATTTTTCTTCTCACTAAAACATGGTCGGCCACTTATTTCCTCAAATCAAGGAGAGTTTTAATTAAACAAGAATTAAAACTTCCTAATTTGTTTCCGGAAATTTATAAAAATTTCTCCAATAATTTTATCCCTTCATGATTGGTTTATAAAAAGGAAATTTAATAAATTAAAATCTTTCTTTTAAACATGTGGATAAAAAAAAAAGTTATCTCTAAAAATTAAAATCTCTTTCAATCTACAAATAAGGAAAGATATCAAATCTTTTCTTAATCTTTTGTAGAAACTTATAAAAGAGAATATTTAATTTTTAAACTCTCTTTAAATCATGAACATGTTTAAAAGGAAAGTTTTCTTAAAATTTAAAATCCTCCTTTAATCAACAAATAAGGAAAGATTTCAAATTTTAAACTCTCTTTAATCATGTAGATGATTTACAAATAAGGAAAGTTTTACCAAAAATTAAAACCATCCTTTTAAACTACAAATAAGGAAAGAGATTAATCTCTTCTCTTAATCTTTGTAGAAAGTTATAAAAGGAAATTTTAATTTTTAAACTCTCTTTTAAAATCATGATATCCACATAAGAAATAATTTTAATAAAAATCCTTTTAATATTCTAGTGGCCGACCACCTAAGCTTGGGACCCAAGCTTTTGGCCGACCACCTTCATGGCTCATCCACTTGGTCTTGGCGGCCTAGCTTGGGTTCCAAGCTAGCTTGGCCGCCCCATTGGATGGGTAAGAAGGTGGGTATATGGTGGGTATAAATCTCTATATACTAGAGGCTACGATAGGGACCGAGAGGAGGAATTGGTTTTGGTCTCCCGATAAAATTAAGCATCCCGTGTTCGCCCCGAACACACAACTTAATTTTATCAATAATAATTCATTCCACTAGAGAACTATTATTGAACTACCGCACCAATCCCAAATTACATTTTGGGCTCCTTCTTATCATGAGTATGTTAGTCTCCCTGTGTTTAAGATAACAAATGTCCACTAATTAAGTAAGTTACTGACAACTCACTTAATTAATATCTAGCTCCAAAAGTAGTACCACTCAACTTCATCGTCATGTCGGACTAAGTCCACCTGCAGGGTTTAACATGACAATCCTTATGAGCTCCTCTTGGGGACATTCTCAACCTAGATCACTAGGACACAGTTTCCTTCTATAATCAACAACACACACTATAAGTGATATCATTTCCCAACTTATCGGGCTTATTGATTCATCGAACTAAATCTCACCCATTGATAAATTAAAGAAATAAATATCAAATATATGTGCTTGTTATTATATTAGGATTAAGAGCACACACTTCCATAATAACTGAGGTCTTTGTTTCTTTATAAAGTCAGTATAAAAGAAACAACCTCTAATGGTCCTACTCAATACACTCTAAGTGTACTAGTGTAATTATATAGTTAAGATAAACTAATACCTAATTACACTACGACCTTTCAATGGTTTGTTCCTTTCCATTATGGTCGTGAGCTACTGTTTATAATTTATAAGGTACTGATAACATGATCCTCTGTGTGTGACACCACACACCATATTATCTACAATATAAATTAATTGAACAACTACATTTATCATAAATGTAGACATTTGACCAATGTGATTCTTATTTCTAGATAAATATTTATACCAAAAGCTAGGCTTTTAGTATACACTCTAACAATCTCCCACTTATACTAAAAGACTAAGCTGCCATATCTGCTGCCATTCATCTGATTCCCAACCCTTCAACATGTCCATCAAAAGCTCTCGCCTTAAGGACCTTAGTGAAAAGATCTATAGATCATCATCTGATGCATTCTAGGCAGCAACAACTTCTCCTCGTTTATACTATTTCTCGTATTGGGTGGTACTTGCGCTCTATTGTGTTTACTTGCCTTTATAGACTTATGATTTCTTCGAGTTTGCTACTGCACCAATATTATTACAATAAATTGTAATAATCTTTGGACAAACCAGAAATCATATCTAAGTCTATCTTGAGGTTATTGAGTCATTCAGCTTTTATGACTACCTCAGAGGCTTGCCATATACTAAACTTCTATGGTGGAGTCCAGAAAAACACCTATGCTTATCACTCTTCCATAGTTATGACTTTACCTCCTAAAGTAAACACAAAACCCCGATGTTGACTTATTATTGTCCCTATCCGATTGGAAGTCAAAATCCATGCAACCCACAAGGACCAAATTAACTGCCTTGTAAGCTAGCATATATTCTCTAGTGCCTCTAAGGTACTTCAATATATGCTTTACTGCAATCCACTGTCCTTGTCCAGGGTTATTTTGATATCTGCTAACTATGCCCTTGGCAAAACAGATTTCTGATCTCGTGCATAGCATACATTAGGCTTCCGACAGTCGAAGCATAAAGAACTGCCTTTATTTCCTTTATCTCCTTTGATGTCTAAAGTTACTCCATCCTGAAAAGTTAAGAAACCTTTCTTGGAGTTTTGCATGCTTAAAACGAGCAAGGATTTTTCTGATATATGAAGCTTGGGATAAGTAAAATATTCTTTTCTTGCGATCACTTATTACTTTGATCTCAAGAATATATACATTCTCCCAAGTCCTTTATATCGAATTATTTGGACAACCATACCCTTACTTCTGACAACATTTTGATATTGTTTCCAACTACCAAAAATGTTATCTACGTATAGTACAAGAAATACCACCACGCTTCTATCACACCTTTTGTATACACAAGACTTATCCGGTTACTAAATCCATAGAATTTGATAAACCGGATGTTCTAAGGCCTTGAAGCTTTGCCTCAGTCCATAGACTGATTGAGCTTGCACACAAGATGCTCTTAGCCCTTTGCAATGAACCCTTCTGGTTGCTTTATATGGATGCTTTCTTCAAGACTTCCATTAAGGAATGCTGTCTTGACATCCACTTGCCAAATAGATAAAAGAATCCGGATAGACTTAAGCATGGCCACCAGCGAAAATGTTTCCTTTTTCTTCAAGCCTTGCTTTGAAAGTTACTATCTTCCTGTCTATCCCTCTTTCCCTATTATAGACCTTTTTACACCCAACGACTTTTACACCATTTGGTGATTCTACAAGCTTCCAGATTTTATTAGAATACAAATATTCTAATTCTGTTATTCATTACTCTTTGCCAAGATGCTGCATCTTTATCTTCGAGTGCTTCATTATATGACCGGAGATCAAGTTCATGTCCTCCAGGGGTCGAGTCCAAAAACTCTCCCAAAACATGAACCTATTTAGGTTGCCTAACAACCCTCCCACTACAACAAGGCACTTTCTGTAATTGTGTATCATTTGTGATACGTGTTGCAGTTTCCTTGTGGTATCTCATCTTGTACAGTTGGTACTAGATTAGACATGTCTTTTATTATTTCCTTAAGAACAAATTTTCTTATGGGCACATGGTTTATTACATAGTCCTTTTCTAAAAATCGATCATTGATGCTAACAATGACCTTCTGATTTTTAAGACTATAAATATACTTTCATTTCACTAGGATAACCCACAAACAAGTGAATTCCTGTCCAACTTATCATTGTCTCTCTTCTGCATATGTGCTGGACTACCCGAATCCGAATATGCTTCGAAATAGGCTTACGCCTATTCAGCAATTCTATATGAGTAGAGAGTTCTGACTTTGGAAGGTACTATATTCACTTCCGTTTCCAGAGTATATCCTTAAAATGATTTTGGTAATATTCTAAATAACTCATCAATCTACTTATTTCCATAAGAGTCCTATACCTTCCTTTTTCTACACCATTCTGTTGGGGTGTACCAGGTGTAGTTAGTTGGGATTGAATCCCTACTTCTGATAAATGACTCCTAAATTCTCCCAAGAGGTATTTGCTACTACAATCTCACCGTAGTGTCTTGATACTTTTACTTTTGATGTTTCTCCACATCAGCCTCGTACTCTTTGAACTAATCAAAGCACTTAGACTTGCGGCACATCAAGTAAATATATCCGTATCTCAAATAGTTGTCTATAAAATAGACGAAATACTTGAAACAACCTCTTGCCTGGATGCTTATAGGATCACACAAATCAGAATGAACCAATTCCAATATATCTTTGATTCCATACCCCTTAGACTTAAAAGCTTCTTGGTTATTTTTCCTTCCAAGTAAGACTCGTAGGTTGGAAAGATTTCCACTACTAATGAACCCAAAAGTTCATCAGCTACCAATGAATCCTACTTAAGTTAATATAACCTAGCTTTAGATGCCAAAGATATAATTGGTTCAATTCCGAAGGTTGCTTTCTCTTAAAATTAGAAGATGTGTTACTAATTTCCATTTGTTGCATCGTGGGAGTTATTGGATTATAAATTGTCAACCATCAGAATAGATAACTTCCCTATTTTCTTGATAACAACTTTGTTATCAAAATAGTCACAATATCTATTCTATAATAGTTTAGAAACTGAAATCAGGTTCTTTCTAAACTTGGTACGTAAAGACAATTACTTATAATCCATATTTTATTCTTATCAAAGGATAAACATCTCCCACTGCAACAACTACCACTTTTACAGTAGTGCCCATGTGGACGGTGATTTACCTTTCATTTAGTTGTCGGATTTCCTGGAACCCTGCAATGAATTGCGGACATGATTAATGGCATCTGTATCTACATTCCAGGTTCTGGTAGATAACACCACTAAACATGTTTCAACTAATGAATTAAATACACCTATGTTGTTCTTAGTTCTAAGAAGACAGTCTACCTTAATGTCCAAGTCCTATTTCCAATCATTACAATTGGGACTACTAAGTCTTTTCTATAGTATAACAACTAGGGGATTGACAAACATTTTAAATCCTAAGAATCACAAAAATATTTGGTCAAGATCAATTCTTTAAAATCCCCATAAATTTTGTATGCCACGATAGTGTGGACGTATACAAAATCAAAGAGGAGATTTTATCCATTAATTTTATTATCTCGTCAACTTTACTTTATGACGAATAAAATTAATAGTTGATCTGTCTTTGATCAAATATTTGGTCAAAACTTTTTGAATTTAAAATAAAATATTGATTCCTCAAACAATATTATTTAAATTCACCAACACCTCAAACACCGTGAATTTTGCATGCCACGTTAGTGTGGACGTATACAAATTCAACATTTGTAAAAGGAGGGTTTTACCCATTAACTATCTTGTCAACGTATCTTTATGACAAATAAAATTATCTCAAACACCGTTAATTTTGTATGCCACGTTAGTGTGGACGTATACAAAATCAATCATTTGTAAGAGGGTTTTAACCCTTTAATTTTATTATCTTGTCAACCTAGTTTTATGACAAATTAATAGTTGGTTTCATTTGGTCACACAAATAATAGCAATGACTCCGATGGGGGAGGATACTATTAGATGTGTCTAAGTGTATACCATTACTTGACACTAAGTCCATTAATAAGATTATGCCCTTCCGTTGGGGAAGATCACACGCCTTAATTAACTTCCTATAGTCATCCATAAATGGAAGTCTGCTCTAGTGATCCACAAACAAGCTCATCCGCTATGGAGGAAGGTACTCTGAGCCAACGCAAGCTTGTTTGCATCACTTACAAACCAAGAATGGAGACCATGGGATTTATTTAAAATCCTCTCCCACTTAGTTATTTATAAATAAGGAATTTTAACTATGCTAGCCTACTAGTCATGTATACTAACATGCACACACAGACAATATAAAAGCAATAAATAGAAAATCTAATTTTCAACTATTATGGCTTTTATCTCTAGTTGTCCTCCGTGTTGTCATCCCAAGCTGCTGCCATATTTGGCCACCGCCACCGGGTCTCCTGTCGTATCTATCTTGCTCCTAGTGCCTCTGGTCCTTAGAAAGTTCCACGCTTTGCAAGATTCGATCCGAACATAAATAGAATTTTACATTTTGATCCTATATTCCATAAAAGGAATGTACATGTATCTAGATCAAAATAAAATCCTAATAAAACTAAATACAGCTCCTGCTATTTTAATACAATCATGCACACACGATAAATGCCCTTGACATGTCCAAGGGTCCAATCACACACATAATAACTAAAAGCCATAATAGTTGGACCCAGATCCACAAAGTTAGCACATCCTACTATTAACCCGCCTAAATTATGTATGACATGTGCATAATTAAACTAATACCAAATACAAAGAGGCAAAACCCTAGCTCGATACCAATTGTTGGTTGCTACTCGGAAAGCCTAGAGGTTCCATGCATAAAAATTTTGTACAAAGGTCCGAACCTTTTCCTAGCTACCATGTGTTCTTTTAAATTAAATTTTGGATCGCTGCGAACTTAACACGTTTGATCCAAAACTTAATCTATTCGTTCTTTAAGGTTTTGACTTGGGTCTCCTGCAGAACTTAACACGTTCGACCCAAATCACCTTAAGTTATTAATTCCATTAAATATTAATTTCCATAATTGGTTCCCAGTACTGACGTGGCGAGGCACATGGCCTTCTTGGATATGGGAGCAACCACCACCGACTAGACAAAACCTTTTATGGAAAGCTAATATTTAATTTCCTAAAATAACTTTAGGTTAACCGAAAAGAACAATCAAATCACAAGAAAAAAAAATAAAAGAACACAACATCGAAAAACATATTTGAAATACTAGAATCGCATGCCTCTTGTATTTGGTATTATTTCCAAAAATAACTAGTATGATGCGGAAAGAAAAATTACTAGTTATACCTTTTAGAAAAACCTCTTGATCTTCTACCGTATTCCTCTTCTAATCTCGGACGTTGTGTGGGCAACGATCTTCCGAGATGAGAAACCACCAAAGCACCTTTTTTTCCTTTCTTCAAATTTCGGCCAAGCACAAAGCTTCCAAAAGATGAAGATCTTTTCCACCAACCAAGCTCCAAGGGATGTAAGCTTTCTCTCCTTCTTCCTCAAGCTAGATCTGGCCACCACTTGATCTTCAAGGAGGAAGAGAGGTCCGCCACAAGATGGAGAGAAGAGAAAGGAAGGAGGCCGGCCACACCAAGGAAGAAAAGAGGGAGAAAATAATAGAGGTTGTTCACCCATGAAGGCTCCTCTACCTCCTCTTTTATAATCCTTGGTCTTGGCAAATAAGGAAATTTTAATAAAAACTTCCTTAATTCTTTTGCCATGAAAAGAAAAATTTATTTTAATTAAAATAATTTTCTTCTCTCTAAAACATGGTCGCCACTTATTTCCTCAAATCAAGGAGAGTTTAATTAACACAAGAATTAAAACTTCCTAATTTGTTTCCGGAAATTTTATAAAAAATTTCTCCAATAATTTTTCCCTTCATGATTGGTTATAAAAAGGAAATTTAATAAATTAAAACTTTCTTTTAAACATGTGGATAAAAATAAAATTAAAATCTCTTTCAATCTACAAATAAGGAAAGCTATCAAATCTTTTCTTAATCTTTTGTAGAAACTTATAAAAGAGAATATTTAATTTTTAAACTCTCTTTTAAATCATGAACATGTTTAAAAGGAAAGTTTTCTTAAAATTTAAAATCCTCCTTTAATCAACAAATAAGGAAAGATTTCAAATTTTAAACTCTCTTTAATCATGTAGATGATTTACAAATAAGGAAAGTTTTTACCAAAAATTAAAACCATCCTTTTAAACTACAAATAAGGAAAGAGATTAATCTCTTCTCTTAATCTTTGTAGAAAGTTATAAAAGGAAATTTTAATTTTTAACTCTCTTTAAAATCATGATATCCACATAAGAAATAATTTTAATAAAATCCTTTTTAATATTCTAGTGGCCGACCACCCAAGCTTGGGACCCAAGCTTTGGCCGGCCACCTTCTTGGCTCATCCACTTGGTCTTGGCGGCCCTAGCTTGGGTTCCAAGCTAGCTTGGCCGGCCCCATTGGATGGGTAAGAAGGTGGGTATGCGGTGGGTATAAATCTCTATATACTAGAGGCTACGATAGGGACCGAGAGGAGGAATTGGTTTTGGTCTCCCGATAAAATTAAGCATCCCGTGTTCGCCCCGAACACACAACTTAATTTTATCAATAATAATTCATTCCACTAGAGAACTATTATTGAACTACCGCACCAATCCCAAATTACATTTTGGGCTCCTTCTCATTATGAGTGTGTTAGTCTCCCTGTGTTTAAGATAACAAATGTCCACTAATTAAGTAAGTTACTGACAACTCACTTAATTAATATCTAGCTCCAAGAGTAGTACCACTCAACTTCATTGTCATGTCGGACTAAGTCCACCTGCAGGGTTTAACATGACAATCCTTATGAGCTCCTCTTGGGGACATTCTCAACCTAGATCACTAGGACACAGTTTCCTTCTATAATCAACAACACACACTATAAGTGATATCATTTCCCAACTTATCGGGCTTATTGATTCATCGAACTAAATCTCACCCATTGATAAATTAAAGAAATAAATATCAAATATATGTGCTTGTTATTATATTAGGATTAAGAGCACACACTTCCATAATAACTGAGGTCTTTGTTTCTTTATAAAGTCAGTATAAAAGAAACAACCTCTAATGGTCCTACTCAATACACTCTAAGTGTACTAGTGTAATTATATAGTTAAGATAAACTAATACCTAATTACACTACGACCTTTCAATGGTTTGTTCCTTTCCATTATGGTCGTGAGCTACTGTTTATAATTTATAAGGTACTGATAACATGATCCTCTGTGTGTGACACCACACACCATATTATCTACAATATAAATTAATTGAACAACTACATTTATCATAAATGTAGACATTTGACCAATGTGATTCTTATTTCTAGATAAATATTTATACCAAAAGCTAGGCTTTTAGTATACACTCTAACAGAGGTCGGAGGCGCTTATCCTTCTTGTCCGTTGGAGCTTCAAATGGATCCTCCAAAACAACCCATTGGTTCCAATCCATTTGGAACCATGTTTCCAACCGAGTTCTCCAAAAATTGAAGTCCTCTTTGTCATACGGGGGTGGAATCCGGATGTCCCATCCGAGCGGTCCTTCGGACTCCATCTTCTTCCTCTAGCTTCTTGCTCTCTTGGCGGTTAGTCCATAGAAGAGCGACCTCACTTTGATACCAATTGTTGGGACCGATGTACCCGCTAGAGGGGGGTGAATAGGGTTTCGTCGCACTTGCGGCGGTTTGCTTCGTCTTGTTGTTGTGCAACGGAATACTCGAAGACAAACACTCACAATGCTAATACCTAGGATTTACTTGGTATCCACCTCAAGAAGAGGTGACTAATCCAAGGATCCACACACGACACGCTATCTCCACTAATGAAAACATCCTTCTCGGTCATAGCCGGAGGCGGAGAAGCCTCGTACAAACTCACACACAACACAAACACAAATACAAGAAGAAACTCTAATAATACAAGTGAATACACCTTTCTTCTTACTACTTGTTGTTGCCTCTTGAATCTTGAAGATGCTCCTCAAGTGCTTTCAAGAACTGGTGTGAGTGCTAGAAAAATCGCTGTGAAGATCGTTGTAAGCTCACAGGAGAAGATCACAAAGATTTGGCGAAGAAAACACTCCGCCCAGGCTATATACAGTGCCTCCAATTGATTGAAATCAACCCCAATCGATTACCACGTCAGCACCGCTCCATCGCAGTCGTCCATCATCTGCATCCTGCGCAACAGTTACTTCCCAATAGATTGACCGATCGATTGGGATTGCCTGAATCGATCGCTCGATCGATTCAGCGCCTTTCTATGCTCTCGCGTCCATGTGAGAGCTTCTGCTGCCCAATCGATCGACCGATAGCTCCCAATCGATCCCCCGATCAATTGGGAAAGTCTCTGTGCTCGCGATTTCATATCCCAATCGATCGACCGATCAATTGGGCCTTCCCACAATCGCAACATAGTCCAAATCCATCGACCGATCGATTTGGACCCTGTTCAATCGATCGCCCGATCGATTGAACACTCTGAACTTAACTCAAACTCAAGTCCAAAGTCTCAACCCCAACTTCCGGTCAACCATGACCTGTTGAGTCTCCATGGCTAGCATTTGACCACACCCGACCAACCTTGAACTAGCCTTCTAGCCTCCTCCATCAGCCTTGCGTTCCTCGGATATCTCCCCATCCTTCACGCCTTGCCTTCAGGAGCTTCCTTCAGCCTCATCCTAGTTGTCAGGTCTTCCTTGCCAAGTCATACCAAGACTTACCTTGCCAAGACCACATGCTTGGACTTTCCAATTGTCTGGCTCCTCACCAGGGCTTTCTTCTTTGCCAAGATCACACTTGGACTTTCCAACTGCCTGGCTCCTCACCAGGACTTTTTCCTGCCTAGCTCCTCACTAGGACTTTTCCGTTGCTTGGCTCCTCACCAGGACTTTCTCCTTTGCCAATATCACACTTGGACTTTCCAACTGCCTGGCTCCTCACCGGGACTTTCTCTTGTCTAGCTCCTCACTAGGACTTTCCTAATGCCTAACATCCAGTTAGGACTTTCCCAGTCAAGTCTCCTATCAACCTTGACCTACTTGACTTGTATTCTCATCAACCTGGTCAACCCTTTGACCATCTCCATAACCGGATGATTGCTCCAGCAATCTCCTTATATTGTCAAACATCAAAATTCAAATCCTGACTCAAGCTTAGTCAAACTGTTCAAACTTGACCTAAGGAAATTGCCCCAACAAAGGTGAGTCATCTTCGATATTGACTAGGTAGCGGAGTCTCAGAAGAAAAGGTGAGTTTTTGTAATGCCCGAAAATTCTCAAACTATTTTAAGAATATTCTATGATTTTTCTGGAATTATTAGATATTTTTCCAGAATTTTCCGAGTAGCGGAAGTAGCAAAAATTATTAGAAAAGTAAAATGGCTTAAGCGGGAATCGAACTCGGGACCTCTCGGGTCCGCTAAACCTTTAGTTAGCCTTAGTAACCGGTGAACCCAGCAGGGCCGTGCTGAAAGGAAAGGGAATCAATTATATTTATAATTGGTTTGGCCGAATTAATTACTTAGTATAAATAGGAAATTTAAGTTGGGGTTTGGTTTATTTTTAGAACTTGGTTCGGCAACCCCTCTCCAAAACCCTCACGCCGACGCCAACCCCTCTCCCCTCTCCTTCTCTCGGCGCCACAACAAGGGAAGAACTAGGGTTCCATCCCTAGGGTCCCAAGGTCACTTTCCAGCGACGATTTCAGCACAAGGACGTTCCCCTCCGCGAGTAGAGCACGTGGACGCGAGCGAATCGTCGAGAAGTCGTCTCCACCGGAATTTCTAGCGATTAGATTTGTAAGAAATCTAGCACACAAGGTAAGAAACCCCTCACCTGCAGTATAAGTAGCTCTCGCGTATTTTCTGTTATGCATTAGATTAGTTTTATTGAATTTTGTCAGCATATAGTGTGTAGTTTAACTCTTCTCATAGATTTAGGGATTAGTGAGCATCTCTAGATGGGCCGAGCACGTGTATCCTCTGTAGATAAGGGTTTAGACGCTGCTGGGTGCCTAGAGGTGGTCTCCCTGATCGAGAGGAGAGTTAGAGAGCGCCAAATGCTCGACAAAATGCCTAGCACAACCTTATGATACAGTGGGCATTTAGTTAAATGCCATAGAACCTGTTAGTTAGCATGATCAGTTTTTATTTCAGCTATTACGAGACTAGATGTCCAAATGGGTGGGCTCCCACAGTCGCCTCTAGGTTCAGACAACCTAGTTCTAGGTTCAGATAACCTAGATTCAGCAAAATAGTAGTAGCTATTTCAGTATTTTACTTTTCAGTGGCACTGTACTGGATTAGATATCCATTGGGTTGAGCTCCCATAGTCGTCCCTAGGTTTAGCTAACCTAGTAAACCCTACTAGATTCGGAACTTGCAATCCCGGGTCTAGTTAGGGATGCGCGCACAGCAAGTACAGTTGCCAGGGCCCATCAGCAGCATGTTTAGTATTTTCACTTACTATATGTATATGGTTTTCAACCTTTCACAAATTAGTTCGTGAATTCAGTACAGTCCTAGCAGTAGCTCAGTATTAGCTTGGCTCAGTTTTTAGTATCAGCTTAGTTCTTCATTGATACCATGTGATTGATGTCATGTTCAGCTTTAGATATGCCATGATTGTATGCTTATATGTCATGCCATGTTTAGTTTATTCAGTATACTTAGCATATCCTTTCAAACAGCATGATTTAAGATCATATTTGCATCGTATGCATGTTTTAGTGAGGTAGATGATTTCTTACTAAGCTTTTTAGCTTACAGATACTATTTTCCTTATACTGCAGATACAGGTAAAAGGAAAATGGACTAGCAGTGGAGGCTGGAGGTCGATGCAGATCAAGATGTGTGTGGAAGGAACTGGAATAAAGATCCTAGGGATCTAGTTTTATTTTATTATGCATTAGAACGTGTTCAGTATGCATTAGTACTTATAGCAAGCATTACCTTATGTTTCTGTTAGTTAGCAAGAGAACAGTTTAAAACCTTGTTAGTTTTGGTTTCCATATGTTTACATGCCATGAATTAGTATTCTATGCCTTAATCATGTTTAGTATGTTAGCCATTACCTAGTAGAATGTTTCTCTTAGCTTTTATAGTGTTGTATAATGGCTTTGGCACGCATCAGTGCTGATATCAGGGGCCTGATACGAAATCAGAAACCCCTGATCGGTCGGTAGACCGATCATGGACCTGGTTTCTGCGAACAGAAGCTTTCTGTTCGTTCCCTGATCGATCCGTGGATCGATCAGGAGCTGGGTCGCGAAAAAAATGGCTCACTGATCTGTCTCATTGACCGATCAGGGACCAGCTGGATCGGTCGGCAGACCGATCCAGTAGCGTACAGGATTGCAGTGTAGTTTATGAATCGGTCGGTTGAACGATCCGGAGTTTCCTACCGTGCCAGTATCAGTAGATCGGTCTGTGGATCGATCCGAAGTTTATTATCAGTTGTAAACACCTTCCCTAACATGTGTACAACTCCTAGGTACACCCAGAACACTAAGTTAAACTTTACAACATTTAGTTCAGTAAAATTTTAAATTAGCCAGTCTTCATTCCGCATTAATAGTCCAGCACAGCATAATGTAGCGATCGGCTTCGCAGCCTAGCTAGTAGGAGGCGGGTCGTTACAGTTTTCCTCATCACCGGAAGAGCCAAGAGGAAAGTGGGGCCATCGGAGATGCCTGTGGACTCGTAGAAGGTTAACACCATGAGGTGCAGGGAGTGTTGAATTGTCTAGAGAGCCTTCGGAGAGTAGAGGAATGAAGGAAAGGATTAGAATGGAGGTCGGGAGGTGCTAGTGAACTGGCTAGGAGTTTGACTAGAAGAAGACTTCAACATGAGAATGTCAGGGAATGCCTACAAGAACCAACCGGAGGAGGAGAAAAAATCGTCAATAAACAGGCCATGGGGTGGTTCCTAGCGCAGCTACTCTGACGATCGAGTCAAAATCCGGGAAGAAGAAGGATAGTGGCGTAATGGAAGAAAGGCAATGGACTTGTGTATCTGCACCACCGGAGAAGGACTCCTTTTTATATTGTCTCTCATAATTTTCGTATTTAATAAGACATCACATCGTTATTAGATAACTTGGCTAATCACCATGCTTCCGTCGTATCCTGCCATCCCATCATACGTATGGGGGCATTGTGTATATGCACAAAGATACAATCATCTGATTCTCAGACAAACCCTCATGCTATATTAATGTCAAAATAGACTTATGGGCTGGAAGCCCTATTGGGATTGTAGGATCGAAAATAATTTAGATATCTCCACAATGACATGATATTTATGTACCAAAAAAAAAAATTATAGGATCGAAAAGAATTTAGATATTTCCATAATGGCATGATATTATCCACTTTGGGCCTAAACCCTCGTGGTTTGCTCTTGGGCTCTACGCAAAAGGCCTCATACCAATGGAGATATCTTTTCTCTTATAAACTCATGATCTTTCCCATGTGTTTCCAATATGGGACTATGTTTGCAACCTTGCAACCCCAACAATCCCCCTCAAACAAAGGACCATAGGTTTCCCACGTCCGATCCTCGACCCACCAGGTCTTCCTGCCCCTCGGTCCACCCGACCTACTAGGACTTCCTGCCTGGTGTCTGATCCTCTTGATCCGAACATAGGAACCCCCACTTTCTTTGTTCGAGGTTAATATTGTACCCACATGGCTCAATCAGACCATAGCTCTTGTGCACAGTCGGCGGTTAAACCTTCTAGCAGTAATTTAGATATCTTCACAATGGCATGATATTGTCCACTTTGGGCCTAAACCCTCATGGTTTTGCTCTTGGACTCTACCCAAAATGCCTCATACCAATGGAGATATCTTTTCTCTTATAAACCCATGATCTTTCCCATGTGTTTCCAATATGGGACTATGTTTGCAACCTTGCAACCCCAACAGGGATGTTAGTCAGAAGATGGGCCAAAAATAAGGAGCCCAGTCTTTCATTAGGAGTGACTGGGCCTTGATAACATCCCAGTGGGGCATTGGGTCATCCATGAGAGTATGCCCGATTGACATTAGCCGATCTCGATATAATGGAGAGTAGAGCCCCATAAATATCTAGTTGAGCAGGGAGTTGGGCCTTTGAGAGCAAATCCGATCAACTTTAGCCGATCGGGATATGATGGGGAGCAGAGCCCCGAAAATATAAATATCCAGTTGAGCTGGGAGTTGGGCCTCTAAGTGCAAATCCGATCGGCTTTAGCTGATTGAGATATAATAGGGAGCAGAGCCTCGTAAATATCCGACTGAGCGGGGAGTTGGGCCTTTGAGAGCAAGTCTGATCGACTTTAGCCGATTGGAATATAATGAGGAGCATAACCTCGTAATTATCTAATTGAGTGGGGAGCTGGGCCTCTACGAGTAAGTCTGGTCGACTTTAGTCAATCGGGATGTAATAGGCAACAGAGCTCTATAAATATCTAGTTGAGCGGGGAGCTGGACCTCTGAGAGCAAGTCCGATCGGGATATAACGAGGAGTAGAACCCTATAATATTTGACTAAGTGGGGAGTTGGGCCCCTCCCAGTAATCTGATCGACTTTAGCCGATCAAGATGTAATAAGGAACAGAGCTCTATAAATATTCGGTTGAGTGAGGAGTTAGGTCTTTAAGAATGTCCAATCAATTTTGATCTATCAATATTGAGGAATTTTTTTTAGACATGTTCCTTAGTTCTTATTTTACCTTCGACTTTTGACTGTCGCCTATTCCGATCCTATTACCTTTTAGACCCTACCTGAGGCCCTCCTCATTCGCCGGATCATCCCTAATTTTAATTTTTAGAGCCATCCCTCCCTGGTAACTTTTATAATATCCACAGAGGCTACTGACTATTATAACCATTATAATAATTTAATGTATGCGGTGGGAGCTGGAGAATAATTGTGTTATTTTCAAAAGATAATGATGGAATAAGATGGGATGTCCTTTCACGAAAAACAAAAAAAAACGAAAAGGAACGATTTTTTAATAATTCTAATAAAAAAAGAATTTTTTATCCATTATTCTTGATTATATATTAATTTTAACAGATATAAAATTCATTCGTCAACTCCGTTGTCTGCTCCCCTCTGTCTATAAATTTCTGTGCCATTGCTGCGTGCGCGCGTGCAGCCTCTGCTGGCAGTCGCCTCTGACCGCTAGCTGCTCAGCACCATCCCTGCGGTGCGGCGCGGCGCTGGCCGGGACTAGGGCTGTGCCCAAGTGCCATCGCTCTCACAGAAGTCGACGTGTTGCAAAAATCCCAAACGTCCTTTCACAGTTTCACGGTCCGCGCCCAAGGTTTAATTATTATACCCAGGGGCGGAGCCCCTTGCTCCATCCCCAATTTCTTTTGTTATGTCTTTTAATTATCGTTTTTTTCAAATCAAATTTGCTTCTTTTTTCGGGAGTTTTCAACTTGATTTCATATTCTCGATTGTTTATGTTGTATATTTAGTTGTGATTATTTGAATTGTGGAGGATGATGTTTATAAATTTTCAAGTTTTGATTTTTTTAGCTTAAAATTTATTATTGTGAATTTTGAAAAAAAAATAATTTATTGGTGGTAATATTTGAGAATTATAATTATATGATTTACTTATATATTAAATCTAATATATTTATTTAGTTAGTAAGTTTATTCATCTTGTTTTAACTCCTCACATTTCTAATGCAACAATCGAATGAATATTTTTAACTATAAAATTTATTAAAATAGTTATTCATAATAAGATGTAGAAATTTTTTTAACGGATTCTATAGTCATCTACATTGAACGAGAATTAATTGAAAAAAAAACTTAATAACAAGATAATAATTAATGATTTTAATTTCAATATTGTTTGATCTTGTTCGAAAGTCTAGGAGGAGGATGCTGGCGACGTGGCGCTCCTGCCGACCTTCGAAGGACTTCGCGCTTGCCTGCAATACAAGCAGTGTCAGTGTCGAGCCAGGGAAGAGATCCTCGATGATAACCCTCCGACGCTCAAGTCAGTCTTTGACGAAGCAAGAAGCAAAAGAAACTGTAGCGCAACTGTAGAGATTGCGAGAAAAGCATACCTCCGTCGATGTCTGGACCCTCCCCTTTATATATGGCTCATGTAGCGTGTGTACACGCTTTTTAAAGCGGGCACGTAATCCCAAGTTTCCTTGAAAAGACATGCCAGTAAAGTGTCCCTGACACAGTACCTTAATAGGTCAAGCATATCTCTGAAATGACAGCTGAAGCTTCCGTCGTACGATCTTCTGTTTGACCATGTCACCCGTCGGCGACACTAACTCCCAAAAGGATGTCGAAGGATATCCTGCTGTGTCTGTTGCTCAGCCGAGCGGAATGATCGCTCGGCTGAAAGTCCCTTGTCCCAGTGTCATTCGTTGCTGGGCCGAGCGGGGTGATAGCTCGCCTGGAGTCCGTTGTCTGGCTGATGAATCTACTACTTGGCCCAGTGGGATAGCCGCTTGGCCAATACTTCCACTGTCTAGTTGTTGCATGTGTGTCTAGACCGAACGGGATAACCGCTTGGCCATGACTCTACTCCGCTAATCTGGGCATTGATGTAAGGCCGAGTGGGGTAGTCGCTCAACCTGCTTCTGCAGATACTTGCCGTTCATTCTTGCCTTGATCGAGCGTCTTAGCTCAGTTGGTGGTTGAGCTAGTGATGATGTCGGATCGAGCCTTTGGTGAACCACTCACCCGCCCGACCAGTGATAGGGGGCGTTGACCGCCTTAACTTTAACCTCCATTATGGGGAAGACTTTTCCCAAGATAGGACCCTTCTTATCCCGCATCATTGTTGATTTTAAAAAATAACAAAGATAACAACTTCAAGATATTTTTTTCTATACTTTTGAATATATTAAATATTAAATACTTTTTTGTTACATATTTGTAGAAAATTAATATTCACATACTTTTTAATTTTATTTATATATTTTAAATTAATTAATTTATAATATCAATTATAATAGATGGTTAAACCTAGTTAATTTTAAATCCTAGCTCCACCCTTGATATAATACAATCTTAGGAGAAACTTATTCGCTGCTAAAAGAATAAATCTTAATAGATTCTAGCCTTTCTCATGTATTACAATTCTATCATCCTAGTACAACTCGGTTACACGCTCTTGACCAACTCAGTTACACGCGCAAGAGCGTGCTCTCGGATAAGTCGAGAACCTTCAAAACATCATGCATTACCCTCATCTACAATTAGTCCCAACTCGACCCTGGAGTCTCTCAAAAACAGAACAGCATGTTCCTCAGCTCACATACTTCCTATAGACCAATGGCATAAGTGGCTAGCTAGCTAGCATGGTAGAGAATGACAAGTCATCGTCTCCTCTCTTTAAGTGCCATGCATGCAGCTGATCATACAATAAATTTGACTGACCACTTCGTGGAGCTCTGTGCATGGCTGCTGAAAAGTTCATTAAAGTTCAAGCTACTTACGTAGTATAGCTTATAGCTGTGCTTTTCTACTGTTTGTAGCTGAGCACATTCAAAACCCTAGAAAATCTTATAGTGTGTGACATTTTTGATCAATATCGCAATTGTACTTGCATAGATCACTGTAGTGCCCAACAGCTGTTTGATCTCATGACATGAATTAGGGTTTCGATCGATGCTTCTCAAACAGTGTGATTTCAACAACATTAAGAGGAATTGAATTGAATAACATATTTTTTTGAAGGGACAACCGATCATAACAAAGTAAAGCACACATAAATAGAGAAGATATCATCGATTTTTAGGAACAATACTGCGACTTGATTATTAATGTTCATATGCATGCTAATTATTATATATGATTCTCAGAAGAAACTCTGATGACCTAACTGGTCTCCTGCCGGTGCAACCACTGGTTCATCCACCTGATCATCCTCTTGCTTATCGCCATCGAATGTTGTCCCAAAATGGATGTGAGGAAAGTGAGCCCACTGCCAAAGAAAAGATCATGATTGCTCTCATCTTGAGAAATTTATAAAAATCTTGCAGAAACAATTTCATCAAAGTTTACTGTGCTAAGGAACTATTTTACTCTTTAAAAAGAAGAAAAAGAGAATTACTTACATTCTTTGCTGCAGTGCTGAAAGCTTCTCTGTGGCTGATGTCTGGATTGTTAGCCTTTATTCTTTGTATTTCCTCCCTGCATAATTGGTATCGCATTGAGTTGTTTGAACTGAAGATTTGGAACATCCAATGAAAGTTTCTGTAGAAATTAAAACTCACTTGATAAACTTGTTATATGCAGAAGGCACACGCTGCCTCTTCTCTGGTGCTGTTCAAGAAGGGGAGACACACAAAAATTTTTAACAATAACTACAAATTCCTTGCTGATTAAATATATATTGATGGATGCAATTAAGTGTGATCAGTAATTAGAGGCTTACGGCTGATGGGGAGCATCGGTTCTAAGGAAGTTGAACCGCATTCCATTCTTTGTTCTTGTTGCATGCTTCCTCTCTGCTAAACACATCAAAATAATCACAACTAGTGCTCCCCTTCTACACATTTTATATATATACGATGAGAGATATATGCCAAATTAACCTGGAGATGATCATGCGAAGGGAGGGTGTGAAGCAAGGCTCCAAGGTTGGCAGACAGCAAGTTAGAACAGTGCCCACATCTGACTGTCACAATGTTAGTGATGTTCACCAAGCTGTTCCCAGGAACACTTACCTGCTCAGGCATGTGCATTAATCAAATTAAATCACAATGTTAGCTAGTGGTCTCTGAATGAAGCTTTCATGGGTGTGTGAGCTTTCACTTTGCATTTCCCAATGCCTAGCTAGCTACTTTTGGAGCTCAATGGCACATCCCTCAAGAGATCAAGGTGAAAGAAGAAGAAGAAGAAGAAGAATGATGATGAATTAACAAGCTAAGCTAAGAGATCTGCAAATCTCAAAGCCTTGAGGGTTAGATTCTCAAGAATATATATTAAAAAATGCTTTAATTTAGCTGTGCAGTCATGTATATAAAAATAGCAGTCAAGAATGTCTAGTCACAGGAAACCTAGGAAGAACCCTAGAACTAGACGACCTAAAAGGAAGAATCCCTGTTATTATGCCATTTGTACACATGCACACATCTCAAACAATATATACTCTTCAGCTTCTTCTTTTTCCACCAAAAAGGAAGACCAAAAGTCGATCGATGAACAAAATAACAAATGATCTATATATCTATATATGTATGTACCACAAGGAGGGTGCTGCAGAAGTGGCAGTGGAGATAGCAAATGTGCTCAGGCAAAGCTTGGGCTGACATTATGCTACTTGAATCTCTTGTTCTCTCTTTCTCTACTCGATCGACGATGATGAGGGAACGGAAAAGGAAGGGTTGCTATATAGGAAAGGGGAGCTGCTCTTATCACTTCCTTGCCCTAATTTGCTTCCTTATGCATGTAGCTAGCTTGAGAGCTGGATGAAAACAATGACATGAGCATGGTGTTGGGTGGGGCATGATCAGGGGGATTGGTAGTGGCCGAGTGGTGGAATTATGTCGGAGCGGCCATGATTGAGACAATAATGAGTGAGTGGAGAGGAGAGGAGAGGAGAGGAGAGGAGAGGAGAGGCTTCTACTGCCTTGATTTCAATCCAATCTCTGTAACAGTACTGTAATCCATGTACAGGCATGAAGCATGTGAGGAAAGACAGAAAGAGAGACAGAGAGAGGCAGAGAGAGGAAGAGGTACACGAGATTGTATTAATCCTGAGACAGAAAAGAAAAGATTTCATTCACATATCGGATGATCAGTTCTTCACTAAATTTTTTTTTCTTGGAAAAGGATATAACATTGAATTTTTGACAGGAACCCTAGCAGTGAGAAAGAAAGAAAGTGATGAATTTTCCTTCTTTTTCAGTGACTGCTTTATCAAGATCTTATCGTCTCAAGTACCTAATTTTCCTTCTTGGGTCTAATTAATTATCATAGTTAATATTTGATGATGGAATTATGGGTGTTTCTTATTTAGTAAGTTCATCTAAATATCTATGCAAAATGATAAAGAGTAGTACTGTATACCATAAAATACACTCGATTAGTATAAAATACATTAAAGATAACAAAATGAAAAGATCTATCTCAAGTTTTGTAGCTCAAGAGTTCCAATCAAGAGTGCTTGGACTATGAATTATTTCCCATAGCCATGTCTTCACCATTCAATTGCTCAGGTACTTTTTAAGTGTGACAAGACTTGCAATATATCTACTCCTTGTCTCTTGTATTTGTTCTTTAGCATTTGGCTCGACTGTTAAAAAAGATATATTATATATTATTATTATTGATGATAATATATTATCAACAAATGGAATTGGGCCGATATATATATTTTTTTATTATGGCCATGTGCACTACACAATGTGTCCTTAGGTGGACAAGATATTGAGTATCTTGTAGGGGTAATTGTTCATGTAGTGTCACATAGATTGGACACTTTAATTTAATTTGGATCTAGAGCATGCACATGCATGGTGATTAGATTGATCATGGACAAAGTGTTTAGTTTGGTGAAACTGGAGCTTAAAAGTTCTAATTGTCTAACCCTTCAATCCCTTGCCAAGTAAACTTGGATTTGTTTGTAAGTACTATCTTATTTGACTAGTCCTATTTGTCTTTATGTCTCATTTTAGTTGTTGAATCAAAGGCAAGTTTAGAGAATTTGCATGTTGTTTGGAAAAGATCGATGTAAACTTGCATGTGGAAGCTTAAAATTAATAATTTATAAAAATAATTAACTACTTGTACCTCCAACTAAACAATGTTGGGATACTTAAAATGTCTTTTGTGATATGCCTAAAGGAACCTCTTGCCTTGTTTAATTTGATCATGATAAAACACTAGCTTCTTTAAAAATCGCGAAGGTGGATCATTAATTAGTTTCCTACTCTGAGTGAATCCTTTAGATATGAGTTTAGGTTTATGTCACTTGATGTTTTCAAGTGTATTTCTTTTAGTCTTATAGGCTCATTTGCAACTTATTGTATTAATCTCTTTTGGTAATCCGATACTTAAATTTAGCCACTTTGATTACATTTTTTAATTCATAATAATATACTAAAATGTGGATTTATTTTCTCATATGGGTGATGAACAATAAAATGATCAGTTTGAATTCTAAATAAGGTGAATATCCTGAAAGTTAGTTTTTAAGTATATACAAGTTGTGCTCCGGATTTATATGGCAGGAAAACTAATGAAAACATCGTCTACTTTCAGAACTAGATTAGTTCGAACATCTGGATCATGAGAAAAAAAAAGTCAAATAATTATAGTGTAATATGTTTTCTTAATTTCATCATGGTGATATATATGTACTTTTTCTTCCATGAAAAAAAAAATACTACTATCTATATGTAATTGTCTTTTTTTTTTTTTTGGTAATTCAATCTATATGTAATTGTCTGTTTTTTTTTTTTGGTAATTCAAGTATCCAACTCATTGAACCTACTAATCCTGGAAGTGATCGGTCTGACCCCATAAAAATTTCTTATTGGCTATCAAGGTAAATCCGCGAAGTGTAGATGGGTCATGGCGGATGGCTTAATATCAGGAGTGATTTGAACACTAATAGGGATAACAATGAGTCAGATTCAAGTCGGATTCCATATCCTTTATCCTCATACCCATCCAGGATGGATATCCATACCCATTAAATGATTGGATATCTTTTATACTAATAATTTTTCTTTTTTCCATCCAACTACCATCATTCAACAAAAGCATATTAGAATTAACATCATATTAAAAAATATATAATTAAAAAATATATTAAACTTCTATATAACCGATTCCTAATGTCAACAAAAATAGTTAGTGGATTTGGGGGAAAAAAATTCTTTAATATATATGATCCTATCCGAAAATGGAGATGTCAGCAAATTGGGGATGTGATTGGAAGTTTGATGAGGCAAAGACTCCTCGCAGTCTTGCAATACAAAAAGCGTTAGTGCTGAGCTAGGAAGGGGTTCTCGGAGTTGGCCCTCCGACGCTTAAGTCAATCTCCGATAATGTAGAAAAGTGGAGAACTGTAATTAAGGCGTATAAAAAATGAAGTTGCATATACCTTCGCTTGTAGATGGAAATCTTATTTTATAGTGTCACTATAGTATTCGTGCAAACATCTCAAAGCATAGGCACATTTTCCTAGGCATTGTAGGAAAAGACAAGTCAAAAAGTATTCCTGACACCATTCCTTAAGTAGCCATGCAACTTTCTAATGTGACAGCCTGAAAGCTTCTAAAGTACGATTTGTTTGCTGGATATGCTTTGCTGTCAGCGGCACAAACTCCCAAAAGGATATGATGAGATAGTTAGTAAGCCCACACACGGCCGACCGGCTGCTACTCGGCCGGGTAGTCCCCGTCTGGATGTAATGCACAGAACTATTGCCCTACTTTTCGTTCGGCTGTACTGTTATCGGAGGGTTGCCCTTTGTCCGATCGGGCATGCCTCCCGCTCCGGGGTAGCAATCCGAGGGAGTTGCTACTTGGCTATCAAATTTAATCGTGGGCTGTCCTAGAGCGGTCGTTCGAGCACGACTAGGGTTGACTTGATTGTCATGCCTGGCCGGATAGATAAGGTCGTCACTCGGCTTAATTGGTTTGCTTCATGGGTATGGGTCTTTGACTGTTCTTACCTTGACGTCCAGGTCCACTAGTTTTCTTCTACTTTAACCTACTAGTGGGGTCCCCTTTCATCACCGCATCACAAGCCTTTCCCTCAAGTCTAGTCGAAGGAGACTGCAAGTTCGACTGATTGGACGATTAGTATATTTGGGAGCTCTTTTCTTCCCGACCAGGTGTTATAGGGTTTATAGCCGTCGTTCGACTATCAACGTTCTTTGACTCAAGGTTTTATAGTCGTCGTTTGGTTGTGACATCTACTATTCTAGGGTATATAGCCGTCATTTGCCTTCGATGTTCTCTGACTCAAGAGTTTATAGTCGTTGTTCGGCTCAATTGTGTGTCACACTTAGCCAATTTTCTGGCTCCTTACTAATCTCTACTTGGATAGTAATGCCTTTTTAATTGCCATCAACGTCACCTTAATTTCTCAAAAATCATTCAGATCTTCACCCATTAATGCAAAGCACACTTGGTCATGCCCTGTAATCATGCTCATTGCCTCCTCGTTCATGTCACCTGTAACCGAATGCCACATGCCGCCTTTGCATGCTGCCGTAGGAGTGATGTGACAGATGACTGTTTGGGTTTGATGTGATAGCAACTTTTCGAATTCAACGGTCGTGATGAATCTCCATTTTCTAAAGCCTTCAATCGAACGACTCAGAACAGCCATCCTCCAAGTTTTTAAGCCCTAGGTTTTTGTTTTACCCTATCATCTTCCCCGCGTTCATCGTCACTTTCTCCTCTTCGTCCACAGCCTTTTCTAACGATTTCTTTTGCAGTAAGTCCTTTCTTTCTCATTGAATCCCTATTTTCCTTCCCTTTCTCTGCTTTATGGTTGAATCTCCTCGTCCTCCCCTGGTCGTCCCCAAGCTCTGATATACCTCCATTGAATCTAAGTTCAATAGCAATGAGGTCGACCAGATGCAGCTAACATATCGTTTCCCCAAGGGTTATAAGATTGTCATCCCGTCCACCTACGACCGTCCTCATAAGCCTCCCGATGGTTTTCTGCCATTTTTTAAGGATCAGTTTCTAGTCGGTCTGCGCTTTCCCATTCACTCCCTTTCTCTCTAAAGTTTGTAAATGTTTTCATATTTTCTTGTATCAATTAGTGCCCAACTCTTTTAAACTGTTGTGTGGGGTCGCCATACTGTTCTACCTACATGGCATTCCTTTGGTACCCCATGTGTTTCATTATTTTTACTACCATATGTTGGACCGTTGGCGGCCGGCTAGAAGGGGGGTTGAATAGCCTGCAAAAATAAAAACACAACCCTTCTCGATCTTTCAACAAAACACTTGCATAAATTAAAACTTAAACAGAAAAACAGAAAAGACGAGGCACACTGGGATTTAGTTGGTTATAACCGGGGAGGTTGTTAATCCAAGGAAAATGTAGCACTAAATACTCCTTCAGGCGGAGAAGCCTCGTACAACGTTGAAGCGCAAAATAGAGAAGCTAATCTAGAAATTGAGCGTAGTAAGTGTTGGAAGTGAATTGCTTGGAATGAATGAAAAGCTTCTGGACCAAGGCTATATTTATAGCCTTGGTCGGGGAGCCTCGAAGGTGTTCTGGACGCCCTGAAAGGGATAAAATTTTATCCCCCAACATTCAGATTGTGATTGACACGATCCGGTCAAAAGTCCACTTCCGAGCGCTCGTAATGGTTCCGGGCGCCCGGACCACTTAAGTAAACCAGGTTGACTTTCTAGTCGGGGCCTTCTGCTCTGGTGCTGCTCGCCTCGGTCCAAATCTTCCACTTCGGCTCCGCTTTCTTGGGTGATCTCTGCCATCCGGAATAGGGCTCACTCGAATCGAACTTCCAATCTTCTCGAGCAGGCTTCCGCTTCAGCTTCTCGTCCCTTGGAATCGTCACGTATTTCCTTCTCGTCCGTCAACGTACTCATCCACAGTCTTTGTCCCTCGATAGCACCCCGTGCCGATCTTCTCTCTAGCTGCGTCTCTTGCTCCCCGATCATTCTTCCACTCTGGCTTCTCGTCCCTCGGAACCACCGCACGCTTCCTTCTCATTCGTTGGTGTACTCTTCCGCAGCGCCTCATCCCTCGAGTGCACCGCGTGTCGTCCTTCTCGCTAGCTGCGTCTTCCGCTCGACTACCTATGCTCCTAAGCTCCTGTACACTTAGACACAAGGTTAAAAACACACAGGACCTAACTTAACTTGTTGATCACATCAAAACAACCTTGGGGTTCCAACAATCTCCTCCTTTTTGATGTGAGCAACCCAAGTTAAGGTAGGGTAATTAGACATAAAAAATAAACTAACTAATTTTACAATAAAGTGCAAAAAGATAGAAAATTTAAATTTTACCTCCCCCTAGACTTACACTTTTCCTACTCCCTCTTTGATCACATAAAAAAAATGGGGTTCCGAAAAAACTCTAAGGGTTAAATTTTTTTTCTAACTTTCTTAACAAAAATTCTAAGTTGAATAAATTCTAGGTTAAACAATTTCTAAGTAAAACTTTAGGTAAAAAAAAAATTTAAGGAAAAACTATAAGTATAAAACAAATTTCTAAGTAAAGCTTTAAGTAAGAGAATTTTAAAAAAATCCTGACTTAGGAAATTTTGCAAAAATATTTTTAAAAATTTTTCTAAGTAAAAATTTTAAGTAGAAATTTCTAATTTCAAAAAAACTTTTAACTTTTAAGTAAAAGTTTTACGCACAAAAAAAATTTTCTAAAATTTTTTTTGAAAATTTTAAAAATGTTTAAAAGACTTTTTAAAACATTATTAAATTTCCACCTTAATGCTTTATCAGAAAGTTAATTAAACATTTTATTTCAATATTTTGGCTTTCAAGTCATGGCGAGGCACTAGACCTTCTTGGTTATTGGAGTAACAACCACTTCCTTAGACAAAGCCTCATAAAGAAATTTTAATGTCTAATTTTCTCGCTGAAAGCTCTAAATCTAATTAGTTCAAGTTCAAGTCAGACAAGACTTTGGAACCCAATATAGGTTCCAGCCTACTGGATTGACTAAAAATTTATTAGAGACATATCTTCTTGAAATATTCCTAATTTGTCCCTGGTGATATCTAAAATACCAATTTAAATTATTAAATCTTCTAAAATTTGTATTAGATGAGCATGCATAGTTTTTCAAGTTTTCTACTTGAATTTTCATATTTACATTTTCTAATTTCAAAATTTTATTTTCTAATTTTAATTTGTTTAAATCTTCTAGAGGGCAAGATTTAGCTAGTATTAATTTTAATTTTTTTTCTAATTTGAAACAATCTTTTGTTAACAATTTAACGAATTTAAAGAGTTTATCGGGAGGAAGAGATCGTACCTGACTTACTTGTCGATCTCATTATCCGTATCTCCCCCTGAACTACTGTTTTCTTCTGACGTAGCTCCCCCTTCATCGATGCTCTCGATGCTCATTTCGGAAGAGCTTGAATCACAGTCGTCGTCTTGATGACTCGCTATTAATGCGAGCTCGGAGAACATCTCGACTTCCGATTCGGACGATGTATCGCCCCACGTCGCCTTTAGGACCTTGCACTTTTAGACAGGCTTCTTACCTTTATCCTTGTCCTTGTTCTTTAGCTTAGGGCAGTTGTCCTTGACGTGCCCTTCTTCGTCGCAGTGGTAGCAGCAGATTATCCTTTTCTTTTTATCCAGCGGATGGTTAGAGGTTCTAGATTTACAAAGTTTTTAAAATCGTCTTACCATCATTACCATTTCCTCGTCGTCGAGAGAAGACTTCAACTCAGGTTCGTCTCTCGATGCTTTGAGGGTAGCGTTGTGTTTGGGCTCCTTCAAACCTGCACATCTTGATTCGTGCACTTCAAATGTCGAGAATAATTCTTCTAATGTAACTTTTTCTAAATCTTTTAAAATATAAATGGCATCTACTAGTGATGCCCATTTTGAATTTCTCGGAAAAGAATTTAACGCATACCTTAGCGAATCTCGGTTACTTACCTTTTCTCCGAGATTCGACAGTCCGGTGATGATTTCTTTAATTCTTGAGTGCAGATGCGCAACTGTCTCGTCTTCCCCAAGTCGCAGGCTGGTTAGTTGATTACGAAGTATATCCCGTCTAGCGAGCTTGGCTTCAGACGTTCCTCCGTGCAGCTCAAGGAACTTCTCCCAAAGTTCATTTGTCGAGTCGTAGTTCCCGATTCGGTTGACTTTTTGTGGCGAGAGAACACTTAGCAGATGGTACTCTGCTTTGTCGTTTGCCACGTAGTCAGCCTACTCCTTTTTCGTCCATTGATATTTTTCTTTGCCCTCTGGAGCTACAAAACCAAATTTCATTATTAGAATTAACTCAAAATCTATTGTAAAAAATACCTGCATTCTCTTTTTCTAGGTAGCGAAATCTCCTTCGAACTTTGGCGGGTAGATGCTCGGTCCGACCATCGTCTTTGCTTCGATCGGCGATTAGTTCTCCTGAAGCGCCTTGGCTCTAATACTACTTGTTGGACCGTTGGCGGCCGGCTAGAAGGGGGGGGGGGGTTGAATAGCCTGCAAAAATAAAAACACAACCCTTCTCGATCTTTCAATAAAACACTTGTATAAATTAAAACTTAAATAGAAAAATGGAAAAGATGAGGCACACCGGGATTTACTTGGTTACAATCGGGGAGGTCATTAATCCAAAGAAAATGTAGCACTAAATACTCCTTCAGGCGGAGAAGCCTCGTACAATGTTGAAGCACAAAACAGAGAAGCTAATCTAGAAATTGAGAGTACAAGTGTTGGAAGTGAATTGCTTGGAATGAATTAAAAGCTTCTGAACCAAGGCTATATTTATAGCCTTGGTCGGGGTGCCCCGAAGGGGGTTCCGAGCGCCCGGGGGGTATAAAATTTTATCCCCCAACGTTCAGATCGTGATTGACGCGATATGATCAAAAGTCCACTTCCTGGCGCCCGGACGGTCTGGGCACCCAGACCACTTAAGTCAACCAGGTTGACTTTCTGGTCCAAGCCTTTTGCTCTGGTGTTGCTCGCGTCGGTCCGGGTCTTCCACTCCGGCTCCGCTTGCTTGGGTGATCTCTGCCATTCGGAATAGGGCTCACCCGAACCCAACTTCCGGTCTTCTTGAGTAGGCTTCTGCTTCGGCTTCTCATCCCTCGGAATCGTCGCGTGTTTCCTTCTCGTCCACTAGTGTACTCACCCGCAGTCTTCGTCCCTTGGTCGCACCCCATGCCGACCTTCTCGCTAGCTGCATGTCTTGCTCCCCGAGAATTCTTCTGCTCTGGCTTCTCGTCCCTCGGAAATATCGCACGCTTCCTTCTTGTCCGCCAGTGTACTCTTCCGCAGCGCCTCATCCCTCGGACGCACCGCGTGCCGTCCTTCTCGCTAGCTGCGTCTTCCGCTCGACTACCTGTGCTCCTAAGCTCCTGCACACTTAGACACAAGGTTAAAAACACACAGGACCTAACTTAACTTGTTGATCACACCAAAACAACTTTGGGGTTCCAACACTATAAACTATTTAAGTTGGACACCTTTCTATTTCAAGCCCGAGTGGGTGTGGAACATAGCATCGACAAAGAATGAAAAAATATTAAAAAAAATATCAAATACAAAAAATAGCTTTGTGGGAAGCCGAAATCTTTCATAAGGATTATGAAATTCTTATGAAGAATACCAGTGAGATGACACCAGGACAACTTTATTTACATGAGAAAATGGTGGAAAAAAATAAACAGAGACATGGCTTGGTGTAGATGAGTTTATGTTTATTTTTATATATTATTATAATTTATGTCTTTTTATTTGATGCACTGTAATATTTATGTATTTTTTAATTATTAATGTTATTTCACGTTAACAATTTATAAATTTAAATTTTATAAAAATTTAATGGTGTATAATGTAAAATATGAAGGAGAAATGAGAATTATATATAATGAAAAGTGTGAGACCTATAAAGGAGTTGTTGAGAGGTTTTTTGATAGTGGAAAGAGATATGAGGTTTTTAACTTTTGATGTGGCGCAGACGTGACAACGAAGGAGCTTTCAATGGGCTCTAACCACTATGGATGCCCTTATGCCAAACACTCCGTACATATTTAAAAAATAATAATTTAATTTTTTTTTACTTAATACTATAACTCAATCTCTAAACCTTAAAAATAAAACCCTAAATGACATAATAGCAAATTTAAAAAAAAATGCTGCCTCTCTTTTGCGGACGGAAGTCCCAACTTATGTCCACAGTGTATGTGTGTATATATATATATATATAATTTTTTATCTTGCTTTTGAGAATCGAGACATTCGAAAGTGCTTCTGAACGTCCAGACATATGAGGGTCATCCATGAATGTGCAAGTGCAAGGTAAGGGTACGTAAGATATCATTTAAGTTATGTTAGAATATATATATATATATATTGCACACCCATCCGTGAGCATCTAGTATTTTTTTTAAAATTTTCACTTCCTTTAGCTTAAATACTATATCCTAAATCCTAAAAAAAATAATACTAGATATTCATGGATTGATGTGCAGCATTACATGCAACCCTTAAACCATAAAGATAAAATTATAAATGACGTACCCACAAGCTAAAAATATCAAATAATAATAATAAATAAACGCCAAATGCACTAGTAATGATGTAAAAATATTTTATATATATAGTGCTCGCCTCCCGTTCGTGACTTCATGGGCGACTCTTAGCATTATCAGGTACTCGAATCGCTCAAGCATTATCAGGTACTCGAATCGCTCGAGCATTATCAGGTACTCGAATCACTTTCGAGCACCCTGCGTAGGTTGATTCTCTTAGTCAGGTACAAGAGATGTTAGTGAAAGTCACATAGAGATTTTTTAGAGGAGTGTGTTCTTTTCTTTTCCTTTCTTCTTCTTCTAATCCCATCCGAGAGCATCAACAAGTGCTAGCACACTTGTGGTGTTCTCTTCTCCATCCTTGTGTGTTAGAGAACACATCTTGTTCGTGTGGATACTTATAGAGAGTTGTCTACGTTGACAACTTCGAGATCCGGCACCATTTGAACGAGCGGGAACGCGAAGGGCTTCGCTTCAAAGGTATAACCTTTTTCCTTTATAGATCTAAGTGTAGATCTAGGTAAACTCGTACTCGTAGTTTTTCAAAAAATTTTATTCTTCGCACGGATCCGTTGGCTAGGGAGATTCGGGGTTTCCACGACGCGAAAAGCGGTTTTCGCGGCCCGAAAAACCCAACAGTGGTATCAGAGCTACGTGCGAAGGCGTGTACGAGTTTATTTTGGTTTTTATGAAAAATAAACATTCTGTGAATTTTTGTAATTTCATGATTTTTATAGTTTTAAAGGGTATTTTTCTCGTAGAAGCGAAGCACAAGTGTTTAGACACTTGTAGGCTTCGACTACCGAGAAGATTTTTCCGTTACGGCAATGTTTCGACCCAAAACTTTTTGGGACAGTGGGCTAAGGCGTTGTAGGATCGCTTAGGAGCAACTCGCGATGGTTAGATCGTGGGTAGGGGTACTGCCCCTAACCCCGCAAGGGGATTTGCTCCGCGATTGCGCCCGAAATCGCTAATCGAGACCGCCGGGAAAAATTTACTCATAAAAATTGTAAAAATTATGAAAAATTACAGAAAATTATGAAAAATATATAATTTAGAATTATATATTATTTTTGTGATAGTCATGACCCAAAAAGACCCAATATGATTGGATTTGTGTTGTAATTTATAATACGACCTGCATGTCATCATGTGTTTGTGTGTGCTGTATTTGATACGCGACCTGCGCGTCGTGCCTCCCTATTTATATTCTGGTTGTAAATTAGATTTATACTCGAATGTAACTCGAGTTTCAAAATGTAATGTAAATTTTGAAGCAGTGGAAGGTCCACTCAAGACGGAGTTACGAGGAAGGCGCGAGCAACACAAGGTGGTCAAAAGGAAGGCGCTTGAGAAGCTGTTGACCTTAGGTTGACCATCCGATCTTCTCATTGGCTTGATAAGATCGTAGTAGGGTCATGACATAATCACAAAATTATTTAATTAATTGCTTTTGTGTGTATGTGATGCATGCTAGTTAATTAAGTAATTAATTAGTGTCTAACAATTAGATTAGATCTAAATCGTGCACAAGATGCACCCTTACGATTAGATTAGATCTACATCGTGTACAAGATGCACCCTATCGATTAGATTAGATCTATATCGAGTATATGATACAACATCGACGTTTAGATTAGATCTAAATCACGTCAACTCTAATGCCTACCGTGCCGTGATACCTATCACTACCTCGATCACATGTGTTGTTGAATCTCCCAAAGCAGAGCAACACATATTATCTTGGTAGGGTACGGAGGGACAATCTTGGTCCCGCCTATCAACGCATGGGTGAGTACAACTCAATTAGATTGAGTAACTAGTTAACTCGGTTGGATCGAGTACAACTATAGGCATTCTTCCAACGGTTGGAAAGGTAGGACAAAATCATGTTTTTATTAATTCTCGGGCGTAATAGCCAAAGCTAACTCGAGTTTTAATATCAATGCGGATCTTGATCCTATAAACAAAAGTTGCATAGAGATGTAATTGGTAATCGTTACCTACCGATCATACTAAGTCTTGGGCGTATTAGCCAAAGCTAACTCAAGGGTTAGTATGATGTGGATCTTGTCCCACATGAATTATAGAATTCAGTGGGAGCATCATTTAGTTAAAGGCCTAATTAAATGATTAAGAATATGATATTTATTTCTGCATTTATTTCTGTTGTAGAATTTCCATGACGTCAAACACGAACAACTTCTCTCTGCGTTCTGTCCTTAAGAAGGACAAGCTCAACGGAGCAAATTTCCTGGACTGGTACAGGAACCTGAGAATAGTTCTCACCCAAGAACGTAAACTGTACGTTTTGGAGCAGCCCATTTCGGAGGCTCCTCCTGCCACTGCCACGCGAGCAGACCGAGATGCTTACAAGAAGCATCAAGATGACGCATTAGATGTGTCCTGTCTTATGCGCGCGACCATGAACTCTTAGCAACATGAGTTGATGGGCGCTCACGATATGGTTGAACATCTTTGTCACCTATATCAAGGACAAGTAAGGCATCGAGAGGAACTCCAAAGAATACCTGGAAGATCTTAAGAAGAAGAGAAATAAGATTTCTACTTCAGGTATACATGTTATAGAAGTCAACCTCTCTATTTCTTCATCGTGGGTATTAGATACCGGATGTGCTTCGCACATTTGTACTAATATACAAGCGCTGAGAAATAGCAGAGCATTGACGAAGGGTGAGGTAGATCTACGAGTAGGCAATGGAGCACGAGTTGCTGCTATTGCTGTAGGAACTTACTATTTATCTCTACCCTCTGGGCTTGTACTAGAATTAGATGATTGTTGTTATATGCCTGCCTTGACTAAGAACATAATTTCAGTTTCTTGTTTGGACAAGAAAGGATTTTCGTTTACAATAAAGAACAAATGTTGTTCCGTCTATTTAAACGATATGTTCTATTGTAGTGCACCTCTGATGAACGGACTTTATATTCTAGACCTTGAGAGCCCTATCTATAACATAAATACCAAGAGGTTCAAGTCAAATGACATGAACCAAACCTATCTCTGGCACTGTCGCTTAGGTCATATAAATAACAAGCGCTTATCCCAGCTCCATAAGGATGGTTTGCTGGACTCATTTGATTTTAAATCTTATGAGACGTGTGAGTCATGCCTACTAGGCAAGATGACCAAGTCACCCTTTAGTGGGCACAGCGAAAGAGCGACTGATTTGTTAGGACATATACATAGTGATGTATCTGACCCTTTCAATGTCGCGGCTAGAGGCGGTTATAGGTACTTCATCACATTTACTGATGACTTCAGTAGATATGATTATGTGTACTTGATGACATATAAGTCCGAATTCTTTGAAAATTTCAAAGAATTCAAGAATGAAGTACAGAACCAGCTTGGCAAGAATATTAAGATACTTCGATCAGATCGAGGTGGAGAATACCTTAGCCATGAGTTTCGTGACTATCTAGCTGAGTGTGGGATTCTATCCCAACTCACTCCTCCTAGAACACCACAGTGGAATGGTGTATCCGAAAGGAGGAATCGTACTTTATTAGATATGGTACGGTCTATGATGAGTCACACAGATCTTCCGACATTCCTTTGGGGCTATGCTCTAGACACGGCAGCTTTTATACTCAACCGAGTTCCATCCAAGGCCGTGATAAAGACACCATATAGGATATGGACTGAGAGAGATGCCCAAGTGTCTTTCATGAGGATTTGGGGATGTGAGGCCTACGTTAGACGTCAAGTCTCAGATAAATTAGGACCCAAATCTGACAAGTGCTACTTTATAGGATATCCCAAGGAAACTAAGGGATATTACTTCTACATTCCCAGTCAGCACAAGATAGTTGTGGCAAAGACTGGAGTCTTTCTAGAAAGGGTCTTTGTTTCTAGAAAGACTAGTGGGAGTACATTCGATCTTGAAGAAGTTCAAGATGCGGATCCTAGCATTGAAGCCTCGATGGAAGTTGAACTGGAACCACAAAGTGTTGTGGATAATGTTATTCCACAAAGAGTTGAGGAACAACAACCAGTTCAAGTAGACATACCTCTTCGCAGGTCTGATAGGATACATCGTCAGCCTGAGAGATACTCATTTCTCTTGTCTGACCATGATGACGTTGTGCTCATAGAGGATGAACCTACCACCTATCAGGAAGCTGTGATGAGACCAGATTCCGAGAAATGGCTAGAGGTCATGAGATCCGAAATGGAATCCATGTACACCAACCAAGTATGGACTTTGGTTGATCTACCTGAAGGGGTAAAACCCATTGGGTGTAAGTGGGTCTTTAAGAGAAAGACTGACATGGATGGACTTATCTATAAGGGTCGCTTGGTAGCTAAAGGTTTCAAGCAAATTCATGGTATTGACTATGATGAAACCTTTTCTCCAGTAGCGATGTTTAAGTCCATTCGGATCATGCTTGCCATTGCAGCATACCATGACTATGAGATATGGTAGATGGATGTCAAAACCGCGTTTCTGAATGGAAACCTGCTCGAGAATGTGTACATGACACAACCTGAGGGTTTTGTAGATCCACAGCATACTAGCAAAGTATGCAAGCTGTATAGGTCCATTTATGGACTAAAGCAAGCTTCTCGGAGCTGGAATCTTCGATTCGATGATGCAATCAAACAGTTTGGTTTCATCAAGAACGAAGATGAGCCTTGTGTCTATAAGAAGGTTGTAGGGGATATAGTTGTCTTCCTCATATTGTATGTGGATAACATACTACTCATTGGGAACGACATCCCTTTGCTTCAGTCTGTAAGACTTGGCTAGGGAGTTGCTTCTCAATGAAGGACTTAGGTGAGACATCCCGCATTCTAGGGATACAGATCTACAGAGATAGATCTAAGAGATTGCTTGGTTTAAGTCAGAGTACATATATTGACAAGGCACTCCTTCGGTTTGCCATGCAGAACTCCAAGAAGGGATTTCTGCCGATGTCACATGGCGTGAGTCTTTCGAAGACTCAAGGTCCCTCTTCTAGAGAGGAGAGAGACCGCATGGATCAGATCCCTTATGCCTCAGCCATAGGATCTATCATGTACGCCATGCTATGTACTCGACCTGATGTCTCGTATGTTTTGAGCATGACGAGCAGATACCAGTCAAATCCAGGTGAAAGTCACTGGATAGCGGTCAAGAATATTCTTAAGTACTTAAGAAAGACTAAAGAATATTTCTTGATATATGGAGGCGATGACGTGCTAGCTGTAAAGGGTTACAATGATGCTAGCTTCCAGACCGATCAGGATTATTATCGATCGCAGTCAGGGTTCGTATTTTGCATAAATGGTGGTGCTGTGAGCTTGAAGAGTTCGAAGCAGGACACAGTAGTTGATTCTATGACAGAGGCCGAGTACATTGCTGCATCAAAGGCAGCAAAGGAGGCAGTTTGGATTCGCAAGTTCATCACTGAACTTGGGGTGGTTCCTAGTGATCCGGTAGTAAGAATGGGGAACCCACTTCCTGAAGGGGATCAACCTGAGGACTGATGAAAGGCTATGCGGTGGATGGCCGAGCCGAGCGGATGGGTAGGTCCGAACGGAGCTAGAGATAAGCCCATCCATGGGCTCATGTTTCTGACGCCAGGGCAGGAAGACCGAAGGGCCGAGCGGGAGTCCGCTCGGCAGGGGCCAAGGGCCGAGGGGGTTGTCCGTTCGGCCAAATAGGGGCGAGGGTATAGAGGTTGCCGAGCGGCCTATGCGCTCGGCTCAGGATATGAGATATCAGCAGAATCATGTCTGATGATTAGGCCGTACACAAGATCGCACGATCTTGCCGTCACATCATGGAGAGGCTGATACAGTAACAGTATGGTCTCATGGACGTCTCCCTGACAGATCCATATTCAGACATGGCCCTTCTGACAGACCCATACCTGGGCATGGTCAAAGGCAGGTGGTTGCTTTGATTGGCACGCCCAGGCTTCTTTGAGAGATCTATATAAGGCTTCCATTTCTCCACTGGAGGTATGAAAAATCTTCATCTTGAAGCCACCTTTTTGTTATTCCTCGCCTGACTTGAGCGTCGGAGGGCCGTCGCCGGGACACCCCTCCCAGCTCGGTTTTGTTGCAGGTTCACCGGAGCATTCGAGGATCTAGCAGGAAGCGCCACGTGCCCAGCGTCCACTGATAACCGGTTCGGACAGGATCAAATTGGCGCCGTCTGTGGGAACGCTCCTGCATCCGATCGGAAACAATGGACGAGGCTGGACGACAACACACGATGACGCTTTCTAGGGAAGAACTCGACGCTCTGGTCGAGATAAGGGCCGCCAAAATTGTTGAACAAAAACAGAAAGCAGCGGCCGAACGGCCGGAGCAACAAGCAACATCTGCGTCGGGTGGCCGAGCGGAAGCACCTCCAGCCACCGTCGCATTCCACCGGGCCTTATTTCGCACCCCTGAAGCCGGACCAGCTCGGAGAGATAGAGACTCTTCTTCAGACGAAATGCCAAGGCGAGATGACAGAAAAGGGAAAGCTCACCGGGCGGATTCATCTCCTGAGAGGACCAATCGCCAATTCTCGGAGGCTATTCTACGAGACCCTCTACCCAAGCATTACGTGCCTCCGACGATCGGCGAGTACAATGGAACAACGGACCCGGATGACCATCTGGGTAAGTTTGACAACACAGCCACGCTCCACCAATACACCGATGGAGTGAAATGCCGCGTCTTTCTTACCACCCTCTCGGGGTCTGCTCAACGGTGGTTCCGGAGGCTGCCGGACGGATCCATCACGAGCTTCAAGGAATTCCGAACGGCCTTCCTCCACCACTTCGCCAGTAGTCGGCGGTATCAAAAGACAAGTGTCAGCTTGTTCGCCATCAAGCAAGAGCCGAGAGAATCGCTTCGAGCTTACATTCAGAGATTCAACCAAGTGGCGATGGACATCCCAACGGCCACTTCGGAGACGATGATGAACGCCTTCACGCAAGGCCTTGCGGATGGGGACTTCTTCCGGTCGCTCATCCGAAAGCCGCCCCGAGACTATGATCACATGCTACATCGAGCCAACGAATATATAAATGTGGAAGAAGCGCAAGCCGCTCGGAAAAAGGAAGCTCCAGCCGAGCGGGCACCTACTCAGGCCGAGCGGAAACAGCACACCGCTCAGCAGCCACCTAGAGGACCGAGGGCCGATGCAATCCGATCCCCCCATGCCAGATCTCATGTACAAGAGGTGGTTGCCGCTCGGCCCAAGCCAAAGAAGAGGTGGACACCTATGTTCTGCACCTTCCACCAGACGGATACGCACGACACGAGGGATTGCCGAAGCCTTCCCTTTGTATCCAATCCTGTTCCCAGGAAAGCCGAACGACGATCTCCTCCCATCGACAGGAGACATAGGACCCATGAAACGGACCGAACCCGCACCGAGAGACGACATCAGCAGACACCCGAGCGGCACCGATCTCCAAGGCAGGAGAATCGCCGGGCGTCCAGAGAACGGTCACGACCGTCCGCTCGGGAAGAGGAAAACCGGAACAATACTTCCCGGGGCGAAATCAGCGTTATTGCCGGCGGACCGACCGGAGGAGACTCCAATCGAGCTAGAAAGGCGGGCGTCCGACAGCTGCAGATCCACGCGGTCGGCTGTAGCCAAGAACGGGCAAGTGGACCGGAAATCACTTTCGGGCCCGAGGACTTGGAAGGAGTAGAAGTGCCCCACGACGACGGACTGCTCATTAAAGCGGTAGTAGCAAATTACACCATTCACCGCATATTTGTTGACACAGGGAGCTCGGTCAACATCATATTCAAGAAGGCGTTCGATCAGCTGCAAATTGATCGAGCCGAGCTGCTGCCCATGACGACCCCGCTCTACGGGTTTACGGGCAACGAAGTTCAGCCGGTCGGACAGATCCGGCTAGCCACCTCGCTGGGAGAGGAGCCGCTCAGGAGGACCAGGACAATAAACTTCGTGGTGGTCGACTCTCCATCATCCTACAACGTCATTTTGGGACGACCGGCGCTCGGCGAATTCCGAGCGGTTGTCTCAACCTTCCACCAGAAGATAAAGTTCCCCGTGGAGGACAAAGTAGGAGAAGTGAGTGGAGATCAGCTAGCAGCTCGGCGGTGCTATATAGAGATGATCCGAGCAGAAGCTTGCTCCGCTCGGAAGGCGCCCCGAATCGAGGTAAATGCCATAACCGAGAAACCTCCTGCTTTAATTTATGATGAAAAGGAGGAAGTTCAGATCCATCCGACCCAACCGGAGGCCACGACTTTTATCGCCTCGGATCTGGAAGAAGAGCAGAAGGAGAAGCTGATCCAATGCCTCCAGCGAAATCATGATGTCTTTGTCTGGTCGACACATGAGTTGCCTGGAATTTCGCCAAGCCTGACGCAGCATGAGTTGCATGTCCGACCGGACGCTCGGCCAGTGAAGCAGAGAAAAAGGGACTTCAGTGCCGAACAAAATGCCATCATCCGAGCAGAAGTAGAAAAACTTCTGAAGGGCGGCCACATACGCGAGGTGCAGTTCCCGAGCTGGCTGGCCAACGTAGTATTGGTCTCCAAGCCGGGCGGCAAGTGGAGGGTCTGCATCGACTTTCGAGACCTAAACAAAGCATGCCCCAAGGACTTTTATCCTCTGCCCCGGATAGATCAGCTGGTGGACTCTACAGCCGGCTGCGAATTAATTTGCATGCTCGACGCCTACCAAGGATATCATCAAGTGCCGCTCGCCCGAGAAGATCAAGAAAAAGTAAGCTTCGTAACGACCGACGGCACATATTGCTATAATGTGATGCCGTTCGGATTGAAGAATGCCGGGGCCACCTATCAACGCTTGATGAACAAGGTGTTCAAGGAGCAAATCGGGCGGAATCTGGAAGTTTATGTGGACGATATTCTTATCAAATCCGTCCGAGCGGCCGATCTTTTCAAGGATGTGGAAGAAACCTTCCGAACACTGCGTAAATATGGAGTTAAGCTAAATCCCCAGAAGTGCCTGTTCGGAGCTAAAGGAGGGCGCTTCTTGGGGTATATAGTGACCGAGCGGGGAATCGAAGCAAATCCCAGCAAGGTGAAAGCACTGCAAGACATGCCGCCCCCAAGAAATACAAGAGAAGTGCAAAGGTTGACCGGTCGGATAATTGCTTTATCCAGATTCATCTCCAGAACCGCCGACCGGAGCCTGCCATTCTTCAAGATCCTGCGCAAGGCTACTAAGTTCCAGTGGGATGAAGAGTGTGACCGAGCATTTGAAGAGTTGAAGACATATCTATATGTATCTGTCGTCGACTGAGCATGCTGTAGGCTCAGCACTTGTGAGGGCGAGCGGCGAGGAGCAGCCGGTGTATTTTCTAAGCCACATTTTAAAAGACGCTGAATCTCGTTACACTGGGCTCGAGAAGTTGGCCTTAGCTTTGGTTCTAGCCGCTCGGCGCCTTCGACCGTATTTCTTGGCTCACACCATCTTTGTCCGAACGAACAGTCCACTCGGAAGGGTGCTGTTGAATCCAGAAGCGTCCGGACGGCTTATCAAGTGGACGACAGAATTAAGTGAATTTGACATCCAATATCAGCCCCGCTCGGCGATTAAAGCCCAATCCTTGGCTGATTTTGTGACCGAAGTGCAAAGACCAGAGCCGGAGGCTATGTGGAGAATATATGTGGATGGATCCTCCACCCGGCTCGGAAGTGGGATCGGAATATTACTACTCTCGCCTCAGGAGGAAAAGATGCACTTATCCATCCGGCTAGATTACAAAGCGACTAACAATGAAGTCGAATACGAGGCCCTTATAGCCGGATTGCAGGCCGCTCGGCATGTGGGGGCCGGTCGGGTGACACTTTATTCGGATTCACTGTTAGCCGCTCAGCAACTCTCCGGCACCTTTGAAATCAACTGTGTTCGGCTTAAGCTCTACGCGGAGGCCTTTGAAACACTTAAAGCTACTTTCCGAGAGGTGTTTATTCAGAAGATTCCCCGAACGGAGAACCAGGCGGCTGATGAGTTAGCCAAACTCGCGAGTTCAATAACGCTGGTCGCCATTCAGCAACCAATTGAAAAAACGCTGCTGGTGGCGCATGTCGACCGGATGCAAGGCCTCACATTTCCAAGAGACTGGAGGACACCTATTATAGAATTTCTCCGTTCGGGCACCACACCATCCGATGAATATGCAGCCCGGCTCCTCAGAAGAAGAGCTGGTCGATTTACACTCATCGGAGATCAGCTTTACAAGAAAGCTTTCTCGCGTCCTCTGCTGAAATGTGTAAGCTCGGAGGACTCAGCTTACATCCTCCAGGAAGTACATCAAGGATCATGCGGAGGTCATCCGGGAGGACGCTCGTTAGCCAAAAAGATCCTCTTAGCCGGATACTTTTGGCGCCGCTCGGGTAGTATCTACTTGCCTTTCATGCCAGAAGTATCACAACTTCTCTCACCGACCGGCAGAGGAGATGAAGGCATCAACCATCTCATGTCCGTTCGATCAATGGGGAATGGATATTGTGGGTCCATTTCCGATGGCGACCGGGCAGAGGAAATTCTTACTAGTGGCGGTGGATTACTTCTCCAAGTGGGTGGAGGCCGAGCCGCTCGCAAAGATTACTGAACAAATGGTTAAAAAATTCATCTGGCAACACATCATTTGCCGGTTCGACTAGTGTCCGACAACGGGCGGCAATTCACAGGGAAGATGTTAGAGGATTGGTGCAAGAGCTATGGCATTGAGCAACATTTCACATCCGTGGCCTATCCTCGAGCAACGGTCAAGCCGACTTCGTATTCTGCGCGCTCGGCTCGACCATTTGGGAGGGAGTTGGCCAGATGAAGTGCCGAGCGTCCTGTGGGCCATCCGAACGACGCCGAAAGAAGGGACAGGAGTCACACCGTTCCATTTGGTATATGGCGGTGAGGCTGTCATTCCGGTCGAAGTTGGAGTTGAGTCAACCCGGATCCAGAGCTACGATGATGACAACGCCGAACGAAGAAACATGGAGCTGGACTTGGTAGAAGAGGAGAGGGCGAAGGCGTCCGTTCGGCTGATGGCATACCGTCAACGGATGAAGCAAAACTACAACCGGCGCGTCATTCCCCGATCATTCCAGGTCGGCGATCTTGTTTGGAAGAAGATCAAGCCGGTCGGTGACGTCGGCAAGCTTGAAGCTCCATGGGCAGGTCCTTTCAAAATCATCGAAAAGCTCCGCTCGGGCGCGTATTATCTGGAGGATGAGGACGGTCGGCAGCTAGATAGACCATGGAGTGCGAACCACCTCCAGCCTTACCGGGCGGGGTGAAAGGTGTATCACTGTAAATCACCATGTGTACATTTTTCGACTGATTACTGAAAATGCAGAAATGAAAGGTCAAAAGAGCGAAAACAAGGCATTATCATCGAAAAACGAAGGCCCCGTGCCGCTCGGCCGGAGGTATATGGGTCGAGCCAAGCGCTCGAAAATCGGGGGACGAAATAGACCATGAGCCGTTCGGTCGGGAGTGCGTTCTCCGCGCTGGGTGACAGGTGCGCTAAATATAAATGTAGATACTTTTTCGTCGCCTATATGCTTGCGATGCAGGAAGCAAAAAGATAAAAACACATTGAGCATTCTCCGATGAACGGTTCACCGTTCGGCCGTAAGGTTCATATCCGAGTCGGGAGCTTGGACCCGAAGACCCCAGGCCGCTCGGCCGGGCTGCGTATAGAATATAAGCACCGTTCGAACTTGAAGACCCCGAGCTGTTCGGTCGGGCTGCATACTAGGGTGGCAGAAAGAAAAACCCAAACCCTGCGCTGATCAGGGTGATAGCGGGAGGTTATGGCCTGGAACGAAGGCCTGAGCCGTTCGGCCAGGTGTGTAGTCTCACTGGGACGCACCGACGAGCCCCGTCGTTAAAAATCGAGAGCCGCGCCGACCGGCTATAAATATCCGCGCCGACGAGCATCGTCGTTAAAAATCGAGAGACGGGCCGGCGTCTATAAATAATCCGAGCGGAAAGCCGACGAGCACCGTCGTTAAAAATCGAGAGCCGCGCCGACCGGCTATAAATATCCGCGCCGACGAGCACCGTCGTTAAAAATCGAAAGCCGCGCCGACCGGCTATAAATATCCGCGCCGACGAGCCCCGTCGTTAAAAATCGAGAGACGGGCCGGCGTCTATAAATAATCCGCTACCGACGAGCACCGCCGTTAAAAATCGAGCCGCCGACCGGCTATAAATATCCGCTACCGACGAGCACCGCCGTTAAAAATCGAGCCGCCCGACCGGCTATAAATATCCGCCGACGAGCACCGTCGTTAAAATCGAGAGCCGCTACCGACCGGCTATAAATATCCGCTACCGACGAGCACCGTCGTTAAAAATCGAGACGGGCCGGCGTCTAAATAATCCGAGCGGAAAGCCGACGAGCACCGTCGTTAAAATCGAGAGCCGCGCCGACCGGCTATAATATCCGCGCCGACGAGCACCGTCGTTAAAAATCGAGCCGCCGACCGGCTATAAATATCGCGCCGACGAGCACCGTCGTTAAAATCGAGAGCCGACCGGCTATAAATATCCGCTACCGACGAGCACCGTCGTTAAAAATCGAGACGGGCCGGCGTCTATATAATCCGGAAAGCCGACGAGCACCGTCGTTAAAATCGAGAGGCCTATAAATAATCCGAGCGGAAAGCCGACGAGCACCGTAGTTAAAATCGAGCCGCCCGACCGGCTATAAATATCCGCTACCGACAAGCACCGCCGTTAAAAATCGAGAGCCGCTCCAAATCTCCGCCGACGAGCACCGTCGTTAAAGATCGAGAGCCGCCGATAAATAATCCGAGTGGAAAGCCGACGAGCACCGCCGTTAAAAATCGAGAGCCGCCGACCGGCTATAAATATCCGCTACCGACGAGCACCGCCGTTAAAAATCGAGACCGGCGTCTATAAATAATCCGAAGGAAAGCCGACGAGCACCGTCGTTAAAATCGAGAGCCGCGCCGATAGACATCCGCGCCGACGAGCACCGCCGTTAAAAATCGAGCGACGAGCCGGCTATATATCCGCGACGAGCACCGTCGTTAAAAATCGAGAGGCGTACCATAATCCGAGTGGAAAGCCGACGAGCACCGTCGTTAAAATCGAGAGCCGCGCCGATAAATAACCGCGACGAGCACCGTCGTTAAAAATCGAGACGGGCCTATAAATAATCCGAAGGAAAGCCTCCGTCGTTAAAAATCGAGAGCCGCGCCGATCGGCTATAAATATACCAAGCGGAAGGGCGAATATCGGAGTAAGAAACTGCGGAAACTATAAATATTAAAGCATTCAGGCCCGAAGGGGGGTTGGTCCTTCAACACTCGGCGTTTGTTGACTTCACGCAAGCAAGATACGTGCAGAGCGAGTAGGTCTGCTCACTCGCACTTTATGCAATGAGCCAAACCTATCGGACGCGTGAGGGAGAAAGCTTAAGAGCACGACTGGCGAAAATCTTACCAGCATTAGTGTTAGGCAAACAGAAGAATATTATGGACAATGGGTAGGAAGACAGGAAAAGGGGCATCGTTTCATTAGAAGAAAAATTATGCCGAACGGCACGTACAAAAATTTCACATCCGCCGAGCGGAGGAAGTACAAAAAGTGCTTGAAATAACCCACATCACTCCGGGTCCTCAAAATTAAAAAAGGTGTCCGGGATGTCGTCGATCATGGCCGCCAGTTCGGGAGGGGGAATGCTCAGGTCAGCAGGAAGATGCCCCCCCTTTTTGAAGTACGCCGTGGTGACCTTGACCGCCTCGAGGAAGGTGGAGGAGACGTTGCCACCAAACTTTTCACCAAATCGCTCTGAGCGGATGTATTCTTGGCGCGCTACAGCTAGGCGACTAGGCTCTCCCTCCTTATATTTTTTGAGCAACGCCCGGGAAGCAGTTAAGGAATCTTGGAGGGCCTTCAAGTTTGCTTCAGCTGGGCCTCCAGATCCTTAAATCGCTGATTTAGCGCATGGACATCTACTTTCATTCTGTCCAGGTCAGCGATCGCCTGCCTCTTCCGGCTACCGGCGCGTTTCACATCTTTGTCACGCTTCTTCACCAAGTCCGCTAGCCGAGCTACTTCAGCAGTCAGGTCGGCAGCCTTCTTCTGTTCGGCCTCAAAAGCTTGTTTCTCCTGCTCGGCCGTGGGACCTTCCGACACTTGGAGTTTTTCCAGAAGGCCCTCCAACTCGGCTAGCCGATGGCTAGTGGCAATTTGCTCAGCCCAGCGCTGTAAGGGAAATAATAATGTCAGGAATCAAATAATAGCATGACACGGGAATGAAGACGGGTTTACCTGAGTAGCCTGCTGCATATTGTTATCGCCGAGCTGCTTGGGCATCATAAGGGCCACCTGAATCTGGGTGTCCTCGAAGAGTTTGGCGAGCGGACCAGTCAGGGTTATTTCGTGAACGGGGCTCGATGGCCGATCGGCAAACAGTAAATATTCCTCCGATGGGAATCGGAGGGTAGTCTTGATGGTAGGGTGGCCAGACGGCGCTTCTTCAGTCGCGGCCGCCTGATGCGAGGACTCCCCTATGGTGGAAGTTTCGCCCAACCGACGTAAGCGGCGGCGAGGTCGGGGAGGAGAGCCGAGGCTGGCGGCAGCGGCCATAGGGGTCCCGATCCGGTGGCGTGCGGTCGGGCGGTTACGCCGATCGGCGCCTGTGGTTCCCCTCTTGGGCTAGCGGGGGGGGTCTCTTCGACGCTCGCCGAACCTCCAAAGGTGGATCTCCAACCTGGGGCCCAGCTCGGCGGGAGCCGAGGAAACAGGATCGATTCAACCGCCGTTGAAGCGGATGAGGCAGCTTCTGCTTCAGGAGCGGACTGTGCCCTCCCTCTCCTGCACTGCCGGGCGGCTAGGGATTAAACCCCGCTCGGCGAGCTCCTTTTGGTGGCCGCTTCAATTTCTACGGACTTCAATTTCAAGTGAGCGGTAGCCTTGGAGCGCCACATGACATCACCGCAGTGAAAGAAATTAAAATCGCTTAGATAAAAAGACTAAGAGAAGCACCCCCTTGAGAGCAACTGGTCGATCTTGTATCGCTGGCCGGACAACCAGTTCGCCGCATGAAGATAGGCTGGATTACTTCTGAACTTGCCGAGCTCCGGCTGGGTCGGCACGGCGGTCTGCCATTGGGTGCGGAAGGCTGGCCGATCGGGAAGTCGGATGAAGAAGAAAAACTCCTTCCAGTGTTTGTTGGAGGTCGGCATGTTATCAAAAAATTTAAAGCCTATTATACTTTGGAAGATAAAGGTGCCCGGCTCGGATTGTTTGGGGTAGAAGAAGAAATGGAATATCTTAGGGTCAAGAGGAATACTGTGCAACTTAAAGAGGACGACCATCCCGCTTAGCAACCTAAAGGAATTCGGCACAAGCTGGCCGAGCGGGATGCGGAAGTAATTACAAACCTCCAGAATAAATGGATGGGTAGGAAATCTAAGGCCGCCCTGGAATTGGTCCGAAAAGAAACAAATGGAGCCGATCGGCGGGTCATGTGGACGGTCGGTCAGGCCGGCTATAATTATTTCGTGGTCATCAGGAAGCCCGTATGTCCGAACAAGGCGCTGGGCATGCTCCTCATCGAATCGGCTCTCCATGGTCAGGTACCAGGGGCCCGAAATGTTAACAGCGGGTTCGGAGGAACTCGCCATCTCAGAAAAAAATCAAAGGAAGGGAAACGAAAGGAGCGAAATGAGCAGGGAAGACCTATTAAGTGAAGGCAGAGGACTCACTGGGAAGAAAACGGGTGGAAAGAATCACCGATGAGGTGATCGCCGCCTAAAACCAGACACTAGATCGCCGGAGGCCGCAGCAACAGAACGAAGCAGAAGGCAACGCGCGAGCGAATGTGCGGCCAAAAAAAGGGACGGAGGCTTTATACGGCCGAGGCCGGTCAGCCACCGCCGTCCGATCCAGGTCACGAGAAACAAGGACGCCATCGGGCCGTCCATTTCAAACGGGGGCGTCCCATCGTAAGTGACGCCGCCGCCACACAAGGGTCGACACGTGGCGCCCCGTCACCGAGTGCAATTAATGCGCCCATACTGCGCATGCTTCGACTTAATGGAGAGGATTTGCATAATTTCCGAGGAGATCTAGACAAGCAAATATCAACATTAAGCGACAAGACAACCAAAATAAAGAGCCGAGCGGCTGAATTTGGTAGAAGGGCCGGACGGCCCCAGTGATATTATAAGCTACGGAAAAGCGGCGACCGCCCGCTCGGACACATATAGTCCAGTCAGTCGGACTCACTGCCTCCTTCGACTAGACTTGAAGGGAAGGCAAGTGATCCGGCAGTAAGAATGGGGAACCCACTTCCTGAAGGGGATCGACCTGAGGACTGATGAAAGGCTATGCGGTGGATGGCCGAGCCGAGCGGATGGGTAGGTCCGAACGGAGCTAGAGATAAGCCCATCCATGGGCTCATGTTTCCGACGCCAGGGCAGGAAGACCGAAGGGCCGAGCGGGAGTCCGCTCGGCAGGGGCCAAGGGCCGAGGGGGTTGTCCGTTCGGCCAAATAGGGGCGAGGGTATAAAGGGTGCCGAGCGGCCTATGCGCTCGGCTCAGGATATGAGATATCAGCAGAAGCATGTCTGATGATTAGGCCGTACACAAGATCGCACGATCTTGCCGTCACATCATGGAGAGGCTGATACAGTAACAGTATGGTCTCATGGACGTCTCCCTGACAGATCCATATTCAGACATGGCCCTTCTGACAGACCCATACCTGGGCATGGTCAAAGGCAGGTGGTTGCTTTGATTGGCACGCCCAGGCTTCTTTGAGAGATCTATATAAGGCTTCCATTTCTCCACTGGAGGTATGAAAAATCTTCATCTTGAAGCCACCTTTTTGTTATTCCTCGCCTGACTTGAGCGTCGGAGGGCCGTCGCCGGGACACCCCTCCCGGCTCGGTTTTGTTGCAGGTTCACCGGAGCATTCGAGGATCTAGCAGGAAGCGCCACGTGCCCAGCGTCCACTGATAACCGATTCGGACAGGATCACCTAGTATCGCTGACCCTATTGAACTCTATTGTGACAACAATGGAGCTATAGCACAGGCGAAGGAACCTCGCTCACACCAGCGGACCAAACACATACTACGGCGCTTCCATCTCATTCGAGAGATTATTGAGAGAGAAGATGTGAAGATATGCAGAGTAACCACAGAGGCTAACATCGCAGATCCCTTGACCAAGGCTTTGGCACAGAGGAAACATGATGGTCACACTAGGTCATTGGGGCTCAGAGCCTACACTGATTGTGCTAGTGGGAGATTGTTAGCTAGAGCCCTAGAGCCAATCATTTGATAATTGTATTATGGACTTGTTGTATCATATTCTATATAAATAAAGACATTTGGTTTTTGGTTATTATACTTACTTGTATTGGCACTACAAGAAAAAAGCTAATAGACAACGCTTTTAAAGCGTTGTCTTTTTGCCTGAAAAAGCGTTGTTAAAGGCACTGTTGTAAAAAGTCTGCTCAACGACAACGCTTTTAAAGCGTTGTCGTTTGTACCAAAGACAACGCTTTTGCAATGCTTTAAAAGCGTTGTCGTTTTATGCAGAGGCAACGTTTTACAACGCTTTTAAAGCGTTGTGTTTGGTAGAAAAGACAACGCTTTTGCAATGCTTTAAAAGCGTAGTTATATTTTGCAAAGACAACATTATTACAACGCTTTAAAAGCGTTGTTGTTTTTTACAAAGACAACACTTCTTGCAACGCTTTAAAAGCGTTGTCGTTTTAAAGAAAAAAAAATATATTTAAAAATCATTATTTTTATATTTACGAAACTATTATTTTTTTCTTTTACCATGTCTAGATTCGAATTTTACATATAATCAACTCGGTTAATGATTTCAAACTCATAAAAATAATAGAAATCTGACGTTGAAGTAATATTAATAATTAATTACATGAAAAGCTAGTAAATATCAAAATTTACACTAATTCTGTTTCAAAGTATATAGTGATATTCACATATAAAACAAAAGAGCACAAAAAATCTGTTTTGAACATCTACAATCTGTTTAGCCAACAATCTGTTTACTGAATACTGAAGTAGCCAATAATCTGTTTACTCAAAATAGTACAGTAGTTACTGAATCCATACGCTTAGTGTACTGATCAATTACTGAATCCAGATGCTCCTTAGTGTACTGATCTCGACTATCCTGTATCCACCTACAAAAGAAACAAAACAAAACAATCATTACTGATGAGTATATATGAGCATTACTGATGGCTCTCAAAAGAAACAAAACAATCATCATGACTTTCTACCAAAAGAAACAAAATTTACATTAATCTTAATGAAGGATTTCAGATCCTTGATGTAAAATAGTTTTCAAATTGCATGCAGCTATCTGACTGCTTTATTAAACTGATCTCATGCAGCTTGTTCGCCGAGATTGTTCGTCGTTTTCAAATTTACTGGAGTGAAATTCTAACAATCTTTTTTCCATAGATTGTTCGCCGAGATTTATTAAACTGAACCATTTCTTTATCCCTCTTTCCATGGAACTGGATGAAGTATTCATATAGAAAAAGTTGAAATAGATTTTCTTAAAACTTGAACATGCAACCTGCAAAATAAGTTAATAAATAAATATGGACTACGCAACAAAGTGACCATATGCCATCCACAACAGTTTTTTTAGAGCATTAAGAAATTGATACATAACTGGCTTCTTCCCTTTTGTTCTAACTAATTCCAAAATTAATAGCAAAAGAAAATAATTATGTACTCCAAATAATTAATTAACAGTTAATTTCAGACTTATGCTGAAGTCTCATTGAACAAAATGGCATTTCCTCATACCACAATATCCTAAAGCATTGAATGTCTAGGTCTGGACAGCTATGTTAATCCTGTGAGCACATTAAGATTCATGGGAAAATCATCATAGTGTGCATTGTACATTCAGTTTGTTTTCAGTGAATTATCTACTATTTATGATTTTGATGGACGAGGAACAGTCATGTCAACACTAATGGTTGTTGGTGTGGACCAATGTGAATTATATTCTAAAGCTTACTAATTCCAGAGAATTGATATCTATTTCCAAACTAGATGAAGCTGAATAAAATTGCAAACGAAGAACTCATAACGAATAAGCATTACAAGAATGAAAAAGTATACAAATCAACTTATTTTCACTTTAAGTGATAAGTGAAATTATTCCAAACAATGTTAGAACTTATCTATAATACTACTAAATAAAATCTTATATTGGGATGAATGTGATCATTCAGTACTCACATTTTCTATCCATGCCATCTCTACCATGTAGTTTGAGCATTTCTCCTGTGAATGAAAATTGAGGAATAAGATTGAATGACAACTTAGAAAGGTCAATGAGAAATTGAATAAGGAAACAAGTAATCATTATTTACATTTAACACATCAACTGCATACAGAACTTAGAAACTATCTTTTTTCCATACATCCCTCCAGGACTCCTATATAGATAGATAGTGCAAAGAATGGATGAAAGACACATACACAATAGGAATACGACTGTAAATATGTGGAGCAAGCACCAAATTCATGAAAAGAAACTGAACACTAAAAGAACATATATATATTTTTTCTCTTTTGAGAAAGAAAGCAAGAAAGAAAGAGAGATCATACCTTAACATGCTTTACAAGAACGTGAATCTCACAACTCAAGATCCTGCTTTATCAAAACCAACATAAGATCACAGAAAATAAAAAAAGTATCTTTTCAAAAAAATAAAAAAAAAGTCTTGTGAAGCAATGCATGTTAACAGCCTAATTAGCAGCAACAATCTGATAAACCAAAAAAAAAAAAAAGGAAATGTAAAAACACTTTGCTCCTTAAACCTCAATGGCAGATTATCAATTAAGAAACAAGGTAAAAGCGCCCAGACGGACGAGAAATCAATGAAACCTGAAATAATCACCCTAAACGGGCAAAAAAAGTATCTTTATTCAAAGAATTAGTCTTGTGAAGCAATGCATGCTAATAGCATAAATAGCAGCATCAGTCTGATACACCAAACAAAAAAGAATGTAAAACACTTGGCTCCTTAAATCTCAATGGAAGCAAACAAGCCGAACATAAATGATTCACCCTAATCGCCTCTAATGAATCATGATGAGTTCATAGTGAGGAGATGGAACGAGATCATCGAACAAGGAAAACGAAGAACAAAGATATCAAATAGAACAAGGAAAAAGAGGGATAGCACAAATAGCAGCAGCTCATAATTAAAACAAAAATGCTACTATTCAGAATAAACTAATAAATGATATAATAAGAGAAACTATGTTCAGTAGAATAGCAGTACTAATAGATAACAAACACATTTTGTGATTAGACAAGTTGAAATATCAGAGTTGAAGGGGTGAGGGATAGCACGAGATAAAAGGAACTCCAGTTAACAGCCAACTCCGATCATAAATATGAAGGGGGTGAGGGAATGCACCTACTCATAAATATGATCTTGTATACATTCTGCCAACTCCGATCGCACCTCATCAATTTCTTCTCGAGAATACTCTGCTTGTGTGAACTGTGAACATTAATGAGGAAAAAAAAATCAACATTGACTTTGCATATTTTAAATAGTTTATTTCAAATAATTTGAGACATAAGCAAGTAAACATTACTATAGATCGTAGTGAATCTCTTTCGATAATTTCAACTTCTTCAACAATTTGTCTCATAAATCGCATCACATAGTAACCACATTGTTTGACATCTTGTTGTCGAGGAGCCTATGGAAATTAGAGACATATTATTAATGATAAACATACACATTAAAATATATGTTATATGTAATTACACATACCTTTACTATTACCCACATAGCCTTTTTTATACCTTTTCTTCCCTTGCTTGAATTAAACAATCTTAAGGCCCTTCATACGTTAATGATTTTTTTATATATGAGTTTTGTATTAACATAAATGCTTAATAAAAAAGAAATATGAACTCACATTTCCACTATATATTTCCAATCCTCATCATGAATGCGGTGCCTTAGAGAATCCAACAAATAAATAACTTCATTGTAAGGGTCAATAACAGTGAGAATCCAATGGAAACTATGCAACAAACACATAATTAGTGCATATAATTCAATAAATTATCAAAAGACAACAATTGAAAGTGATGTTTTAATTCTTACTTACCCGATATTACATGGCACCAATACAAGTTGATCTACAGATGCACCACTTAGTCTGCCTGCCAAATGACTTGCCCTTTGGTTTAGCCTTTCAAACTTACCTTTTTTGTCATTTTCATTTCAAAAACATCTGAAAGAGTGCCTAAGCTAAGGATTTACTACTTCAGTCAACAACTTAAAGAAGAGAGCTACAAGCAACAAGCTGAAGAATGTTAGTGGTGCAGTAATTGACATTTCTACTAACTAAAGGAAGCACGCTAGTCTTTCTTAATAGAAATCGATTTCTGCAAAATAGTTGCGATGCAGTCAAATGAAGTTAACCTGTATGCAATACATACACTCCAGACATGTTAGGAAATGAATTGGGGATAGTTATCATGTTGACAAGGTACTACTTTGGGGATCTCTCCTGGACCAGTCGATTCAAAGATACATCATTTCATTTGAATGAAAGCAGTATACTAAGTAGGATCATTTCAAAATCAAATACCACCCATATTTTGCAAGAGAAATGTATAGTAACAACAAGAAACTTAAATATACTGCACTTCACCTACCTAATTCCAGCCACACTTGGATCTTGAACTCTCGAGTCAATACCACCAATATCTCCAGAGGAATTCCGTAAGCCAACAGTTGTCTTCATCATCATCTTCAGTATTGTGCTTCGGATTTTGGTCAGACCAATAGATGAAACCAATTTTGAGAATGTTAAAATTCGCAAGGTTTGACACAGGAGTAGAGTATGGGCTTCGCACAACTATCATTAATTTATAACATATCCCTCCATCTAGGGCTCAGTATGGGCAAGAACCCTGACGGCGATTGAGGGAACCAGAGCCCGGGGGAAGGTGACGGCTGCAGCCCGGGTGACGGCCCGACCCCCAAAATTCCTGGTTGCGGCAACGACGAGAGGGCAAAGTTGGGAGTCAACGGCGTAGGGTAGCGGAACCCCGGCGAAAGCAGGGGGTAAGGAGATCTGGGCGAGAGCAGATCCAAAAACGCGGTCGGAGAAGGGAAGCGGACGACGGAGTAAGGGGCGGAAGCGAGGCCGAATTATGGAGCCCTCGGGGGGAAGGGGAAGGGAAGGGGAAGGGAGGGCGCGGGGAAGGGAGCAGCCCTGGGGAGGGAAGCGGCGGGCGGGGGTGGCGGGAGGTGTCGGAGCTGAGGAGGGAGCTTTCGAGGTAGCGCATGTAGGCGGAGACGGGGGACTCCGCCCAGCTGGGGCCGGAGAGGAGTTTGCTGGAGAGGAGAGGAGTTTGCCAGAGAGGAGTTGGATGGAGAAGGCCGCGCGAGATGAGGAGTACTTGGGAGAAAGGTTCGGGACTTGAAAATGATCGGAAGATAGAAGTTGGGAGAAGGGTTTGAGTTTTCTACTCCTTACCTAGATCCAACGGTTTGTATTAATCAAGATTTAGATCCAACGGTTTGTATTAATCAAGATTTAGATGAGATTTTAAACATAGACAACACTTTTTAAAAAGCGTTGTCGTAGACACTAAAAATCAGTCTAATAGACAACGCTTTTTACAAAGCATTGTCTTTGACCTGTAAAAATCACTAATAGACAACGGTTTTTAGAAAAACGTTGTCTATTAATAAGAAAATAATGAAATAGACAACGCTTTTCACTAAAAGTGTTGTTAAAAAAAAATAGACAACGTTTTTTATAAAAAACGTTGTCGTTTAAGTGTTGTAGAATCCCAATTTTCTTGTAGTGTGGTGTCAAATAAACTAAGTATAATAACGTCCTTGAGTAGAAGGTTCTTACCTATATCAATCGATTGGTTGAATCGATAGTGAGATGATATAGGGAACACTACTCTTAATCATTCCTAGTCGAGTATTAACATTCAGGGACAATGTTAATGTAATAAGACTAGCATGTAGGTCAACTCGATGACTTGATCTCACAAGTCATGGATATAGAGATATCAAGTTGACACATGGGTATGCATTAGAGAATGTATACTGAATGACCCACCATGAGAAAGTATCATGGATCGTTATATGAGTATCATATACTTTCTCATGTGGCTATTAGTATGACTACTAGTCCTTAGACCTGAAGTCACCATAGTTCCCTACATAAGGAGTTATGTACTTTGGTTTCGTCAAACGTCACCCGTAACTGGGTGGACTATAAAGACGATTACTGGGTATGTAACAAATTATGCGGAGGGATGTGAGTGATGTAGATGGGATCTATCCCTCCTATATGACGGGAGAGACATCGGTATTCTTGATAGAGTGAGACCACGAAGTGCATGGCCATGCCCAAATGAGTCAATATGAGATATTGAGCTCATTTGATTTAGTGAGTCTACTTGGAGTTCAAGATTTAGATTGGTCAGAGGATGACACGGTCTATGCCTCACATTGATCAATCTAGATGTCTAGGATAGAAGGACACTTGTCATATATTGTGAGGAGTCACAATTAGTAGTCACAAGGTGATGTTGGATCTCAACATTCTTGTAACTTGGGTATTAATGATGTATTGCTAGATACCGCTCATTACTTATGGTCCTAAATGGATTTAGGGGCATTGCCAAAGTTACAATAACCTATTGGGTCACACACAAAGAACAAGTGGATGGAGATTAGGTTTATATGATGAACCAAGAGGATTAGATTCATGTGATGAATCAAATTGGATTCAGAGTAATCCTAATTGGGCTAATTGAGTTGGACTCAAGTTGATTCATGTGTTCAATGAGTTATAATTTAGATTATGACTCATTGAATCAATTTAATTAAATGAATTAGATTCATTATATTAAATTGACTTGAATTAAATGGTTGGATTAGATCAACCATGAGAGAGATTAAGTCAAGTTTGACTTGACTTGAGAGGAAGAGGAAGAGTCAAGTTTGACTTGACTATTTGCCACATCATTAGTGATTTGGCATTAGGAGGACTAATGATGATATGTCACATCATCAAAGTGTGCCACCTCATGGGGGTTACAAATCTATTCTCTTTAATGGCCACATTTAATGAGAATGAGGGTTACCTTTTTGGTTTTGAATGAGAATGAATTTTTCATTCATTTACATTCACATCATCTTCTTCCTCAAACTCTCTTTTTGCTCCTTCTCTTCTCTTGGTCGTGGGTTTCAAGCAAGGGAGAAGAAAGGAGAGTGAGTCTAATCCAAGAAGAAAGGTTAGTGAAAGTCACATAGAGATTTTTTAGAGGAGTGTGTTCTCTTCTTTTCCTTTCTTCTTCTTCCAATCCCATCCGAGAGTATCAAGAAGTGCTAGCACACTTTTGTGGTGTTCTCTTCTCCATCCTTGTGTGTTAGAGAACACATCTTGTTCGTGTGGATACTTATAGAGAGTTGCCTACATTGACAACTTCGAGATCCGACACCATTTGGACGAGCGGGAACGCGAAGGGCTTCGCTTCAAAGGTATAATCTTTTTCCTTTGTAGATCTAAGTGTAGATCTAGGTAAACTCGTACTCGTAGTTTTTCGAAAAATTTTATTCTTCGCACGGATTCGTTGGCTAGGGAGATTCAGGGTTTCCGTGACGCGAAAAGTGATTTTCGCGGTCCGAAAAACTCAACAGTTAGGAGGGATCTGGGTATTTGGTACAAGAGGTGTTAGGAGGGATTCTGGGTATTTGGATTTATGAGAGACGTTTAGGAGTGTGTAGGATATAATCGAAGCAATTTTTGTTGTATAGTGTAGTAATGAAATATTGATATTTTTAAGATGAAAATTATTTAAAATTATTTTTAAAATAAAATACTTTTTTAATAATAACAAAAAAAAAGCACTATTTGCATCAACAAATTAAGGAATACAATTTTCTATTTTGAACGGAGAGTATTTTTTGGCAACCGAAGTTGAGTCCTAGTCCGAGCGAGTTAAACCAACTCGAACAAGTATCCCTTCCTCCTCCAGAAACCCCCAGATCGGACCCCCATCGACCGCTGAGATGTGGCGACGAAGCATACAGACGTTGGGACGATGCTCCGCCAGCAGCGACGCCGCCGCCGCCGTCGCCGCCGCCCTGCTCTGGCGCTCCCTCGACCGAAGATCCCTATCCTCCGAAGCCACCTCCTCCGTCGACTCCATCATCCTCCGCTCCCTCAAGGAACACTACTTCCAGGTCTCCAAGATGACTCCGCCGCCGGTACGTTTATCCCCTTTCCTATGGTTCTCATTCGCTGCTTTTCAACTAGGATTCCAGGATAAGCAACCTCCTTTGTCTTCTCTAATGCTCAGAAAGTAAATCCACCGGCGGGTTACTCCATCGTGAAGAGCGCGCTGGACCGTGACGGCCCCGTCCTCCGCAGAACCTGCAAGGAGGAGGAGATCTCGATATCCGTGATGCGACTTGCAAACATCCTTCCTTCTGGCGCCGCTGATGATAAAGGCGATAACTCGATTAGCCTGTTCCTCCACGTCGATGTGTCCAAGCCTGGGCAGGAGAAGTCGATTCAGTTCCTTTGCGGGTTGTATCCAGATGCCGTCGGGATCCACTCCGTGAGCCTGCGACCCAAGGTCGCCGGCACGAGCAATATGACCAAGTTCGAGGGTCGCGTGTTTCAGTATGCTCTTCTACTCTCTCAATTCTTTACCTTTTCTTCATTTTCTCTTTCAGTATCAGTTATTCGATTCTGTTTTCTATTCTTTCTGTATAGGAGATATTACCAACTTTCTTTGATGTTCATGGTGTTTTTAGTGAATTGATCAGATAATGTGGTTCTTTTGCTGCACGGACAGGAGATCCTGGTTCCCTTTTTCTTTTTACTAGTCTCATTTGTTTTTTTTTTTTTACAAAGCAGCATCCACCAAATAATTAAATTTATATTTTGTTTCAAACAACTGTGGGCAGAGTCTAGTACAGGCCCTCCTTGGTATAATGTGTTAGTATTTTCATTCCGTAAGCATATATACAGTTCTACAATTTGCTTGTTTCTCTGTACGTCATTACTTGACTCCAATAAACTGACAGCACGACTATGTTATTTGGACTTGAATATCAGTCCTCATCATTTCATGCCCTAAGTTGATTCTTTCCCATGATAGGGATTGAGTTCACTTAGTGACACAGCAATCTCAGTACTGGCCACCAAGTAAAGCTTGCCTTCTATCCAACCCCTCCATTTTTTATTGGTTTATAAAACAACAAGAGATATAATAAAATGATAATTTTATTGATGCGGTGATAAAGGAGGGCCCGCCCGGCCCAGGTCAAATGCCAAGGTGGAGGTCAAAAGTCAAGGTGGTCAACGCCAGGGTGCCAAAAGGCTCGCCTACTGTGTCCGAGCGGAGATCGATTACAACGGCCGGTCGGGACAATCAATGTTCGATCGGCAAGAAATTTGTCCGAGCTGACTACCCGTCCAGCTCGGGATAATACGGTAAGACAGCCAAACGCTCAGTGCGGGACGGCAGGACGTTGAGGAGACTGAAGAGCTTTTCTGATCGGGAGGAACAAGCTACTACGCCCAGTCACCGCAAGGAAGAGCAGCTGAGGCCGACAGAGCGGAGGAGTCCCGGCCGAGCGGCTACCTCGCTCGGCCAAGCAGCGGGACTATTATTATATCTCTCAATATCCTTTTGGGAGATAGTGCCGCTGACACAAGGCATAGTCAACAGGTGGATCGTACGGCGGAAGCTTCTACTGTCTTGTCAGGGATATGCATGTCCTATTAAGGTATAGTGTTAGAGGCACTTTTCTGACAGGTCCTTTCATAGGACACATTGGAGAACGTGTCCACACCTCAAGGAGTGTGCACGTCGCCCACCAGGGTTCTATATAAAGGGGGTTCAAGCACCGGCGAAGGTACGTGTTATTCATTGTTTGTGCACTGTTGTTCCGCTTTCCTCTACAATTTCGGTGACTGACTTGAGCGTCGGAGGGCCAATGCCGGGGACCCTTTCCCTGGTTTGGCACTGACGTTGTTTGTTTTGCAGAGTGGGAGGTGATCTACATCCAGTTAACGCAACAGCCATATCCCAGCTTTCTACCCTCTCATTTTTGGACAGGATCATTTATTAATACAGATATAATAAGCACAGTAGCGGTCAGATGTTGAGAAGAACAGAGATAGTTGAAACTACAATAATCTAAATGTGAAACAGAGAGTAAAGAAATGAAAATTCAAAAAGTTCAATCGGTAAGAACTCCAACCCAACAACAAATGCATTTTACATTATGTGCTAACTGCCACTAATATCTGCCACAAAAGAATCTGGTGATAAACAACAATAGAGTGTTAGCTGGGAAAAACTGAGTGAGAATCCAACTGTATGAAACAGAAGAAAAAGGGTGGATGGAATATAACATGCAATATAATCACAATTATATTTGGTTGAATATTTCACTTGTTTATCTATTGAGTGTGGAACTTATGGGTTCCCCCTACTCTCCAACACAACAGAGTGGTACATTGCATGTGCTCAAATTCGGGTACAACTCTCTTATCACTAGCAGTCCAAATTGCACATTCACTGACAATCAATCGAATGGGCTGCTGGTATAATGCTCATGTATTATCAATGAGCCATCTGGAGGTTGATATCGAAGTTTAGTTACATTCACCTTTGTTATAATACTCTTATGTTCAACATTGATACATCTTCATGTAATCTTTATTTCATGCCATCACCAAATTTTAACTTTTATAACAAGAAGAAGATAATATAACAACAATTTATAGGCATGCTTGTATTTCATTATCATATATAATGCTAACCCAATTTAGCACTCCATGTATTCTATTGATGCCTGATTTCACATGAACACAATATACCGTATGATACATAGAGTCTAGAAATTAATGAGCATGCAAAATTTTTATATTTTCTTTTCAACAATCACCAGTTGACAACTATTATTCTCAAAGAACGGTATGCAAATTCAACAAATTAGTGAGCATAGAAATTTTCGTATATTCTTTTCAACACTAAAGCTGTTTTACTTTGTTAATGAGATGGATAGGAAAGAGGGCTGGCTTAGAGAGGTCTGTGATTGAATGTAGATGTTTATCTTTTTCTTTAGAATAGAAATATACACTTACCTTGTGCAAATAAAGAAACTATTACTTCAAAGCTTAAGCCCTACCAACTGAAGCTTAAGCCCTACCAACTGAAGCTTAAGACCTACTCAATGAAGCATAAGCCCTATACACTTGAAGATGCCGGAAAGGCTAGTATTTGGAAAGCCAATTTTCATTTGGTTGTTTTCATTAAAATTGTCTTTTTGCAACTGCCATGCCCCACTAGCATTTGTTTGGTCTAGTGGACCTACATCTCAGCATCAAGACATGGAGTATGGATGCTGATCTCTTTCACGCTTCTTGGCCTGCTCAAAGGAGCCATTTTTGCCAATTGTGCTTAGAACAAGGGTGAACGGGTGATGGCTGGAGAAGTTAGAAGATTATTTAGAAGGTCAATATTAATATATATAATTTTTTAGTTTACTAGAAATTGAACATGCTTAGGTTGTGACTGTTCCCTGAGCTTACATATCACTACAACACAAAATGCATGAATTTTTTTTTTTGGTTTATCTGCACTAAACTAGGTCTGCCACTCTCCTGCAGAATATCCTTGAAATCATTTGGAGCTATTGATATAACTTTCATATTCTTTTCCTTAAGTAGTTAGTACATTTATGCCTTTAATAATCACAAATGTGGATGGTTTAAGTTGAATTTCCCTTCTATATGCGGATCTTGGCCTTCTATGTCATATACAAACATGTCCTTTGATCGAAGCATTTGTCACTCAGATGCATGCTTATGCGACCTTTTGTAGTTGTTATTGCTCAAATGATTAAATTTTATGCCTGTGATTGTCTTTTGTCTAGCTATTAGCGGTAAACATCTAGAAAGATGTTAATAAGTTAGTTTAATTAACCTCTTTTTAAGCTTAACATGATAGAAAAATTGTCAGCGAGGCATTCAGTTTTGAAAGAAGTTTGCTCAAGTGCCTATTATAGATAACATCACACTTTCAGAACCAGTTCATTGAGATTCTTATTAATGCAGCACAATACAATGTTTTGATCACTGTTATTGAACTCCAGGGAGCTAGATCTAAAGATCAGGAATGCATTCCATATCTTCATACATACACGCGGTGTCGACGAGAAGCTTTTCCCATTCCTGCAAGCATGGCTATATGTTAAAGACCATAGAACCCTCATGCGCTGGTTCAAGAGCGTGGGCTCGTTTATGAATCAACCGAAACCTGCTTGACCGATAAATTTCTTGCTAATGATAATGTTTTTGTTGTTCTATACAATGTACCGTCTGTTCTATTATTGCAAATGCTTGTTTCCAGTGAGCGAAATGAGGCACATATAGGCTGCTATTTTCTTTTTATTTGCAAATTAACTAAATAGGTTATGCGATCTGTAGTTTGATACTTTCCAGTTTGTAAGAACTTAGAAGAAAACTTCATCCCCAATTCAAGAATCTATAAAGATTAAGGCGGCCTTTTTTTTTCCAAATCAGGGGTCTCATTTTTAAGTTTTTTATTATTATTAAAAAGACGCTCCACTTTATTATTCAACCGGGTATAATTGTCCAAATGTCTTCTAGTATTGTTTAATAATATTATTATCTGATGATTAAATCTCCTACTAATTTCTGGATTGATTGGATGAGTTGTGATAAATATAGTCGCTACATATATTGTAACAATTACTGCTATATGCTGTAGCAATTATAGTTTTATGCTTGATACAATGTGAATAATAAGTGAGTAGGTTGAATTTATATTGTAACAATTATGAAATTGTAATGGTTACAATATGAATATTAGTGAGCAAGTTGAATTCATGTGGTAGTAATTATGATTTTATAACTGTTATAATGTTATGAATTCATATTATAACAGTTACAAAATCATAATTATTATAATATAAATATTTTTTTAAAAAATATAAGTATTATAGCAGATATGATTTTATAGTTGTTACAATAGATGAATTTATATTATAATAATTATAAAATCATCGCTACTACATCGTGAATATTTTTGAATAAATTAAATATGTATTATAATAGTTAAAATTTTATAGTTGCTAAGCACGAACATGTGTAGCAATTATAAAATATTATAAAATTATAATGGTTATAATGTGTCCAATCGACTCAAATTTAGATGATAAATTTAGGTGAGAAATAATAATCTTGTATAGTACCACAGAGGATAAGGCAACTTTTGTAATAAAAAAAAAAATCATCACGGTGGTTGAGATATTGGGTATTTTCACATGAATTTTTGGAGTTAAAATTTCACGTTTGAGCATGTTCTCTTTATACCTTGGTCATTTACATTAATGACTAATAAATCATTCATGATTTATCTTTTTCGTATTGATCTATTATTGAAGGTCTTTTGTCATTGAATGCCCTCAATTGTCAACTATTTTCTCACCCTTATATAAATTTAAAACCTATGGATATTTAAATATGAATTATATATTTTGAAAGATGCTTGATATTTTTTTAAAGTTAACCTCTGATATGCAAGCTATTAATTTTAAGGGTGCCTCATATAACTTTTTTTTATTAGTCTCGTGATAAATTGAAATGCACTTACAATAAATGACTTCTAATATTCGAATGTAGTAAGTGTTTATTAAGAAGAATTTATTCTTAATTCGCTAAATACTTAGGCGGAGGCAATGATTGAATTTTAAACACAGGGAGAAAATATTTCAATGATAAATAATTGTCTCGATGGCCTTCATTATTTGGTTCGCCAACTGCTTAAATAAAAATAATAAAATACAAAAAAGACAAATTGGAAAATATCTTTTTCCGTGATTTTGTCTTTTCAATAAAGCGAATCTGTTTACTTAGCCACGCACTCATCAATCGCCTACAGCATTTGTACTCGAGCGAGAATCACGGGACCCACCGCTACCTACAGTCACGAGTCGGGTACCGAATTGAGTACCGTCTGGTAGACCAGCAAGTGCTGTTTTGCGTCTCCCGCAAGAGCACGTGTCCTCTGTGCTGTCCTCGGGCAACCAATAGTATTTTGCCACATATGTTTTTGGATGATGAAGTATATAAGGTTGTAGCTTAATTCGTAGAAAAGGTGAAATTTTTATACTCGAAGGACAAAAGTGAAAAGTTACCTTCTGCCTTTTTATTTATTTATCCGTTATCTAAATAAAAAAAAAAATGGCCTGCGAACTGCTCTCGTCTACGGAAGGGAGGAGCAAAAAAGCGAGAAAAGACGAAGCGGGGCAGGAGAAATTGCCGGCCACAAGCAAAAGGAGGCGAAGAGAAAAGGGGAGGAGATCAGAGATGGTACGTCCCTCGAATCGATCTCCCGAGGTGAGTTGTGGAATCCACTCTCTCCTGTGGGATTTTTCTAGTGTTGACTTGGATACCAGATCTGCTTTCTTGCTTTGTCTGCCGCCATCTTCTTCTTGATTCCTGTCCAATGCAATTGAGACCTTCGTTTGGGTTCTGCGACCTCAAAGGAGGGATCTTTTGTTGTTATTATTAATTTTCCTTTCCCTCTAATTTTTGCTGCATTGGGCGGCGTAGGATCTTCTTGGTACTCCAGTTGAATCGCGATTTCTTTGCTACATTGGAGGAATTTGTAGTCTCCATCCGACGTAATTGAGATTTTTGTTTGGGTTCTGCCACTTCAAAGGCGAGACCTTTTTGTTACTATTAATTTTTCCTTTCCCTCTACTTTTCCCTGCATCGGGTGCCATGGGATCTCTTGGGACTCCAACTGAATCTCTATTTCCTTACGACCTGGGAGGAATTTTTAGTCTTATCTTAATCTTGCCACATTGTTAGATGAGTGATGCGAAGTGCCTATTTTGAGCTGAAAAAGGTCAATTTGCTAGCTTGGAGTGAAATGGTTCTACGATTTGGTTTAATCCATGCTCACAAACTTAGCCACTTTACTGTATTTGGTTTCTCGGCAGTCTGTATACACTTCACAGTTGCAGAGGGGCATTTGACTTTTACATTTGGTCTTAATTAGTTGTTTGAACCTTTTGTTTTTTCTTCTCGAATCACTATCTCGCGTATTACATCTGTCTTGGATCTTATGATATTTTCATCTTTCTTTCTGCATTCTCTTTTGGGTGTGAATTTTCTTCTGCATTCTTGCATGGTGTTATCTGATTATCCTGCGATTCTGATCCACTCCCTTTAATTACTTGGATTTCATTTTTTTTTTCAACTTTCCTTTTCCCTGCTCTAGTCAGAAAGTCAAGCACGAGCAGTGTTGGTCCAATTTCTCTTATTTGAGGCTGAAACTGATGTGATTGTTCTAGTTCCAATGTAAGGCATATGGTAAGGTAGGCAATTGGCGACTCAACTACAGTCAAAACGTTAGTTCTTTGAGTTAGCTAATTCTAACCTGCCATGATATCCATTATCTCATCTTTTTGCATTTGAAATATTTGTCTTGAGAAGGGAAAGATAATACAAGGCAATCTTTGGATCAAATAATGAACATGCCTCAGAAAAAATAAATGGAATAATGCATTATGAAACCCAGGGTGCATCAAGAAGCACACCATCTCTGTATATCTCCTCTCCACAATCTTGGTGCTTGCGACACCTGTAATTTTTGCCATGTTTCGACAATCTCATATAATATAATAGTCTAATCCAGCTTTCTTTACATATATTTAATCAAATAAAGAACAGGTGACCTATTATTCAGCAAAAGAACAAACTTATTCCATGCTAACATTCACTCAAAAACTTCTTTTTAACTGAATCGTCCTATACTGATATATTGCCTGACTCTGTTAGATTTGACATAGATTTTGAGGGGCTCATTTTTCTAAAGTGATTTATGTCCAGTTGAACTTATCTTAATTCAAATGGTGCTGAATGCTTCTTTCCTATCTGAACTATGTCTATTGGACAAGACTGATGTTGCTGAGGTTTCCTATTTTAGTGGAAAAGTTCCCATCTATACTTTGTGCCAGCTAATTCTATCCCATTGGTTGCATTAATAATGCTGCAGTAAATTCCAAGAAATATCTTAATCAACTAGGATCAGCTAGTTTTGATTGATTAGTAACGCTTCCTTGCCAATTCCAGTGAATCAAAGGTAATTGCCAAACTTTTTTTGGACGTTTCAGATGAATATGAATTATTGGAAATTTTCAGAAATTCATTTCCCCTGAAGAACATCAATCCTCTTTCAATGTCTGTCCAGAATCTAGGTCTAACTAAACCTAGTAGCAGTTCAATTCTAATTTTAACTGGAAACTGAACTTTATTGGTACAAATGCCTATATTATGTCCCAAACTCCACTATATTCTTCTATTTGCAATAGTATAATTGTTTAACATTTGTTCTAGTTTGCACTTCTGATTGTTCTGTTTTTTGTGCAAATAAATGATTTAATAGCCTGTGATTTGATAAATCTCTTTATCCAATGGCATTCATATTCCTATCAGGGTCACACTATTGGTTAGATTGTAATTTCATTGTCATTATTTTTTCAGGTTATTGTCTGAAGCTTGACTGGCAAGCATCATGGGTTTCTCTGCAAAGTGGCTTAGATCATTAGTTGGCATAAGGAAACATGAAAAAAATCAATATCTGGAAAATGATGAAAATGTGAGTAAAATTCTTTAGATGCAACTTTTATATTAGTTTGCCTCCATTTATATCTGTAGCACCATCATTTTTTCTGGTGATAAGTTTAATCTTGTTCGTCTTGGATTTTGGCTTTCATGTATAAGAATAGGACAAGGTTTTGTTCCAAATCAACTATATGCCAAATCAATAAATAACAAAAATGGATTTCATCAACAAATAAATAAATAACAAAAATGGAATAATTGTGAAATTTCATTCTGATCCAATTTGGATATTAATCATGTAGAAAGGCCCAGGACAATGTTGAAATTAATGAGTTGAAACTAATTGTGTAGAGTTTATGCTTCTACAAATAACCATAGAATAGATGATGATGATAAACAATCAACGAAGACTGACATGTGTTATTACTTATTAGGACTTGGGTCACATATTATTGATTTGGAAATTGAAATAATTGTGGTGTTCAGCAGTATCTCTTGCTTTTTATCAGCTTTACGTCTTTATCTTATATTTTCTTTAGATATTGTTGCAGCATTTTTGTCCATATACTTGTTATTCGCTGCTTCATGGTCTGAATATATTACAGAATAGTTTATCCGCTAATAAATCACATGGCCGGAAGAAAAATTCTGTGGCTGTTCAAGAAGCTGTGTTTGCTCCTGGTACAGGAGATGTGAACATCCAGTCAGATTCACACTCTGCTTCTTCTCCTGCCACATCAAATAACAGACAAACTCAAGAAAAAACAAGAGAGGAATGGGCTGCCACAATCATTCAAACTGCTTTTCGGGCGTTCCTGGTATGAAAATTGAGTTTGTCTGTTGTACTGCAAATGTTATTAGCAATTTTCCTTAATATCAAATTAGTCTTACTTTTTGCTGTAAATAATCTTTACAACAATATGAGACACTAATTTAGTGAGATATGCAACACTAATGATGAAGTAGGACCTTATATGAACTGTTTTGTTTTTTGTGATTGTAAATCTCATTCCATTTCAGGCTAGAAGAGCTTTACGAGCTCTTAAAGGGCTGGTCAGATTGCAAGCCCTTGTTAGGGGTCATGCTGTGAGAAAACAAGCTGCAATAACTCTTCGCTGCATGCAAGCCCTTGTCAGAGTTCAGGCTCGTGTAAGAGCTAGGCGAGTTCGCATGGCATTAGAAAGTCAATTGGGGCATCAAAAGGATCAGGAACAGGAGTCAGATGAATCTCATGTGAGAGAAATAGAGGTAAGCTACCAAAACACTACTGAGTACTGACGGCTATAAAATGGATAAGACCAATTGTATTTCTTCTTTCTCATGTATTGTAACTAACTGGCTGCAAAGAATGATGGCAAAGCCTATTTCTTTCTCAGTCTTTATGAGTTTGTAGTCCCAACTACCTAAGCAATCTAATTAGAGGAGTATTTTAATGTATTTTCCTGGTATCTAAATCAGGTGAAGCCATTTATCTTACACGACAGTTAGTTAAATGCAAATTGATATTATTAGAAGTTTGAATTGGAACCAATGACCTTGTACTTACCATCTGAATTTTATTGCTACTTTCATTAATTAATTGTCTTATGACCACTCCCTATCTTTTATATAAAATCCTTTTATAACAGCCAGAGGTATTCATTTGGAGGTCCACATGCTATTCTTTTCGCTGCTTTCCCAATTACTAAACTACAAAAGGCTTTCTTAATGATATCATAGATTAGTCCAGCATGTGCCAAATTTTATGAAATTTTGACTTTTTTTGCTTGTATCTTTGTTTCACCAATATAAAATAAATTGGTGTTTCTGTTTAAACAAATTTGAGAAACTTCTGTTTGACTATTTAATACAGGAAGGCTGGTGTGACAGCGTTGGCTCTGTGGAGGAAATTCAGGCAAAGTTGTTGAAGAGGCAAGAAGCTGCAGCCAAGCGTGAAAGAGCAATGGCATATGCTCTCACTCATCAGGTATCCTCTATGAGAACATATAATCATGTAGAAGGAAGCTTGATTATGAAGTTCAGAAGCTCGATATGTTCATTAAAGCCTTTACCATGGCAATGTATGAATTTAGGCTAGTTTAGCTTATGCTGTCCCTTTTAAATTGTTCCCTCCAATTCCATCAAAAGGAAGAAAATAGTAATAATATACATATAAATGTATGGCTAATTGTACAACCAAAGAAAACTTTCCAGTTTTCCTTTTTCATTAACAATTTTTTTATAATATTTTTTGATTAATAAATAAGTTTAGTAATTAGTATAACAATTTTTTTTTTAAAAAAATCTAGCCTAACCTTTTATCTTTTCAAATATAGCTGAACAATTTTTTTTTTCCAGATCTAGCATAATTTTTATAAAATATCTAAAAGTCTATCACCCCTTAAAATTCTGTTAGCTTATGTTAAAAAGTTGGCATTGGCAACCATGTAGTATTTTGCCAACTTAATAAAGTGCACACTCCAATCTCGACATAGATAAAATATGTTGTTTGTCCCTTACTATGCTAATTACCCTAAGGCTCCGTCTAGTTTGTGGGATAAGGATTAATGGTGTAGGTGGGATAGGGATTAATGGTGTGATAAATAATCTCTTGGGAGAGCCAATGATTATTTATCACACCATTAATCCCTATACTATTAATCATATCCCACCTACCAAACACTCTCTATCACACCAATAATCCCTAACACCATTAATCCTATCCCACAAACCATAGGATTATATTTTCAAAAAGTTTTTAATCAAGTGTTTGGTAGAGTTGATTAGAGGTAGGATTATGGATGATTAGGGGTAGGATTCATAATACCTTGGCCTCAAGAGGGATTATTTATCCTATCCTAATCAACCCAATCCTATCCTATCATGCATACCAAACGGAGCCTAAAATCTAGAAACCCATCAGTGGATCCTAAATGTTAGGTGTCAATGTTGGCATCATACTTCGCTGAGTTGGTAAAATGCTGCTGTCACATCAACTTTTTAATGATAGTTAGATGGAATTTTAACAGGTGCTACGTTTTAACACTTTAACAAACATTATGTTAGATTTTTAAAGAGCATGCAAAGATTATGCTAAATTTGTGTATTAACCTAAGAATTGTTGTTTTTAGGAAGATCAAACATCTAATATATAAAATAAATTAATTATGAAATGGTGCCTAATTGATGATGACAAATGTTCTTTTTGTAATTTGAATCCTCAAATTCCAAATTCCTTTTTCTTGAAGATGAAAACCAGCAGCAGTTTCCATGAACCAAATTTAGAGCAACAGGCACATCATGCCTGAAACATTTGAATTCATTTCATCATTCAACCTAGATAACTCATGATTCACTTTGAATCTTATTCTATGTTAGAATAATTGTTCATATTGTCTTATTGGGTTGAGATTTTTATGGTAAAAAAACTCCTGTAAAGATTGTTTAATATTTTGTATGGACAGTCATTTGTGTCGCCTATATCCTTTGTGCTATATAATTTCTTTCTATATCTTTTTGTTTTACTACAGCAAAGGAAACCAATATACGATCTAACACGCGACTAAATCTTTCTTGTGTCGATTCAATATGGCATTCTTATTTCCTTTTTAAGTATGTTTTGTTCGGAGCATTTCATTATTTGCAAATATTGAGTAGCTGTCGAGTGTGTCAATTCCTGATAACATCCTTCTAATTCTTGTTAATGATCACTTGTGCTCTAGTGGCAAGCAGGTTCGAGGAAGCCAGCTGTCCCTGCAGGTTTTGAACCAGATAAAAATAATTGGGGTTGGAATTGGTTAGAGAGATGGATGGCTGTGCGCCCGTGGGAGAATAGGTTCCTTGATATTAATCTTAATGATGGGGTTAAACTTAACGAAAATGGAGCAGCTGAAGGAAAGACTGCAGCCGGCGCATCGAAGACTCTGCCCAAAGCAACTGGCCGGAAACCCATTTCAAGTCTCCAATCCAATTCCCTAAACCATAAAACCATTCCTTCAATGTCAGAGGGAAGTGGTTCTTCATCAACCAGATCTGCCAGCTTGATGACCTCTTCTGCCCTTCGTTCAGGTAGGCCAAAACAAAAAACACCTGAGGAGGCTTATGGAGAAGCCACTTCCCGAGTTTCTGCAATTGGTTCTAGATCATACAGCAATCCAAAGGAGAGGACTTCTCAAATGGAATCACAGGCCAAGAGGCTGTCCTTACCGAACAGCGGTATGAAATTTCCCAGAAACATATCATGCTCAAACTTTACCTCGTACGCTCCATATTCATTCAATTCCAGCAGTTGCTTTTCCTAAAATCAAACATCATTTCTTATTCTCTCTTATGTATCCTGTATTTGCGCGTCTGATCATACCTCATATCACCTTTCTTTATAGTAGTTAACTTATCTAACCAGCCATTTGCTACTTTCTATTCTTACAATTTGATGATAAGTACTTTCCTAACACTGACACACCGATATAAGTTCGATAATCCTATCCTTTATTCTCGAATGCTTTACAGTAATCTTGATCAACCATTCAGCTAGTTTTTGAGCTTGCTCACAAACATGTTTGGGTAACATGCAGGCTTAGGAGTCAGAAAACAAGCTTCCCATGAAGTCGCAACCAACCGGTCAGCGAATCAGAAGCCCCTCAAGGATAACACAAAAGTTTGAAATGGATGATTAGTGGCGAAATGAGAGTCCAATTTGAGTTTTCTATTTGTTGTTGTAGTATCTAATCCTAGGATTTTGTTCCTGTGTATCAAACATTTTATTGTACATATTTACATGAGCTTGGTCGGGTAGTCCACGGTCTGCGTAATGTATTACTCCGTCCGTATACCCAACTTCAAACGGGGACTGAAGTCGATCCACTACGACGATACAATCAGATCGCCATGTTGTACTACGCGTTATGATGTTTACTTTTCTTAAGTTTCATGCACTCTTAAATGCTTCCATATCCTTGTTTTTAAGCAGAATGTAATGGTTCTGTTCGGCTTATTGTTAAGATACTAAATTTAAAAAGATTCATAAACTTTTTTGTGTGTTTTCAAATAATGTTTTATCGTGAAAAAAATCATTTGAAATTTATTACTGGCATTCTCTGGTCTTCAATTTGTTTAATATTGTACTAAATATTTAAGTTTTTCCGCTATTTTATAGACAAACAATTTTGCAAGAAAAAAGGAAGAGGAAATGTGATTAAAAAGCACAGGAAAATAGTCAATTAATCCACTCGATTCCAATGCCTTGAAGAGATTGGGCCGGAACGCTGCTCTCTCATTGGCCCTCGTCTCCTCCGCCGTTCGGCGTCTCAGTCACTTCACCGCGTGATGGATCGTGGGGTTTCGGCGGCTGCTTCGACTGAAGTGTGAGCGCTGCTGCCTCTCCAATCGCTCGTGTTATTTCTTCTTTCGCGTGTCTCTGTGTGTGTTTTGAAGTTGGTTATTGCTTTGTGCGAGCTGGGTTTGCAGCCTCCTGTGGCTGATGGATGCTTGGTTTTGGTTCTGGTATTTGGCTTGTCGAACAAGTTTTGATGGAAAGTTTGAATCTCGAAGGAGTTTGTGTGTGTGTGTGTGTGTGTATGTTTTGGATGTTAGATCTCTCAGTAATAGGACGGGAATCAGAGAAGCGAGAATCGCTTTCCTGGAAAGTTTTGTTTTGCGGTGGAAAGGGGGAAGTAGAGCCTTTTTTACTGCATCTTTCTCCTTCTTCTTTGGTTCTTTTTGATGTCTGGTATCAGTTTGATACTTTTTGTTCGATTGCTGTCGTTGTTTGTGTTTTGGTTTTGGCGTTGGTTATAGTTCAAGATAGGCATGAAACAAGTTTCTGATTGATTAGGGTTTTGGGGAGTGATTACAATGCAAAAGCTTTCTTCAGGAATCATGGAGTTAGCCAAGTAATGGCTCCTCATTCAAATCTAGTGCCTCTATTGGTTGGATCTCAAAGCCATTATGGAGATCCTTTTGGCCAGCTGAAACCTCTATATGTCAACTATGTCAATGGGGATGATCATGTTATAGATCCGAGGCAAGAAATCCCAGATAAAGGGTGGAATTGCATACCCAAGTTGTCTATATTTCCAGGTAATCTTGGTTGTCATTTCTAAAAGTAATAACGACTGTGTGTATGAAAATTGCTCCATTTCAAGGTGTACTCGATTTCATCGAATAGTTCTTGCTGAAGTTTCCATCATTTGTTTGATTCATTCTACTTTCCCGTCTTGTTGTGTGGCTGTCCAATCTATGAATTTTTGTATGAAAATTCCGACTTTTAGGAACCTAAGAGCGTGGCTTAGACGTTGCATTACAGGGCTTACCTTTTAACATCCATCTTCTGTTTCAGGACTGAATGAGAAGTGATAATTTGTAAGGGAATGGGCCTATCTGATCTGACCATGTTGTAGACATAATGATAAACATTACTGGAACAGTTCTGCTTGTTGAAACCTTCTACTTATTCTGACTTTTGTTCTAGTTGTAGTGATAATTTATATTTAGTTCATGATATAACCGAATACTTTCTTTTCTATGTATGAGCTATGGTTCGGTTTGAACATACACAACAATATTATAGCAGCACCTTAGATTCAGTACTATCAAAATGATACGAGACTTTGGTTCAATTTTGGGTCCTTTGACCCTTTCATAGAGCTAAAAAGAAAATCAAAGCATAACACAATTTGACAGGAATAATGAATTTGAGTGGGAGGAGAAAGTAGAATGTGTAAATCCAATGAGGTATCGTAGGAATCACTCATACCTTCTCAACTTGGAAGACAACATGGCGATCACACAAGTCCAAATTATTATGCGCTTGACAATGTTAAATAAATGATAACTTGGTTCATACTTCATAATGAACTTAATGCTACTGTATGTTAATGTTTGTGTAGGAAAATGCTCATTTTTGTTGCATTTGTTACTGTAATCATTGCCTGCAGAAGGTTATTGGGTCTGATTTTCCTTGATTGCTCTTATTTCAATCTCTTTGGTGGAAATAAGCAAAGCAAAATCTAAGTTCATTGTCATTGTATAGTAAGTTCATTGTCATGGTATAGTAAGTCCTGCAATAGTAAATCTAAGTTTGGAATTAGGAGTGTCACTACTATAGGTGATGCAAATGCTGGACTCTACTATGTGTAATGAACTTAATTCAAAAGTTCAGCAGAATTTCCATGTAATGCACTGGGTTCAATTAACTATTTTATTCCTGAATGCTAACAAAAAAGTAGATATATATAGCGAAAATGTAATAAAACAATATTACATACGAGATGTTTAAGTTACAAAAGGTAAATCAATAATTACAAGAAATCATTCACTGCTGAATGTAAACATGTGTATTAGTTGGCAGTGCAAATGTAAAGTAGCATACATATGGAAGATACTATACTAATCAAGACGATATGTTTGAATAGTTGTAAGATCCTTTATCTAGATTCATGTTCGTTGTCTTTGTTGTAAGCATGATGTGTTTACTCTAACTCATAATTGTTACGATAAATTCAATCATTTTCATCCCTATTTTAGGCCCCAACGATATTTGGAAGGAGCAGAAGATTCAGCACCAATTTATGCCCTTGTATCTACAGTCATCACTAATGGATAATCCTGGTGCTTTGGAACAGGTATTTGATGGTCAGTCTACCGCAGGCTGTTATTTCCCATGATATCGCACAGAAAGTTTATTTGTTTATCGTATCGATGTCGATGTAGGTTTGTGCTAGCTATGGTTTATATGCAACTTATGAACCTCAAGCAATGGTTAGTCTCCTTTATTTCTCCCTTTCAATGACTCTTTTTAAGTCTTTTGTAGCTTTTCTTCCTTAGTCCAATTGTGAATCATTCGTGCAAGTGAAATGGTTAGATTTATGTATTTTTCGATTGAATACACAACTAATAAAACTTCTTGGTCTAAGTATCTTGTGTATCGAATACACAAGTGAATATATTTAACTGAAGCATGGTTTATCATACAATAGCTTTGTAAAATGTTTTCTTTTATGGGTACATCAGATTGTACATGTCTGAAATGACTCTATCAACCTCTCAATCATATATTCCTCAAATCTCTTCAGGTTGAATCAAATAAAGGAGAAATACTTTCTATAGGAATTAATATTATTTCTAGTTTGTTTTTTACTCAAATCTAGAAACAACATAAGAATTTAAGGAATAGAATTACTATTTCAATGACCCAAATACATCATAAAAGTTTAAACATATGGTTTTTCTGTTGATTCTAATTACAAATGAGTGAATGATGCATGCATAATTGCAGGACGGGCGTGTGCTTTTACCAATGGAGATGACGACCGAAGCACCAATCTATGTGAATGCAAAGCAGTTCCACGCAATTCTCCGTCGCCGCAAGGCTCGTGCCAAGGCAGATAAAGAGAAGATCGGTAAAACTAGGAAGGTATGTCTGAGAGTTTACATGGAGTACAAGACCTTTTGTTCTTAGAATTGTATTTGATTTTGCTTTTCGACAGCCATATTTGCACGAGTCACGCCATCTCCACGCCATGCGAAGAGTCCGAGGCTGTAGTGGTCGTTTCGTGAACACCAAAAAGGAATGCACACCATCTCCTTCTGCGGCATTTATAAGCTCTGAGAGCGCTAATCTGAACTCCGCAATCGGGGGGTCATCAAGCGCATCAGGGTGTGAAGTCTCAAGCGTGTGCACGCAGGAACTGATAGATCATGACAACCTTCTTGCTCGGCGTCTGCATCCGTCTCATCTCCATTCCCATCTCAGTATGACGAATGGAGAACAAAGTGACATCTACGGCAAATGGGGTGCAGCAGCAGCAGGAACAGCAGATGATGGTTGCTGCGATCTCCTCAAAGTCTGAAGAGACATGCAGCGGAGGGTGATCAAGAAGTGGCAGCACGGCTTGTCGACTACCCTCCACAACTCTGGACAACCAAATGGAAAGCATCATTCACATGGTTGTTCTAGGCAATTCATTCTTGGCTTTTTCTGCATCGGGGACTTCAAGATCATCTGCATCGGCACAGAAGTGATGGAAATCCTCTATGCATTATTGTATGAAAGAACTACTGCCTTATTATGGACCTGAACTACTGCTACTTGAACTGCTTTATGGACTAAATTGTGCTGATGGAGCTTGTTTGTTTGAAATTTGATTTTACATTGCACTTGAATGCATTCTAAAAGTGAATATAAAAAAACAATGCAAAACCCAGAGTCACACCATAACAAGGAAGCAGCTCAATGTTAAAAGACCATTCAATAACCTGCATCAATTGTTCTTGAAACTTTCTGATTATGAATGGGTAAAAGGTGAGAGCTAAGATGAAGTCCCGAAAGCAAAAGCATGGACTAAGGTGAGGATATGAACGAATATCAAATGGACAACAAAAATACATCATTTTGACTATCTAAATTATTGAAAAATATCTTCATATCATTTATATCACACGAGAAAATATCGGTATTCCTCCAAAACTTGAATAAGTTCCTAGGCGGGCATATTTACCATCCTCTAGGTTGGGCAGAAAGAATTTACCCTTTGTTTAAGAAGATCCCTTCGTATCATCAGTCCAAACATTATCCTCTAGGGCCCTCGGGAAATGCTGGCCAGGAGGAGCTGGGAATTCACCCAACGGTACCAGTTGTTCTTTTCTAGGCTTTGTGTGGATGCCCAGTATCCTCAATACAAATCTTGCAAGCTCGCCATATAGCAATACGGAATGGTCAAAAAAACTGCAGATGTTTGCTACCTGGTCAAAAATCATTGCGGCATCCTGGAAGAATAAAGATAGAGCCAAGTTTGGCTAGAAATCTAACCTGGAGAATAGCGGTCATGAACAAGTGAAAGGCCTGAGTATTCTGATCAATTAGTATAGAAATTCAACAAAAGAAATTCACAACACCTTACATCTGCAAACCATATTGGAAAACAATAAGCCAAACATGTCATCGAGATTCAAAATGAGAGTGAAAAAAAAAACATAAAGACCACTATATGATCCTCCAAGACCCCCATATGAACCATACATGCCAGATCCATAGCTCGAATTGTACATGTTTGATCCATAACCTGCTCGAGAAATGAGAGACATACAGTGCCTTCATAAAAATGTTGAAGATAACATTTCAGAAAAGATCCCAACATTTTACCTCCATAACTAGTACCATAGTTATGCCACAGCCTAGGAGGCACAGGCCTTGTAAGAGTATTGTTGGTAGTAGTTACATTCGTGTCAACAATTGGAGCAACTTCACCCGGTTTTGCAGTATCGGATGCTTCAACAACATGGCTGGTACTGCCTGAAGATGGTGGCTTGAATGGTGCAGGAGCTGATGAATCTGCTACATGACTTTGGAGGTGCCAAACGTCCAGATATCCAAAGATTTGGATTTAATTTGCAATTCTTCATGTTTGTGGATTGGCATATAACTGACAGAAAGGTAACACAAACCAATATCATTTTTATTTTGCATACAGAATAAGAAGGTATATTTGACCATATCAATTCTACCTTCTCAAAGTATAAAAGCAGAATGGTTAATTGAGTCAATGCACCTAATAAGTCTAGAATGCTGTTTGAACAAGCCTCAGTATCTAATATTCATGAACCATAAAAGACAAAGTCCTCAAGTTTATGGAGATTAGTTTAAAGAAGAATTCATATCTGAAATAAGGATGACTAAGATACTTTGTCCGGCATTACAGGATTCAAATGTCTATAAAAAAATTTCCACTTGAAATGAGTAATTGTGATAAACACAAATAAACCTCAAATTAGAATGAGTAATGTTGCAATAAATGGCATGGGCTTTCAAGAGCTGACACACTAACAAACTAGAATTTCTGAAAACAAAAGCTCAAACTAGGAAGATAATCATAATAGCAAAAGGTAATTACAATGAGATAATGGATACAAAAGAATGTGAAATCCCAAGAGAGAAACTATAGCAAACAAAAGCTCGTGATTCCCTTTTTATAGTCCCTAGAAATATAAGAAAAGTATTTAACAGAATCAGGATGAAATGGTTACAAAAAATAAAATCTAATCATTTAAATTGCACTAATTTCATCACACTTCGTAGGATATTTTCCGAACCTAACGAAAATACAGGACCAAGACTCTCGTAACATACGGGTGAAAACCAATCGAAACCCTAATAAGAGTCCACAAGAAGGAGGGATTCAAAAACCAGATGAATCCCACGCTCGCGAAAAAGGGAATAAAAAGCACCAACCTGCGGGCGTCGAAATTCCTCATGCCGTACCGTCGGAGAAGGAAATCTACATCCCCGTTCGATCGATCGATCGATCGCCCGCCCCTCGTATCCTCCGACGAGAAATCGCCGACCGGTTAACAGAACCGCGTACAAATACGTACGTGCGGAATTTAGATCGCTCCAGTTCGAAGACAAGAATGGTATACGGCTCCAGATCCATAGCTTCATGGGTCAAATGGGCCGATCTGAATTGGGCCCACAGCCCAATTACGTTTTTCTAAAATCTGAACCCGCGCTCTAGGAGCCGAGATTCGTCTCTAAACCTTAATCCTAAATTTTAAACTTTAAAAATTTTAAATCTTAAACCTTCCAACGAACACGACAGTAATAAACTGGGGAGTAGAGTTCTTTCCCATCAAACAGAAAGAACATAACTGTAGTTAGGTGGAGCCTAACTTCCCTCCAAGCATCGATTTAAAGTCACGTCAACTTCACCTTCATCTTCGTCCTCATCAACGACGAAAAGTTCCACAGCTTCCACACTCGATGCCATAATTTATGTGAACAGTTCGGGCCCTCTGGGCATCATGTCTTCCTCTGAAACCTTACTTTTTGCCCATCATTAACAAACTCTTTTCCTGCCTTAACGTGGGCGTTTAATGCCACCAAAAGTGGCGGCATCATCTCTTCCTCACGACCCAACTCTCTGATTAATCCCTTTCTCCATCAGATCATCGACTCTGTCGGGCCTTTTCGAAAGAATCATCTTATTAGCCCGACGCAAATGATTCACATAGTGACAGGTTGCCATAAATAGATCTACATCGATTCGGGTATGGAAGTCCGTGGATTACCTTTATGATATTAGGTCATCTGAGAGGAACATTATCATCTTTTATTAAAAAAGAACTATCTTTTTTATTTATTTTTCAGTTTGAGATACACAAGCATATATGTTCAGGATATGAACTCGCGCGGAAAGTATGCACCATTTGAAAGTATACACTCGGGAACATGGCCTTATTGAGTCGATGCCTGTATGTCAACAAGCCACACGACTTCAATCGTGCATTAGTATTTCGGATCTAGAATGCCTCTAAAACAGGTTACACAAGACTTTGATCCTACATTTACTTTCAAAATATCTCCGAAATAATATAGGACTCTAACCATGTATTAACTTTGGGAATTTCCTCGTCCCTTTGAGACGATCTAGTGGTTAGCACATGAGGTGTTGACACCATGAGATCTAGGGTTTGAATCTCGGCAAAACCGAGATAAATGTCTCCTTTATATATTAGTCATTATTCCAACGGCTACTAGCCGCCCATGATTTATCTCTTCCGTGTTAGCCCTAGGACAGGTTGGCGAGGGTGCTGGGACGAGCGTATTCACCTTTTACCACCACTTTGAGAACCTCCTCGATCAAAAATTATTTCCATATACATTATATTATGGAAGTATTCTCGATTGGGAGCATCCTCAAGACGGTGTGTTTAAATTATAAGAGCATCTCATACAAAAAAAATTATCTTTGCTGAATCGAATCTACCCATCTGAATATCCAAGCATCCCCATGGTTCTGGCTTCGATATAAAGTTGTCAGTAACTACCATTTACAAGACCGACAACAATAAATGAGACGCACGATGCCATATCTCTGTTGGTGCGGGAATCATCCGATGATCGAACCTGGATTTTGATTATGTCAAAGGGTCCAAAGTTAAGTTGTCTTGTGATTTAACAAGTTTGAATGAGCTTGTAGGAAATTCTAAGTGTTTTAGACAAAAGTCCTAGTGGATTCTAGGCAGGTCGAAAACTCTAGGGGGTGGTAACTCTAGGTCTTAGGGGATGATAACCCTAAGTGATGAAAAGTCCTAGCTGCGATTAAGCAGGTGGAAAATCCTAGGGGTAGTAACCTTAGGTCCTAGGGGTGGTAACCCTAGGTTGTGGAAAACCCTAGGGAATGGTAACCCTATGTCCTAGGGGTGGTAATCCTAAGCTATGAAAAACCCCAGGAGGTGGTAACCCTAGGTCCTAGGGGTGGTAACCTTAGGCAGAAAGTTCAGTCGGTCTGGAGGTCCGATCTGTCAACAGGTAAACTCTCCTTAGTAGAGTAGGTCAGGACGCATTCCCCAATGAGGGAATAGTAGGCGTCGGTTCGACCTAGGATTTCCGGAGGAAATCTGAAGTCTGAACCGGACAGTCCGATGACTGTCAAATACTTATATTATTTGTATTTTATTGTGCTAACTTTGTTTTGTATGATATACTTTGTTTGTGGACTAATATGCCTTGCAGGAAGGGAGTTGCAAAAGAGAAGCCTCGGATGAATCGCCCTCCATGGAGCTTGGAGGCGCCTCAGGTGAATTAGTCAAAGAATCCGTGCAGCAGGGCAGAAGGCGTCTTCCAAGGCTGCTGGAGGCGCCTTGGACGCTGGATGGAGGGCACCCTCCATGGAGCTTGCAAGCGCATTGGGGTGGATAAGCAGCGGGTGTTGCGGAGTTTATCGACGCTATAGATTCAGAATAAAAGTCTTGATTGGAGGCGCCTCGCATGGGGATGGGAGGCACCCTCAACAGCTTGTATATGGCTGGTTTGAGCAGAAACCATACCAAGACTTGATTTTAGCAATATTTCGACTGCGCCTAGCTTGTATATGCCGTAACTCGACTCTGATGACTGGAAGTTTTAAATTCTCTATTCTTAGTTGTCGGTATAATTTCCATTATTGCATTTAATCATTATACTTGTAATTCTGTGAATTTATAGTAATTGTCCACCAAAAGACTCTTACGTGCGGGTCTAGGAGTAGGAGTCGCCACAGACTCTGAGCCAAGTAAAATCTTAGTGTTTGCGTTTGAGTTTTATTATTCCGCTGTGTATTTTTAATCGATTATTTAAAAACGAACGTGAAAACCACGAGCACTATTCACCTCCTCCCCCCTCCTCTCCTCTAGCGCTTTTCAATCCTACAATCTCTAACGTCTTACACGACTCCATATCCCTCATAATTCGTAGGCAAATGTGGTGGCCCACGTGGATAACGACAGGTGGTCACTGAAGGTAAGTTTTTCGACTCTTATTCGTGTTTTCCATTTCCTTTTTTTTCTTAACTTATTATGACTGATTTGATCATAAGGGGGTCATGCCGATCATATTGACGCTTGGATTACTAATGTGTATTGATATATCGACATTTAAGCTAATTCTATAATTTATCTTTCTTCATATAACTTGAGGACATATTATAAGGGACGTCTAAGCGAGTGTAATAACTTTTTTACTATAATTGATATATCGACATAGAAACCATTCAAATAAAAAGAAATTCGAACACAAGAAGGACGACATCGAGCTCCTATATGAAATATTTAGTTTGTGAATGAACCATTTAGGCAGAGGCGGATCCAGCGGGGGGGGGGGGGCATCGACGACGATGCTCCCCCCTCCACCCTCTTATCGGTGGTGGAACCCTTAGTATTATGGGATTCCACCGGTGGAGATAAAGGATACCACCCCTTATTCCGTATAAAAATCGCCCCTCCATACTTGAATTCCTGGATTCACTACTGCATTTAGGGTTGTAAATGAATCAAACTTTCATGAACAAATTTGATATTCGACTTGATATGAACTTATTTATGTTTGTTCTATACACAAAAGATCAATTAATTGAATAAACTTGAATAACTCGTTAAACTAAACAAACAAACTCAAATACATATATGTTTAGCTTATTAATATTCATAAATAATATTCGTGAACAATATTCATGAATAATATTTATAAACAAACGATTTTCATTAATAAAACACTTAATAAATTAGAAAAATTTATAAAATAGTAAAATAAATTTATATTATCGAAACTAAATCACTATTTAAATAAATTCAAAATATAAAAATGGTAGACAATTAAATAAATATAGTCGAGTTAAATAATATTTAAATAAATCAAACTTAAATAAATTAAATTTAAAATCCATACAAATATAGATCTTCTTTCCTTTTTTTGTTTCTGTGCTCATTAATGACGGATTTGACGTCGAAAAGAAGAAAAGGACCCTTAAGCCAGGCAAAAATCTTGCTAAAGTGATGACGACACATCACGTGCCATTAAGCTCACCTCCAACCTAATTCCCCAAACTAAAAACTCATTATTTGAATTAATTCGTCATTTTTTCTAAAATAAATAAATAAAAATACATGTTTAATCTTCCTCTTATACAGCATGATGCTAGCCCAGGTAAACCAACCAACAAGCATCTCTGCGACGAGTTGTGCCCATCACTAGCGGGACCCACCTGGTGTACCTCCGGGGGACATTGGATTTACAGCTTAAAAGGGACATTATGTGCTAATCACCCAAATGTTTAATGTTATTTCCGCCATGCATTTGGTCCCCTACATAATTCGAATATATCATATATTCGGGAGGTAAAATGCTAAATGTCCACCAGAAATTAAAATTGATTTTATTATTATTATTTTTTATTTTTATTGTTGTGATTAAACATGTGAATAAAGTTTGTCGTGGTTCGGCATATCATACGATATCTTACTTTTAGTACATCTCTGATCTGGTTCGATGCAATTATTCTGGACTTGTCTTCCATCAACCCTACCCATTTTATTTTTATTTTTATTTTTATTTTTCCATAAAATTATTTAATTCATCAAAAAAAAAATTTATTTATTTATTTACCGCATGCTGTCAGCTGCGGCTCACGGGAAGGGAAATAAGTCAACGGAGGAATATCACGTGGGAGGCAAGTGAGGAGGCGACCTTTGGGTTCGTAGGTGATCAGAGACTTACTCTCACCTGCGGTTAGAGTTGTCGCCGGAAACACGCAAACGCAACGCAGGTGCTGCTAGCTTGCTTCTTGAATCTTGATGAGCTGTTGGGGTGGCCGTCCCGTATAAATACCATGGACGCGCATAGGTCCAGCGACAGTGGATCCGCGTGGCGAGTAACGTGATACCCCCTCCCTCGGCTTTGCGACTGCTGCAGCTCCTCCCCCCCTCTGCCCCCTTTTTCCGCCAAGAACAACTGTTGTTTGCTGTTTCTTGCGGCAGGAATCGGAGCTGGATTTGGATGCTGCAGTCGGTGCCGAATGCATCGGATGTGACGGAGATTGAAGGGACTGTTTTGGTTCTTTCCTTTGGTTCCTGTTTTGACTTGGACTAAATACTGATGGAGAAGAGCGGGAGGGAATAGCATCGCTTCTCTTCGCTTTGCTGCTGCTTTGTTGAATTCAATGTTCGGTGAGTCGCCTCGTTTGTTGACGAGAGGATCGCTTTCGGTGGAGCTCTGTCCGGTTTGATTCCGGAGAAAGATTCAAAAAGAAAAAAGTGTCTTTTTTTTGTTCCTTTTTGTCTGAGTGATGTCTCTTCTCTTGCGATGCTCTGTTCTGGCGTTGGAAATTAAAAAGATTGGATTTTTTGTCGTCGTCGTCTTCGATTGTGTTGTTCGCTAATGTTGGCTATTTAAAGAGTGCAGATTTGAAGGGTTGAAGCAAAAAATGTTAGATTTGGCGCCGGATTCCGACGGTGAGAGCGGAATGGAGGTTTCGAATTCGAGCGAGAGCTCGATGAGTAGTAGCGGCGATGACAGCCGGAGTAGCTTTGCGCGCCTCTCCTTCAACGCCTCCTTAACACTGGCCGCTCACGACATTCCCTCCGGCGAGGTCCTCTGCGCTCCGTCGAGGCTACCCTCCAAACCCCACCGCGGGTCTGACCCCGCGTGGGCGGCCATTCGGTCGCGGGGCTCCTCTGTCACGGGGGACGGAGTCCTCGGCCACCGAGACTTCAAGCTGGTCCGACGCATCGGGAGCGGTGACATAGGGACCGTCTACCTCTGCTGCCTCAACGACGACGCGTCGCCGTGCGCGTACGCCATGAAGGTGGTCGACAAGCTGGAGCTGGAGAAGAAGAAGAAGCAGGAGAGGGCGGCCACGGAGAAGAGGATTTTGCGCGTCCTCGACCACCCCTTCCTCCCTACTCTCTTCGCTGACTTCGACGCTTCCCCCCATTACTCTTGCGTGGTGATGGAGTATTGCAGCGGCGGCGATCTACACACCCTCCGCCACCGCCAGCCTCGCCTCCGCTTCTCCGTCGCCGCCACCAGGTCTGTGATTCAACTTTACAACACAAAATTGAATCTTTTCTTTCAGTTTGTTTGAGCTTTGGTGTTCTCGCCGTCCATTTGAGATCAAAACCGCATCTTTCTGCTTGGTTACGTCGGCAGGTTCTATGCGGCGGAGGTGCTGATGGCGCTCGAATACCTCCACATGCTCGGAATCGTCTACCGCGACCTCAAGCCCGAGAACATCCTCATTCGCGGCGACGGCCACATCATGCTTTCCGACTTCGACCTCTCGCACGAATCCACCGCCTCCCCTACCCTTGAGTCCCTCACCGGCGACCGCTGCGTCGAGCCCTCCTGCCTCCCCTTCCGAGGCGGGCGGACGTCGCCGCCTCCCCGGCCCGCATGGTTCGTGGCGGAGCCGGTGGGTGCCCGCTCGTGCTCCTTCGTCGGCACGCACGAGTACATCGCGCCCGAGGTTGCCTCCGGCGGGCCCCACGGCAGCGCCGTAGACTGGTGGGCCTACGGCATCCTCCTCTACGAGCTGCTCTACGGCCGCACCCCCTTCGCGGGGGCCACAAACGAGGCGACGCTCCGCAACATCGTGAAACAGCCGCTGGCCTTCCCTCCGCCGGCGACCGGCCCCTCTGACGCCTCCGCGAGGGACCTCATCAGCCGCCTGCTCGCGAAGGACCCGGCGGCGCGCCTGGGATCGCGACGGGGCGCGGCTGACGTCAAGGCCCACCGCTTCTTCAAGGGCCTCAAATGGGCACTGCTTCGCACGAACCGCCCCCCGACGGTGCCCGGCCAGGCTCGAACCGAACCCAACGAACCCGTACGGTTCGATTACTTTTGAACCGAACCGCTGTTGTATTTTGTTAGCCAAGCTGTAGCAAATAGCAATGTATAGATAATTAAGTGCATTAATCAGACATATATAGAATAATATTTTATCGTGCAAGTTTTAAATTTGGCCAGTTAACGATCGTCGGTTGTGGTTTAATCGAAGATAGTCAAACGAGGCCGGTTCAGTTTGGTTTTTTTTAATGGTCTCCTGGAGTTGACTTTGGAGTTTGGATTCCGAGCGTGTTGGAGCACTACAAAAGTGTACGAATTTTAGAGGAAGAAAAATGGTCGAGGATGATTCGGTTCGGGTGATGACAAAAAAAAAACCAAAAACTAATGAGCATTCGGCCCATATCATAGTAATAAATGAGCGTCTAAATCACCAACAGCTTCTTCCCATATCATAGTAATTTCTCATAACACTTAACCACAAAGTTGAATAAAACTTCAATAGTTAATGTGACTTGACATATTCCTTGTGACAAAAGATGTATTCGCTTGTTCTCAACGTCGTCGTTAATTTATCTCAAAGTCAACACGAAGAAGATAATCATCAGATTCTTAACCATAATCCTGCCAGAAATGAAAATGGAATGCAGGTAAGCAGCAAATTACAATTCGAGCATCCCACCACTTTTCCTTGCTTTGCCCTCTGAATCGATCTTGATTCTTGCAAAGCTGCATAAACAGTAGTTGCTATTTAGAAGATGAAGCAATCAAACGGTCAGGATATATAATCTCAATTCTTAGCGAGTAAGAGGAATAAAAACGAAGATATATTATAGAAAAAGAGATGGCGAAAAGGCAGAGTAAATCAACACACCCCAGCCCACTCGCCAAGAGTTTTGGCACTTGGCACAATTACCAAGTGCAAGTTATGTTCCCTGCACAGTGCCTTAACCAGTTTGCATAGTCAGCTTGGTCGCAGCCCTCAGCTAGAATGCAAAGCTGAGCAGCATGCTTCTCGATTGCATTTGCACCCTCATGAAGTCCACGAACAAGTCCATCATGGGCCAATGACTTCTTCAACACCAGTTGCAAAGCTGTCATTAAATCCATGGGCTCACCAAGAATTGGAGCAGATTCGGCAACAGCATCTTCACTGCCAAATCAAAAAAGGATTAAGAGCATACTTAAAAGGAAGAGGCCAGCTAAATAATACTATGGCTGGACTCCCAGCTAAATAATTCTAACAATAGTAGACCAAAAAGGTTGACATGGCACAACAAGAAATTAAACAAACTGTCATGATTTTTGGATGAATTAAATTGTCTAAACCATGCCTTTTAAATCAGGGAAATTGCATCAACACAACTTAACATTCTGAAAGTTGTAATCTTAATGCCATTTTTTTTTTTTGCATAGTCATTTTTAAGATTAAAAAAAATCTCCAACTAATTTTCAAATTTGTTAGTGCTTACAACCAATCATCTCAGAAAAACTCTTTGAACTTTCACACAAGTAACATTCCAACAAAAAAAGTTGGCAGAGAGGAATAAATCAAAATTTACTCTACCATAACCAATACATTCAAAATATTCCATCTTCCTACTTGTCTACAATAGCAAATCAATAATGAGTCATCCATATCAAGGAAGAGGCCAAGGTCATTATTCATGGGAGAAACAAGTTACACTGATACTCACCTTCATATAATATCTATAGGTAAAGGTGCTACATAACTAATCCTTTATTCTCTTTTCTATTCTACCAATTACCTAATTCCTCAAATTCATAATGTATACACTCAAAAATGCATGCTAACAGTCAGATAGAAGAGCTTTGGCAAAAAGAGTAAGATTAGCGATCTAGAAGACTATTTGTACATGCTCTAACTAAGTCCCAAAACACACCTTGCTTCTGACATCAAAATCATAAGGAAATCGTAGACAAATCATATGACCAAATTATCATGAAACTTCTACCTAACAGATGCATCGGGCAGAGGAAGGTTCCATTACATGTACATATCAGACTAATTGTTATTCTCTTATGAATAATTGTTATTTTATGATAGGTTTATTATGATTCCCTGATAATATTATCTCCTAAAGAAGACTCGATCAATTCTGGGGCTAGGTGGGTATATAGGGTATATGCTGAGAACTTTGTTTATAAGAGATGGGGGAGATGAGCCTCATAAGTCCTACGAACTCTTAAGCTTATCCGCCATATGCGAGGGGTTGGCCCTTGAGGAGTTGAACTCTAAATGTACAGTCGACTTTTTGGCCAACCAATCATATACGGTGAGACTTGTCCTTAAGGCATGAGGAGTTAAGTTTCGAAAGGTTCGACGGGCACTTTTGACTGACTAACTATATACTGAGAGTTATCTTATAGAAATGAGGAGTTACGATCTAGAGATCTGACCAGCTCTAGACTTGGCAGCTATATGCTAAGAGCTAGGCTCATAAAGCATGAAGAGTTAAACCCATAGCTCCAGTTGGTCATGTGCCCACTCGGGATTATACTAAAAGTCTGACTTATGAGAAATACTGAGAGGCGGGAGTTAAGTTCCATAAATCCAACCAGTGCTGGGCCAACCGGCTCTAGGCTGGGAGTTTTATTCATAAGAAGGAACTGTATCCTGTAATTCCGATCAAATTTAGATTCATTTGGGATTATATTAGGGGTCTTATTCTTGAGAGCTAGTTCATCCAAATATGTACAATCTGATCACCTCACCGTGACTTTGAGTTCTATAGCACCTGTAATAAAGATTCAACACATTTTAATTATGGCCAATTCTTAGGATATTGCTCATGGAGTTTCTCACTGATTTATGAATGAAGTATGAGAAAATCTGATAGTAAATAATTCAGCACTGGCTTTATGAATGAAGATTTATCGCTGACTGTTTGAGATCTCGTGGATTGTCGAGTAGGTCATCCGTCGTAAGTTACCTACTGGTTTGGTCCGTTGACTTTCATAGAAGCCGAGATGGCGTACACGGCGGTGAACTTGGTGCTGGGGAAGCTGGGCGAGCTTGCTTCCAGCGAGGTCGTCGGCCTCCTGAACGTGGACGGAGAGGTCAAGTCGCTGACGGAAACACTGGCACTGATTCAATCCTTTCTCAGGGATGCCGACCAGAAGCCCAGACACGAGCAGAGCCACTCTCTGCAGGAGTGGATGAGGCAGATCCGGAACTTGGCGTTCGAGATGGAGGACCTGGTGGACGAATACGCGACGCGGCTAGGCCGCGCTTCAGCCAACGGCAGCCGGAAGAGCCGTCTCCGATGCATCGCCGCCTTCCCCTCCCGGATCCGCACTCGCCATAGGCTCGCGAGCCGCCTGCAGGACATCCATGCCAGATTTCAAGATGTATGCAAACAAGCATCGCAACTTGGCATCCAATTAGGCTCCTCCTCCTCCTCCTCCTCCTCCTCTGCAGCCAGCGCAACGCTTGCTCGAAGGTAAATAATTCTAGCATCTTCGTGGTCAATTTTGTTGGATCTTTCGAAGTTGATCTCGCATTAATTTTGACATCTACAGATTTGAACTAGAAGAAGACATTGTCGGATTTGACGAAGATATGAAAGACATCAAAAGGCAGCTGTTCGACGTTAGTTCAACATCTCGCGTTGTCCTTTCGGTCGTCGGTCCTGGTGGTTTGGGCAAGACAACGCTGGCGAATAAGATCTACAGGAGCACAGATGTCAAAAACTATTTCCAGCGCAAGGCATGGGTGTTCGTGTCGCAGAAGTACGAGGTTCAAGAACTCTTGCGCAGCATTGTCAAGCAAGTGTTCGACTTCAAGGATGGGGAAGAAAAAGGTATGGAAGAACTAGAGATGAAGGAAAAGTTGTGGGAGCACTTGAGCGACGGAAGAAGGTACCTAGTCGTGATGGATGATATTTGGGAGGTGGCAGCTTGGAACGCCATTAAAGCAGCTTTCCCAAAAGAATCGACTGGATCCAGAGTGTTGCTGACCACACGCAAGATGAACGTTGCGAACGTTGCAGATGTTCCTCCACACAAGCTGAAAGTTTGGAATGCGGAAGAGAGCTGGAATTTGTTCTGCAGGAAAGCTTTCCGCACAGCGTGCTGCCCGCCGGAGTTGGAGCAATTCAAGGTAGATATCTTCAAAAAAACTAAAGGACTGCCTCTTGCCATTGTGGTGCTTGGAGGAATTTTGAGAGGTACAAATCAAGCTAGTGAATGGAGGAAAAAGCTGGAGTATATTTCTTATGAATTCAGAGAAGGAGAAGACCAAATCCTCAGAATATTAGCTCTCAGTTATCATGATCTTCCGCATCATTTGAAGCCTTGCTTCCTCTATTTTGCAGCGTTTCCTGAGGATTATAGTATCAGTGCAGAGAGGATAATACTTTTATGGATCGCTGAGGGTTTCATACAAACCAAGGACAAAGTGGATCAAACAATGGAGGACCTCGCCGAGGCATATTTGATGGATTTGATCGACAGGTCCATGTTACAAATGGAAAGAGTGAGTCAGCTTTATGCACAGGAAGTTCGCATTCATGATCTTCTTCTTGATCTAGCACGTCATGAAGCTCGTGAGCTTCACTTCTTCAGGTCCATAGATGATATAGGTGAAGACGATCCAAGAGCTTTACGGCGACTCAGTGTCACCGAAAATGTCAATGACCATATCTCATCGAACTGCTCTACCACTAAACTACGGTCACTTGTAGTTTGTCTGAATGAAGGTTTTCAGAGACCGCTGGCAGCTGCCATCGCCGGAGCGAAGTTCCTCAGAATCTTGGATATTCAGAAACTGCCTATTGAACACATACCAAAGGAGATTGGGGACTTGATCCTGTTAAGGTATCTAAATTTGAGCCAGTCAAAATTGGAGGAGCTGCCTTCATCCATTGGAAACCTCATCCACTTGCAGACTTTCGATATACGAGTGACTAAGATTCAACATTTGCCGGATGCATTTTGGAAAATCAGAACACTGAGACATGTATTCCTCAATAACGAGAACACGAGCATGCCTAAAGCAACATACTGCCCGGAGGACATTCAGACACTTGTGAATATTTCAAGTGGTCCATGGATATGTGATGGTGGTGTGCTGGAGAAGCTGAGAAATCTTCGAAGACTGCATTTGAAGAACATGTCAAGCTCTGATGGGGATGCTTTAGCCAATGCAATCCAGAACCTTTCCCGGCTCGAGATGTTGACATTGTTTGGGGAATCGTTGCCGGTGAGCGTCCTCCTAACTGCATCTTGTTGCCGTCATCTTCAGATTCTGTATTTGAGAGGACCATGGGTAAGGCCTGCAAGGATTCACATAGATGCAGAAAATTCCAGTATATTTTCCAACCTTATCTGTCTCGCTATTTGGCAAACAAGGTTGGAAAAGGATGAAGATATTGCGATGCTGGCATCTCTTGCAAACCTTCAGACTCTTGAATTGCGTATTGATGCATTTGTAGGAAGAGTTTTGGTGTTTCCAAAGGGAGGGTTTCCTCGTCTCCAAGAGATCGTGCTGTATAGATTGAGCACCATGGAGCAGTGGGAAGTGGGAGAGGGAGCAATGCCTCTCCTTCGGGACCTAAGACTTTGGGACTGCAAAAACATGAGAATGCTACCAGAGGGACTTGTAAGATTGACTGAGCTCAAACAAATTGAAATAAGCGGAATGGAAATCATAGAGAGAAGGGTCGACAAACATACTGGAGAAGATTATCACAAGATCAAGCATGTTCCTTGCATTGAAGTAAATTGAATGAAAGACGATGACAATATCTGACGACACCCAAAAAATTAATCAGGACAAACAAGTCATGCAAGAAGCTGAAGGTACTCTTACTTGGTCGCAGACAAGTCAAGATAATGTAAGCTTGTTTTATGTTATATCTGTGATTCTTGGGCTGAGGTAAGCCAAGATATCTATCACTTGCTCGGTGATACCGTGTGTTAGAACATAATTCATTTATAAATCAAACTGAATGAATTCAAATGGTACCATTTAGATTACAGATAGGCAAACTCACTTCTTCACGAGATATCTTTAGATGAACATGGACGAACCACTTAGTGACAGTAAAACAGATGTCCTCTCCATCTCATCTTGCATGAGCTAATGACAACTGAGAAAAGAGTTCTATTTTGTGTCAACTCTTGCAAGACAAAATTCGCATCAAGCCTTCAAGCCTTCAACACCAGTGGGTCTCTCCATGAGAGTTCTCTCTTACTAATCTGCTTTGAGCTGTTTCCAAGATCTCTACAAATTGCTAACTTGTCATTTGAGCCGCCTCCAGTCATAGGCACTCTTTTGAGTCTCTACATTTGCATGTGATACTGCTCCAACTGAAATTAATAACTGACTTAATATTGCAAGTCGACAAAAGATGAAACTGTGTAAGTTGTTGGGTACGGTGACAATACCTTAAAGGATACTTCATTCGCACCAAGAGTTGTAGAAGTGATAGCATTTGTAGCTTCCATTGTCATCATGTTTTGAGAGGAGACTTCCCTTGGGATGAACCACTACAAGAATAATGCTTTTTAAGAGCACACATAATCGCCCTTATGGATTTGGCTGGCTTTTTCTGAGACCTCTTTTTAAATTGATACCGAGATGCATTTGCATACAAGTTGTAGTTACTTGTTGTGCGTGCAACTTCAGATACTTTGGGTTTCTTTTCTGTAGGAGGTTTGATGACTGGAGTTTCAAGTTGTAGTTTCTTTGATGATATGGTTTGCAAAAGGTCTCAAGTTTTCTTCTCAAAATCTAGGATGTGACATTCAAACCAGGAAATTATCTTTCTGAAACAGATAAAAAATAATTCAACCACGGACGATTCATGTTGAAACAAAATGTAATACCTGACTTCAGCCAAGAGTTTACGGTTCCTTAGTCTTGCCTCCAGCAATCTCCTCTTCTTGTCTTATGTTTCCTGCCAATGAAAACAGTTCAGAATCCTCAAAAATTGTTGAATGAGGCAATAAGAGTACCTATTCAAAGCAAACACAAAACGGTTTGAGAATTTAGCACTTTTTCATCTAGTAGCATAAAATTTACAATGCAAACATAATGATTTTCATGTTAATACAGAGATATTTGAAGCTGCAAAAAGATATCAATCCGAGACTGACCAAAAGATCTCACTAATCCGTGTGGTATGGCAAATTCCACTAGATAAATCGATCAAACCATTAAAAAAAAGTACATAAGATCACACTTTGGATCGAATAGAAACCAATTCAATTCAGGAGGACAAAGGCAAATTGTATGGTTTGATATAATGCAAAACGGGAAAAAAAACATCAAGGTGATAATTTCAAGGCAATGCAGATATGAAAAATGCCTCTTTTGTACTTAGGTGACTCACCTTCATCGTCTTTATTTGTGTGTTTTCTATTTTTTTTTAGTTCATACGGTTTAAAATTCATATTTAGAAAACATTCATCAAGTGGTATCAAACAGGCCGTTTCATCAATCTTATAGTGATAAAGTTAGGATAGACTTTGTTATCGAGTTTCTTGTTTTTTTTCGCAAAGAACAGTGGTAATTGCTGATGTTTTTGAGGATAACCGTCGCATGTAATCTGAAAAGGACAAACTGCATCATTGTTATTGAGTTTCTCATGTCTTTTAGCAAAGAACACGAAAAACAGCGGCAATTGCTGCTGTTTTTGAGGATAACCGACACGTTTAATCTGAAAAGGAAAAACTGCATAAACATCATTTGATTGCTGTGACCTTGCAATCGACTGTTGTGCGTAAACTCGGGCACAAAAGGTTTCATAATCGATCAGAGCACTTGACAAATTGCATCAATTAACTGCCATACAATGTCAATCAACTGCTATGGCCAAAGTTGCGTACACAAGGTCTGCGAATGGACTAGTGAGTTTGATTGCTTCTAGCAATTGACTGATGTCAAACATCAATTGACTATGGGTCAAATGTTCTGACACAGAAGAGTTTTTAATCGATTGGTCGGTTCGACTACAACCATCAATAGATTGTTGTTCTATAACAATCGACTACTGGCCTTGAAGTCAAGCACATAATATTTTTTAATTGATTGGTCAGTTTGACTAAAGTCAATGACTAGTGCTACCACTACGGAGCATACGGCTGAATTTGAAAATGGGGAGCGACCAAATCACATGATTCTAAGCACAATGAATTTTTCAATTCTAAAACCAATTATAGACTCAATAACTGAAGGGGAACATGCCAGAACTTTCCTAAAGCAACTTGCAAACTAATAATCGTTTTCTGTGTCATGCTACGGTTGCAATTTAATTACCAAACTCCGCTACACTACTATAGCATAGAGGCATGACCCGGATGTCTCTCGAAGAACATGATGGTGAATATCAATTTCTAGACAAAGTTTCAGTGGGGTTTTGGGGTTTCAACTAAATCCTAAGATCAAGTCAAGTGAACAATTGCAATTAATGAAAACCTACGCACCTAACCAAGATCTTAACAAAGGATATGAAACTAATCTATGATCACAATGAAATCAATAGAAAAATGATCCACAAGCAACTAACAAGATCAACTAATCTTAGGTGGCGTTTGGTTTAGGAGTATGCAACTTCTAACCAATCAGACGATATATTCGTCGTGTAGATGGTGGTCTTCAAGGTCACAATTTGGCCAAGATAGTAATCTTGTGAAGTTTCTCAACGCCAAAATAGTCGAGGATGTGGACGTAGAGGACATTTTTTGAGAGATGAGAGGACATTTTTAAAAGAGGAAGATGTGGACGGATGGTGATCTTCAAAGGCATTTTTGGAATTTTAGTTTATTCTCATTCCAAAATATCAAACTAACTACATACTATATCGAAATAATGATACTCATTCCCTTTCCAGTCTACTATCAAACTCATTCCAATTCTTATTCCTCCAATACAAAACAAACACCACCTTATCCTCTATTGCCACATCAATTTTTCTAGAAGACAATAAACAACCAATTTATCATTGTTAGTTAATTATATTTGATTTGTTATATGAATCCTGATTAAAAATAGGTTTTATTCCTATTTGAATTATTTCTAGTATAAAATTCTAACTAAATAAATTAATAAGTCATACAATTCAATCCATCAAATTATCTTGGCAAAGATAAAACTAGTGCTGAATTATTTACTTCGATCATATCAGATTTTCTAATACTTTATTCATAAATCAATGAGAAACTCCATGAACAATATTCTGTATTTCAACTAATCCACCTAGAAAGAATTGGCCATAATTAAAATGTGTTGAATCTTGATTACAGTTGCTATAGAACTTCAATCTCTTCTACCAAATATGTTGAACTTGGAAGATTAATTTCTGCACTGTATTTGCAAAAACAGATAGATTTAAATGCAGTTTCATCAGATCTTGACTTCCTAGTTCAATCAATGTATTTCAACCCAAGGAACATGTTTAATCTTGTAAGTTGCGAAAGCTATTGGACTGCAATAGCTAAAGCTGCCTGATCAGATCTCAATATTTGTCTCAAGTTCAACATCCGAAGATGAGTCATCTTCTTCAAGCACCATCCATTTACCTACCGACCACTGCAAACCATCCGTAGTGTCTAGATATCAATGAGCCGTACAACATCAAATCCCGGTGAAGTGTTATTCATGATGATAGTGCACAATCAACTTAGAGTGACTAAATTTATGCAAAATTATTATGAAAGTACATAAAGAAGAAGATCAAGTTAATTTTATTGTAAATAGTACACAATATACAAAAGGGTACTACCTAACATATGGTATATATTCGAAATGAACCACTTTCATCAAGAGTTTTTCTTGCCCCAAATCCGAAAAGAATGAAATATAAAGAAAGATAGGAGGCTGCAAGAAAAATGTCGAGCAGCCATTTGCGGTGCACCAAGCTTGTTGGACAATTATAAGAGGTCTAGGCGACATTGGTTCATGGATAAATGCAATGAAATCATGTATACATGTATTATTTTACACAACATGATTGTGGAAGACAAAAGTAATACAATATCGATTTGGAATCGCGAAGAACAAGATACTATCACAACGAATTAGGGCTCAACCATCAAATTTGCTGAATACATTCAAAAACTTCTGAGTTACTTGATATTTAGGTGCATCATTAATTTCATCATGATTTAGTTGAACACATCTGGAAAACATATCATCTATGAAATATTTAATTATTTCAATTTCAAATTTATGAAACATTTGTATTTGTATATTGTTCTATTTTGTTTTAAATTTATACATCCTATATAGTCCAATATATATATAAAAAAAGGGCAGCCCGGTGCACAAAGCTCCCGTTATGCGGGGTCTCGGGAAAAGATCCATTGTACGCAGCTTTACCTTGCTTTTTTGTAAGAGACTGTTTCTAGGATTCGAACTCATGACCTTTTAGTCACATGACAATAATTTTACTGTTGCGCCAAGACTCCCCTTCAATTGAAAAATATAATTAATTTTATTTAAATGTAAAATTAGATGTAAATTAATAAAATGAAAATGAGACCCATGAATATTTAGTTGATGAGATATTTGATTGTGAAATTTTAGATATTTGGGAGTGGAATATTTGATGAGTGGGGATTATAAAAATTTAGTTTGTAGAATATTTGATTGTAGAATTTGGAACATTTGAGGAGTGAGATATTTAATTGATGATATAGACATAGGGATCACAAATATTTAGGAGAAATGTTTGCTCTTATTGTGAAAGCTCTAATATCCCAATCTCCACCCCTTCTAGTGGTGAAGATTTGGGATTTGAAAATATTTGAAAAAATATTCTCTCCAAATATTCCCATTGTGGATGTTCTGATGTTTGCTTGAGTAAAAGCAAGCCTCTCAACCAATGAAATAAGGTTAGCAAATGCAAACTTAACTAGCAATAACTCCTAGATGTACCCTACCCAAAAAAAAAAAAAAATCACCTCAACAATTGTGCTCACCTTTTGAGGTTCTCTGTAAGAAGGATACCACACCTTGACAATTGCAGGGTAAAGAGGGGATATGATAGGCTGCACATTTAAGGGATAAACTAATCACTCATCTCTCCTCTATTTTTGTATATTTGTGATGATTGCTTAGAAAAACTATTATGTGGCTATCTTCGGTACTTTCTCCTACTTTTATCATCTCCACTATTTTTTGCCCATGTAATCGGTTAATACTATGACTGGACTCCCAGTTAAATAATTCAAACAATAGTACACCAAAAAGCTTGACTTGGCATATCAAGAAATTAAACAAACTGTCATGATTTTTGGATGAATTAAATTGTTTAAATCATTCCTTTTAAATTGAGAAAGTTGCATCAACACAACTTACCATTCTAAAAGTTGTAATTCTAATGCCACAAGTTTTTTTTTTATTTGCATAGTCATTTTTAAGATTAAAAAAAAAAATCTCCAACTGATTTCAAATAACATCAACGTCCAAGAACCTCTTGTTTTCAAATTTGTTAGTGCTTACAACCAATCAGCTCAGGAAAACTCTTTGAACTTTCACACCAGTAACATTCCAACAGAAAGTTGGCAGAGGAATAAATCAAAATTTACTCTTATCATAACCAAAGCACATTTAAGTGCATATCAGCAAATATGATATGTTATGGTTTACATTCCAAATATTCTATCTTCCTACTTGTCTACAATAGCAAATCAATGATTTTGAGTCATTCATATCAAGGAAGAGGCCAAGGTCATCATTAAGAGAAACAAGTTACACACACCTTCATATAATATCTATAGGTAAAGGTTAAACGTGACTAATCCTTTACTTCTTTCAATTAGTTTATTAATGATAAGGAAAGAAATAATCACACCAAAATCTCATAAAGATAAGGTAATCACATGCTACAATCAAGGGATTGAGAATCATTCTAATCACGGAAATATTATCGAATATTTACTCATATTAATTATGCTACAATCAAGGGATAGAGAATCATTCTTTTCGAAGTAAACTATGTATAAATATTATCTAAATTATTCACAATAATGTATCGAATCAAGAAACCATTTTAGCTTATCTTATTCCTCCTTATACTCATCTTCATCTTCTTTCTTGGTATTAGAGCGCGTAAGGGAAACTGCCAAATTTCAATTTTGTATGGCGACATAGCAAACCCTCCTCTCTGGCCAAACCGTATCAACAAAGCTCGACCAGAATAACTACGTGCTGTGGAAATCACAGATACTCCCTATGCTAAAGGGGTATCACTTGTACCAATTTGTTAATGGTGCATAAACAACGTCATATGAAATTATTGCTAACATATTGTGTTGTAAAGGACCAGTATACAAAGATGGAACTCCTTCGGGGATTTCTTAAAGGCGGGCTTTATTGTCTTCATCAGCACAGCGTGCCCCACAAACAAGCCTTTGTTGGTACACGGTGCTCCACTACCATCTGGCATCAAGGCTTAGGCCATCCATCCACAACCATGGCCTCTTATATTATTTTGCATTTTCAGTTGTCTGTGTTAGACAATAAGACTGTTTCTTCTTATGATGCATGTCATTTAGGCAAGGTCCGTAAACTGCCTTTTGAACTATCTATGACTAGATCTACTGCACCTTTAGATTTGATTCACTCTGATGTTTGAGAACCTGCCCCAATACTCTCTAAATTTGACTATCGCTATTTTGTACACTTTGTTGATGATTTCAGTCACTACACTTGGCTATATCCTATCAAACACAAGTCAGATGTGATTCACATTTTTACTCAATTCAAAGCTTTGGTTGAGATTTAGTTCAATTGTCGAATCAAAAGATTATAAACTGATTGGGGAGGTGAGTTTTAATCTCTCAGTAACTTGACTGCACTTCATGGTATTCAGCATCGGCTGTCATGTCCTCATACCAGCGAACAAAATGGCATTGTCGAACATAAAATTTAACACCTCACAGAGACATGTCTCGTCATGCTTGCTCATGCATCTATGCCCCTCTGCTAATGGGATGGAGCCTTCTTGACTGCTACCTACCTTATCAATCATCTACCTACGCCAGTTCTTGCTCGAAGATCTCCGTTTGAGGTATTATTTGATTAATCACCAAACTACAACTTTATTAAAGTGTTTCGGTGTGCATGCTTACACGATCATACAACCAACATAAGTTTGACTTCCGCTCAGTCAAATGTGTATTTCTTGAGTATAGCTCTTCTTATAAGGGTTATAAGTGCCTTCATATGTTAACAGGATGGATATTCATCTCTCGTCATGTTCAATTCGACGAGATGAGTTTTCCTTTCATTGCATCATCATCATCACCGCCTTATCAGGTTATCTCCTCCCCTTTTCTAGTATCTGTTCCTCCTGATCTACAGGTTGCTGCACAATCTCCTTCAGGATCACAAAGTGCACCACAATGTCCAGTCACTGATCTTCCCAATTTTAGTGAATTGCCATCCTCGGTGGATCCCGATATCAATGCGTCTATCTCCTCATTGGCTCCACCTAACTCAACTCCAGATGACTCTTCTCTACCTCACGGGTCTCCACTTCGAGCTCTTGCTTGCTCTGTTCATCCTATGTGCACTCGTGTTAAGACTCGAGGTGGTCATCTAGTCAAGACTGACTCCCTAGAACCCACCTACTTCACCACTGCCAACAAAGACCCAGCTTGACGGTCTTCTATGACATCTGAATACAATGCCCTTCTTCAGAACCACATATGGTCACTAGTTCTACGCTCAACTCACCAAAATATCGTGGGATGCAAATAGGTATTCAAAATTAAACGCAAAGCAGATGATTCTATTGACAGGTACAAAGCTCGTCTTGTTGCTAAAGGCTTTCACCAACAACCTGGTATTGACTATGCAGAGACATTTAGTCCGATTGTCAAATCCACAACCATCCGGACTATTCTCTCTGTCTCCATCACCCATGGATGACCCATACACCATCTAGATGTCAGCAACGCTTTTCATGGTACTCTTCATGAGGAGGTTTATATGACTCAACCTCTTTAGTCATCCTGACCAACCTGACCATGTCTGCCGACTACACAAAGCCATCTACGGTCTCAAGCAGGTCCCTCGAGCATGGCATGCCACCCTACGTGCTTCCTTACTCACTAGGGTTTACTGAGTCCAGGTCAGATACGTCGCTCTTCCTCTTTCACTCTGCACAAATCACGACAAACCTCTTGGTTTATGTGGATGACATCATCTTTACCAGCAGCTCTTCCTCCTTTATTTCATCTACAACTACTCATCTAGACACCTCTTTTCCTCTCAAGGATTTGGGCGAGCTACACTACTTCCTTGGTATTGAGGCTACTCGCACAGCAACTGACCTCTTCCTATGCCAGTCCAAATATATTAATGACATTCTCTCTCAAACAAACATGCATCAGGCTAAACCACTCAACAACCCTATTTCTGGAGCATAGTTATCAAAAGCGCTCGCTTCGCTCGCTTAAGTGCAAAGCGAAGCGAGGCACAGCCCTTGCGCTTCCGAGAACTTGGAAGCGCAACAGGTTTAAGAAGTGCGAGCGTTCGCACAGAAGCGAGCGAAGCACAGCGACCCTAAAAGATTCCTTTTTTGTTTTAAATTTTATTTAAAGCCCTAATTAATCTCTTTAAACCTGTCTCTTCGTCTCCCGCTGGTGTTCGTTGCGTCTGCCGCTGTTGCAACTAGACGAATCTGTCGTGGCTGCTTCTTCACGTGTGCTGCTGCTTTTTCACGCGGCGCCTGCAAGTAAGTTTTCAATTTCTGTTACTTAAATTCAGTTTGAAGCATCCTGGACATTCTGCGATCGCCTCCGACGGCATCGCGTGATGCCTCCGGTGGTGTCAGAGGCGTCGCGGGAGGCCTCCGACGCCTCCAGCGGCGTTGCGAGACGACCCCGACGCCTCCAGCGGCGTTACGGGAGGGACCCGACGCCTCTAGCGGCGTCGCGGGAGTTCTCCGACGCCGGAGGCTTCCCGCGACGCCTCCGGCGACATCGGTGGCCTCCGGCGACGGCTCTGATGGTGTCGCGAGCATCGCGATGGCCGTGGTCGCGACTCACGTGAAACGGTGAAAGGAGAAAAAGTTTGATTTTATTAAATCAAATTTAAATATATAAACAAAATTTAAAATATAATAAAATTGATAAAGTTTATTAATTCTTATAAATTAAATTTAAAGATATAAAAAAATAAATTAAAATTTTAAAAAACTTAATAAATTGCATTAATTTATATAATCAGATTTAAATATATACAAATTATTTAAAATAAACAAAAATCTAATAAATATTATTAATTCTAATTTCTAAATCAGATTTAATTATTTAAATTTTAATTAAATGTATCAAAAATATTTAAAAAATCTAATAATCTTATTAATTTTAACTAGATTTAATTATTTAAATTTTAAACATAATATTTTAAAAAAAATCTAATAAACTTTATTAATTATAAATCAGATTTAATTATTTAAACATATAAAAAATATATTTAAAATAAAAAAACTAATAAATTCTATTAATACATATAAATCAGATTTAAATATATAATATATATATATATATATATATATATATATATATATATATATATATATAATAAAAATCTAATAAATATTATTAGCACATATACATCAGATTTTATCATTTAAATATATAAAAAATATATGTAAAATAAAAAAAAATCTAATAAATTTTATTAATACATATAAATCAGATTTAAATATATAAAAATATATATATTTAAAATTAAAAATTGTAATTAATTTGTATAAATCAGATTTATATTTTGATATTTTTTTACTCTTTTATATTTTTTTTTACTTATTGATTGTTTATTACTAATTGCAGCGCTCTTGACTCTTGATTCTTGAGTTAACCATGTCAAATATAACAATTTCATTCACTCGAAAAGATATTGCTTGGAATTATGCAACATGTTCAGATCCTAAAAATCCAAATGTTGTCAGTTGTATTTTTTGTGATAAAATAACAAACGGTGGAATTTATCGACACAAGTTACATTTAGTTGGGGGCAATAGAAATGTGAAAGCTTGTCCGAAATGTCCCGAGCATGTTAAAGAAGAAATTAGAGAGTTTATGCAAAAAAAGAATAATTTGAAGAATCAAATGGATGAAATTCCTCATTCTGATGATGTTGATAATTTGGAAGATTTGGAAGAAGATGAAGAAGATGATCATCAAACTAAAGTGAAAGGGAAACGATCAATATCATATTCAAGCAACCATCCTACGACCCAAGGTAAAAAGTGTAAACAAACTGGGCCTATTAATCTTTATTTTATGAAAGATGTCGATGAAATTGTCAAACAAAGACGTGCAAAAAGCAAAGGACAATTTGATGAAAATAAAAAGAAGTTAAGAGATATTGCAGTTGAGAAATTTGCAAGATGGATGTATGATGCTGGAATTCCCTTCAATACTGTTAAATATGATTCTTTTAAGCCTTGTATTGAAGCTATTGAACAATTTAGATCTGGGATGAAACCTCCATCATATCATGAAGTGAGGGTTAAGTATTTGAAGAAGGAGTTGGCAAATACGAACTCACTTCTCAAATCCCATGAAGAAGATCATGCTAAGTTTGGGTGCACAATCATGGCAGATGGATGGACAGATAAAAAGGGTAGGACTCTTATAAATTTTTTGGTGAATGGTCCCAAAGGAAGTGTATTTGTCGAATCAGTTGATGCTTCAGGCTATTCTCACACAGTAGACAAAATGTTTGAGTTGCTTTCTAAATTTGTGTATCGCATTGGAGAAAAAAATGTGGTTCAGATTGTAACAGATAATGCAAGCTGCAATGTCAGTGCAGGTAATATTTTAAATTTTTGTTAAATATTAGCCTGTTATTTCCAAGTTCCAATTAATAATTGAATTATATTTTTATTTTTTTTGATTAAATGTTTTTGTTTTTTTAGGTCGTCTTTTGGAAAACTGATTTCCACACTTATACTGGACTCCCTGTGCAGCTCATTGTTTAGATTTATTGCTTGAGGATATATTCAAAATTCCTCATCTCAGAAAATTACATGAACGAACATTGATGGTGAATGGTTATATTTACAACAGACCACAAGTATTGAGCATGATGAGAAAGTTTACTGGACAAAGAGACATGGTAGGAACCGCAAAGACACGTTTCACAACCGTTTTTTTGACTTTAAAGCGGTTTCATGTACAACAAGCAAATCTGAGAAAGATGTTTACATCTGAAAAGTGGGCAAATAGTCGATTTTCTAAAGAGGCCGCAGGAAAACGTGTAGCAGAAGTGATATTGATGCTTTCTTTTTGGAAAAATATGGTTTTTGCATTAAAAGTTGGTGGTCCATTGGTGAAAGTATTACGGCTGGTAGACGGTGAAAAACGATCTCCTATGGGTTATATTTATGAGGCAATGGGCAGGGCCAAAGAAGCTATCGCTGCGTAATTTAACAATAATGAAGAGAAATATCGTAGCATTTTTGAATTCATTGACAAAAGATGGAACATTCAACTGCATTGACCTTTGCACGCAGCCGGATATTTCTTGAATCCAGAGTGTTTTTACTCAAACCCTGATATAGAAAATGATACAGAAGTGATGGAGGGTTTGTACAAGTGCATATTTAGATTGGTGAGAGGTGAGGATTTACAAGATAAGATCACGAATCAATTGGAAAAATACAGGAAAGCAGAAGGACTTTTTGGTTTGCCAATGGCTATCCGACAAAGAACTTTAAAATCGGCAGGTAAATTTATAAATAATATATTATGCAATATTAATATTGGATGATAATAAAGTTAATCTTATAATTTATATGTTTTTGTTTTTCAAGCTGATTGGTGATCTTCTTATGGTGCATCAACGCCTGAATTAAAAACATTTGCAATGAAGATTTTAAACCTCACATGTTCTTCTTCAGACTGTGAACGTAATTGGAGTGTTTTTGAACATGTAAGTTGGATTTTTTTTAATACGTATTAAAATTTATATTATGAACTTAACCTTTTACTTTTTATTTTTTTTGTAGATACATTCTAAGAAAATAAATAGGTTGTCTCAACAACGATTGAATGATTTGGTATATATCAAATACAATAGAGTTTTGAGAAGAAGATATGACATGCGAGATAAGATCGATCCTATTACTTTGTCATAGATAGATGATAGTAATGAATGGTTGTTGGGAAAATTGGATGACAGTGATAAAGACAATGATAATGATTTTGTCTTTGAAGGTGAAGATTTGCGTTGGAGTGATGTAGCACAAGCATCTGGGGTTGGTGAAAGTGCATATGACTTTCGATCTCGAAATACGTCTTCTTCAAAAGGGACATCATCATCTGCATTAGCAAAAAGAAAGCAGTCTTCAGCTCAAACTAGTCTTGTAATGAAGAAGAAATTAATCTTGATAATGAAACTGAAGAAGAAGATACTGATGTATACAAATCAAGCGATGGAGCTGATGACATAGATTTGGACAATGAAGATGAAGAAGATGATTATTTTGATATTTGATATTTGATATTTCATGTATCATATTTTCAAAGACTTTTAATTTTCAGTAATCTGCAACTTCATCAAAGAATATTTTATTTATGGTTATTTGAATTTTCAAAGACATTTTGAAAGTTTTTTTAATAGATATAATATCCCTTTTGTTTATTATGTTTTTTTTCCGTAAAGCCCGCGCTTCGCCTTGTGCTTTAAGCCCCAAGACCCTAAAGCACTTTTTTGCGCTTTGCGCTTTTGACAACTATGTCTGGAGGTTCCTCTCTATCTCAACATGATGGAGACCCACTTCCCGATCCTCATATATATCGGAGCATTGTTGGCGCCTTACAGTACTTGACACTCACTCGTCCTGAATTGACATTTACTGTCAATCGAACCTGTCAATTTATGCATAAACCCACTACGACTCACTGTATCGCGGTCAAACGAATTCTCCGATATCTTCGTCAACCCTTGTCATGGCCTCATGCTGCGCCCAACAACTCTCTCACTCTGACAGCATACTCAGATACTGATTGGGCTGCTTGTCCCGATGATTGTCGGTCCACCACTAGCTACTGTATATTCCTTGGTGACAATATCATCTCCTGGAATTCAAAGAAACAAATGTTTCCCAATCCAGTACTGAGTCCGAATATTGGGACTAGCTCATGCTACTGCAGAACTCTATTGGCTTCAATCTTTATTAGGTGAACGAGTGTCTATGCTATCTCCTCTGGTTCTTTGGTGTGACAACATTGGCGCAACTTTCCTCACTGCCAATCTCATCTTTCACGCTCGTACAAAACATATTGGCACAACTTTCCTCGCTGCCAATCCCATCTTTCACACTCATACAAAGCATATAGAGATAGATTTTCACTTTGTTCGTGAACGTGTTGCCCGCAAGACTCTCATCATCCAATATATCTTCACTCACTGGCTGACGTTCTAACGAAGTGCCTCTCTTCTCACCGGTTTGCTCTTTTACGTGACAAACTCACGGTGTGTGCTACACCGCTTCATTTGCGGGGGAATGATAAGGAAAGAAATAATCACACCAAAATCTTATAAAGATAAGACAACTATATGCTACAATCAAGGGATTGAGGATCATTCTAATCAAGGAAATATTATCGAATATTTACTCATATTAATTATGCTACAATTAAAGGACTGACAATCATTCTCTCCGATGTAAACTATATATAAATATTATCTAAATTATTCACAATAATGTATCAAATCAAAAATCATTTCAGCTTATCTTCTTCCTCCTTATACTCTTCTTCATCTTCTTTCTATTAACTTCCCTCTCATTTCTATTCCTTAAATTCACAACGTATAAACTCAAAAAACGCATGCTAATGGTCAAAGAGAAGAACTTTGGCGAAAAGAATAAGATTAGAGATCTAGAAGATTAATTGAACATGTTCTAATTAAGTCCACATACCCACCTTGTTTCCCACATCAAAATCGTAACGAAATTATCATCAAACTTCTACCTAACAGATGCATCGGATGAAAAAAAAAAATGCACGAGGCGATGAAAATTGGGAACAAGATTGCTTACGCCATTGTGCTCGTTGTAATCGAAAGCAACGGATATATCACCGACGACGACGAGAAAGGAATGAAGAAGAGCTGCGCACCACTTCCAGAGGTTTAGGGTACAGCAGTTTATACAGTAGCTATTAGGCACATCTTCACCGTCGATTTAATGAAATTCATTAAATCAACGGTTGGATGTGCATTGGATACATATCTTTAAGCGGAACTAAAGAAAGAGTTCAATTTGGACGGCGGAGATGACGCTTCGCTTTCCATTCTCTATCTGCTCGCCTCTCCCACCCAACCTCGCTTCGTCCCTCCGCCGCCGTTTCTCCGCCTCTACTCCGCCCGCTGCCACCGCCCTTTCCTTCTCTCCGCCGCCGCCATCCCCCACAGCCGAGCATCTAAACCCGCTCTTCCTCCGTCCCCTGTCCTTCACTGCCTCCCGCTCCGACCTCCTCGACTTCCGCCGCTGGGCCGAATCCCTCGCCCTCGCCGCCGCCCCCCGCCTCAGCTCCGACGGAGGACCAGGGGAAGACCTCCTCCGCCGCGAACTCGCGTGGATGCTCGAGGATGCCGCAGCTGACCCCGGCGTCGGCGCGGTCCGGCTCCGGGTCGAGCTGGAGGAGCTCTACCGCCTGTGGAGGGAGAGGATCGAGGAGAGGCGGCCGCTTCAGTACATCGTCGGGTGCGAGCACTGGCGGGACTTGGTCTTGGCGGTGAAAGATGGGGTTTTGATACCGAGGCCGGAGACGGAGATGGTGGTGGATCTGGTCGCCGAGGTGGAGGGCTTCGAGCAGGGCTTGTGGGCCGACCTGGGCACCGGGAGCGGAGCCATTTCTGTCGGAATTGGGAGGATGTTGCGGGAGGGAGGGAGAGTCTTCGCCACGGATCTGAGTCCTATTGCGTTGGGGATAGCAAGGCTCAATGTGGAGAGGTATGGATTAAAGGTTAGTTTGATTCTTCTATCGATCCATCAATTCTTCGTCTTCTTCTTCTTCTTCATCTTCTTCTTTTCATGTAGGATAAAATTGAGTTAAGGCAAGGTTCCTGGTTTGAACCTCTGCGAGATGTCGAAGGCAAACTTACAGGTCTGGTCAGCAACCCTCCATACATTCCCAGTGGCAATATTCCCGGTCTACAAGCAGAAGTTTGTCAGCATGAGCCAGAGCTTGCCCTAGACGGAGGTGCAGATGGCACGGACCATCTCCTTCATCTGTGCCAGGGCTCTGCTTCTGCACTCAGATCCGGTGGCTTCTTTGCTTTCGAGGCAAGTTTATGCTTCCCTTTAATCGCAACTCATCTGCATTGCTGATTTCCCCAAGTTGATTGCAGACGAATGGCGACGAGCAAACGAAGTTAATTGCGAATTTGATGACGACGAGGTGGGCGAAGCTCTTCCACAGCGTGAAGATCGTGCCGGACTTTGCAGGGATCGAGAGGTTTGTGACTGGATTTCGCAGATGAGCGCAGTTCTTCGAATTCGCAGCCTCCGGCACTGCGTGAAGAAGAAGCCTGATAGAATAATCATCGATGTCGTTCCAATAGCGTTGTGAATCAATCTATCTCGATATTTAATTTGTGTTTTTTTTTAAAAAAAAAACTAATTAGATTTTAGCACGTATCTTAATGCTGATGTTCTTAATCAACAAAACTCGCTGCTTTTATTTCAAACATACCAAATTAAGCCGTTGGAGTGGGGTCCACGGAAGAAGTAGAAAGTCTAAATGTACTCCGGCCATCCACCCACGTTATTGCCGTCGAAGCTTTGAACCTTCTGGAGTGGGTCCTCCGTTTCCCATTGGCACACGTGTATATGGCAATATCTCTCGCTTTTTTTTTTTTGCAATATAATGCACTTTCCTGCGCGGCGGCTGTGTGCGCGAGTGAGCCAGTGTCGGAGGCCGTTCGATCATTGGGAACCAAAACCCTAGCCATCTCCTGCTCTGCTGCTCCCGATCTCAGATTTAGATCGCTCGATCGCTCTGCTCGGGAGAAGGGAAGAGATGAACATTTTCAAGAAGAAGACTTCTCCCAAAGGCAAGGATTAACAATACTTTCTTGATCTGTAATTGCATACACCTCCCCGTTTCGCTTGATTCCATGTGTTTCGGTTTGTTTTGATCTGATAGTGGCGTGATGCATTTCCTCTTCGTCATAAAAAGAATGAATTTGCTATCGCATTTGTTTTTCACACCCAAGTTGTGCCGATAGGCACTCTAATTTGCACTCCTATGCTATGTTTGGGGATCGGGATGGTGGTGTGCGATCAAAAGTAAATGACGTGTTCTTGTTGTTTCCGTTTTATTTTATTTGCTGTTTTTCTCTTTGATATTACTTCGGTGCATGGGAAAATTTTGGACCTTCCTCTTTAATCGTGCCTATTTTCTTCATCGCAGATGCTCTCAGAACGAGTAAAAGAGAAATGGCAGTCGCCACAAGAGGTATACCGTGTTATTTAGATTATTAAGGTTTTATTCCGGGAGTTTTTAACTGTGTTTGCTCATCATTGGAAAAGGTTGTTATTTGCGTTGTATCTTAGGTTAGATCAGAACTCAGAGTCAGGAAGTTTGTGTCCAGCACATTTACATTAATGTTTCTGCAAATTATGAGTTTCTATAAGAACAAATGTTAGTGGTGATTCTGATCCTATTATCTTGTTTTCAGGTGTTGAACGAGAGATTGCTTCCCTGCAGTTAGAGGTTTTGGTGTTCATCAGTACAACACACTTAAATTAATTAACTTTTTTTATTTCCTTTGTCATACTAATTGTTACTTACAAATGAATGAAAACAGGAGAGAAAACTAGTTGCAGAAATCAAGAAGACTGCGCAAACTGGGAATGAGGAAAGTTTTGTTTTGCACTTGTTTTTTTGTTCATTGTTATGACATTTTTTTTGTTCCAACAATGTTCTTCATTGTTCAGGAATGCACTCATCATTATAGAGTTCTATAATAAGTTATAACATGATCTTCTTGTCGTGCATGTACTTTTCTGCACCTAATGAATATTACACAACTTGCTTTGGCATTTACTCTTTCAGGCTGCCACCCGGATTTTAGCTCGTCAGCTTGTTCGTCTAAGGCAGCAAATTACTAATCTGCAAGGCAGTCGTGCTCAGATAAGAGGCATAGCAACACACACTCAGGTCAAGAAGTTTTGATCAACTTGAGTTATGGAAATGTTATTGCTCGGATTTGGATTTGAATGTGGAAAATTGATATTTAACCTTTTCAGGCAATGTATGCAAGCACCTCAATTTCCACAGGAATGAAAGGTGCAAGCAAGGCAATGGCTGCTATGAACAAGGTGATGAGAAATTTAGGTTGAAGGAAAAAACTGTTACTTAGATGTTGGCCCAGTTATTCTGACACACTGGCATGCAAATTATACTTTTCAGCAAATGGAACCAGGGAAGCAGGCAAAACTCATGAAAGAATTCCAGAAGCAATCCTCACAGATGGACATGACAGTATTGTTCCTGAACTCTAGTCCCTTGAGCTTTCAACTTTTACATTCATAATAATTTTGGTGTTAAAAGATGAATTTGTTTTGTTTAACGATTAGATTCATTAAATCCATGTTGTCAAACTAGTCACCAGCTGTAGGATTGGTTTGCAACTTCAGTTGATTGTGTTCCAATGAATATATTTGCTGAACTATATGTGACTCTAGGAGTTGCTCAGTAAAAATAGCTGAAAAAAATGAGCATCTTTTTTTGGTTTGTGGGATTTCGATACCTATTAGTAGGTCTATACTTAGAGAATTATTCTGTCAATATCTTGGGTCCACATTTTTCTTTCTTCCTTTTTATTTTATGCATTAGCAACATTGGAGTAATATATATCTGATTATCCCAATTTCATCTGTCCTAAATTATTTCCCCTTGGATAGGCGGTAATTGGTCCCTCCTGCAATATACTACTCCCAAAGTTTCCCACACTAACAAAATGAAAATGCAAAATATAGGTGCAGAAATCAGGGTTGGTCATTTTCTTTTTTGGCTCAAACCATGATCAAACTTAACGAAAAATTATGTTTGGTTGAGTTTTGGACCAAATTGGTTCATTTTGGTTTAAATTGATAGAAATAAAGTTTTTTTGGTTTCATTTGTAAACCAAAGAAAGCATCAAAATTATGCCTTGTAAATACTAATATCTATACATATATTTGTCATTTTTTAATTTTATTTTGAATAAATATAGAGAATTTATCTGTAAATTTTACAATACCGTAACTCAATTTAATGCATTTTAAGGTTATAATTTATTTCCATGTGTTATATGCATGTGTTTGATTCCCATGAGTTAAATTTTTTACTCAAACTTGGCCAGCTTGAAATGATGTCAGAGACCATTGATGAAACTTTGGACAAAGATGAAGCAGAAGAAGAAACAGAAGAGTTGACGAACCAGGTAAATACAATTTTTGCTTAGTTATAGCATAGATGCATAGCCAGCTAAAATTGATGGCAACTTCTTGGAGGACCAAAACTATCTTCTTTGGATTTCAGTTTCTTTTTTATAATTCGCATTTCACTTGGTACTTATTCCATGCTCCCATCATTTAATGCTTCTAGGTGCTTGATGAAATTGGTGTTGATGTTGCTTCACAGGTACACCTTTAGCATGCCTGTGTAGTCTGCTATTTTAAATATTAACTTCATACTCATCATCCTGGATTTATTTAATTATTCAATGCTAGCTCAACATCTGTTCTTTGGCATTTATTTTCCAGCTATCTTCGGCTCCCAAAGGCCGGATTGCCGTCAACAGCAAGAGAGCTGATGCTGTCACAAGGTATTTTATATGGTTGTTAGTGAACAACCCCATTACATTACAACTTCAATTATGCTATTCTGTTTGTAGATGATTTTCACTTTTATGCATTGTAGTCAAGATTAGAGACAAACTGTTGCAAATCACAATAATGATCTATATAGTAATTCTACTACATGGTTGCTGTCTCTAATAATACCTCAATTTCCTACTGCAGTATTGTCATTTGATTAGTCGTTACAGTTTATCAGTTCATAATCCCAAGCTATGTTAGTCCTAAATATATTTAGATCTGGTTGTATGGTTCTTATCCTCCTATTGAACTCTGAACCTATGCATAAAAAATGGATTGGAACCTTTTAATTCGAACTGAGAATTGACTTAGACAAACTAATTAGTAGAACTGAGGTATCATATCCAATTTTCATAATTATTTCCTTGCTCTCTTGCTCTAAGAGAAGGGGAGTCTTGGCGCAACGGTAAAATTGTTGTCATGTGACCAAAAGGTCACGGGTTAGAATCCTGGAAACAGCCTCTTGCAAATAAAAGTAGGGTAAGACAGCGTACAATAGATCCTTCCCCGGGACCCCACATGACGGGAGCTTCGTGCACCGGACTGTCTTTTTTTTTCCTCTCTTGCTCTAAGACACCGTTTTCTCTGTTAAAGAATATTTTATTCCTTTGATTTCAGGAATGTAGTTCAAGATAATTCTCATGTTGATGATCTTGAGAAGCGAATGGCATCACTGCGGCGTCTCTAGTCAGGCAAAATATATTGTTACTGGTCAGATGGGCTGATGCTTCTATGAAGCTTGCAAGAAAAGTTGTATACCTACCCTTCTGTTGGATTGGTGTTTTTTGTGAAGCCTGCAAAAGAAAGAAAAAAAAAACAAAAGTCTAATATTGTGGAAGTATTTTTGTGAAACTTTTAGTATTTTGATAGTAGATCTCGATTTATCTGTTTTTATACATTTTTCCCCCTTTTACTACTCTTGATGTCAATAATAATGGGGCAGGAGGACATCTAAGTCTCATGGTATAAAGCACATTGTAATTAGGTTACTACAGATTGAATTTCTAGTAGATAAATATTGTGTTTTGTTTATTTTATATCTTGGTAATGATTCTCAAGTAATTGTTTTATCTAATTGTTACTTTGTTATCTTTTATATTGACAATATTATGAATAATTGTATACTGATAATCTTGAGGAATATAGAGATAGAATTATCCTTGATGTTGACTTGAGATAATATATATATATATATATTGGAAAAAATCATTAGGATAAATGTAAAGATAGTTTTTTTAAAATAATAAATAAGTTTGATTATGTAAGATGGTGCAAATAGGGAGGATGAGATCTTCTGTCCTGAAAATGGTGTGTCCATGTGTCTTCTCGTCGATCGGACGAATTAAATTACATTTTAATGATGCAGTGTACATCACGAGAATGTCATAGCTGTCCAATCGACGAAGAGACACAGGGACACGTTATTTTCGGGACAAAAGATCTCATCTGACAAATAGGTCGTATCTGAGCTCTGTGGACCTGTATTTTATGTAGCTCAAATGTGATCATGCCAGTGCTAACTTGATTTGAGCCGTTCCAACTCAATCTCTCACTCATAGACCAATTTATTTTTAAAAAATATATTTTTAAAATAAAAAACATATTACATTAGCCAATCCAATAAAAATTTTCTACTGACCATTAAAATAAAGAGAAATGTTCTCAAAAATCCATCTAAGCGGCCATTCTTAAAATTGTCCGCAGCTGAAATTCGACTCTTAAAGGACCTAACCGCTGGAGGGCTTTACATTAAACCAATCAATCTTATCGTTCTTTAGAAGACTTTTATTGTTGAATTAAAGAATCTACTATAAACACAAGAGCATTGAAAACATCAAGAGCTATCACGATTAAGGCAGAGTAGATAAAAGTACATCTGTTTTTCCCCTATCAAATCTGAACAAGAGCATTTTTTTATTAATTTTAAAGCTGGAAATAACAAATGGCAAAAGCGTTTCTAAGAAGGAATCACATGGGAAATCAAAAACCAGTTTAAATCTTAAAAAAAAATTTGTTTTTATTATCAGCCTCTGATTTTAGAATTCCATCCAAAAGTTTGAAGTGATGTAGCATCTCTACTCTGTTAACATACATACAATTTCCAGAAGACCAGCATTCTGATCATCCCTGTAAAGTTCTAAAGGATACTCATTTAGTATGTGAAAAATAAATTATCGTCAATTATCTTTGCAATTTCTCGAATAAGATGAAGACAACCTCGATTGAGCTGGTTGTAAGAAATCAAACGCAGACGGCCCAACGGCTCTTCTGGTAGCTGTTGGGGAATCTGTTATCAAAGGCTCATAAACACTGCTCTTGAATTTATTCCGCGACGCCAATGAGCCAACATCCTTCTCTATTGACTTCAGCTGCGAGTCAAGGTCTCGTATCGAGAATGTGGCTACACGAGATCGCTCTGCCTGCTGAAGTATGTTAATTGCACTCGATCTGTATGTATATCTAAAGTACTTGAGAGCCAGCACGGGACCCATTCCTACCACAGTAATAAGCTGGAACCAGGGAATGTTAGCTAGCACAAGGTTGGAAATAGTAATTGCGAGGATGACAGATACTCACAAATAAAGTTATCCAGTATGATGGTTGTCTACAGAGGCGGAACATGATCGTGTACAGTCCTGCCGATGGTATGGCGCTGATCATTAAGTTGAGGCCATAGAAACACAATAAGTTGCCCCAGATAGCAAGGTGATGGAAGATGGTGAAGGAACTGGAAGATTCAACAATACATTAATTGAGAGATTGGACAAAGAATTTTGGATGAGAACTACTAGTGTGATATCGATGTAAATGCTTACTTCATTTCAATTGTCACTACAAAAGCCTGCAGCCAAATACAACCTGAGAGGGCAACCATTGATAGCTGTTCCATCTCACTTTTCTCATCAGCATATGCGTGTACCGTTATTAAGAAAACAACAAGAGCCTGATATTATGAGAATATTAGCAACTACATGAGCTAATTGTGCGAATTGCGTACCAATTAGATAATTATGACAGACCAGATGCTAATTCTATGTTAAAACGAATAGGCATGCAATTTTCCATTTCCCTTTTCTTAATGAATATTATATACATAGCAGTCTCTTGATCAGACCACCGAGGTTCGTAGACTCGAGAATGCACAGAATTGGATAAGAATTCTGAAGATTAATTTAGGAGCTACAACCTCATCTCGACTAAGAAAAAACAATAGATGTGAAGATTACACTGACTATTTCTGCAATGATGGAAGCTTATAAACAAGAAAATGTTGACATGATAGGAATGTTAAAAAAGATCTCACATCAATACAGTTTGCAGATGTGGTTGCATGAAATACAAATAGCTGTTAAAAGTTTCAGTTACGTAGAGAAAAAAAATCAACAGTTGAAGCTAAGAACATAAAATATAACATATATGGTTTAGGAACCCTAAAAGGGCAAGTCGGTACACAAAGCTCTCACCAATGTGGGGTACATAGTCTTACTTTGCTTCGTAAGATATTGTCTCTAAGACTCGAACCCGTAACCTCCAGGTCACATGGCAGCAACTCTAGTGTTGTGCCAAGGCTCCCCTTTTTGGTTTAGAAACAGTAGGACGAGGAAGAAAATTAATTTCAAATAAAAAAATTCTCATGCATAAAAACTGTATACAAGTAAACACACATATATATAAACAGTTATTTGTCTCCCGGTAGTAGACACCTGAAAATTTGAAAGTCAAAATGGCCCAATGTATATCTCGACACTTGCAACTTGTAAATTCAAAGGGATACGGTGAAGCAACAAACTAAACCACTTACATGATATAATGATCGACCAAACCATCCAGCAAATGTGCTTGGGTTTAAGAGCCTAGACATAATAAAGACAGTCACAAATAACCCAATGGAAAGCAAGAATGAGACAGGAGTTTAACTGTATTGATAGAAAAGCCTGAAGGAGCTGCTGAAAGGATTAAAGAAATTAAACCAGTTTATTTGGGCATGAACAAGTTCTGCTAACCTTCCAGCTTGACAATAAAATAAAATTTGGGGGTTCTGCATTACTGTCTTTTCTGTGAGGTCTTTGTCAAGAACAACTGTTAGAACAGGTACACTAGTGTAAAAGACGTTATAAGCCATAAGGCTAATAGAGTTGAATAAGCTGGTCCCAGAGACACCTGAGAAAAAAGAAAAGCTGCAAGCAACACAAATTACTGATGGTAGAAAAGCTTAAAAATATTTGAATAGTCAATAAGATAATTAAACTGTTACAGATTTCTTACAATATATCATAATAAAACAGAAACCGATAGCAAAGGGGACCAGAACATACAATATCTGTATAAAACATATCAGCAATGACTTGTAAAAGGAGTATTGTGAGAGAAACGCCGTTCTGTTGTAAGAGTAGCGCCCATGAACAAGAATCAACCTTTTAAGGAACCTAAATTCTGACAAACCATACCAAAGTTGCATAGTTAACATAACGTAGCAGTTCCAAGGAAGAAGTAATAAGGCAAATGCTGGCAACTTTCATGAAAAATTTCAATATGTAAAAGGAGAATACTTTGTCAACATTCAGATTTAGAGAAAGGATATATAATTGCTAATAAAATGGAGCTGTGCAACTTAGAATTAACAAGTGATCTGGATAGATATTTATCTGCTCAAAAAGAAAAAAACACAACTTGGTAAAATACCATGATGTAAACACTTACTATTGACCTGTGGCTGAAAAGTTTTCTAAACATTTCTAAAGTAAAGCCAGTTTTTGTTCTTGCCATTCTACATCTTAGGGTGCGTTTGGTTAGGGGTAATCACTCAACTTTGGTTATCGAACCAAGGTTACATTGTTTAACCCTGTTTGGTTTAGGTAATAAACGATTCCCAAGTAATCAATCACTCCCACCACATCAGCAAACGTCATCAAAACTGAGAATGGGATTACTGCCAAAATGGATGGTTTTTGATGATTCCAGGATTAATGAAAAAATGTTCCCAAAATTATCCTCTGCCTCTTCTCTGCTATTGGAAAGCGATCGGAAAAGGTATGAACCCTAATCTTCTCGCGGCCTTTATCTCGTCCCCGTTGACCCCTTGCAGCAACTCGCCAAGCAAGGCCCCTTCGACTGTGTGATCAACAAGCTCCACGACGTCGAATGGAAGGCCTAGCTTGTGGATTTTGCCGCCAAGTCCCTGGTCTCCGACAGCAGCGCCAAGTCCCTTATTTACGAATAGGGTGACCTGCTCATGTTCAAACCTCCTCTCCTACTCCAGGAGTTCGTCAATCCGGGCGGCGTCATCTTCAAGGTTTGTCACAGGAAACTTTGTGCAATGAGTGAGAAGAAAGTCCCTCCCAGACGAACCGCCTAAGCAGCACCACTCTGTCGCCTCCAACCTAAAGAGGTCAAATGGGCAGAGCTACCTCTATCGAGCTTTCTCAAGACAACAATGGGCTTGCGGTAGGCCACGAGATTGTGTCTCTTCACCTTCGACATAATTAGGGATGTTGACCCGGCACCATTACCTCATGATTGACATCAACTACCTCGCTAGCTACTCCAAGTTGCCTTATTACAAAGAATTTGTGACCGACTTCTTCTGGGACATGGTTCATCAGAAAGAGGAGTCTGCTGCCCGTTCTTCTCTCCCCGCCAAGGACTGCTGAGATCCGGTGGTTGTCAAAGCACAGCGGCGATGGCCAGCGGTTTATGAGGCAGGGAGACGGCTAACAGTTTCTAAGGTGTAGTGACGACGGGCGAAGCGAGGGTCTAGGGAGAGGAAGGGACGGACAGCGAAGGATGGTGCGGTCGACAGTTTTGAGAACATAGCGGCGACGATTGGTAGTTTCTTAGGAGCAGCGACGACGGGCGAAGCGATCAAACGATGGTTTCTGAGCACAACTGCAACGGCGGGCAAAGCGGACAAAGGACGACAAAGGTGAAGACGACGACAATGACACAGTGCAATGATGAATGAACTTTAGTTTTTTAATTTAAACTTTAGTTAATTGATTCAATCAACTCCTATAATTTAAATAGGCTTCTCACCCCAAATTATATTTTCTTATTAAAATAATTAAATCAAGGGTAATATTGCAAATGTTAAATTAGGTTATAACATTACTATGATTGAATCAAACAACATTAGGTTATGTTGTATTCCATATAATCTTGGTTATGCGATTACCTAATAATCGCATATCCAAGGTTATGCATGATAATTTGAACCAAACGCATTACTCTACCATGCAAACACTTGATGATATGTCACATCTGGTAATTCAAGATGTGGAACTCTTGGTGTTTGTGGTCTTTAAGATATGCTTATCGTCTCAAGAATTGGCATATTCAAAGTCTCTCAAACATCATAGCGACTTTCAGCCCACACATGCTCAACCCAAGCAAAAAATCTAATTCCTTCACTAACATTTCATGGGAAAATCAATGTAGTTCAAATAGCAGTTCAAATATCCCTTCGGATATGATTCACAATTGTCAGCACCTTGGTAGGATATGAAACCTTAGTAGTTCGAAATGATATGGCTAGCATCTCCATTACTAACCATGGTTACTGGATGATTAATATTCTAATGATACTAGTGGAAGTGGAAAGAAATGTTTGAATAAAATAATTGATCTACCTTGGTACTATAGATGAGCAAAACCAAGGTTTAGGATCTTATTCTGATGCCTAGTTGGGGTGGTTGGCAGTAGTGGGATTATTTCGATGCCCATATGTCACAGCGAGTTTGTGTTGACTGACATCGATCAAGGTGAGGGGGAATAAAACAAAGAAGAAAGAGGATGCAGTGAACAAATAAGGGAAGAATAAAGAGTAAGAGAACAAAGATCACCCTCAAGGAAGCAAAACAAAGAAGAGGACTACCTAGTCTAATCCATTGAACAAGTAAGCCGTAGGTTTTGGATTTATTGAAGCAGATCGACATCAGCCCTTCTTGTTCACATTGCTTATACATTCAACCTTCCTCATGAATAATGCAAACGATGAATCCCTGAAATATGGTCCCAATCATAATTTTAATGATCCCTATCATATCCACATCTTTCAACAGAGTTTCAGTATTGGAGCACTCATAGAACAGACCATCTCACCCATATAGGGCAAGATGAAACAAAATTTAAAACTATGAACAAAATAGCCACACAAAAAGTGTCAACCAAGAATGTCATGGAGGATAAACTATAAAAATTTCTCAAATAATTGGAATCAGTAAAATACAAATAAATAGAAAGAGAATTAAACTAGCAACTCACTTCCAATGCTATAATCAGCTGCCCTTGCAGCTTGCAGCCCTTCACGACCACTAATCCCGACGCCAATATCAGCATTTTGTATCATCCTCACATCATTTCCACCATCACCAATTGCTAGAGTCCGGTAATCACATGACTTAAGCAGCTCAACAAGCTTTAAGAAATAGGAATGAACTTTTATCATTTAGGTGTAAGCCAGAGATTTGGTCAGTTTACAAGTGACTAAATAGAACACTCCAGTAATATTCAACAAAGAAATCACTAATGATTCTTTTTAACTGCATTTAGGATTGATTTAACTAGTTTTAGAGTCAGAATGCTTTCTCCAACTTGCAAACCATTAGGCTTGACCAAACTTTTATTTAAACTCATCAGCTTGTTAGGAAAAAAATTCATTGTTAAAATCAAAATCTCAGAATGAGTTCACAATTTTTTTCAATGAAAATGAGATGATTTCTGAGTCTGTAGGAGTTACATCAAGAATTTACTACAGATTTACTATGACAGACTTAAGAACATATATAGAGATTAACCAATTAAATAGGTGTGATGACTGGACGTGATCACAAAGCAATCAGTTGTATTTGGGAGTAAAGATTGTCTATTCAACTCACAATAACACCACATTTTGTTAGTTGTTATACTGGTTCTTGATAAACTTGCAAGACAATTTCATAAATAAATCTTAATGTTTTCTTTTATACTTGAAGAAATTCTTCTTACACCAACTTTACAACTGAAACACTAGTAGTTGGACAGTTAAATATTTCAATGATTCACCAGATTTACACCAACATGGAAATATGTCAAAATGAATTTCTAAGCATCATCAACAAAAGGTCACCTGGGCCTTCTGGGAAGGTGTCACCCGACAGCAGATTGCTGTTCTTGAAAGAATTGCCAATTCAGTGAATACAGATCTATACTGTTTCAAAATGATCTCAAGGGCCCAACCATCCACAACAAAAGCTAAGTCCTGTTAAATTAGCTGTTGGATCAGATGCCAATTGTATTCAATAACCAAATATTTGTCAGTGTTTAATGAAGACATGCAGTTCTATTGTCTAATTTCACAGAAGAGACAATTAAGATGCGATCAAATGAGTTAATAATTGAATCTAAACTAACAGTAAATGGTACCATAAGCAATGATGCAGGAGAAATTCAATAAAGAAAATGTAAAATAAAAACTTGCTGAAATATTTGAAGCCACCTAGATTTATATGTTCTTCATAAAGTGCATGCAATGTAACTTTCTGATAAGTGCATTCACGCATACATGAGTCCTGGAAAATGAAATTGTAGATTCTCAACAAAAACATTTGGTAGTCTGAATGATTTAGACTTTGGAGTATGTTCATATATAATGTATCTACTCTTAGTGTCAGCAAATGCAATACTGAGAGCTTGAATTGGAAGATTATCCATCTGATAGTAGTAGAATTCATGGTTTTGATGGTTGTAGTAATGATCACCCATGGCAACGTTAAAAAACTAATGGAGAATAGCATGTTAAAAAACTGAGTAGCATTAAGAAAGAGAAACAACCAAACAGGTGATGTAGAAGACTGGATAGAAAGACAAAAACTCAAACTAGAAGCCTGAAGCAATGAATAAAACTAGACGTGATCAGTACACATCTGAAACAATAAAAAGAGTAATCCTTTTCTTAATGATTTTTGGCATCAGAAAATAACTTACTCATCTTTGCCAATGAGTAAATAACCAGGTAAAAGAAGCCGTTAAGATTTGTTTTTCTATTTTCTTTAATATTTTGTTCCACAAGCTTATTGTCCTTGTGCATGCCAAATTTTTTATTTACATATATTCTATAAAATTTGGACTCTGTTATTTCTTTGTTTGAATTGATCAAACTGTTTCTCTCAGACCAATAGTCTCACTTGTTCTCTGAAAACTGGCCTCTGTTATTTCCTTGTTTCAAATTGATCATACAATTAATTTCTCAGCCAAGTCAGCAGATTAAACCAAAACACACAGAATGCTAACCTTTATTTCAGGAGTCTCATATTATCAGCACAACGAGGACTAAACTAAAATAAACACAAGTCAGAGATAATATTAAGTAATAGTACACAAATAATCTTTAATTGGATGCAGAGCCTACTGAACGTTACATAATTAGAGAGACTGAATCTTTACATCTAACCATCATTTGTTTAACAATAGGATAGGATAACAGACTAGAAGGACGATAATAAGGCCTGCATATATATCTATACTCCTAGAAGGTTCATTTTTTCTGTGCATTGTTCAATGTGAGTTTCCAGTCAGAAAGGAGGACGATGACCATAAAATACAAGAACAAGAAAATGGAGATTCAAATCAAGAAAACAAGGTTTTAAAAGGCATATGCAAGTGGTGTGCAATTGACTCACTGCACTCACTGCATAGCACATAAAAGGGAGATGCTGTTGGTATTAAAAATATTAAGATTGTTTACATTGATAAAAATAACATATATAAACTTCCACAACAATAGCATTCTTTTTCCTTGATTGCTCTCTTTTGTGGGTAACCACCACAACAATAACATTCCAGCAGTGGTGTTTAATGCCATCCCTTGTCCAATTCCAGCAATGGTGTTCTAGTAGTGGTGCTTCATGATGTCACATGATTCTTTTGTCTCAAGAGCATGTTTTGATGCTTCTTTTCTTGCTACCGGACAGACATAAGCGCAATATTTTGTGGCAATATTTTTTGTGTTTATGAGATGATTGCATCTTCCCAGCTAATGCTATGTCAATCGTACAACAAGATGACTACTGACATTTTTTTATCGCAAACGAGCTATTGAAAGATATGAAATATATGACTTTTCTCTACCACCAATAATAATTTTCAAATTCTAAGGTTGATTTTTTTTACTTTCATCTACAAACATATCCTGAAATTTTTGCAATTTTTGAAAATTGATTTTTTTTTCTTTAGTTTAAAATGAAAATCTAAATAATTCTTTTTCTCAACAATATCTATGCAGCATGAAGTATTTCATTGGCATAAAGGTTGTCTGTTCAATGGGAGACACTGTCACACACTGATGCCTTAATTAAAATATGTATTTAATATACTTGAGAAAGTTACTATGCTAAGAGCTAAGCTATTTAAACTCCTACGCAAAATGTTAGACTGATGCTCAGTATTGGGGATAGTTGGAAAATTAACCTAACAGTCACTAGACTAATCATCTCATTTGTTGTGAATGTGATCAAGCAATTTCTGAGACTTTATGTCATGATCATTGGGCAACAAGAAAAGCGCCAATATAGCGTGATCATAACCATCTCAAGTTGTAAGATACAAATTTGCATATTACGTAGGTTCATCCATGGATAAGCAATCCACATCAAGCTATTATGTTATTCTGGAGATAATCTAATATACTGGAAGAGCAAAAAGCAAGTTCTAGTGGCCAGATCAGAAGGCAAAATACAAGATTTTGACTCCAGCCACATATTAGCTCATCTGGCGCAAATAGTTGATCACTAAGTTGATACAACTCTTACTGAGTAGATGCATGATAGTCAAGCTGAACATTGTCTCCGTTCCAATATATCATGAGAGAGCAAAACATACAAATATCAATTGCCACCTTGTTTAAAAAAAAGTTGCAAGCCAAGGAGATCACCACATCATCTATTAGCTCCAATCTTCAATTAGAAGGATTAAATCTTTTTAGAGGTCCTAGAATTGAACAAATTTATAACAAGATAGATTTTACAATATTTTTGAACAAGTTTGAGGGGAGCGTTAGAGAACTAATTGTAAATAGACAAGGGTTTACTTATAAATATACAAACCATAAGGATGCAACACTAAAGATGATAATAGGATAATAACTAGGTAGAGGGGAATGCCATAATAATTCCCCTTTACAAGACAACTAATTTAATTCCTAGTTTCTCTAATGATTCATTATTTACACATGAAGGGTTTATGAGAGAGTTGCAAGACACTAAGCATAGTTGATTGCAGTGATCAACAAGTCATACTAAACTGGAAGGTAGGTAGAAAATATGGTTTACATGTCAAACCATTCGTGAGCAAACTTAAGCCAGTGATTGTTTGGGCATCATCAAGGCAAAACTACATTACCAAATAATATGTTGACAATAGAAGTAAATTCACTCTAGGTTCAAGCCAACAAAAAAAACAATTGCTCTTATGGTATTAGTTGAGGAAACAATTTCTGATGCAATTGCTTAAAAACAACAAAATATGATGTATTGCCATTTGACGCCATTGGATAAAGATGGATGTTCATAAAATTGTTCACATGGTATTACATAAAGCCTAACACAATACTGATTTAATTATTTATCTTCCCAGATTTAGCAGCAAAAAATTTCAAATGATATAGTTATTGTGAACTTAAAGTGCAAATAAAAATCAATGACTAACTGATTTTATAGATCATATAGTAGAAAAGATCAGGTCACAAAGGAGTAGTACCTTGGGTTCCGAAGAAGTTATCTTCATTGTAAGTAAGACTCTCTCTAAACTTCTTAAAACTTCATCTTCAGTTTTACCATTAATAAACAAAAGTTGTCCTCTGGGTTCTGATGATAGTAAAATGTATGTAGTGGTGAGGTCATAAAGTAATATGTAAAACTGTAAATGAAGTGAAAAATATTCCCCTCCCAAGAAACACTAAAAAGTCAGACGACCTACCATTATATAAATTTACACTAGAAGCTTTATATAAAGAGATGGGAGGAAGGAAACTAGATTGTATTGAGGATCAAACTATGAGTCAAACATTTGAAGGCTAAAAAAGAGTAAGGCTAATGTAAAAGAAGAGCTAGCTGAAAACTAATTCCATCAATATTCTCAGAAGAATCAAGTCAAACATAGCTTCAGTTTGGTTCAGATTATTATGGGTTACTTAGGACTCTGTTAGATAAGAATAAGCTTGGTAATTGTTTGAATGCACATTTGTCACGAGTTTTGGCCAATCTTGTTTCCTTTTTACAACTTTCAGAGACTTCACATTGGAATATCTCTTAAACAACATAAGAATATCCAATCACTTATCTTAAATCAAGTTTAAAATCTAATCTGAACTTGATTTAATAATTGCATAAAAATTTTCTTCCTTAAACGATCTTGCTTTGTACCTTTTGTCCATTTGTAACAGAAGGATGACAACTTAGCACAAAATAAATCTACCAGAGATTTGATGTCATCTTCACTTTTTTCTCATAAAATTTATTTGAAATAGAGTACATCCAGAACCTTGTTCATTGTAAGAAAGTGTGATTCAAGTAGGTCAGGACCAAGACAATGTTTAACAAAGCAAAGCTATCTGAGATCCTCATGGAATTTTGGCTTGCCCAAGTTAGGATATGCAACACTTAATAAACCAAAGTTGCAAGGAAGTGAAGGAAAGACACAAAAATGAGGGAACAAAGCACCACTTGCATTACTAATAATTAATAACTTTGACAAAAGAGTTGGCTCTGACTTCTAGTTCTTTCTTATTTTGGTGTTTCTTCTGTTTTCATTGGATTTAAAATCACCTCTTAGATAGTAGATTCATGAACATTATAGAAACCTTCAAAATAAAATATGTGCACCTGAACTAAATAACCTGTTACTTCTACCCTATCTTTGAATCATCTTCCTCTTTGTCCTCCCTTCTAAAGAGCAGATCATTTGGTCATACTGTTTCTCATGCTGTTGCAGAGGACAAAACCACCAACTCACTGTGATTTATGAACATAGAAGTTAGAACCGGATCCCACCACCATAAGGAGTATGACATCAATCTCTGCAATACATGATTCAAGATCCTTGTTTAAGACAGAACAACCAACTCACTGTGATTTATGAACATAGAAGTTAGAAAGCGATCCCACCCCCAAAAGGAGTATGGCATTCTGCAATACATGATTCAAGATCCTTGTTTAAGGTATCCTTTTCAATCTAATTGGTTAAGGTGAAGTTTGGTGATTCTAATTGGTACTATTACCCTTTCAATCTACAGGAACACCAACCAACTATAAGACCATTCCATAGTAAGTGGTCACTTGAAAAACTGAATGTGAAAAAATAAGGACACCCATTCTTTGTTTTCTTCCAAGAAAAAGAATTGCTGATCACTTATTGCTCCCAATATTAATCAGCCCAATTGCAGATGAAAGAACTGGTCAAATCATATTAAAAGTGGATGACAAGTAAATGAAATTATTACTGGGCAGATCATATTATTCTTTCCCTTCCACTTTTGCATATTTTCCCACAAGAAGAAAAAGGAAAAGACAATTTGTTTATTTTCTTTCTCTTCCTTTCACTTTTCCATTAATCCATTTTTCTTCCCTCACTTTTTTTTTCAACCATTAAGTAACCAGTGTGAAAGTATTACTCTAATATAGGTTGCAGATACAATCTAAGGCACTCAACGTTTTAACATTGCTGGTTCAGAGCACAATAATCGGATTGAACCAGTCAGTCGGGCCAGAAAAAATCAGAACCGAGTCCGATCTTGTCCAGTTATAGAACAGGATCAAATATGCATCCAACTGGGAAAAAAAATCCAATTGAACTGGCTGATAACTGGGAGGAACCAGTCCGTTTAGTCATTCTTCCAAAATTTTTGAAAATATTCATTTATCTGCTTTAATGTGAGATAATTAAGTATTAGATGCATAGATGTGATAGCTGTAAACTTTTAATACTTGAGATGTATGGTTTACAACTGCTATTAGGTGTTTAAAAAATTAAGCACATAATTTTGAAATTTTCAGATTTAAATTTTTTTTATCAATGCTTATGTTTTTAATTATAGTAAACTACAGATATATTTAGGATTTTGCAAATGGTTATGCAATTAGAAAAGTTAGTTAGAGCTGGTCTCACCAGTTAGCTTGTTTGGGTCAGTTCTCAATTTGCTATGCATTTTGACCATTTGACCAATAATTTGACTTGTCAATATTAAGCTGAAACTTTTCCAGTCTGGTCTTTATAACTAAGGTTAAGAAAACATCCCTTTAATAATCCCCACCACACCTAAGTACATGTAATTTCAAGGGGTCAGCTAATCCAAGAGTTTAGGGGATATTTGTATTTAATTATACAGTATTTTGGGAATTCTGTCAACTACCAAACATAACTCTCCTTTCTTGGGCCTGGAACAGGACACATCGAATGCTAAGGATCAACAGATAGAATTCAACTAAGAAACTTGCAATTTTAGCCACATGGATTCAATACTTGGATAGCCAACTACTGAGGTTACACTTCTTCCCATCCTAGTAATTGAATACCTTACGAAATTCCAAGGGGAAAATGTTTGCATAAGTACAGGAAGTTCCTTCAGCACCCACAACAATGAAAGTTCTCAAAGATAGATACCTACCCAGCACACCCAGTTGACTTAATAATTCCTAGCCATGCAACATAAGCCCTTTGTTACACATACATCTATAAAAAGATTGAATAGCCAGTACGGAGCAACTGTCATTCTGCATCTAACATATGGAAATCTTAGTGAAAGTACTCTGGTGAAATTCCATGCAACACACACGCAGAAGACAGACACAAGGAGTCTAGTCAAGCCAGCCAAGATACCACATACTTCATCAGGATCTTTATAGATACTACACACCCTCATCAGGTGATTATAGATACCACACGCCCACATTAGGTTGATGTAGATATTGCATACCTTCATCAGGTCAACATAGATATCACATACCCTTATTTGCCCAAAAGAAAAAAGTAATAAAAAATCTATGCACCTGAGGAAATGAAGTTGCATAAAAGAGCAATTTGGATGGCTGTTTTCTGTTTGTCGCCAGTTAGCATCCAAAAATTGATTCCGGCCTTCCTTAGTGTTTCAATTGTTTCCGGCACACCATCCTAAATGTAAAAAGGCAAAAGTTTGATATAAAATACCATTAGTACATCGTGTCATGTATATGAAAGAGAGACCAAGAAAATTTAAAGATACAGAAAAAAAATGCTAATAATTATCTAAAGAATAAACCTGCAATTGGTCTTCAACTGCGGTAACGCCAATAACCTCAAGGTCATGCTCTAATCTTTGGCAAACTTCATCCAGCTTCCACTAAACAGAGAGGAAGCAAGACGCTTAGATTCCTGAATGTCATGAAAATTTAACAAAATACCACTATGACTTACTTCTCTATTAACTAATGTACTTCTGGCCTCCTTAAATGCTTGTGACCAATCTTTATACTCATCATCTTTCAACTCACGCCATCCCAAACAAAGAGTTCGCAGACCCAACTGAGCATATTGATCCACAGCATCAACAAAAGGCCTAATCTGCTGCCCTGAAATAGTTTTAATGGCATTCAATTAACATGTTATACGGTAAAGAAAAATCTGTTAAGGTCTTGAAAACATTGGATGTTCAAATACTTCAGAAACAATAATAAGGAAATCAGTCAACCTTCACAAGATAATTTTTTTTCATATTTCAATCAGTCAACCTTAACAAGATAAAAAGTTTTCCTATTCTTATGAGCAATAGTAGAAATGATCCAATGGCAAAAAAATGTGTAGTGAAGTCTGCATGTAAACTAATAAGTTATTTACTAAGTGAAAGAAAGCTCCACCAAGGAGGCAAGGAATATGGAAGAGAAGACTTCTGTTCCTAGCTTTCTTGTTGAGGAAAACAATGACATGTCTTTGCAGACAACTTAGAATCAAATTATAACTTATTTACTGAAATAAGTGAAAGAAAGTTGCACCAAGGAATATGGAAGAAAAGACTTCCATTCCTAGCTTTCTTTTTGTGGAAAATCACGTGTAAATTAATTAGTCAGAAACAACATCCAACATGGTATATTGTTCAAAATACGAACTACTCCAGTGAATTGCATTGTAACAAAAAAAACAAATATTCAATATGAAAATAGAGACCGGTCATGTTGCTGAAGTCCAACATGGAAAAACTTCAAATTTAACAATAAAAAGCTACCATTGCAGAGGGAGAAAGATGAGGAAGAAGAGTGGTGCAGGAGGTGGAGAGATAAAGAGTAAGAAAAGGAGAACCAAGGGAATTAAGAGACGACCCAAATGACAAGGAAAAGACAATAGAGGTGGAAGACAGACAAAAACTAAAGAGATAGGAAAGAAAAGGTATTAGAAAACTCCTCTTTTGATTGGTTAGAACATGTATTAATTGGCCTGGATTGGTCATGACTCCAAGTCTAAACCAGTATGAACTGGTCCATAAAACTTCCATGATATATGATGCAAGGCACAAATATATACCGGATAGTTACTACCCATTCCAATCAAATATCTAAAACCATAACATAGAATACATATGATTCTGATGAAATTCAAAAATATATAAAAAATAAACACTCTCTAAAGATTCTGGATTCAACAAGGCTAGCTATCCAGATACATATGATAATGATATCAAATGACAGTATGAATGAAACACAACCGACTACAAAGTGACTTGTCAAGTAGACAAACCATGACAATAACAGTAAATTACCAGCATACGATAAAGGAAGGATAGCTTCATCTGCACCCTTGGACAAGAGAAGGATCTTCCCATCCTCAGAATCCTTAACAACCACTGACATTCTTTTGCGTTCGGAAGTGAACTCTAGAGTATCTAGTATCTCATAGTGGATCAGTTTGCCATTAAAATTGATTTCTGCCAACAAAATAAATAGTCAAAAAAAGGATATTATCTGGAAAGAGAGAAAAGGAACTGGAACAGAATAATCCCAGACAAATGTGAAACAACTGGATGAGAAACTGTGCTGATGAGCACACTGAGAGAGCAACAGACATCAACATCATCATTGGTGAAAATGCTATAAATCAACAGATTTGCCTGACAACCATCAAGCTTACCTTCCTAAGCAGGCTAACTTACCAAGACTGTTCCCGTTTTTACTTATGAGAACCATATGCAATCTAGCAGCAGCATTAACAAGTGCATCCTCATCCTGAGATTGAGCTTTATACAAGATATTCCCACTCATGCTACACAAGAAGATAGAATTCTTTAGGATTCAACAGTATATAGATAACAATTAAAGAACCACAAACAAATTCAAATGCGGGTCAAAAACCTTCTGACAGGGACAACTGTATTGCAGATTGTCATGATTGTAAGAAATCTGATTACATCAGGAACATTATTGATGACAGCATTCAACAGTTCGACATCTATCTAAACAAAAAGATTATCAGATACAAGAATAGTAAAACTTCCCACATAGGAGTGTGATAGAGCACTATCAGTAACATACATGTAATAGATAGTTAATTTTCAAGGTTAACCGTGAAAAGAATCAGCATAACTAGCTGCATAGTGAAAGTGTATGACAAGCAGAAAAGTATATGTGATTAGTCTTCTGCAAAACAATTCTTACTATTATATCCTTGTTTATAAGAAAAGCAACAAATATCTTAACTACAATGAGATTCAAGTAACCAGATTGGCTAGTTTTATTATACAGACATCAATAAACCATTCCCCCACAGGGCTTCAACAACAACTTCTCAATCTCAAGGAAAATATATGAACCATGGCCCAAGCTTCACTAACCAATTCTTTGTCAGTTTAAATTATCCAGCACAACCACAGTTTTTTTTCCTTAGTATAGCACAAAAAAGAAACCATGTAATGTTGTACAATCCCAGCAAGCCAACCAAACATTCTTTTACTAAAGACTACTTTAGTGCCCTTTGATTATGAGATCCTTGAACAATCAAGTAAACATTTCTCAGAACAGGCCTTCTAAGTGTAATCTAAGTTAAAAATTGCACCCCTCCTGTCAATATAATCTCAAGAACAATAGTTCTTTCACAGTGGCACAGAGCAGAGAGTGATGTCAGTCAATTTATGTTTAAAAGCAATGTACCAACTAATTCCTAAGAACACATGTTCATTGAAGTTTGAAGGGGTTTCTCTTCACATTAAAGAATTAATGAATTTAGTGTCATGCTATCTGCTAATACTTGGTCTACCCATCTTCTTTGCACAGATCACACAATCTTCACCTATCCATTCTATACCGGTGTCAAATTCTAACACTTGAACATAGACTCTAAGTGAAGACCCAATATCAATCGACTCAAGTGTAAAAACTTATAGAAGCACAGTTGATGAACACTTGGATGTACACTCATTGCATACTTGTGCTTAAATTTGATTAACATAGGATCACATGTCCTCTCTACCACTACCACTTATCCTCAGCTTCATTCCCTATCCATGTAATATTACCTTAATTTTAATTCCCAATCAGTTGCAGTTCACCCCATCCCCCTTCTCCACTCATTGTTCTCTGCAACAAAAATGCCAATGCTGATAGATACCTAAGCTCCAATGAAAGAAGAATGTTATGCATAATGAGTTTAATCCTGCATTGTTATTTTCTAATATGTGATTAGGCTTGGAAGCTATATAAATATTCCAACAATATTACAATAGAAAACCTCATTTCTTAACACCAGTCTGGAAAGCATGTTACTTCTTTCCGTTTTAGGGATCCATGACTATTTCACTAATAGGCTGAAATGATGTTTTAGAAAGTCCTCCAAAGTTTTGAGAGAAACACGAGAAAAAAATGTGAAAATTTTGAAAAATGGTATTTGTACCATGTCATCCATATCAAATACACACTTTTGATTGTGTTTCTACATGCTTGAGGATGATAAAATCAAAAATATTTACCAAATAGCATTAACTGAAATAGTTGAGTCATAAAATAACCTTTCAAAGCATCTCCACTCTCATTGCCATAAAAAGTACCATTGATACAGCATCTTCTAAAACTCATCTTATTCTCTGTAAGTGTCCCTGTCTTGTCAGTTAAAATATATTCAACTTGTCCAAGATCTTCACTTATTGCTGTGCTGAAAGAAATAAACCATTAGTGCCAACAGACAAAAAACGCTCCACACTTATGAACAAGGTAGGAGTGCAACACTACACCTACTTCGCTGCATGAGGAGCAGTCATCGTTTCATGATCATACATTTCCTCATCCCAGTCAATAAACTTTGCATATATACTTTTCACTAGATCAAGAGACACCTACAAAATAGAGAAACCACAGAGATGCTAGCTGAAAACAAGGAGGAATAAAGTATTGTATATAATATAGAATTTGTTAAATTACAAATAGGGTTGAAGTGAGAAAATTGCTTCATATTTACAGAGATTCTGGAGGATTTATTTCAGTTATACTTCCACATTGCTTAGTTTTCATTCATGAGAACATGAATTCTTATCGAAAATAATATATTTCAGTAGATATATTAACAAAGAACACTAAGGTTGAAAAGTATTTATCCTAACTGAAATATTGAAAATGAAGTTCAGGGTCTAACAAACAAAATAATTCCCATATGCATATAACATACCTTCAGAGAAATAGGTATCATAATGGAACATAAGAGCTCAAAACGTAGGGGAATGACCAGGAGTTCGTACCATGGACCATCCTCAGGATACTGGGCATACCATTGCTACATTAATCCAGAAACAAATTATTAGTTGCAAAAACCAAGGAAAAATATAAAAGCAATAGTGCAGCCAAGTAAACATCTACAATCACCAGTTAAATATAAATTTAATTCATCGTACATTAACCAACTATCTTAATCAAGTAAACATTGGGCATATTTTAATCACCATATTTGGACTAATCAAAAACATCTAATACGCACAGAGTTACATAAACTACAGAAGAAAAGAAGATATAGAAAATCTTAATTTGATGGATGAACACTGTTACCTTCTGCAGCTTCATCGAAGTTGCGTATCAAAATGATATAATGACTGCTACGACATTTATACTATACTGGTGAATAGGTAAGCTCATATTAAGTTCTTGCATATATATGCCTAGATGAATCTCTGAGTATAAAAAGCTATATTTTACAACTGAGAAGACTAATATATACACCCTTTCACTAAAATACATATCAAGGAGGCAAATACATGTGGATACAAAAGAAACTTTCTAAAGAATGACTTCTACTGCAAAAATGTTCTGACTGCAAAACTAGACAGAACTCACCTAAAGCAAATAAGTTGCCTTAGCACTGATAACAATTATCACAATGTTAACTTTCATTATTATATTAAAGTCCATAGCCTACCATGCCATGTAGCAAGGGGGAGGGCACACACTTCCTATATTTAAAAAATGATAACAAAAAAATTGAAAAAAAATATGGGTAAGAAAAAATTAAATATGTTCTTTCCTTTTAAAAATCTTTTCTCAAAACAATTTACCTTACTTGAATAAAAAATGGAAATTTTAATATATATATATATATATATATTTCATTATAAATAAATAAAAAATAAACATATTTTTTGGTTCAAACCAAAAAACAAAACTGAAATAGATTAGAAATTCAATTCAAGTTTAGTTCTTTAAATCATATTTGTTTGGTTTGGCCAGGGTTGATGGAATCATAATAAATTTTAATTTTCTTCATTACAAATCAAACCAAATTAAAAATTCAAATTTAGCTTTTTTACCAATAAAATATATCTTCCATAGAGATATATTTTGAATAATTGAACATATATACAGTATATATTGCAGACTGATAATTTTATTTATTATATTGTTTTTAATATAAAATTTTATCAGTGAAAAATTAAATCCAAACAATAACATTTAACAATTTTAATGCTTGAATGCAAATTTAATAGAAATCAAACTAAATTGATCATGATTGAATTTGGTTTAGTTTGGTTAATAAAAATAAACATTGAAAAACTTGGTTTACTTTGCTTTGATTTGAACTGAAAGAAAAATCATATCCATGTGGTATAATATATTACTAATATGTATTTTATATAATTATACTAAGAGTATTCATTGGATTTAAATTGAATCAAATTGACACGATTAGACCAAATTAAATTTATTATATTAATTTAATAAACTCAAATCAAATTGGCATATAAGTAGAATTCAAACTAAGATGAAATTATCAATTTGATTCAGTTTAATTTTAGTTTAACTGATTTCACATCCAAATATTATAATTTATAAATATTTATTTGCAACACAAATATATTTATAAATTACAAACAAGCCAAAATTGAATCAAAACTATAAGATGTCCAAAACAGACTGAACACATTCTGTCAAAAAAATTGAGGAAATGATTTGATTTGGGGTGTTTATTTGACTGAAACTATACAAAATTGAACTAGAATAGATGGAGTTTATTCATATAGTGTAAAATTGAAGGAAATCAAAATCATAATTAAATAGAATTGAAAGTGTACTGAAATTATCAATTTGGTTCTGTTAGTTTAGGTTAAATGAAATTTTAATATTGTAAATTTTAAGTTAAATATTAAATTGAAATGAGAGATATAACCAAATTTAGGGGGTGTTTGGTTAAATGATGGGAATGATTATGGGTATGGGTTTGATAGTAGGGTGGAATGGGAATAGGAATGGAAATGAAACCCATCAAGTTATATGGGTTTGGTTGATTCCCATAAATCTAGCAATCATTCCCAAAATGTCATTCCCAAACCCACAATCCAAACACTATCTTTTACTATCATTCCATTCCCTCATTCCCAAACCCATCAACCAAACACCCCCTTAAATCTTAATGTCAACCAACCCAAATCAAAGCAAATTGATTTGGTTAGTTAACTATCATTGTTGCACCTACAAGCTCTTTCCTCTTATGTCACACGGTCACACCATCCTCTCACACATCCAAACCCATTCTTGCAACATTCATTATCGCCCCACTATCGTCACTCGTAACACCCATTATTGTGTTGCCTCCTCCCGTATGCAACCTACCAACCATCATCATTCACATACGCATTGACCATCACTACCTATGTGTAGCCTAGCCACCTTCATCCTTCACCAATATGAATGTCGCCATTGTCTACTTAGGAGTCACCACGGCCTACATGTGCATCTTTTAACAATCACCAACTCACTCTCATTACATTCATCATCCCCCTTGCACACAAGAGTCATCATCACTTGTTAATCCCCAAATTGTAGCCTAGTCATCATTGTGTTTAGGTTCTCCTACGTGCACTCTAGTTATCACTATCCTTCGCTTCACTCGCAAAACAATTGTTGCTCCCTTCACACACAAGCACCACTTACGGTATCACCCATGCATAGTCTGGCCATAGAAATCCTTTGTCTGTGTGTGGGTCGCCAGACGCACAAACTCCTTTTTTGTGGTGTGGATCACACCCTCCCCTGACTCCCTCAACCCTACCAATGACTCCCATCTCTCCCTCTCCACCTCACTCCTTTCCATTCATGATCTTCCTCATCTGCTGCAATGAAATCAGCAACCCATGAATTGCCCAGGTACTCATGCTAGTGATGTTTTAAGCTCAGCCTACTTCCATTTCACTTTCTCAATGAATAACAAGAAATATCAAGGAGAATTTCATTCAGCAACAAATCATCAAGTCAGACATGAATTAGGGTAAAAGACTGCTAAAAGAATACATGGAACCAATATTTTTAAAAAATAAATCACAGTTAATAATACTATCAAGCATACTGGTAAGAGATTATGATAACACACCACTTATGTCAGCATGGTGTCTATACAAGCAACTACATGGATGGCAGTTGGTGGTTAACCAGGAGAATGCAATAATCATAAATAATTTTTCACAAGATAGCTGAGTCCTTCAAATTTGGTTTTTAGACAATATAATTAATAGTAATAAATAAAATATAAAAGTACCTTGCGGGCTTCAGTGTCCTTCCAAATGTTGCCAGCAAAACCTAGGACAATTACCACAACAATTTGGAATAAAAAAATAGCTCCAGTCAACTTATCAATCATTGCATCAACAGCCGTAAGTTTTGGCTCAGGTACACCCCTACTCATTCCCAATTTGGTTTCATTGCCTGTGAAAAAATGAAGGAGCAGATTACCATTTATTGTTTTGAGCTGCAACCATGCTAATCAATACACAGCAATCAATACACGGAAAGGAAGAAAGAATACTGAACTGAACACCAATTATAATCTAAGAATTCTTTCATTCAAAGGATAATTATAAGTTCTGACAAAAATGAGGAAAACTCAAAATGACCATATAGAAGAAAATGATAATTATTCCCAACTACTGGGCTGAATCTATAACGTCCTATATTCTAGAGTTCTAAGAATTTGAACATGTTTCTATTTGTACATACGGCTGTAAAGATATTCACAAGCTCCAATGAAAATTACAAAAAAAAAGGAATGCTCTATAAATGAGAGAAAGATAGACTTTTTTTTACCAAAAATTAACTGATGGAAAAGGAGAAAACAGAAAGTTCCAACCACAAGTTTTTCATTTTAAAATTAAAATAACGAGCTCCAATTATGCTCTAAATATGCGGACTCATTCTACAATATCATTACGATGTCAAGTTATGATTATTGATGTAGGTATCTGTTCCTTATATGATAAAGTATCATTTTATATTAAAAATGTTTTTTAAAATTTTAAGATAAACAAATAAAGAGAACAAAAAAAATTCCAAGAATTTCTGTCTAGCCTGTATAAACAGCAACTCCACAAGCCCATTCAGTATTCCTCAAATAGCATGACTGTAGAAGCGTGTTGTCGATGGTTAATGGACACAAGTCATTATCAATGAAGGGAGGAAACAATCGCATATTTGAGTCAAATCTTCTGATGTCTTTGTCAGGATTGGGACATTCAATCACACCCTGTTCATTTAAGAGGGAAAAAGAACTAAGAATATATGGAGAATCTTCATCAAAATACTAATGAAACATAGTGAAGTACCTTGATTTTATGCAACTGTTCCGGTGTTAATCCAATACAAGATGATGGAAGAACCCTTGTCTTTAGATCAGTCTCACCATCTAAAGCAGCGGTCTTGTGAGACAATCAGATAAGCATGGGTTAGGTATTGACTATATATAAACATCATATAGTAACTAATTACATATAGAAAACAGTAGTAGCCTGTAACTACATTTCAATAAAATTTAGTCAATTAAAAATTGCAACAAGAAGATTCCCATGCTTGAGCTAAGTTGTTATTCATTGCCTACAAAATATTGATTAATTCCCTACAAAATATTGATTACTTCCCTAAATATCTTTGACTAAACATTAGTATAACATCACTGCAGATTAGTGGCAAGGAACATCAACTTCTCTAAGTGAGAAACTGTGGGTAACTTAAGCAATGAACCAACACTACTTGCATATCCTTGCACACTGATGCATAAACAGAGATATTTGCAGACATTCCTTAACGCATGGATTCAACTGTCAGTCACTGTGTTCACATTAGTGTTGAGTGTTGACAGGTAAGGTATGTTGGTTCAGTACAAGGTTGAAAATCTCAAACTATGCCAGAGTTTTGAACTTTGACTTGAACAATACTATTTTGGTTTCGTACCATTATCTTGATGTATAGTGTTGATGGAAACTTGTGAGGAAGAAGCAAGAAGATGAAGAAGAGAACACAACTATATATCTAATTTTAGACTTTGTGTTCCATTTAGAAATGGTATCTTTAACATTATATTGTGCTGACACAAGGTAAAAATAAAAACAAACTATTTCAATTCATCTTCACACAATTGTAGCATGTCGGGGTGTCGAATTCAATATGGCACAGTACTCATCGACATCATTTACACAACAACACAACAAAAATTACATATACCAACTAGTATTGAGTTTCGATATTTTATCACAATGATATATTTTGACCGTGTCACCCAGTATAGTTCGAAATTTCAAACCAAGGGTCCATATGATAATTCCACTAAAATGTTGCGCTCAGAAAATATATGTTCTTTTGACATTAAAAATAAAATAAAAAAAAGGGCAGTGCACGAAAAAGGATTCATTTTACGCAACCTTAATCTGCTTTTTGCAAGAGGTTGTTTCCCGGATTCGAACCCGTGACATTTTGATTACAAAGCAACAACTTTACCGTTGTGCCAAGCTCCCCTTCTTATTTTGACATTAAAAATAATTAACTAAAATAAATAAGCTCATAAGTTTTGTTATTGTCATTTTACTTATGTGGCAATCAATATCTATGATGATAAGGAGTTTTGTTATTGTCAACATTCTGATGCATTCATGGCTTTGGCCACAAGCCCCCAAAAACAATAGATAACATCGTGGCCCATAAATAACTAAAATGGTGCACAAGTTCCAGATGGACAAAGCAACAAAGTGATGAATTAGATGACCAAATACTTGTAGCCAGCTCCCTAGTTAATTAACGAATAAAATGTTACTATTATGTGTCATGTTGCACTAAATCTAATTAAAGAGAAAACACTAATAAATACTTAGTTGATTACCTCCACATAACAGATGCCTTGTGGTTCAGATGTCCCAATCAAAACGAGATCACAAGGGACTTCATCATTCTCTCGCAACCACACTATATTACCAACATGAATATCTTGTGCTTTAATCTGTAACAGAATCAAGAAGGTAATAAAGCAGAATATGTCCATTGTCTGAAACTATTGGACAAATACAAGTACACTATAAACTGCAAATTGTCCAATCGACTTGATGCTAATAAAGAATTCATTTCCATTGATATAAAGAAAGAATTTTCAGTAATAAAGATGGTCCTTCACATGGCAAATATGTAGGTCTTCAAGAAACGTTGAAAACTTAGTACTTGCATTCCATCATTCATGAGCAACACAGAAACATTAGATACTACCTACTGAATACTCAATAGGAAGTTTTTTTTCTCCTTTTTTCCCCTTTGCAGACAAATCTGACTATACCCTGCCATGCCTCCGGCCCAATTGTAAAAAATCAAAAAAAGTTAAATTCAGTCAAATTAGCAGTTTCAGCAACCCACAAAAATTATATGCTTTATGTGTCACCAACCAACAAAACTGGAATTAAGAAACAAAAACGGAAAAAAAAAAATTAAGACGTCAAAGGAATACTAGAATTTGTGGGGGAAAACCAATCTAGGTTTATTAGATGCGATAAAGTTAAGTTCTTCCAAACTGATCAATAGTATACATGCAATCAACTTAAGGCCTACATGTGTGGGATAGAGGACCAGAATATATCACTATCTTACTAAGTTTGAAAATCCTAAGCAATTTTTAATTCTTAGAGTAAGGTTTCGTCTGAGTTTGGACTATACCATAAACCAATAAATTACAGCCGTATAAAATAGACAGACCTCACTGAAACAATGTGTTTCATCCTAGACTCCTGAATTTCTTTCCTTCTCTCCTCTTCGATCTCCATCTAATTGCCCACTAGAGCTCCTACCAATCCAATCATTTGCTGGTTCTTTTATGTTATTCCTGCTCCAGATCATCAGATGAACAATGCCAGCAGCCAAATTTCTAATGGAGCAAAGAGGAGACTGCTAACCTCATTTACATAGTACTGCTTAGTAATTCTCAGATAATTAATTATTTTATAACATTAGCCTTTCCACATTCGACACCTCCAAACTCTAGCTACGATTAAATATCAAAAGTAACATCCTAGTCTCCAATATTCCAAAATGATACCAGGTTTGACTAGCCCAAAAATTTGGATCCGACTACACTATGGCACTGCTAGTGGAAACACAACAACTTGAGTTTGTTACTTCAAAAAACTATAAATCAGCAGAAGAGGATCAAGAAAATTATGGAGTAATGCCAAAAAAAGAGAAAGAGAGACAGATATAACAATATAATAAGACATTGCCATAGCAATCTAGAAAAGCATACCATTATTTGAGACAAACCTAAATGGCTTAGGTCTAATTTGGTATCCAAATTTATAGTCCCAAAAAAATTGTTCATGGGACAAGTAAACCTAGGATCTTTGCAAAAAAAAAAAAAGTTAAACTAAAAAAATGCAGAAAAAGGTAACAAGTTATGAAATTGAAAGATTTTGGAGTATAATTACCACACTTAAACATACAAGTAATGTAAATAATAATTAGAAAAGAAAATACTAAATCATGAGATTTTGTCATCATACCTAAGATGAATTGAAGAAAACTCTTAAGTTAAAAGTTCTATAAGATTCTATAAATAAACATAAGGTTGAAAAATAACAGAGAACAAAAAAGTTCTGTATCAACCACAAGGAGTTCAACCAAATATCCAAAAAAAATCTAAAAAACAGTTTATGGTATATGAAATTTGTCCCACCAAAAGATGCCTAGCTCCCTAAACCAAAATGAGCAAACTTCATTCTAAATTAAAGATGAAACAAAAGAAACAAATAAAATGTTATAATCCTTAACAGACATGATCCCATAAGAAGATTGAGTAAAAACTAAAAATATAGAGAGCATTTCAATGAAAAAAACTTGGAAATAAGATTGATGGAAACAGATCAACTAATGGAACAAACTGTACTTCCAGATGTAGCAAAGTCAGTTGCAAAAACAAAATTATAATAAAATCAGTTTAAAAAGAATCTATACATGTTTCCGAATTCCATCCTTTACAACCCATACTTCCTTCTCGTTTGCTTGCTTGTCAGAAAGATACCTATTGTAGTCATCCCATGCCTCTTTTGTCGCTGAGACAGCAAATATAATGATAAGTGGGCCCCATGTGCTTGCAGGATTCACAGGAGTGATTAGTGACCACAGCTGGAGGCAGGCAATAAGCAAAAAGTACTGATTCATGAACCTCCTGAAAACATCATCAATATAAGACAGATATCCAAGAAACATTAGCAAATAATCCATTCCTAATGGCTAAATAGAAAATCATAGCATTTCCTCTTACTGTACAAGACCTTTAATACTAAATCAAAGTTTCTTACAATATAAATGTGGTAGCAATGAATCAAAACAAGCCTCTAATACTTCAATATGAAGGTTTGTTATATTGAAAAAAAAAAATAAACATTAATTAAACACTACATCAGAAAGGGGCAATTTATTTGAATACATCTATCAGCATTTCAATACCAAGCCAAGGTTACAAATCTCGAGTCATTCTAAAGTTTCCGTTTGAACTGGAATGGTATAGTTTTGATACTGTGACATGTTGTGTTGTACAGTTTTGGCACATTATCTGTGATTAATTAATGCCAAAATAGTTAATTATACATAGATAATTAATTATAACTACAAATAAATAATTATAAATTATCAATAAATTATAGAGTATTAATTAATTACAGAAATCAATTTTATATATATATATATATATATATATATATATATAGAGAGAGAGAGAGAGAGAGAGAGAGTAATGTTACCCTAAGAACCTTACCGCGCACCCTGTGCAAACTTCAAACATTTTTTCGGTTTGAAATTTTTTTGTGTTTAATACTATAACCCAACTCCTAAACCCTAAAAGCAAAATCTTATTGGTGTAACCAAGAGCTAGGCTACTGATGAACCTAGGCTATTTAGATTTCTACGAATTTGTAGCCACATTAAAGAGTAGAGTTTGGAGAAAGTATTGTCAAATCTTGGTTCTGATTTTAGTAGTTATATTAAAAAAAAAATCGAGTTGTAGAAATTGACAGGTGAGAGGAAGTGAGAGAGAGATTTACTTTCCACTAGTGGAAAGAGTGGGAGGGAGAGAGATGTTGAGGTTGCATGCATCCAAACCACATAAATAATTTTTATATTTAATGTTTTGAGTGTGGTTTGGATGCTTTGGAAGTAGGAATTGAAACCTACGGTTGGCAGGAGGGGCAGAACGAGAAGGATGCCCAAAGCAATGCGCCATTTGGTCATTCTCAAAGTATGGTGCGCAATTTGAGAATTTCCCAACTTTGTGTGCGCCATTTGGTAAATCGCCGTAAAATATAACATGCATATAACTAATATCTAAAGCTTTCATCACTTGCCAACCAAGTGTTATACAAGTTACAAGTTACAAAGGTAGCATAGGGTTTTAAAGTCTAGATAAGAATTTTTCTTCATATGTAGGTTGCTTTCGTCATATATGGTTATTTGTGGCTGCTATGTGATTCCTATCCACATACATTTGTGTGGATGCCTTCCAAAGAACAAATATAATAGATAAATTGATTTCTTGCCCAACAACTTGAACCTTTTTAATAAGTGGTTAGCCAATTAACTGTTTAGTTCAAAATTTCTTGTTTAGCCATTAGTTATATTAGAGTCATATATGTTGTGTCCACATGCACTATTCTAACTCGAAATCAATAAAACATGGATCATAAAACAATCAACCTATATGTTTCTCTTATGATATATATCTTGAAAAATTGCCTTGATCTGAAGTTCTTTATATCCTAGTCTTTAGGTAATACACAAGTGCTTGATAACTTCAAGCATAGCCAAGAGGTGGTTAACTGCATGAGCCAAAACATATAGATGTTGCAAGTTCCTTTAAATCAATATTAGCAATCATCATAGAGCATCATAACGCATAGTACCTAAAAGGATGTCATCATACGGGTCCTTAGGCATACAAGAAATGAATGAAGCATGGCAATCATAAGAAAAGGTTTGACTTTACAAATGAGCAAGGGTCATTGGTGGTGTAGACACTAATTGAGAATGTTTGTATAATCTAATGTGGTATAACGGAGATTATTTAGTTGAATAACTTTCTAAGAGAATAGGATTATAATATTCTTTTTCGCAACAACTAGGGCGGTGTACACCTAGTGCAAATTTGTTTTTCATTTAAAGATGAAACTCATTCAGTTGAAGTACCATTTCATCAGAGGATTGGTGAATAATGGAATATTGCCACCTGTGAAAATATGAAGCTTAGAGAACTCAACACATGCTAACCAATCAAGTGATGGTTGAGAAATTTGAACCTTTACAGTTTACAGGGCCTCAATTGGCCTTCATGGTCAGTGTTGAGGAGGGCCCCCCATATGAAGAGTGGATCGGCATAAGCAAATTTAACAGAGAGAAAAATTCAATAGTGAAACCAATATATAAGTATGAGTTGACTGTTATATTGACCAAACTAGATGTTTTGTCTGCTAGATGTTCCATTGATCAAGTGTTCCCACAAAACCAACCTTGATGTTCATTGATGTTGTCCTTTAAACCTTGTGTAGCACCTTAGACTATATAGAGTGTCATTAAGGATCCACACGTTTAACAATCTCCTACTTAAATATTGGTTTCACTATTGAAATATTTTCTCTGTGAAATTTGCTTATGCAACTAACTTAAATTGTAGGCCTTGATGTCATCCCTAGTTAGCAAAGTATGAACGTTTTTGTTCATAAACCAAGTTGAAGAGGGCTTTGTTAGGCAAGGCATTCTAAGCGGGCTCCCTAAAGTTTCATAGTCATAACTATGTGAAATATAATGCCAGCAAACCTATTGCAGGGGTTTTTTTTCATAGAAACAGAAACTAAACAACAACAAAAGGCAAAAAAAAAAGCAGGAAGGTCTTGGAACAGAAGAAACCTACAGGCAGCAATTTGTCTACACAGATTTTGGTTTAGCAGCAGATTATTATTCTAATTACGTAGCAGCTAAAAGATTTTGGCAATGAAGATAAATTATATTAATGGTTCGTTAAGAAATTTGAATAATGCAGTAAATGCAGATGAATAGTTGAAGGGATATGCCTAATTTATTTCACATACAAATTCTACATGCTCACCAAAAAATGAAACAAAGAAAAAAGTGTTAGATAATTATGATGAAAGTACACAAGTAATAAGTAACTTGAAGTGCTAATGGATGAGGTTCAAAAAAGCTTCCAAACCTGAACTGCTCCCATAAATTCTTAGGAAGAAAGTTCAATATAGTGTATTTTCTGTTTGATATTCTATTGTCACAGTATAGGTTTTGCGAGGAATCATCATTGATGTAGACAAAGCGTTTCATCATTGTAGACAGAGACTATCTGCAATGCATCTGATAGATAAGCCAAAGTATCTCCTATCAACAAAGATGGCAGTGTTTAGAGTGCATCGAATTTCATAAATCTCATAAAAAATGGCATAAAAGAACCACCAAAGAAATTCCAATAATTTGATGATGTAAATGCTATATTCCAGATGCCAATACAAAACAGCAAGGTGCACTAAAGAACATGGTCCAGCCTTTACATTAATTTGTGGTAATTAATTAATATCTATATGAGTATCTTTCTACTATTTCATGATCTGCATAGATAAAATAACCTTCTTTATAGAAAATTATTTAGACCGAATTCCTTTTCATGCGTCTGCATGGCGAGGTTTCTGGCCTTCACAACAATAAAAACTAACTTCAGACCAAAAGGCTCCCCCATCAGGGCGAGAAATTTGACATCGAGAAGAATTATTTTTAAAAAATGATGAAGTAATTCGACGGTAGTTAAACTTATTCGTGATCCGATTCAAGACAATTTCTCGGATCCGAGAATATCTCAAATCATGAAAAGTCAATAGTCTAAATCGTTTAAAAAAATCGAAGAAACCGAACGGATCGAAATCGCTCAATTCGGTGCGATGATGGTCGGAAAAGGCATAGGCTTATTCGATTAGATCTGGGAAAGGAAAAAAAAAACTAACTTTTGGAGACTAACAGAGTTGAGCTTCCACCGGCGACAGCATCAACCGCGACAGCTGCCAGAGCGAGAACGACGAGGAGGATAGGCGTGCGACCGAGGGAGCGGCAGGGTGCCGAGGAGCAGCTCTCGCGGTCTCGCGGGTCTTCCAGGAGGAGAGACCAGTCGAAGCCCAAGGAAGCGGCGAAGAAATTACGCACAGGCACAGGTTGTCATTACATTTGTAATTACTATTAATTTATCATTATTCTTAATTACAAAAGTAATTATTTATCTAATTAAAATAACTTAAATTATTAATTAAAAACTGATTTAATGTTAATAAATTAAAAATTAATATTATTAAAAATTAATAAATTAAAAATTAAAAAACTTAAATTAAATATTTTAAATCATATCATATTAAACTAAATAAAAATAAAAAAAAGCATGGACAAGCTTGCTCTCTAAAATAAAAATACTTTTAAAATCTTATTAAATAATATAAATTTTATACATGTGATAAATGTTTAACTTAATCTTAATTGAGCTTATAAAAAGCCTCCTTCAGCTCGATAAGAATAAATAAAAAAACTTAAAATAACTTTAAAAGAGAAAAATTAATTCCACCCTTTTCATTTAACTATCATAAAATTTAATTTAAATTACTTTAAAATGTGCTTTAGTTTACTAAAATACATAAATAATTATTAATATTTTACATTGGTACAAATAATAGAATTAATAATATTTTCATTATTGTATATCTTCTCAATTATATTATCAATATATTAGTAGGAGCTCAATTAGAAGTTAATGACAAAATATCATTAAATTAGTTTCAAACACAAATTTAAATAAGATATACTCATTACCTAGCAAATTCATCCCACCTCTTACCATCGCAGCATAACCCGAAGGCATATACAAACTAAAGAAAGATGATCTACAAATTAGAGGAAACATCATCTACCTTGACTGAAACTTGAATACTTGGATTATCAGAAACAAATATCATCTAATTACCACACTATCAATACTAGACTCATTACAAAACCCATAGCTTTTAGAATAAGCATAATCAATCATTTTCTTTGAAGTACACTAGAATTGCACCCTTGCTGATAATAGATGATAGAGGAGGCAAATATGAGATCATAAATAGCACAAAACTAGCTGATCACTATTGTCTTTTGCAAAATACACACTGAACCTGAGTTTAAACCAACAAAAATTGCACACTCCACTAGTTTTTTCTTCTTTTTTCCCAACAATGATTCTGCATTTGGCATGCATCTTAACTGCTAAAGAATCATTGATCCAAGCGCAGAGTTTGTCGTAGAAGTAATTTTCATGCTTCAATTGAGAATGAGCAGATACAGTTCACACAACCTTAATGAAAAAGCAATCTAAAAGAGTTAAAACTAACAAGTGACAACCATTATGAATCCATGTAACCTTGAAGGAAGAACTACAGGGGTGTGGATTGCATAGTGCAAGTCATGTACTCAAGACCGGCTAGATGAATCTTCTTACCAATAAAGCATGAAAATAACATGGTCTAGGCGCCACCGCCACCCAAATGCTTTAATACAAGGGGGAGAAAGTAGCAACGACAGTGCTTGTTTGTCTCTCAAGTCACTTCTGATATGTCTTTTTGGAGTTCTTCCAGAGAAGCAATCTTTATCTTCGTTGAAGACTGACCACCACTCCACCGGGCACAAGTGGCACAACTCCTATTAAGACAACGAAGCTAAGAGTACTACCAACATGAGAAAAGAAGTTACCTGATCCCACAAATTCCTTGGCCCAACATAATATTCAAACCATGGCTCAGTTAATTGAAGAGCCAATTTTGTGAGAAAACAGAAATACCATTTACCACACCGTTCTTGATATCCATCTATTTTCTCTTTTTCAAAGGCATCAACTAAGAATAGATTCCAAGATTGTTGGTCAGCTAATACTTCCATGTTCACTAAAAGATGTAACAGGCATCAATTTCTGTGCAAAGTCAATCAAAACCTTACGTTGATGCTCACTTGTATGAGGAAGACTCGCCCGTAAGAGATCAACAGGCATCTCCCTTCTTATTGCTATAGTTGCCTCAGAACCGAGTACCGCATTATTTGATGCCCCGCCGAGTAACATTTGCAGAATGCTATCATATTTACTCAGACAATATTCTGTCAGAAGCCCAAAGAAAGCATCAAATGATGCCTGCCACAGAGTCCGCTTAGATATGCTGTAAGAGCCTGCGGCATGAGGATCTGTCAGAAGATGAGTTGCCCGATCAAGAACAGATTTTATGACAATGGTGGCTCCATCACCAGAAGCACTTCCAATTGGGCGAAGAGGTGGTTGTTCAGTTGAACAGACAATGGCAGCAAGACATGCACTGAGTGCACTTAATTCCATATTGTGCACGCAAAAAGAAACAGTCTTTGCTAGGATTTTTACTGTTTCTGATGAACTGGAATCTGATGACAAACCACCAAATAAAAACCTCAAGTGCCGGAAAATGGCCATGCAGACTATTCTTGTGAGATCACTTCCAGGGTTGAGGAGTTGAAGATAGCGTGATATGAGTTTCTGGCCCTTGGCAAGAGAGACTATGCGAAGGAAGACAATGTCATCCTTTGGACCAAGACCAGAATAACCAGATCCACCAGGTCTCAGTGGATCAACAAGATTAAGTGATGCTGCAAGTCCATCCAGAGAAACCTGTCTTCTCCGCCTCAGTTGTGATCCACCATCTTGTGGAGGATTGTACTGCAAAAGCCGATCAATATCATCTACATCAAGGAGAAGGTAGATCCCATCTTCAATGGTGATTCTAGCAGCTACAAGTGGCTCCTGCTCAAGGGACTTCGTTGAAGACTTCTGTTCACACAAGCCATCCACATAACAGGGCAGCATGTCAACTTCAAGAAGAGGGGAAGGTCTGCGAACTGAAGAGAATGGAACCTTCCCTGCTGCATCAATCTGAAGAGATGCATGTGATTCATTACTACCACGTGACCGCGAAAGCAAGTCTTTTATGCTTCTTGGATAAAAATTGTTTTTCGGCCTTCCAGTTGATTTCTTTGCAAGACAAGCTTGGTGATAATAGTCAGTTATATAAGGATCGTTGTTGTGGCTTGCTGCATTTTGCATCTTCAAAATGCTTTCTATTTCTTCAGGTGCCATGTACTTTGATCTAATCTGTGGCCATTTGTTATCTCCTTTAGAGCTGCCAGTATCAGAGGACCCATGAGAAAATCGAATATGCTGCCTTGCTTTTTGTGATGCTCTGTGTCTATTGTCTCTTAGATCAGGCATGGGAATAGCTAAGTCAAACTTGTTCCTCATATGCGAAGGGGAACAATGGGGGTCAAACAAATTAGCTTGCAAGTGAGAGAAACGGAGATGAGATGGTTGGAACTGTGGCAATCTATGCTGTTGATGCTGTGTTAATATTTGTGAAGCTATCAAATTGCTTGGCAGAGACAATTGTTGCTGAAGCCTGTTAGGTGACACATTGCCACTAGAAAATAGACCAGTATGGTTCAGCAAATAGTCCCTTGTCCAACCGCTAGTAGTAGGACTAGGAACTATGTTGTGGGCTACGTCATGACCATAGTGCGATGAATGACCCAATCTTCCTGAATGTTGCTGAGGATCAGAATAGGGGGCCAGAGTTAGACCAGGTAACTGGAACCCAGTATCAAGAGAGGGAATGCTTAAATGCCGTGTAAGATTTGATGGTGACTGAGATGGTCCACCATGTGAATCGTAGGAAGTGAAAATTGAGCTGGATGAAAGGATTGAGTCCTGACTGTATTGCTGCCTCCCCTGCTGCTGCTGCTGCTGAAACGGTTGTTGATAATGTGGCTGTTGTGGGTATGACGAAGCTCTGTACAATGGTTTTGATAAAGAATGTTGAGACGATGAGGGACGTGGTTGTGACCACCATCTCTTGCCCTCCTGAATATTTTCAGCATCTAATATTTGCTGATCAATCCAGTTTAAATAATCTTCATCCTGTGTCCAGTCTGCAGTTGAAGAACCTAAAACCAAAAAAAGATCTATTATTGAATAATTTTGGATAAACTGACAGAGAAGAAAAACTTTTTCCTTAAAAAAGTAGATCGCACGTTTGTGGGTTTCTACCAGCTATTGGGGAATTTGACCACATGGAGAAGGCAAAAACAATAAGTTGCAGCTCGCACTATTGCAGAAGTTCAGAGTCATTACCCAGGAAATTCTGGAGGGAATTTGGATGAAAAGATTGATGGAAGAATTACAAATGTCACTTGCTTGTCCAATGATACTCTATAGTGACAGTATGTTCTCTATCAGCATAGTCAATAATCCTATTCAATATTATAGGGTGAAACATGCAAGGATTCCAGCTTTAAGCAAGTTGGGAACGAGAGAAATCAATTCACCAGCTTGAGGACTGCTGGACATCGATAGGAGGTTCTGAATTAATGGAATTGGGATTTTTTTCCCTTTTTCAGGAGGTATTTGTTGTTTATGGTATTCCTCTCTAGTTATGGGATTTGCCTCTAGCTTAAGGACTCTTAGTCCTATTTCTTATTTGGAACAATCAATCAACTTGTATTTATTCTGGCGGAATAACAGTATTGAATCTATTGGTTATTCCCATCGTCCAATTCTTGTTTTAGTTTTGGGGTTCTTTCTATTTTTTATTTGGATCAATCAACATGAATTTATTTCTTTTCGAGTGTTGGAATGACAGTATTGAATCTATTGAATGTTTCCATAATTAAATTTTTGTTTCAGTTTTTATTTTCTTTTCAATTTTCAAACTCCTTTTTCTAAAAAAAAAAGAAAATTTATGACAAACCAAACACACTAATCCAGACAACAACTTATACTCTTTCTAATTTAAACAAATAAGCATAAAAAAAATTCAGGAAACCATATTCTTGAAATCCTCTACATTTAGCAAACTCTTTCACTCAATCTAGAAAAGGCCCAAAATCATGTATTATTTGACAGTGGCCTTATATTACAATCAATTTAAAAATTCATTATTTTCATTCTTGCTAGAAGAGCAAATGTGATTATCCAGCAGTTAATCCACCAAAAAGTATGACATCACACAGGCAGACTAATGATCCCAAAACATATGCAGTATAGATGATAAACAAAACTACTTACTTTCTCTAGAAAAAGATCCTCTATCACCGATAACTCCAGCACTCCTTGGACCACTAACCACTCTGTTTAACTGTAAGTAAAGTTGCAGTAGCATTGATCAACAAGTAAACATAGAATAATAGTATGAACTAAAAAAAATGACAAATGACTAGCATATAATACATAAATAGCAACTAAAATAATACTATATTTCATGGAAGATGCACTAAATCTACAGAAGCAATACAACACAAGCACAAGGAGCATATACAAAACTGGTAAAAAATATACAGTGAGACTAAATTCAAAAGCATGCTTGCAGTGACAGGTCCTGACAGGCAATTATGCAACAAATTCTATTGTTTCAGGAATCCCAACCAGCATTATACACTAGCTTGTTTAATAGTTCATAATGTCCACACTTCAATTCAATGATAGTTTAAGCTTGCTTCAACCAAATGGAAAACTAGAAACAAATTCTAGCATCATCAAACATATGATAAAAGGATTCACATATCTGATTCAAATACAATAATAAGAATAGAATTTACCCAAAAGAAGATAACCTATGAACTTCTTGAGAGGGTATCAGCCAATTATCAAAGAGATAGCTGTATAACCAACAGAACATGGCTTGCACACGCACGCACGCACACGCACACACAAAAGATTTATTCCATGCACAATGTGAACCAACCCATGCAAAGCAGAATGCAATACAATGATTAGCCTGCTGTAGCAAAAATGTGGGTTTAGCCAGTAGTCTCTGGACTTGTAACTATGTTACCAGGAAAGTGTTATCATAAAATGAACCCAAGGCTGAGATAGGAAGGAAATCGACCCCACCAAGAAATGTTTTTTTTTTCATAACAGGATATTTAAACATCTAACTTTAATATTTAATCTTTTATCTGTATTTTTGGGGGAAAATGTCAAACAATTTTTTTTCTCTTGCACATGCATTTTCAGTAAACAATATAATGCAAACAATAGTTTATACTGGTAATCACACAAAATATACTAAATTTCAAATTCATGATCTATGTAAATCAAACAGCAATGGTAAAGTAGTAAATTATGAAAAGTAAACCAACCTTTGCAAAAGTGCTTGCAAGGTCATCACCATCAGATAAATAGCCTAACCCTACAACCTGCACATGAAACAAGAGGCAAACAATGAGAATGTTCACTAGGAAAATGATTAAGCCAAATCTTTGATTAAATAATTTTCCATGAAAAAAAGAGAATCTTCTGCATAAAGGAAGATGCACGTGGGAACTTGTTATCTATACAAGAATCATTAGTTATGACCCTAAACAAATAAGTAAAGAGTGAAAGGGTAGAAAGTAAGTATTATAACAGGCCTATCAGTTGAGACTAACATTTCTCATGGTGGTTGCATAAGCAAAAAAAACATTGGAAAAGCTCTATAGAATATATCGCACGGAAATGCAGTGTCTTGGCTAACTATGCTGAAATTGAATTAAAACTCGAGACAACAACCAACATACCGCTCATTGTACTTTGGCAGGGGCAGTGTCATGCTACTAAAGGTAATATTATCATACCATAGGGGATGAATCAAAGTTATTTCCAAAAAATGCTGGAGAAAAAGCAAAAGAGCCCTTGCATGCATAGAAACAATATAACTTGCTCAGTAGTTCATGTATGATATTTTCCTTTCTAAAATCTAGCCAGTATTTTCATCACATGGAGTTGTTTATTGTTCAGAAGTCAATACGGTCAAAAGAAAAAAAAATAGAGTGCATGTTTGTGTAGCATCCTGCATTCATTGAACAGTTTAACATCAATGTGCCAATTCAGCCTTCTCAGATACGTTAAACAATTGATAACTACATTTGGTCCTTGCAGGTGTCAGATTGTTTTTGACCAGTTTGATAATTGTGCACTGTTAAAAAAACAACTCTAGGCATGCATGAGAAGGTGAATATCAAAGACTATTAGACTGTTGGTTGTAGGAAAGCAAATAATTATGTATTTGATGAAAATGTTGAGGTTTGTCCTTCGGCCAGGGCAGAGAAGAAATTAAAATCAAGAAAGAGGTTCAATTACTGAAGAAAGAACATGTTGCACTAGGCGTCACGTGAAAGGATACACAACATGCAATTCCATCACATTAAGGTACCTCATTTACATCTTGTACTCCGGAAGGACCAACTTCCTCTCTGTCTTTAATAATAGGGAAGTGGTACTCATCATCGATCCTAATAAAACTAGCATTATGACCTTCATCGTCTTCCAAACACCCCAACTCAGCGCCTTCCTTTCCAAAGAATGCATATTGTGAGGCATCAAATAGGGTGTTATCTGCACGAAGCAAAACATATAAGAGATGTAGCAAATGTACGAAGTAAATCAAGTAATCAACAAACGGGCTGAGAAAACAGGTGAAGTAGCTATGGAGGAATGATAAATATTAGTTAAGCAGCTGTCAGCTTGAAGATCCAAAGGCCACCATTGACCTCGCAAATTTTGAGCGACTAAGTTTAGTACTCGGCAAAAGAACCAAAAAGACCTGCGATGAAACTCATACACCGCTTCCGACCAAGTAAGACACAGACAACAAATCATATTCTTTGACAACCCAAATAATAGTTTGAAAAAGAAAAACACAATTTTAGCTCCCGATCGACGCTATGCCGTAAGAATCTTCCAATCAAACAAATCAGGACTCTCACGGTCGCACTCCGGAAAACAACCCAGAAAAAACTCACCTGCAACGGCATCGCCGGTCTGTTGAGGATCATCATACGGGCGTCTAGGGATCCCCGGACCCGAACCTTCCCCCTCAAATCGCCGCGCCATCTCCCCGCACCGTTAGCCCTCGCCTCCCGGCAGCTGAAAACGCCGAATCAAGGACGCCAAGGCCGCAGAAAGGAAGCACCTTTGCATCAAATTCTGCCAAGCGGAGTCACCCCGAGCAGGAGAAGGAAACGGAAACGCAACACCCCAGCGACTCGCTCCACGAATCAAACACCACGATAGGAATCGGAACAAAGAAATGAAACGAACACAAGCGAAAAGGAGACGCCTTTATAGAGCGACAGGGGGAGGAGGGATGGCTTCCCCATTACTACTCGCTGTTGAGTTCCGATAGATAAAGACGACTTCTCCCCACCGCCCTTGCTTTCTCCTCTAACCTTTCTCTTTCCCTTTCGTGTTCTTTTTAGTTTTACTTGGAATTAAAAATTAAAAAAAAAATAGAGAGAGAGAGAGAGCTAATCTGTGTGTGAACCGTCACGATCACTCCATTGACTTGATTAATCATAATTTTAGGCCATAAATTTAATAATCATAGGCATGGGATGCATTCATACTATTAACAAATATATTAAGCAACATCAGCATGTGAAATTTATTTTAGGAAACAATTTACAAAAAAAAACATTGGCAAAAATCGAAAGGAGTCCATATAAATCAAACGTCCCTTTTTAGAGTAAACTATCCTATTTTAAAACGTATAATGTAGCAGTTAATTATTAATTTCTATAACGTATAATAACTGATTTATAGTTTCTATATTATACCCTAGTCTAGAATAATATTATTTAATTTAAATTTATTAAAAAGTAATAATCTAATTAAAATAATATTTAAATAAGCAAAATAAATTTAAAGGAGGCTGACACATTTCAATTGAACATCTAAAAACATCTAATTTTTATGACAGTATCCTTTGATTCTACATGATAGAGAGTGATAATATAATTAAAATAATATTTTAATAAATAAATAAATTAAGAAAACTTATGACATTAACGGTATTTCAAAAAAATAGATCAGCTATTTTAATGGTCCCTCTAATGTTGATCCCATGGATATGAAGAGAGATTCATGTAGGTACATAGACCATAAATATATGATGGAGTAAACCTCAGATCGTCAGTTTTTGATAATCAACCCCTGATTATTACGTCAGAGATATCATGTATCTACCTTCTGCGTTACGTCCTGAGACACATTAACAACATTTCAAATGAATATTATATCATCAATTGTATAGAAATTAATCAGTAAAATACTACCATACATAGGAGCGGATTATTAGAGTGATAGTCTAATTAAAATAATATTTCAATGAATAAAATAAATTTTAAAAAATTCTTGATACTTATTATATTTTAAATAAATATTATTTGATTCGATTATTGTAAACAAGTTAATAAGTAGACTACTCGATAATTTTTATATGGTGTAACAGCCACGGATAACTACTATAATAATAGTAGGTCAAAAGTATTTTTGGATAAAATTATTGATAGAGCATCCATTTAATTATTTTTAAAAAAATGCCCATTTAATGCTCTTAAGGGCCCTCCTTACAATTTTTTCCCAAAAAAGTATATGAGTGTGTTGGTTTGGATAAGAGCTGGGAAAGTGGAATGGGAATAATTTAAATAGGGAAAGATAAAGGGTTGGAGTGGAATATGCTATTTTGGAAAATTGGCGGTGGGGAAGATATAAAGCATCTAGGTGCTCCTTTTAGATGACCCTTTTCTTCTCCAAGAGCGAGAATAATAGTGGGCACTATTTTGGTTTTCAAAATTAATTTAATGTACTAAAAGAAAAGGTATTGCATGGTCACGTAATATTAAATTTGGATGATCAATTGAGTTCTATATAAATTTTTTATTGGCTATTAATATAAATCAAAAAATATTCATAATGGATAATTTAAAAATCTAATATTTTATAATTGCATGTCCTATTTAAAAGGAAATCTCTATTAATATATTATAATTAAAAATTGAATCACGAATATAGATAATAATTTAACTATCTTCTAAAAACTTTTGCATCATAATTTGCATGGGCCTTTGTTATAAGATAAATAATATAATAATTAGTCATGATAAAAGAATATAAAATTGCATATGAATCGATCGCTTATTATGCATCTCTAAGTTTTTAGTATATGCATGCACTTGCGCCAATATGCATGCACTTGCACCAAGATTAATAATATGATGTAAAATATGACGCTTGGGCATGTATGTGTTGGCACATCTTGGAATTAATTAATAAGGCTAAATTGACTATTTACTATTAATTTTTTCAGATGTCAATTAAATGTGTCTCATTCTAGTCCCAATTGTGGAGCCAGTACGTCTACTAGATTGGGCATGATATATAGCTGAAGTCACATTGAATCTTAAAAAAAAAAGCTATTTTCATTTATCAAGATTGTAAAAGTATATTTAATATCCTTCTTTGATCTCACTCTTATAATACTTACTGAATAGTTTGTGTTAGAAGATTATTGATGTAATTGGATTAAGATTGATCAGTTTAATTAAGTTTAAGTGGATTCGAGTTTAAATTTTGATATTTAGATAATCTGTGGGAAGAGATCAAGTAGGTTAAGATTAATCGAATACTTGATAATGTTTATGAGAGAAATCATGTGGATCATAGAGGATTGGATACTTAACTCATAAAATTTTAATTGAAGATTAGGCAAGGTTAAGTCCTAACTCAAGGGTTAAGCAAGAGTAAAGTCCAAATGGATTAAAGAGGGCCACATGTTAGAAAAGAAAAGTCCTAACTGCGATTAGGCAAAGGAAAGTCCAAGTGGGTCAAGGAGGACCACACGTTAGTAAGAGGAAAGTCCTAACTGCGATTAGGTAAGAGGAAAATTCAAGTGGCTCAAAGATGACCGTACTCTGTGATCGGAAGTTTGACGAGAAGTTAGCACGAGATAGGAAGTCCCAATAAGTCTTGGTTGACCGGATGTTGGACAAGGAAATCCTAAACTTGAACTAAGCAAATTAGGGTTGAATAATCAATTGGAGCAATCGATTGATCCTAAGCTAATCAATTAGAGCTTAATTTGCGAAGAGCACAGAAGATGCCGGAAGCAATTGAGCAATCGATTTCGACATCTCTAATCGACTGGTTCAATCGATTAGCAGTGTTGAATCGATTGAGAAGAAAGCACAGTCGATTGAGAGTTTTGCGGAGTGAAGTTGCGAGAATAAGAGTTGAATCGATTGACCTAATCGATTCAATCTATGCTAATCAATTAGGTATGGTTTTTGTTTGCAAGGAGTTTAATCGATTAAGTAATTGATTTGGAGAAGATCGTGAGCGAATAGTGAGTTTCTAAATCAATCAAGTGATCGATTGAATCTGCGTAATCGATTGGGAAAAGCAGAAAAAAGTCAATTACGAGATTTGAATAGACGAATTTGATATGACAATCGATTGAGAGTAAGGTCAATCAATTGGGAACCTTAGATCGTGAGATAAAAGGCGTTTTCACAAGGGATTCGACACCTCTTCTTCTCCACTCTTCACCACCAATTTTTGGAAGATTCCGAGAGAAATGCTACTGCATTTTCGAGTCTACAAAAGAAATTCAAGCAATAAAAGATCAAGAAAGTAAGGTTTTCATTTGTATTGTGTACATTGTGTGGATCCTTGAATTAATCACCTTAAGGAGGTGTATACCAAGTAAATCCTAGTGTTAACGATTGCTTCGAGTTTTCTGCTACAAACGATTATATAATTTAATTTATACACTTTAGCCATTTGAGTAAAATTATTTAAATTAATTAAAATCACTTTAAATTAATTTAAATCATTTTAAAATAGTATTAATTCCAAATCTTAAACTCTAAATACTATTATATGATTTATACACTTCACCAACTTATTAAAATAATTTAAATTTTTTAAAATTATTTTTAATTAATCAAAATTATTACCTATTCTATCCGTTCCAGAGTAACTTCTATATTTTAAGCAGCTGGTCAATAACTCTCAAAATAAGAAACAACGAATAACTACCGTACATTATAGCAGTTATGGATAACTACAACAATGTTATTGTTGGATGAGAGATATTTGGGATAAAATATCCAATATTGAGATTAGATGTTTTTTTTATTTGTTTTTAAATTAAAAAAGTGACATTTCTTTATGATTTATATAATTTAGGATGTCATTTTAATTTTACCCAAATAAAAAAATTCTTCTTTAATAAAATCTGTGTGTGAACCGTCGCGATCACTCCGTTGACTTGATTAATCATAATTTTAGGCCATTAATTTAATAATCATAGGAATGGGATGCATTCAGATTATTAACAAATATATTAAGCAACATCAGCATGTGAAATTTATTTTAGGAAACAATTTACAAAAAAAAAAAAAACATTGGCAAAAATCGAAAGGAGTCATATATACGCTTACAAGAAGGGGAGTCTTGGCGCAATAATAAAATTATTATTTTATGATCAAAACGTCACAGGTTCGAATATTAGAAATAGCCTATTGCACAAAACAGAGTAAGACTGTGTACAATGAATCATTCTTCGGGACCCCACATGACGACAGCTTCGTGTACTAGACTACCATTTTTATTTGAAGGAACTTATTACAAGAACTTTTTGACACTTATTATATTTTAAATGGGCATTATTTAATTATGATCAATTGTGTAGAAACTAACAAATAATTATTATAATATAGAGGAGTTGATTGTTAGCTTTTATAATAGTATCATCATATATTGATTTTATTTATTGGAGAGTGATAATCTTGTTGAAAATAATATTTCAATGATCAAAATAAACTAAGAAGATTCTATAACATCAACTATATTTTAAATGAATATTATTTGATCATGATCAATTGTGTAGAAGTTAGCAAGTAAAACATTACAATATGTAACAGCTGATTGCTAGCTCCTACAATAATATTATTATCTTATATTGACTTTATTAATTGGGGAGTAATAACTTGATTAAAATAATATTTTAATAAGAAAAATAAACTGAGAAAATTTCATGACATTCACTACATTTCAAATGAACATTATTTGATCACAATCAATTAGATAGAAAGTTAGCAAGTAGTTACTACAACACATAACAATTGGTTACTAACTTGAATAGATTATAATGGCTACTTGATAATTTTTATATGGTGTAGTAGCTACTGATAATTACTACAGTAATCTTAGTCAAAAGTATTTTTGGGATAAAATTATTGATAGAGCATCCATTTAATTATTTTGTTTTTCAGAAAATGCCCATTTGATGCTCTTAATTTAGGTCCTCCTTACAATTTTAGATCCTCCTTACAATTTTTTCCTAAAAATACATACATGAGTGCGTTTGGTTAGATGAGAGTTGAGAAAGTGGAATGGGATTAATTTAAGTAGGGAAAGATGAAGGGTTAAAGTGGAATATTCCATTTTGGAAAATTGGCGGTGGGGAATATATATATAAAGCAACTGGGTGCTCCTCTTTTATCTCCAAGAGGGCGCGAGAATAATAGTAGTTCGGATCTTTTGTCTTAAAATTATGTGTTTTTTTCTGTTTCGTTTATCGACTAAATAAATGAAATCATATCTCAAAGATATTACATATATTTTAAAAATATCATGATCGTCTGATTGATAAAAAAAATACAGACATATGATTTCAAAATAGAGGATCCGAACTAAAATAATGGTGGACACTATTTTAGTTTTCAAAACTAATTTAATGCACTAAAAGAAAAGGCATTGTATTGTGAAAAAAATATTAAATCAGGCAGCATCGATTTTTAGACAACTGACGGAGTTTTATATAATTTTTTTTATCGATTGTTAAATAAGTTAGAAAGTATTCATAATAGATTATCTTGAAATTCGTTGTAAGTCCCATTTTTTAAAAAATCTAGCAATTTATTATAATTAGAGATTGATTGATGAATATCCGGATAATAATTCGATGATCTTCTAGTAATAAATAAATAAATAAATAAATAAAAACATACATCATAATTTGCATGGGCCTCTGTTAATTGCATGTGAATTGATCGCTTATTATGCATCGTTCAAGTTTTTAGAATATGACGCTGGTCCCCTCTTGGAATTAAATAATAAGGCTAAATTGACTATTTACTATTAATTTTTTCAGATGATAATTAATTATGTCTCATTCTAATCCCAATTGTGGAGCCATTATGTCTACTAGATTGGGCATGATAACTGAAGTCACAATCAATCTTAAAAAAAAAAAAAACTATTTTCATTTGTCAAGATTGTAAAAATTATATTAAATATCCTTCTTTAATCTCAATCTAAATCCTCGTAGCTAAAGTCGCTATTGTAACTAACGAGTAGCTTTTGAATAATTTTTATATGTTATAGTAACTATCAAGTAATTTCTATATGTTATGATTAAATTCTAAATCTTAAAATTTTAAATCTAAATTTTCAACTCTAAACACTATTACATGATTTATATCCTTTACCAACTTGTTTAAAATTATTTAAATTTTATTAAAATTATTTAAATTAATCAAAATCATTTTAAATTAATCAAAATGATTTAAAATAGTCTTAAATCTAAATATTAAACTCTAAACACTATTATACGATCTATACACTTCACCAACTTAATTAAACTTGTTTAAATTTTATCAAAATTATTTTAAATTAATTAAAGTAAGCTACTTAAATAGTTTTTACATATTGTAACCACTACAGAATAATTTCGACATTTTATAATAGCTGATAAAAAACAACGAATAACTGCTACATTATTCGATAACTACTGCAACGATATAGGATACGAGATATTTAGGATACAATATGGAATGAGATGTTTTTATTTTATTTTATTTTTATTTTTTTAATTAAAAAAGTGACATTCTTTTATGATCTATATGATTTAGGACGTCATTTTAATTTTTGCCCAAATAAAAAACATCTTCATATATATTTTTTAAATTTGCCCATAAAATATTTTATTGTCTTTTTTTTATGATAGGTAAATAATATATTATTGAAAAACATACAAAACCAATGATATTGCTGGTCTGAATCTCGTCACATCCGGACATATGCCAAATCAGAGTAGGTACTCATGATATTGTGATTTGTAAAATCGTGATTCTCGATCATAGGATCATGCGATCCTATAATCTAGAACATCGAATTGATTTTAAATCGTGCGAAATCATTTTTTTAGTAGAATCATAATAGAATTGGTAGGATCATAATAGAATCAGAACAAGATTAGAATGATAGAAATCAATAGGTAGAGGAAAGAAATAATATAAATATTTTTAATCATCTTATTACTAAAATCAATAGGTTTATTTATACAAATTGTCTAAAACAATAATAGAAAGATTACATAAGACATACAATTATAATAATTATAAACATAGTAATATAATAGATTGGAAATATTATTTTTAGTATTTGATTTATGTCGATCTTGATTGTGTGCCAAATATAATAAATCTCAATTGATTGAAATCAATTAGAGATATCAATCAATTGAGATTATTTCCATTATTGTTATTACCCCCGACAAACTCAACAGTAGTGTTTGAACGTTGAGTTTGAGTTCTAACTGTTAGAGTGTATACTAAAAGTCTAGCTTTTTGTAAACATTTACTTTGAAATAAAGAATAATATTGGTCAAATGTATATATTTATATGCTAAGTATAGTTATTCAATTAATTTATATTGTAGACAACATGACGTGTGGTGTCACACATAGAAGATCATGTTATTAGTTCCTTATAAATTATAAATAGTAGCTCACGACTAAGATGGATAGGAACAAACCATTGGAATAGTCGTAGTGTAATTTGGTATTAGTTTATCTTGACTATAAAATTACACTAGTACACTCTGAGTGTATTGAGTAGGACCATTTAAGATAGTTTCTTTTTATACTGACTACATAAAAGAACAATACCTTTGTTATTATGGAAGTGTGTGCTCTTAATCCTGATATAATAATAAGCGCATATATTTAATATTTATTTCTTTAATTTATCAGTGGGTGATGTTGGAACCCCAAGGTGTTTTGATGTGATTAAACAAGCTAAGTTAGGTCCTCGTTTGTTTAACCCTTGTGTCTAAGTGTGCAGGAGCTTAGGAACACAGGAAGTCGAGTGGAAGACGCGGCTAGCGAGAAGGACGTCATGGGAGAAAGCCGACGGGCTCGGTGCGTCCGAGGGACGAGGTGTCCGCGGAAGAGTACACCGGTGGACGAGAAGAACGTGCGCGGCGTTCGAGGGACGAGAAACCGGGAAGGAAGGCTGCTCGAGGAGAAGGCCGGAACATGGGTTCGGGTGAGCCCTATTCCGGAAGGCCGAGATCACCCAAGCTAACGGAGCCGGAGCGAACAGACCCGGACCGAAACGAGCTAAACCGGAGCAGTGGAACCGGACCACAAAAAGTCAACAAAGTTGACTTGAGGGGTCCGGGCGCCCGGAGCTGACTTTTGACCAGGATCGCGTCAAACGCGATCTGATCATTGGGGGATAAGATTTTATCCCTCCAGGGCGCCCGGAACCCCTTCCAGGCGCTTGGACCAGTACTATAAATATAGTACTGGTCTGCACAGATCAAATAACTCACTTGTAATCAATTCCTTCTGTGCTTTCAATTCTGTTCTTTTCATTTGTGCTGTCAACATTGTAAAGAGGCTACTCCGCCCAGAGGAGAATCAGATAGTGCGCTTACATTCCTTGGATTAACAATCCCCTGATTGCAAACCAAGTAAAACTCTGGTATCTGCTTTTCTTTACTTAGTCTCTTTTATTTATTTATTACAAGTGTTCATTATATAGTTGAAATCCGAGAAAGGTTCGAGTTTTATTTTGTAGGGCAATTCACCCCTCCCCTCTTGCCGGCCTCCAAAGGGACCAACAAGTGGTATCAGAGCAAGGCGCTTCAGGAGGACTAACTGTTGGTGCGGTTAGCACTAACGATTTAACCCAGGTTTTGATGAATGACAAATCAGGTTAAGTTAGTTTGTTGTTGTCTGACACTTTGATCGAGTGTGCAGGAGAAGTCCAGACAGGTCGACGGGCTGACCGGATGTCTGGCAGGAAGTCCAGCTAGGTCGACGGGCTGACCGGATAGCTGGCGAGAAGTCCAAGCGGGTCGACGGGCTAACCGGACGCTTGGCGAGAAGTCCAGCTAGGTCGACGGGCTGACCGGATAGCTGGCGAGAAGTCCAAGCGGGTCGACGGACTGACCAGACGCTTGGCGAGAAGTCCAAGCGGGTCGACGGGCTGACCGGACGCTTGGCGAGAAGTCCAGACGGGTCGACGGGCTGACCGGACGTCTGGCAGGTAAGTGAGGTAAGTCACTGGAGGGGAGTGACTCCCGGGAAGGGGACATTAGGCGTCGATCCGGCTTAGATCCATTTCGGATGTCTAAGTCGAGATCGTGACTAGATTCCGGTCTCGGAAAGACGGAATCTAAGTCATACTCTTTTTATCCATCTGTTGAACCTTAACTGTGCTAACAATCTGTTTTACAGGATATATATTTGCCTCGGACTAACTTTGTTTTGCTGGAAAAGGGAGTTTTCTGGAACAAGGTGGTTCGGGCGTCTGGAGGTCCGGGCGCCCGGAAGGGATCCGGGCGTCTGGAGGTCCGGGCGCCCGGAAGGGATCCGGGCGCCTGGAAGGCGAATTTTATCCAGCCAAGTCGTCGCCACGTGGAGCATCTCGGTTTGAGCAGTTACGTCACATTCCAGGCGCCCGGAAGGAATCCAGGCGCCCGGAACAGCATATAAAAGAAGCCCCAGGCAGGAGCTTCAGAATCAATCAATTAAGCTGAGAACTCTTCTACTGCTGGTCTTGCTGCTCGACGTTCAGTGCGACGCCAACAAAGCTCCGACACTACGCTCCGTTCTTTTCCCTTTTTGTCGGTATTTGTTTTCAGTTTTCATTAGCATTCCCTGTACGGTTCTTTTGTAATCATCATTTCGAATTGCTAGTGATTGCCCAACGAAAGTGGTCAAGGACCACGGGCCTTCGAGTAGGAGTCGTCACAGGCTCCGAACGAAGTAAAACCATTGTGTCTATTTTACTTTTCCGCTGCGTTTATACTCGATATTTTCGAATCGATATTCACCCCCCCTCTATCGAATCTAACGGTCCTACAAGTGGTATCAGAGCAGGTACCGCTCTGATTTGGTGCAACCACCAATCAGATAGGGGGTGAATTTTTTTTCAATTAATTCTAAAACTGGTGTATCGTTAACTTAAATTAGTGCAACACGAATCTAGTTTTTTTATTTCTCTCTTCCCGCACTACTAATCCAAGACCAAGTCTTGGGATATTTTTTTGTTATTTACCTGCGCACAGAATGTCCCAACAAGAAGGATTCAGCACAGTGCGACCTCCACTCTTCAACGGGGACGACTTCCCGTACTGGAAGAAGCGCATGGAGGTCTACCTCAAAACAGACTTCGACCAGTGGATGAGCATTACGAGACCCTACAAAACTCCAGTGGACAACTCCGGGAATCTAGTGGATCCTGAAGACTGGACAGCAGATCTGAAAAAGAAAGCATCAACAGAAAATAAAGCGATCAACACTCTACAGTGCGGATTGACAAGAGAAGAACTGAACATAGTCGGTCCACACAAAAACGCTAAAGAGCTGTGGGACAAGTTGATCGAGCTGCACGAGGGAATGAGCGACGCTAAGGTAACAAAACGAGACCTGCTTTTAAATAAAATTTTTAATATAAAAATGCAGGAAGGAGAAACAGCGAATCAACTCCACGCGAGGATCAAGAACATCCTCAACGGGCATCATGCGATAGGCCACCAGATGGAGAACAGAGACTTAATAAGGTACGCATTAAACGCCTTTCCACGTAATAGTTTGTGGGCATCAATAGTGGATGCCTACAAAATTTCTAAGAATCTTTCTGAATTAAAATTAGACGAGCTTTTCTGTGAATTGGAATTACATGAACAAACTAATGCTGGAGCCGAGAAAGGTATAGCCTTATTTGCAGGTTCCTCCAAAGAGAAGAAAAGCAAGCCTGAACTTGAAGAAGACTCCGATCAAGATTTTGAAGACGAAGAACACTTGGTGAATTTGGTAAGAAAAATGTTCACCAGGAGAAAAAGGAGCTTCAGCAAAAAGGACCTTCAAAAGATCAGCTCTCCCTCAGAACAAAAGAACGTGACTTGCTACGGCTGCAACAAAAAGGGACATTACAAGAACGAATGCCCAAAACTGAAGTTCGACAAACCAAATCCAACCAAAAAGAAGGCACTCAAAGCAACGTGGGACGACTCCTCGGACGAATCGGAGGAAGAAGAGCAGAAACATCAGAGCCACCTCGCACTGATGGCCCGCGAAGCCGAAACAGAAAATGAGTCGGAAGATGAAGACGGGTCTGAACCCGAAACAAGCCACGAGTTCGTACTCGTTTCCGAAGGCTCGAATGAGGTATATTTTAATTTAAACAAAAAGTTTTTTAGAATCATTTCTTGTTTAAATAGTAAATTAACTAAAGTAGAAAATAAAAACAAATCACTTCTTGAGGAAAATCAAAACCTCAAGGAACAATTAAAAAATTCGAATCCAACTCAAGATCTAACACTTGAGGAAGAGAATTTATCATTAAAAAATGAAATAAACAATTTAAAGGAGATGTTAGAAAAATTCATAACAAGATCAAAAAATTTAGACTTAATCCTAAATAATCAAAAGGCATGTTATAATAAAACCGGACTAGGATATAAGTCGAATTCAAATAAAACCTTCAAATCATTAATAACCCAATATAAATCAACCAATCTAGCTTGGGTTCCGAAAGCGTGTCTGACCACGCAAGTAGGACTTAATCAATATTATATACCTAAAGAAAAAATACATTATATAAAAGTGAATAAACCAAACCAAAATCCAAAATACAAACCTAAATCAAATTCAAAATCTAAACAGTTTAAAAATCAACAAAATTATCACCAAGTTAACTATAACTATAAAAAGAATCGACACAAGCCTAAAATCAAAATCTAAATTAATGGCCAATAATTCAGGGGGAGGCTCCAGAATAGCTGACACCTCCAAAACTAATCTACCCGACAGAGTAATCCAAAATAAACTAACCCGGCAGGGTAATTAGGATTAGTTAAAAAGAGACCAAGCTTAACTTGACTCATGGTACTGGTGAAGTTTTTGGATGATAGTACGTTAGGGAAGCTTGGGCATCGCATGTCTAGAAAGATATGGCTTCGATCTGGTGCATTTGGCCAAGTGGAACTGACCGAAGCTACCCTTAAACGAATCCTAACCAGTTAGACCAAGATTTAGTATTAAGTTCCGTGGATAGGACTATTCGGAAAACCTCGAAAGGTTGGTTACTTCTAATGATGTCCATGTGACTCACCAAGCTTAGAAGTTTATCCGAAAAATGCCTATTTGTGGAAACCAATGCTAAGTCTGAATCTAACACAAGTTAAACCAAAACTCTGTAATCAAACCAATTTCATCTTACAAAATCATAGGATTTCCTGATTGATAATATAGATCGGGTGAGATGAATAAGGCTTAAATTTTAAACTTAAAAATTAATTTCAAATTTTAATTTTAAACTTAAAAATTAACTTCAAATTTTAATTTTAAACTTAAAAATTAACTTCAAATTTTAATTTTAAACTTAAAGATTAATTTCAAATTTTAATTTTAAACTTAAAGATTAATTTCAAATTTTAATTTTTAAAGATTAATTTCAAATTTTAATTTTAAACTTAAAAAGTAATTTCAAATTTTAATTTTAAACTTAAAAAATTAATTTAAAATTTTAATTTTAAACTTAAAAAATTAATTTCAATTTTAATTTTAAACTTAAAAATTAACTTCAAATTTTAATTTTAAACTAAAAAATTAATTTCAAAATTTAATTTTAAACTTAAAAATTAATTTCAAATTTTAATTTTAAACTTAAAAATCAATTTCAAATTTTAATTTTAAACTTAAAGATTAATTTCAAATTTTAATTTTTAAAGATTAATTTAAAATTTTAATTTAAACTTAAAAATTAATTTTAAATTTTAATTTTAAACTTAAAAATTAATTTAAAATTTTAATTTTAAACTTAAAAAAAATTAATTTTAATTTTTTTCCCAAATTATAATTTTAACTTAAAAATTATTCTCAAAATTTTAAACTTAAATAATGCATGCTAAAAGACTAACTTTAAATCTTACTTACCGTAGGAAATCAAGTGGATTTTGGACAGTGGTTGCTCCAAACATATGACTGGAGATCACACCAAATTCACTCAACTTACTTACAAAAGCCTAGGAACAGTTGCCTTTGGAAACAACGGCAAACCCAAGGTAATTGGTATAGGTAATATTGAATTAAAATTAGACTTTATAATTACAAATGTTTTACTTGTTGAAAATTTTAAATATAATCTTCTAAGTATAAGTCAACTATGTGATACTCGGTATAAGGTCAAATTTCTATCTACAGAGTGTTTAATCAAACATCTAGATAATCCTACCATAAGCCTAAAAGGCTTTAGAAAAGACAACATCTATGTCATCAACTTAACCATTTCTTCCATTAAGTGTTATTTAACACAAAAGGTTATGGCATAGGAGGATGTCTCACACCAACTTTAAAAATATAAGTAAACTAAATGAACTTGTAAAAGGCTTACCAAAGTTACCTAACTTAAATTCAACCATATGTAATGCTTGTCAACAAGGCAAACAAACTAAATCAACCCACAAACAAACAAATCAACCACAAACTAACTCAATCTTAGAACGTCTACATTTAGACCTTTTTGACTCCCATGGAGTCAAATATATAAATGGAAACTTATATTGCTTAGTAATTATAGACGATTATTCTAGGTTTACTTGGGTCAAATTCTTAAAACATAAAGATGAAACTTTTGAAATTTTTTCAAATTTTTGCAAACAGATTGAAAACGAAAAAGATATTAAAATTAAAAGAATTAGGAGTGACAACGGGGGAGAATTTAAAAATCACCACTTTAACAGCTTTTGTCTAGAAAACGGTTACCATCATGAGTTCTCATGCCCTAAAACCCCCCAACAAAATGGAATTGTAGAAAGAAAAAATAGAACCTTACTTGAAGCTTCTAGAACAATGTTAAATGAGTATAACCTACCTAAATACTTTTAGGCAGCTGCTATGTACAGAACAGAACAACAATAAACAAGACTCATAACAAAACGTTCTTCGAATTGTTTTATAATAAACAACCAAATATAAAATATTTTAAGGTATTTGGGTGCCCAGTTTTCATCTTAAATACAAGAGAATACTTAGGAAAATTCACCTCTAAAATTGAAAATGGAATTTTTGTAGGATATTCCCTAAATAGTAGAGGCTACAGAATTTACAATAAGGTTACCTTAAAAATTGAAGAAACTACTAATGTAAAGTTTGAAGAAACTAAACAAGACATAGGATCTACACAAACACCTGAGTTTGTTCCAGAAACCAACCAAACTCTAAGTCATGAAGTGTAACGCCCGAAAATTCTCAAACTTGCATTAGAATTATTCTGTGATTTTCTGGAATTTTTAGATATTTTTCCGGAATTTTCCGAGTAGCGGAAGTAGCAAAAATAATTAGAAAACGAAAACGGCCTTAGCGGGAATTGAACCCGAGACCTATGGCTTAAGGAGAATGTTAGTAACCAGTTGAACCCAGCAGGGCCGTGCTGAAAGAATGAGGAACCAATTATATTTATATTGGAGTTGGGTTCAATAATCCACTTAATATAAATAGGAAACTTAAAGAGGGTTTGGTTTATTTTAAGATTTTGGTTCGGCAAAATCCCTCTCCACCGAAGCCCTCACGCCAACTCTTCTCCTCTTCCTCCTTCTTTTGGCGCCACACCAAGGAAACCCTAGGGTTCCTTCCCTAGGGCCCCAAGGATATTTTCAGACGACGATTTCAGCACGAGGACGTTTCCCTTCGCGAGTAGAGCACGTGGACGTGAGTAAATCGTCGAAAGGGTCATCTCCACCGGAATTCCAGCGATTAGAATCGTAAGAAACTTCATACAGGAGGTAAGAAACCCCTCACCTACAGTATAATAGCTCCGTTTGGATTGCCTGTGTATTAGTTTAGTTTTATGCAGGTTTTGTCGACATGTAGGGTGTTTTTAACCCTCCTCGCAGGTTTAGGGATTTAGTTGAGCGCCTTTAGATGGGCCGGACACGTTTACCCTCTTCAGTTTGGGGTTGTAGACGTTGTCGGGTGCCTAAAGGTGATCTCCCTAATAAAGAGGAGAGTTGGGGCACACTAGGTGTTCGACAAAGTAACTAGATCAGTAAAAAGATGCAACTTAGGCATTTTAATAGCTCAGTTAAATGCATTAGAAGCGTTTAAAACAGCAAATCAGTTTATTTTAGCTTACATGGGACTACGGTCCAATGGGTGGACTCCCATAGTCGCCTCTAGGTTTAGATAACCTAGCTCTAGGTTCAGATAACCTAGAAACAGCAAGTTAAAACAGTTAGCTATATTCAGTATTTTATTTTCAGTGGCACTGTACTGGATCAGATGTCCATTGGGTTGGACTCCCACAGTCGTCCCTAGGTTTAGATAACCTAACTAACCCTACTAAATTCGGGACTTGCAAACCCGGGTCTAGTTAGGGATGCGCGCACAGCAAGTACAGTTGCCGGGCCCAAACAGCATGATTATGTATTTTCACTTATATCTATTAGCTTTCAAAGTTTATTCAGATATGTGACTATAGCATCAGAACAGCACTAGTTTAGCTCCAGTATAGTTTCAATTTCAGTTCGATTTTCAGCATAGTTTATTCTAGTTGATGCTATGATATGATTATATGCTTAGTTTATGATGCATGCCATGTTTCAGTGTTTATACCATGTTTCAGTATGCCATGCGTTAATAAGCTCAATGCATGTTTTCAAATAACATGATTTGTAAAGCATATTTGCATCGCTTGCATGTTTTTGTGAGGTAGATGGTTTCTTACTAAGCTTTAAGCTTACAGATACTATTTTTCCTTATACTGCAGATAAAGGTAAAGGAAAGATGGACTAGCAGAGGGAGCTGGAGGACAATGCAAAGGATGGTGTGTGTGGCAGGAACTGGAATAAAAGACCTTGGAGAGTTTAGCAAATTAGAAACATGAACTTTTAGTATTTTGCTTTTTATGCATTTTAAGTTGTTCAATGCTAGAAATTAAAGAACCATGCACTATAACGAGTTAGATTGCTAGTCCTATGTCATTGGAATGTTTATCATGCATTAGATAGTTGTAGTGTGAGGTTTTGGCACGAACCAGTGCTGAAATCAGAGTTTCAGTGCAAAATCAGAAACCCCAATCGATCGGTGGATCGATTGGAGGGTCCCAATCGATCAGCTGATCGATCGGGCAAGTTGCTCCGCGAACAGTAGGTTTCTGGATCGATCGTCCGATCGATCCAGCAATTTCTATCGCGAACAGAAGGTTTGGGAATCGATCACTGGATCGATTGGTCAGTCTGGATCGATCAGCCGATCGATCCAGAATATCATCCCGGGCACAGTAGCGTGTTGGATCGATCACTAGATCGATCCAACCTACGTCACGCGTACAGTAACCGGCTGAATCGATCCCTGGATCGATCCGACGTTCCAATCGATCAACGAATCGATTGGGAGGCCTGATAACAGCCGGGAAACATGTATTTCAGTTCTTTGACCATAGGGGATGTGGTATATGTTAGATATACCTTAGATTACATCCACCAGTACATGTAGAACCAAGAATGGTGATCAGTTAGCAACTAAAAATTTAAATTAGATCAGTTTTCCGCATAGTTAGCACAGCATAACTGTAGCGATCGGCCTTACAGTCTAGTAGTAGAAGGCGGGTCGTTACAGAGTGGTATCAGAGCGAGGTTCCATACTTCCTACACACACATCAGCATTGTACCTGCAGCTTCCAAGTAAGAATACCTCTACTTAATTTATACTCCTTGTTTTGTTATTACAGTTCATGTTTTTATGCCTACTGCCTGTTGGTATGTGATAGTCTTTTAAACATGATATCAGTAGTGATATAACTGTGATTACATTAGTTATACATATGTTCTCTATGTCTTTAGAAATGGCACGAGGACGCCCAGCTAGAAGGGCACTAGCTACTGAGCCCCAGCAAGAGGCAGGCAGTTCAGTGCCTCCTCCAGACCTTACAGCATTAGTGGCTCAGTTACAGCAGCAGCTAGCTGAACAGCAACAGGAAATAGCCACCTTAAAGGCTAATCAGCAGAATACCCCCACAGTCACCCCAGAACCGAATTTGACGACTCTGGTAGTCTTAGAGGTTCCACCAGCTCAGCCTACCGCACCAGCACCAGCACCAGCCCCAGTAGTCCCAACAGCTGAGCCAAGAAAGGAATCCTATCTGATCCAGTGGCAGCGAGTCAAGCCAGAAAACTTCTCAGGCACTAGCGAACCATGGGATGCGCAAGCCTGGTTCAAAACACTGGAGAGCACGATGGAGCTTCTGGACTGGCCAGAACACGAGAAGGTGAAGTGTGCTTCCTTCTGCCTGATAGGAGACGCACGCATGTGGTGGGAAAGAATCAGAATGAAGCGCCCAGTAAACCAGATGTTATGGGCTGAGTTCTTCGAGGAGTTCTTCGAGAAGTTCTTTCACATCCGGGTCACAAACCGCCACTACGACGAGTTCACTGAGTTTCGTCAGGGCAACCTTTCAGTTGAGGAAGCCGTGAAGAAATTCAACAAGTTGGCTCGTCTATGCCCAGAGCTAGTCAACACAGAGAAGGAACGAATTCGGTTGATGCTCAAGATGCTAAGGCCAGAGATAGCAGTGAACGTGGCTGGTGGCATACATAGGCCACAAATCACAAAGGAGTTAGTGAGCAGTGCCTTGACCACAGAGCATTACCAGAACAGCATAAAGCAGCAGAAACAAGTCTCCTCAGAGTCCAAAGGCCAAGGAAACTCTCACACTCAGAAACAGCAAGGCCACAGCTCTAACTAGAAAGGGAACTCCAACAGCAAGCGCAAATCAGGGAGTGACCCAAAAGGAGGACCATCTAGCAAGCGACCCAGTTATCCAAAGTGTGCTACTTGTGGGAAATTCCACCCAGGGGTTTGTCGCAAGGGCACACGAGGATGCTTTGAATGTGGACAAGAAGGACACATGGCCAAGCAGTGCCCGAACAAGACCGGTCTTCCTCAGCCACAGCAGATTCAGTATGTCACGCCCCAGAGGAGTCTCTGTCCGAAGAAATTTCGGCAACATCTCCCCTGTACGGCGGACAATCTGAAACTTTTCTACAAGCACTATATACCTCAGCCACAGGCGGCTGGAATATACACACAACCACGCAGTTATATGATACAGCCTACTCGGCTGATACATTAAAAACACAACCACGCAGTTATAAGTAAAGCAGCCCACTCGGCTGTACCAAAATCAAAACACAACGGAAAACGACAGAAACCATATACAAACCAAACACAAAACTGCTAGCCGGCTAGACTTACACAACCAATAACAGATACAAAATACCACATAACAACATCAACACTTCAAAAATAAAACCAGAGTACAGAGCTAAACAAACTGATGCATAAAACAAACAAAACATACGTGAAACCGATAAGTCTTCTGATGTGACGTGGGGACCAGCAGACAGGATGCTCCAAGCGACACCATAAATAACCTGGTACCTGAAAAAGATAGTGTCAACGGGGGTGAGTTCAACAACTCAGCGAATACCAATGGACATGAGTAGTAAGATATATCAAACAGCAACAAACATGGAATACAGCTTCCTAATTATATATATAGGGAATATGCAAAACTGAAAGGTAACTGAGGAAGCTGTACTCACCAGGAACTCCTATCCAGGCAAAAGGGTCGTCAAACCGAAAGTGTCAATAATCCTGTATGCAGGTCAAAAGTATGCATCCAACCAAAACCAAATGCAGCAAACACAATCATAAGAATATAAATGCATCAATGCATATGATGCTAATGATGCGTCCTGGTCACCCCTGACGCCAGTCAGTCATCTCACACACAAATGGTGAGACCGAGTGGGTAGGGCTGTGACAACCGTGCACTCTGTCGTCACTGCTCCTGATAAGTGACCGAGTGGATGGGATGCTGTCGGAGTACTCCTGTCCTGTGACCCCAAATCATAAATGGGGGAGCTCAATGCTCTCAACTCCCGGTACACGATGACGGGGAGGTATCTCTGCCGGCTACCACGCTGAGTCACCTGACCAACGGAGCCAAACAGAGTCCACCGTCTGCCGGCTACTACGCTGCTACACTAAATGCCAGCGGAGCCAAACAGAGCGGAACTGACTGCCGGCTATCACGCTGGGTCATATGACCAACGGAGCCAAACAGCAGAACCGCCACACACCTGCCTGATATACCACTAAACCATGAGTGGGGGTGTGTGCAGTACATGTAACTAGCGATGGGCTCAACCATAGTGGAGCCGACAATCGCACAGCATGCAATCATGATGCATGTCAGTATGCATAACAAAAACTGATCAACATAACCATATCCATATATACAAAATAGGTACTGTAAAAATGATGGTCACATACCAAAATCTATAATACACAGGTTAGATAGAATATCATAAACCTATGTCCTGAACATAATAAGTATGGAATATCCTGATCAGCATAGAAAAATCCATATATACATAATATGGGTACCACAGTATCAGTAGGTCAATCCACGGATCCAAGGCATACAGGTCCTCTATGGTATAACAACCTAGATCCTAAACATATCTCCTTCCATAACACATGTACCAACAATATGCACATATCAAGAATCAAGGTCTAGGTACACGAATCATATGTGATATACAAATAGAGGTACACAAGCCAGTCATGGCATAAAAACCTATGTATCAGATAATCTCGATACACATGACTGAAACCAAAAGTCCAGAACCTAGTCCTAACCTCAGTAAAACATGGTATATCACTTATTCTAGAAACTAAGATACTCATGGTAATTAAGTACTCATGGCAACAAGATACTCATGGTAACAAATCACGAGATATAAGTACGGATACTTCACAGGCGACAAATTTAACATGCTATGGATATCAAACAGTGACATACCAAAGGTAAACATGTTCATTGCTTGTAGTTATAAAATACTATGCATATCCAATGACAATATCATAAAAGACAAGTCAAGAGGTACCCGCCTCCAATAGATCGAGCTAATCAACCTCTATGTCGAAGTGCTCGTCCCGAATCCGAATCCTGTATAAATCAATACATATATTTTATTTAGTCAAACTCATATGAACTAAACAGCTAAATAAAATACTCACGCCCAATTAGGGAAAAATCCCAATCATTCTAGCATACAGATTTAACCTAACAAACGGAATATCACTCACCTCAAAAGATCCCTAACGTCCTCAATCGAACCTCAATCAGAACTATATCATCCCTTCACATTTTCTTCTTTTAAATCCAAGACATGAGTCAGCAACTCACAGGATCCTCTTTCAACATAGATCATCTACAATTTTAATCAAAGGGTAAAATCATATTAATGGCAACTTACATTGAGTCCTGGATAAGGATAAATTCATATCACACTCCACCTAATGAAGTAATTAGGTTTATTCCACTAATAAATCATTGACAACTAATCATATAACAAAACTAATCAACTAGCATGGATAGCAAATTAATCATGTTAATCTCCAAACACAAGCTCCATAAATCTATAGATCTATTAATTCATGCATCATCACAAACCATAATTCCAATTCCTCCCTCCATTATAAACAACTGATCAAATCTCATGCGTACCCAACCAAAACTATAATCAAATAACCAATCTAGTATAGAAATGGAACAAACACTTAAATATTGATACACTGATCATATCTTACCCCCAAAATGATCTATCCCTGCGTGATGAAAGAATCTGGAAGCAGAAGGAAGAGATGGATGAGTAGTAACTCCGGATCCTTTTACCCCCACTTCAGATAGTGTGATTCGAAGAAATGAAATGTAACCCATCTGGGTGATCAGTGAAGCTTGAGATACGATGGCTCTCACCACGACTGCTTTAGTGTAGCGGCGACAATGATAGGGCACGTTTCTACAATCAGAGGAAAATGAGTAACACAATAAGCAACAATCAACACTAATCGCCGATCCATGATACCCAGATCAGAGCCAAACCTATTTCCACAGTGTCGACATCTAGGCCAAACCCTAAGGTAGGTGAAGGACACACTGAGCCGATGGTGTGCCTCTGGTGATCGGCAATGGCAACGATAGTGTAGCGTCGCGAAGAGGAGATCCAAGAGGGCGTCGACGCGTTACGGCACAAGCACAAAGGAAGAAAGGCGCTGCGCGGTGATCGGCGCTAGGGCACCGGGGGTGCGGCGCTGCTCCGTGCGTCGCCGGCGGCTGGGACGCTGGAACGACGTCGCTGCGGTGGCGCTGTCGCTCGGTGGAAACGGCGGAGCAATACGGCTAGGGCAGAGGAGGGGGCGCGGGCGTCGGGCACGGGGAAAAGAGAGAAAACGGTGATAAAAATAGGTAAAAGAAAATGAAATATAAAAAGAAAAGGAAATATAAACATTTCCTCACTTAAATAGGGTAGCCTAAACAGACTTTTCCGGGCCCCGTTTTTATCCCCGTTAACTTGTCCGTACGAGCTCTGAAAAATTCCCGAAAAATTCCTAAAATTTTTGGAAAATTCCCCTATCGTTATCCGACATTTTTCCGGTATTTTACACAGTATGCAGGCCAGCCAGCTCAGTTATATCAGATGCAAGCCGCTCTAGAAGGTCCACTTATCAGCCAGGGCAGATTAGAAGCCCCTCCAGCTACGGTGAATGCGAGGATCTACTCACTCACCAGAGAGGACGTAGCCAATGCCTCGATAGTGGTCACAGGTCAGATTAGCATTTTTCAGTATAGTGCTACTGTTCTATTTGATACTGGGGCAACCCATTCATATATAGCCAGGGTGTTCTCCGAAAAATTAGAAATACCCTTAGAGGTACTCAGTGGTCAGTTTTTGACGGCACTACCTTCAGGAGAGATCATGGCATCCACGCACTGGCTCAGAGCAGTGCCGGTCATTATAGCAGACAGGGAACTCTTTTGTGATCTGATCCTGCTGGAAATGACTGACTACGACGTCATCCTTGGAATGGACTTCCTGATCAGATACGGTGCTTCCATAGAGTGCCGTAAACAGAAAGTCGTATTCCAACCCGAAGCAGAAGCACAGTTCGAGTACATCGGAGAACCAAAGAGAAAAGCCAGAAAATTTCTCTCAGCTATGAAGGCACAGAAGTTGATGGATTCGGGATGTACGGGGTACTTAGCACATGTAGTCAATACCAGCCAGGACAAGGACCAACAGCTAGCAGGGGTCCGAGTTGTATGTGACTACCCAACAGTCTTCCCTGAGGAGTTACCAGGCCTAGCACCAGTCAGGGAGATTGAATTTGAGATAGATCTCTTCCCCAGCACCAATCCTATTTCCAAAGCGCCATATCGCATGGCTCCAGCAGAACTGAAGGAACTTCACAAGAGCTGCTTGACAAGGGCTTCATACGCCCTAGTCACTCACCATGGGGGCGCCTGTTGTTCGTGAAGAAGAAGGATGGAAGCATGCGATTGTGACTACAGATCACTGAACCAAGTCAACATCAAGAAGGAGTCCATCTCTGTTCGATGCACGTTCGACCAGTTGAGAGGGGCAGCGGTGTTCTCCAAGATAGATCTCGATCGGGTTATCATCAGGTCAAGGTTAAAGAAGGGGATATACCCAAGACAGCATTCAAAACCAGATACGGACACTACGAGTTCGTAGTCATGCCCTTTGGCGTGACCAATGCTCCAGCTACATTCATGGATCTCATGAACAGAGTATTCAGGGAGTATTTAGATAAGTTTATTATTGTGTTTATCGATGACATTCTTATCTACTCAGGAACTCAGGAAGAACACTCAGAGCACCTGAAACTAGTATTGCAGACCCTTCAGCAGAACCAGCTATACGCCAAGTTCACGAAATGTGAATTTTGGTTAGATCAGGTGTCCTTCCTGGGTCACATCATCTCCAAGGATGATGTTATGGTAGATCCCAGCAAGATAGAAGCAGTAAGTAACTGGAAGAGACCTAAGAACGCCAGCGAAATCAGGAGCTTTCTGGGATTAGCAGGATATTACAGAAAGTTTGTAGAGGACTTCTCCAGGATAGCCTCCCCACTGACAGCTCTTACCAGAAAGAACAGGAAATTTCGGGATGTGAGAACAGCTTCAGCGAGCTAAAAAGGAGATTGACCAGTGCTCCCATTTTGGCTCTACCAGACAACACCAGCAGCTTTGACATCTATAGTGATGCCTCTAAGTTGGGACTAGGAGCAGTACTGATGCAAAACGGCAAGGTGATCGCCTATGCCTCCAGACAACTCAAGGATTATGAGAAGAATTACCCTACTCATGACCTCGAGCTTGCAGCAGTAGTGTTCGCTCTCAAAATTTGGAGACATTACTTATATGGAGTTCAGTGCAGAGTGTATACAGATCATCAGAGTTTGAAGTACTTCTTCACTCAGAAGGATCTGAATATGCGACAGCGCAGATGACTTGAGCTGGTCAAAGACTACGATATAGACATCCTCTACCATCCAGGGAAAGCCAATAAGGTAGCCGACGCACTTAGCAGAAAATCCAGTGCTACCTTGTTATCTCTTACGGCCATGTCACCACCCCTACAGAAGGAGATCGTAGATTTCGGTCTCGAACTCATCGTTGGACAGCTCTCTACTATGACCTTAGAGTCCACCTTGATTGGTGATATTCAGTCAGCTTAGGAACAGGACCCTGAAATTCAGAAGATCAAGCAAGGGCTAGCAGAATCAGAAAGTAGAGAATTCAGAGTGTCCGATAGCGGGGTGTTGTATTTTGGTGACAGACTCTGTGTTCCAGATCAGGAGGAGCTACGGAGATAGATTTTAGATGAGGCTCACAAGACTCCCTATGCGATGCATCCAGGTTCCACCAAAATGTACCAAGACCTGAAGAACCATTTTTGGTGGCCCGGGATGAAGCGAGACATCGCCAGATATGTTAGCATCTGCCTCACCTGTCAGAGGGTCAAGGCAGAACATCAGCGACCAGGAGGAGTTCTGCAGCCTATACAGATTCCAGAATGGAAGTGGGAGGATATCTCTATGGACTTCATAGTGGGACTACCCAGAACCACGAATGGTTTTGATGCCATCTGGGTAATAGTCGACAGGTTGACTAAATCAGCCCACTTTTTAGCTATCAAGATATCCTACTCCATGGAGAAGCTAGCTCGGTTGTCTCCGGGAGATCGTGAGACTTCATGGAGTCCCACGTACCATTATTTCAGATGAGAGGCAAGAAGTTTACATCACACTTACAGGGAGTGTGTACAACAAGATTGGGCACGGTTAAAGTTCAAGACAGATTCCATCCGCATGATGGTCGGCTGCAGCGAGTAAATCGGTACTCGAAGATATGCTCCGCGTGTGCCCTAGACTTCAAGGAAGTTGGTGCAAATATCCGAGCTTAGCAGAATTTGCATACAACAACTATCGTGCCACTATCGGCATGGCACTTACGAGGCTCTCTATGGGCGGAGGTGTAGATCCCCAATCTGCTGGTATGAGAGTGGTGAGCAGAAGGAACTAGAGCTTGAGCCAGATCTAGTCGCAGATACCACAACAGCCAACACAGATCCGCCAGAGGATAGAGGCACTCAAAGCCGCCAAGAGCTATCATGGTGCAGACCCTTAGAGTTTTCAGTTGGGGATTCAGTGTTCCTCAGAGTGGCTCCCATGAAGGGAGTAATGCGTTTCGGGAAGAAGGGCAAGCTAAGTCCCAGATATGTGGGACCATATCTTATTAGCAGAAGAGTGGGCAAGGTAGCATATGAGCTAGAGCTACCCCAGGAAATATCAGCTGTCCACAACGTATTTCATGTCTCTATGCTGAAGAAGCATACCCCAGATGCCACCCAGGTGATTGAGCCCCAGTCGGTACAGATCCACGAAGACCTCAGCTATGAAAGTCGGCCTATTCAGATAATAGACTGAGCAGCTAAGAAATTGCGGAACAAGGAAGTACCATTAGTCAAAGTCATTTGGCACAGTCACACAGCAGAAGAGGCAACTTGGGAGATAGAAGCCAGCATGAGACAGAAGTACCCGGAATTGTTCTAAGTTCGAGGACGAACTTTTTATAAGGTATGGGGGATTGTAACGTCCGAAAATTCTCAAACTTGCATTAGAATTATTCTGTGATTTTCTGGAATTTTTAGATATTTTTCCGGAATTTTCCGAGTAGCGGAAGTAGCAAAAATAATTAGAAAACGAAAACGGCCTTAGCGGGAATTGAACCCGAGACCTATGGCTTAGGGAGAATGTTAGTAACCAGTTGAACCCAGTAGGGCCGTGCTAAAAGAATGAGGAACCAATTATATTTATATTGGAGTTGGGTTCAATAATCCACTTAATATAAATAGGAAACTTAAAGAGGGTTTGGTTTATTTTAAGATTTTGGTTCGGCAAAATCCCTCTCCACCGAAGCCCTCACGCCAACTCTTCTCCTCTTCCTCCTTCTTTTGGCGCCACACCAAGGAAACCCTAGGGTTCCTTCCCTAGGGCCCCAAGGATATTTTCAGACGACGATTTCAGCACGAGGACGTTTCCCTTCGCGAGTAGAGCACGTGGACGTGAGTAAATCGTCGAAAGGGTCATCTCCACCGGAATTCCAGCGATTAGAATCGTAAGAAACTTCATACAGGAGGTAAGAAACCCCTCACCTGCAGTATAATAGCTCCGTTTGGATTGCCTGTGTATTAGTTTAGTTTTATGCAGGTTTTGTCGACATGTAGGGTGTTTTAACCCTCCTCGCAGGTTTAGGGATTTAGTTGAGCGCCTTTAGATGGGCCGGACACGTTTACCCTCTTCAGTTTGGGGTTGTAGACGTTGTCGGGTGCCTAAAGGTGATCTCCCTAATAAAGAGGAGAGTTGGGGCACACTAGGTGTTCGACAAAGTAACTAGATCAGTAAAAAGATGCAACTTAGGCATTTTAATAGCTCAGTTAAATGCATTAGAAGCGTTTAAAACAGCAAATCAGTTTATTTTAGCTTACATGGGACTACGGTCCAATGGGTGGGCTCCCATAGTCGCCTCTAGGTTTAGATAACCTAGCTCTAGGTTCAGATAACCTAGAAACAGCAAGTTAAAACAGTTAGCTATATTCAGTATTTTATTTTCAGTGGCACTGTACTGGATCAGATATCCATTGGGTTGGACTCCCACAGTCGTCCCTAGGTTTAGATAACCTAGCTAACCCTACTAAATTCGGGACTTGCAAACCCGGGTCTAGTTAGGGATGCGCGCACAGCAAGTACAGTTGCCGGGCCCAAACAACATGATTATGTATTTTCACTTATATCTATTAGCTTTCAAAGTTTATTTAGATATGTGACTATAGCATCAGAACAGCACTAGTTTAGCTCAAGTATAGTTTCAGTTTCAGTTCGGTTTTCAGCATAGTTTATTCTAGTTGATGCTATGATATGATTATATGCTTAGTTTATGATGCATGCCATGTTTCAGTGTTTATACCATGTTTCAGTATGCCATGCGTTAATAAGCTCAATGCATGTTTTCAAATAACATGATTTGTAAAGCATATTTGCATCGCTTGCATGTTTTTGTGAGGTAGATGGTTTCTTACTAAGCTTTAAGCTTACAGATACTATTTTTCCTTATACTGCAGATAAAGGTAAAGGAAAGATGGACTAGCAGAGGGAGCTGGAGGACAATGCAAAGGATGGTGTGTGTGGCAGGAACTGGAATAAAAGACCTTGGAGAGTTTAGCAAATTAGAAACATGAACTTTTAGTATTTTGCTTTTTATGCATTTTAAGTTGTTCAATGCTAGAAATTAAAGAACCATGCACTATAACGAGTTAGATTGCTAGTCCTATGTCATTGGAATGTTTATCATGCATTAGATAGTTGTAGTGTGAGGTTTTGGCACGAACCAGTGCTGAAATCAGAGTTTCAAATCGAAACCCCAATCGATCGGTGGATCGATTGGAGGGTCCCAATCGATCAGCTGATCGATCGGGCAAGTTGCTCCGCGAACAGTAGGTTTCTGGATCGATCGTCCGATCGATCCAGCAATTTCTATCGCGAACAGAAGGTTTGGGAATCGATCACTGGATCGATTGGTCAGTCTGGATCGATCAGCCGATCGATCCAGAATATCGTCCCGGGCACAGTAGCGTGCTGGATCGATCACTGGATCGATCCAACCTACGTCACGCGTACAGTAACCGGCTGAATCGATCCCTGGATCGATCCGACATTCCAATCGATCAACGGATCGATTGGGAGGCCTGATAACAGCCGGGAAACATGTATTTCAGTTCTTTGACCATAGGGGATGTGGTATATGTTAGATATACCTTAGATTACATCCACCAGTACATGTAGAACCAAGAATGGTGATCAGTTAGCAACTAAAAATTTAAATTAGATCAGTTTTCCGCATAGTTAGCATAGCATAACTGTAGCGATCGGCCTTACAGTCTAGTAGTAGAAGGCGGGTCGTTACATGAAGAAGAGGAACAACATCAAGAGAATCAACCTCCTAGAACAATAAGGGTTAACCCAAATCATCCAATTGATCAAATAATCGGTGACCCAGACTTAAGAGTTCAAACTAGATCATCCTTTAGAAACTTAAGTCAAATTTCATTAATTTCAAAAATTGAACCCAAAACTGTGGATGAATTTCTACTAGACCCAGATTGGATTATAGCTATGCAAGAAGAACTAGCCCAATTTGAGCGTAATGAGGTCTGAGACCTAGTTCCACCACCTAAGAATAAGAAAATAATAGAAACAAAATGGGTATTCAGAAGCAAACTAAGTGAAACTGGGGAAATTACTAGAAATAAGGTTAGGCTGGTTGCCAAAGGATTTAGTCAAGTTGAAGGACTTGACTATGATGAAACATATGCCCCAGTAGCCAGATTAGAATCCATTAGATTGTTACTAAGTTATGCAGCCCATAAAGGGTTCAAACTATACCAAATGGATGTTAAGTCTGCCTTTCTTAATGGACTAATAAAAGAAGAAGTTTATGTAGGTCAACCTCCTGGGTTTGAAAGTCTAGAACACCCTGATTATGTATTTAAGTTAAAGAAAGCATTATATGGACTTAAACAAGCACCCAGGGCATGGTATGAAAGGCTAACATCCTACTTAACATCTAAAGGATTCAAACAAGGTCAAATTGACCCAACCTTGTTTGTTAAATCATTGAATTCAAACATATTTATTGCACAAATTTATGTAGATGATATAATATTTGGTTCAACAAATTCAGATTTTTTAGAGGAATTTATTAATCTAATGGAAAAAGAATTTGAAATGAGCCTAGTAGGAAAATTAACTTATTTCTTAGGATTACAAATCAAACAAACAAATGAGGGAAATTACATTTATCAACACAAATACACTAAAGAATTACTTAAAAAATTCGGAATGGAAAATACAAAAGAAATAAAAACACCTATGGCAGTGAACACAATCTTAGATAATGACCCAAATGGAAAATCTGTAAGTCGACCTGATATTTTATTTGTAGTTAGTATGTGTGCTAGATACCAAACTTGTGCTAAGGAATCCCACTTGACACAAGTTAAAAGAATTTTTAGATATCTTAAAGGAACAATAAATGTAGGAATTTGGTATCCTAGAACCAATAATTTTGAACTAATAGAGTATTCTGACTCAGATTATGCTGGATGTAAATTAGACCACAAGAGCACAAGTGGAGGATGCCAATTATTAGGTTCATCACTTGTTAGCTGGTTTAGTAGAAAGCAACATTGTGTTGCTCTATCTACAACTGAGTCAGAATACATAGCTATAGGTGAATGTGTTGCACAATTACTATGGATAATGCATACTCTAAAAGATTTCAACTTAAACATTACAAATGTAAAAGTATTAATTGACAATATAAGTTCAATTAACTTAACCAAGAACCCTGTGCATCATTCAAGAACCAAACATATTGAAGTTAGACACCACTTTATCAGGGATCATGTTACTAAAGGTGATATTGAACTCAAATACATTGAGTCCAAATCAAATTTAGCTGACATTTTCACAAAACCACTCCCTGAAAGTGAGTTTAGCAACTTACGCCGAAAATTAGGAATGTGCTCAATAGACTAGGAATTTTAAATTTCAAAATTGTTTTCAAAAATCACTCTTTCAAATTATAAGTCAAATTTGTTTGTTTTCAAAACTCTCCATTTTTAGACTTTCAAAAACAGATTTGGCCTTAGACTAGTTTTAAATCCTTAGAAAGCATGTACCCATAGGACTAGTTTTTGAGCATCTCACCAACACCTTAGGCTTACCTTGCTTGTGTGTGACAAACATAGAAAGGGGTGAGATGCATAGGCCAACTGTCTGGACTTAAGATGCTTATCTCAGTGCATCAGCATAAGTCTGGACGTTAAATACAAATCAGACAGTAATCAGATTAAGTTCATCAGTCAAGTCAAACACTGACTGGTTATAATCAACTTAATCTGACTAACCAAGTGAACGCTACTATCTTCTGATAGTTAGTTAGTACCTAATTGGTTAGACAGCTGGTTAAAGATAAAGTATCAAGTTCAGGGGGAGAAATTAACTTTTTATATTTAAAAAAATGTGTTTTAAAACTAACGTATGTTAAAACACCAGTTTTCAAAAAGTTAAAATTAACTAAGTTTAATCCCACCTAATTTTTTTTTAAAAACCTGATTTTAAAAGATGAGTATAGCAAATTTACACTTATTTAGTTTTTGTAACATATATGCTTGAAAATTCAACTTTCCAAACTTAGCTTTTATCAAATTACCCTTAAAAATTTATCCTGGCAAATATTTTACTTCTTGAAAAATTATTCTTACTTGTTTAAAATTTTTGCTTTATTTTTAAAAATCGAAGTTGAAAATTTACCTTGTTGAAAAGTAAATGTTACTTAAACATGAAAAGTAAAATTAAAAAACCTGATTTGAAATTTTTTTTACTTAAACTTGATTAACTTTAAACTTATACTTTTCAAAATTCAACTTGTCTCCCCCAAGTCAACTTGACTATTTTTTAACTTGGTGTTAAAAATTGAACCAAACTTATATATGTTTCAAAATTTTATTACTTTTTACAGTAACTCTACACTATGATTGTTTACCCTTGCGTATTTTTGATGAATGCCAAAGGGGGAGGGTTAGGTGGTTAAGTTAGCTAAACCAGAATTGAAAATACAAACTAACTTAAAAACCACATAAATGCATGTTATTTCTTGCATATGTTTTCACTAACTTAACCAGGTTGTCATTCCATCAAAAAGGGGGAGATTGTTGGTGCGGTTAGCACTAACGATTTAACCCAGGTTTTGATGAATGACAAATCAGGTTAAGTTAGTTTGTTGTTGTCTGACACTTTGATCGAGTGTGCAGGAGAAGTCCAGACAGGTCGACGGGCTGACCGGATGTCTGGCACGAAGTCCAGCTAGGTCGACGGGCTGACCGGATAGCTGGCGAGAAGTCCAAGCGGGTCGACGGGCTGACCGGACGCTTGGCGAGAAGTCCAGCTAGGTCGACGGGCTGACCGGATAGCTGGCGAGAAGTCCAAGCGGGTCGACGGGCTGACCGGACGCTTGGCGAGAAGTCCAGACGGGTCGACGGGCTGACCGGACGTCTGGCAGGTAAGTGAGGTAAGTCACTGGAGGGGAGTGACTGTGAGGACGCGTTCCCGGGAAGGGGACATTAGGCGTCGATCCGGCTTAGATCCATTTCGGATGTCTAAGTCGATATCGTGACTAGATTCCGGTCTCGGAAAGACGGAATCTAAGTCATACTCTTTTTATCCATCTGTTGAACCTTAACTGTGCTAACAATCTGTTTTACAGGATATATATTTGCCTCGGACTAACTTTGTTTTGTAGGAAAAGGGAGTTTTCTGGAACAAGGTGGTCCGGGCGCCCGGAGGGAATCCGGGCGCTCGGAGGTCCGGGCGCCCGGAAGGCGAATTCTATCCAGCCAAGTCGTCGCCACGTGGAGCATCTCGGTTTGAGCAGTTACGTCACATTCCAGGCGCCCGGAAGGAATCCAGGCGGGAGCAGATCTCCTGGTCCGCAAATTGCGGACCAGGGGATGGTCCACTACATATGGACCTTTGATTTGAATAAACCCTATTTATTTAAAGATAGGGTCCATTCAAATCAAAGGTTCAGATCAGTGGACCATCCCCTGGTCCGAAATTTACGGACCAGGAGATCCCTGCTGAATCCAGGCGCCCGGAACAGCATATAAAAGAAGTCCCAGGCAGGAGCTTCAGAATCAATCAATTAAGCTGAGAACTCTTCTACTGCTGGTCTTGCTGCTCGACGTTCAGTGCGACGCCAACAAAGCTCCGACACTACGCTCCGTTCTTTTCCCTTTTTGGTGGTATTTGTTTTCAGTTTTCATTAGCATTCCCTGTACGGTTCTTTTGTAATCATCATTTCGAATTGCTAATGATTGCCCAACGAAAGTGGTCAAGGACCACGGGCCTTCGAGTAGGAGTCGTCACAGGCTCCGAACGAAGTAAAACCATTGTGTCTATTTTACTTTTCCGCTGCGTTTATACTCGATATTTTCGAATCGATATTCACCCCCCTTCTATCGAATCTAACGGTCCTACACTAACCGCCGATCGAAGCAACAAAGATGGCCGGACCAAGCATTGTTCCACCAAAATTCGAGGGGAACTTCGTAGACTGGAAGCGTCGTATGGAGGTATTCCTAAAAATAGATTTTGAAATTCGATTTATTATGAAATATGGCTTTGTAGCTCCAATAGATAAAGATGGAAAAGAAAAAGAAGAGAGCGATTGGATAAAGAAGGAGCAGAATGAGTCGGTAGCAAACAACCGTGCGAAACATCACCTGCTGAGCGTGTTACCGCCTCAAGAGGTCAACCGCATCGGAAACTATTTATCCGCTAAAGAACTTTGGGAGAAGTTCTTGGAACTCCACGAAGGCACGTCCGAAGCGAAGCTCGCTAGAAGGGACATCCTCCGCAACAAACTGATGAACATCCGTCTGGAGAAAGGTGAGAAAGTAGTCAGTCTACATGCAAAGGTAAAAGAACTAGTTACTGGTCTCGAAAACCTTGGTGAAACGGTAACAAACCGGGACACTATACACTATGCGCTCAACCCGTTTCCAAGAACTCCGGAGTGGACATCAATCGTCGATGCTTACTACATCTCAAAAGACCTGGAGGTAAGTACTTTAGAAGAGTTGTTTTCTACCCTTGAATTACATGAAACTAGATATGCAGAGATATCAAAGGACACAACCCAGACTATGGCGCTGAACGCAACCAACAAGGATGAACCTGAGTCAGACTCCGAAGACGATCAAGAAGCGTACATGGTAAGAAACTTTAAAAAGTTTTTTAGATCTAATAAATTTAAAATGCAGAATAAAAAGAATCAAAAAGGTAGAAGAAAGGTACGGTGCTACCAGTGTCAGAAGGAGGGACACCTAAGGGAAGACTGCCCAGAACTCAAAAAGGTCAAAATGAAGACACCCAAGAAACACAACCTAAAAGCAACTTGGGATGACACTTCTTCATCTGAATCAGAAGCTCAAGAATATGCAGGGATTGCACTGATGGCAAGCCACGAAGGACAAAGTACATCAGAACCCAGCATCGATGAAGGGGGAGCGACCTCAGATGGAAGTAGTGAAGCAGGGGGAGATTCAGGCTTCAAGTCTGATATGGTAAGTGAGGTATGCCTCTTACCCCCTGATGAACTTTACTTTGGTATCAAAGCTATGACTAAATCCATGTATAAATTAGAAAATAAAAATGCCAAATTAGAAAATGAAATTTTAGAAACAAAGAGAATTTTGGCAAAATCATGTCTTATAGAGGATTTTGAAAAATTGAAAATGAAAAACTAAAAGAAGAAATAGAAATATTGAAAAAATCTAATGGTTCAAATATTTCTACTTTTAGAAATTATGGATGTTTAAATTGGTATTATAGATTTCATCAAAATCAAATTAGAAATATATTAAAAATCTATATACCTAGGAAATACTTGGTTAATCCTGTAGGTAGGAACCTCTATTGGGTTCCAAAAAACCTATTTAATTTAAAAATTAAAAATTAGACCTAGCATTTTCAGCAAGGAAATTAAACAACTAATTTCTTTATGAGGCTTTGTCTAAGGAAGTGGTTGTTGCTCCAATAACCAAGAAGGCCTAGTGCCTCGCCACGACCTGGAAGCCAAGTATCGAAATGAAAAGTTTAATTGACTAACTGAAAAAGCATTAATTTAAATTACTTAATGCTTTAAAAGAGTTATTCAATTTGTGTTAGAAAATATTTAAAATTTTTAACTTAACTTAGAAATTTTTTATTATCTTAGAAATTTTTATGAAAATTGACTTAGATTTTTTTTATATAAAAGTTAACTTAGAGTTTTTTTTTATAATATTGCCTTATCATTTTTTTTTTGACTTAGAATTGCTTCTTATGAATATTCACTTAGAATTCTTTTAATTAGAAATTTTTTTTTTGGGGAATGCTGAGATTAGTTTTAAACTTAATTTTTTTTATGACTGTTCTTCTCTGAAAAATATTTTTTTTCGAACGAAAATTCTGAAGAGTGTCTTTACTTAGACATTATTAAATATTTTACACTTAAAAGGGGGAGAAGTATGTTTGAATTTACCTTAGACTTGTTTGTAACCCCAATTTTTATGTGATCAAAGGGGGAGAAGTATGTTAAGTCTAGGGGGAGGTTATATAATTTTTCATTAGGAAAAAACTTGGACTTATTTAAATATAAATTGTTTTTATTGCATATGTTTACCCTAACTTAACTTGGGTTGCTCACATCAAAAAGGGGGAGATTGTTGGAACCCCAAGGTGTTTTGATGTGATCAAACAAGCTAAGTTAGGTTCTGCGTTTGTTTAACCCTTGTGTCTAAGTGTGCAGGAGTTTAGGAACACAGGAAGTCGAGCGGAAGACGCGGCTAGCGAGAAGGACGTCACGGGAGAGAGCCGACGGGCTCGGTGCGTCCGAGGGACGAGGTGTCCGCGGAAGAGTACACCGGTGGACGAGAAGAACGTGCGCGGCATTCGAGGGACGAGAAACTGGGAAGGAAGGCTGCTCGAGGAGAAGGCCGGAACATGGGTTCGGGTGAGCCCTATTCCGGAAGGCCGAGATCACCCAAGCTAACGGAGCCGGAGCGAACAGACCCGGACCGAAACGAGCTAAACCGGAGCAGTGGAACCAGACCACAAAAAGTCAACAAAGTTGACTTGAGGGGTCCGGGCGCCCAGAATCATTCTGGGCGCCCTGGGCGCTATTGAGGGTCCGGGTGCCCGGAACCCCTCCGGGCGCCCGGAGCTGACTTTTGACCAGGATCGCGTCAAACGCGATCTGATCGTTGGGGGATAGGATTTTATCCCCCCAGGCATAGTTTGTAGAATCGTGATTCTACGTAGAATCGATTTAGGGTCAGGATCGGATCGGTTAGGATCGGATCGTAGAATCGTACGATCGTACAAAAAACCCTTAAAATCTTATCATACATGATTAATAATTAGAAAAAATACTTAAAAAACTCATTTACATATAAATAGATAACTAATTTTGCATATATATGTAATCATTTACACTCAACACCTTAGATTACTTTACTACATGTACAAATTTAAATTAACTAGTAATTTAACTACTATTCTCACATAGTAATAATATTTATATTTTCATATCATAAAATGAAAGAATACAAAATTTCTATTAACACAATAATAATAACACATTCAACGTCAAAAATATTTCCTTGGTTTATAAGATGATCCAATTTAAAGGCCAACAAAGCACCTAACGTACATAACAGAAGTTATTGGATCCTTTGATTCAATTATGAACATCGAAAATAATCTTCTAAAGATTGGTTGATGTCACACAATACTAGATAATAAGCCACCAACAATTCATCATTTTGGGGGGAAAATGACAGAATATTATTGATAAAAAACTAACTCAAAAATAATTAAATATATGTTTAAATAATTTAAAACCCTAACAAGATGAAAAAAAATATAATAAAAAAAGATAAAATCTTCTAGGCATCCGAAAAGGATTTAAATAATATTTTTTTGGGTTTGAAATAGGGTGGTTAAGGATAAACTTTGAAATTTATTAAAGATCTCTGAACGAGCTTTGATTTGATATATTATAGGCCCCGTGATTCAATCCGAGTCAAAAGTTATGACCTCTCAAAGCTTCCACCGATCCTGCTCCGATTCTGCTCCGATCCTGTTACGATTCTACCGATCCTGTTCCGATCCTACCGATCCTACCGATCCTGCTGTGATCCTGCTGCAAAACTCGATTCTGCACGATCCTGGATCGATTTTGGGTCTTAGGATCGTACGATCCTACGATCCGGATCACGATTTTGCAAACTATGCCCCCAGGGCGCCCGGAACCCCTTCCAGGCGCCTGGACCAGTACTATAAATATAGTACTGGTCTGCACAGATCAAATAACTCACTTGTAATCAATTCCTTCTGTGCTTTCAATTATGTTCTTTTCATTTGTGCTGTCAACGTTGTAAAGAGGCTACTCCGCCTAGAGGAGAATCAGATAGTGCGCTTACATTCCTTGGATTAGCAATCCCCTGATTGCAAACCAAGTAAAACTCTGGTGTCTTCTTTTCTTTACTTAGTCTCTTTTATTTATTTATTACAAGTGTTCATTATATAGTTGAAATCCGAGAAAGGTTCGAGTTTTATTTTGTAGGGCAATTCACCCCTCCCCTCTTGCCGGCCTCCAAAGGGACCAACAGGTGAGATTTAGTTCGATAAATCAATAGGCTCGATAAGTTGGGAAATAATATTATTTATAGTGTGTGTTGTTGATTATAGAAGGAAACTGTGTCCTATAATCTAGGTTGATGATGCCCCCAAGAGGAGCTCATAAGGATTGTCATGTAAACCCTACAGGTGGACTTAGTCCGACATGACAATAAGGTTGAGTGGTACTACTCTTGTAGTTAGATATTAATTAAGTAAGTTGTCAATAACTCATTTAATTAATGGACATTCGATATCTTAAACACAGGGAGATTAACACACTCTTGATAAGAAGGAGCCCATATAGTAATATGAGATTGGTGCGGTAGTTCAATAATAACTCTTTAGTGGTATGAGTTATTATTGATGAACTCGAGTTGGGTGTTCGGGGCGAACACGGGAAGCTCAAGTTCATCGGGAGACCAAAACCAATTCCTCCTCTCGGTCCCTGTCGTAGCTTCTTATTTATAAAGTCTTATACCCACCTTAAGGTGGACGGCCAAACCTAGCTTGGAGCCCAAGCTAGGGCCGGCCAAACCAAGGAGAGATGGGTTCAAGTGGTGGCCGACCCTAGCTTGGAGCCCAAGTAGGTGGCCGACCACAATAAAAATAAAAGGGATTTTAATTTTAAAATCTTTCTTTATGTGGAAGACATGATTTAAAAGAGAGTTTTAAAATTAAATTTTTCCTTTTATAGTTTCTACAAAGGATTAAGAGAAAGGTTTGATATCTTTCCTTATTTGTAGTTAAAAGGAATATTTTAATTTTGGAGAAAACTTTCCTTTTTGTAATCATCCACATGTTTTAATAGAGAGATTTTAATTTATAAAAGTTTTCTTTTATAACCAACCATGAAGGGAATTTTTAAAAGAGAAATTTTTATTTTAAAAATTTTCGGAAATAAATTAAGAAGTTTTAATTTTGTGTTTAAAACTTTCCTTATTTGAAGGACTTGTAGGGGCCGACCACAAGATGGATTAAGAGGAAATTTTAATTAAAATTTTATTATTAGTCATTGTCAAGGAAAATAAGGAAGTTTTAATTATATCTAAAACTTTCCTTATTTTCCAAGACCAAGGAATATAAAAGAGAGAGCATAGGTGCCTCACCTCAGAACACATATCTATTATTCCTCTCCTCTCTTCCTTGGTGGTGGCCGGCCCTCATCCTTCCTCTCCTCCTTTTCTTTTTCTTTGGTGGCTGGCAGCATCAACTCTTGGGGAGATTTTGGTAGTCGGATTTAGCTTGGAGAAGAAGTAGAGAAAGGAGACTTTGTTTCTTAGCATTCCTTGGAGCTTGGTTGGTGGTCGAAGTTCTTCATCTCAAGGAGATTGTTGGTGGCCGAAACTTGTAAGGAGAAGAAAGAGGCACTACAAAAAAACCAATGTTTTAGGACCGGTCTTCTAAGAACGTTTGATTAACCACTCTAAATATGTGTAGCAACAAGAGTGGTTAAATGAAACCGCTTGTAAAAGGTAAGAGTAATAGGAGCGGTTGGAAAACCGATCCAGCTGATTAATTGTAGCATCAGTTATTTCAAACCGTTTTAAATGTCATTAAATTTAAGAGCGGTTTTATAAACCGATTTAATTTTTTGTTTGGTAGCGGTTTATTAGACTTTTTAAAGTGGTCAACAAAACCGTTTCTACAAAGTCACATATTTTTTTAACCTAGGGTCTTTTGCCTATTATTAATATTTAAATTTCCTTAATTTTTAATCCGACGCCCCACATACACACAACAAATCGTGATTCATTCTCCTTACTCCTTAAAAATCCAACATTCCGATCGAGATACTTAGAAAAAATAACAATCCAATTTCTGCGCCATTGTTGGCTTCTCTGTCACCGGAAATTGACTCACTTGTATAGGTAATACGCATGGAATCCATCTTCTAATTTTATTAAAAATTATTTTATAGATAATAATACAAACTGTAATCTCGATTGATTTGATGAAGTCCAAAATTAAATTACATTAATATCCTTTTTTTTATTTTCATACCTAAAATAATTTTAAAACTTATTAATAATTTTATCTTCTCATCTTTTTCAAAATTTTTATAAAATAAATACACGCAACATGTGTATTTCATTAATCAAAATGTGAGATACATTACATACTTTAATTAATGAAATAAATAAAATAAATAATCGATGCATATAATTGAAACGTACTAAATAAATCTGAGAAAGGGAACAAATAATTTTTTTGATATATTACTAAAATAGATTTAAAACTACAATTTACAATTCCATTAATTGTAGTATGATACAATTATAGCATGATTTGGAGAGTATGATACATAACGTCAAACAAAACAATTGTAGTAAACGAAGAGAAAGTTAAATCTTATGTGCTAAAATTATTTTTAAATTGTGTGTTTTCAATTTTATCAATTCTCAATTTCAATTATAAACTAGCCATCAAGACCATTTGCAAGAAAATGGTCCGTATATATTTAAAAATCATAAAATAAAAGTGTTAACTAAACAATTCATTTTACGCATTTTTATTTAAATACTCATTATAATAATTCATTATCAATCTTATCATTGTCTATATTTTAAAATATAATCATATTTTATTTATATAAATGGATGCAATGGAAAATTTGCTCGTTGGTAAATTATTTTAAGAAAGAATAAAATTCCTATACCTGCACAATTTTAATATGGTTCACCAAGATTCTAACCATAAAATTTTACCAAAATATAAACTAAAATACCATGTTTATTGGCTATGAAAGGGCTCCCCTTTTTTAGCGCTCACATTATTTTGCTATTTTTTTTCGTGATTCCCGCTTTTAATTTCTAGAACCCTAAACTTACCTATCTAATGTATTGATATATATATTGCTTCATCTACTCATCTCCTTTTACCGATACTTCTCAGGGAGAACATTACAACTAACTTTGATTCTTGGAGGTAATTTCTTGCTTGAAGTAATATATTTGAATCTAGTTTCTAGAATTTTGGATGACTGTCCCAGACTATCATATTGTTTTAGGCGTGATTAATTTTTATTTTCATAGTTTAAAGATGTTGATATCTCGTTATGTTTTTGACTACCTTTTGTTAGCTTTTATTTATTGTCGCCATTTTGCAGATAAAATTGTCTGATCTTAATTTTCTGACCTTTTTTTTTGGAATTGTCAAAATTTAAAGATATAAAATCTGGATAAGAGTTTGAATGTGCAACATAAATATGAGTATGTAATCATCTTTTGAAAAATGTCACACACTTATTGTCTATTTCTTGTAGGAATTGCTTCACTTTGAAAATGGTGAACAAAAGAATTCAAAAGTTGCTTCAAAATACCAGAGGGCGATCTAGAAGAGAAGAATCAAATAATAGAGGATTAAATAGTGAAAATGAACCACAAGATGTACCACTGCCACACTCTCCATCGGAAACACAAAATGCTGAATTGGACTTACAACACAATGTTGAGCATAATGAGGAAGGTTAGAATTTTTTTGGGGATATGAATAGCTAATTGAATTTACAATGAAGTAACATTATGTTTTTTAATGAATTAACATTATGTTTTTTAATGAATTAACATTATGTTTTAAATACTTTTTTAGGTTCATCTCAAAGGAGCCAAAATACACGGGATAGGACAGTGATGAGGGATGTTCATTCATTAGGTCCCAATGACTTACTAGTTGTAAGATTTAATGAAAGGGGTCAACCTTATGGAGAAATGCAACCCACGCTTTCAAATTTTGTGGGAATGATTGCTCGAAATGGAAACTTGTTACCCCTTAGTTTTCTAGACTGGAGGAAAATACCTAAAAATCGTTTGGATCTTGCATGGGGATATGTAACTGTAAGTTGAGAATCTTTTAGTTCCAAATTTCAATTAGAAATTAATATAATTTGTTTAATATTCGTAGGAACATTTTTGTATCCCTACTCGCCACAAAAAAATTGTGATGCAAATGATGGGAGTTGCATGGAGGCGATGGAGGACCGAAGTCAAGGCAACGTCTTATGACCCAAATATTCCTTTAGATGAGCTCTTGCAAATTCGTCCTGTCCCTCATAAGCTAACACTCGAGGTTTGGGAAACTTTATGTGACTATTGGAAGAAGAATGAGGTAGTAATAATAAATTTATTATTTTGTACATATAGATGGGTGTATATGATGCATTTTTGTTAACCTATTGCCGAGAATGTAAAAAATTAATAGAGAAAATGCTCATAAAAAATGAAGAATTCATGCACAAGGACGCATAAATATTCCAACATTGGAAGATAAATTTGTAAGCATTATATATAATGATTGTTTTTATAAGTTCTATATAATTTTTAATTCACAAATTCTATATTTTTAGGGCCGAGATTTAAAGTATTGATTAAAGTGAATAGAATATAGTTGGTGTTAGTTAAGTTTGATGGCACAATTTGTTGATTAGTTTTAGGAAAATGGTATAAAACCTACTCGTATTGAAATATTAGAATTAAGTTGTCATAGTAAAAAGAAAGGAAGGTCTCCTATTGCTGATGAAGCTATACAACATGAGGTAAGAATTCTGTTTCAATTTTTTAAAATGACTTGTCAATATTTTTGTAATGTTATTCACAATTTTTGTGTCAGGCTTTATTGAATGAGGCTGTGAAACGCCATCTCCAAGACATGCCAGAGGGAACAGATCCAAGACAAGTGCATGAGCAAGCATTTCGGTAATGAGCACATTTAATTTTTGCTAAAGTTATAACTTTTATGATACTAATTATTTTTTATGCAGTGAGGTGTTCAGGCCTGAGCATTCTGGCCGAGTTCGATGTTTAGGAGCTGGTGCACTGCCTAGCCAAGTTTTTCCTGACCAATATAAGCGTAGCCATTGCCAAGGATATGACACTGCTTCGGATGCCATAGAAAAGTTCAAGGAAATGAAAGAAAAAATAAAGGAAATGGAAGCTAGGGAGGCAGAGCGAGAAGCACGACTACAAGCAGAAATGGAAGCACGTGAAGCACAAAGGAAAATCGAGATGGAGCAATCGATGAGGCGGATGCAGGAACAACAATTCCAAAATTTTATCCGTATTATGCAAAGTATGATGGTTGGAACTGCTGGGGGATCTCAAGGGCCCGAAACATTACCGGGACAGGTATTAGCATGTTTGATGTTAACAAATGAGTTATTAAAAATTACTTGTATAAATGCATGATGTAAAATCCGCTTTCTTTTGTAGATGGCAAGTGTGATGGCAGAAATCATGCAACAATATATGAGTATTCCATCAAACGCTCAAGAAAATATCCGTAGACCTCCTCCATGAGAGAAATCAAATGGTAGCAGCTAGAATTTGAGAAAAAGATATTTTGATTTATATTAAGGTTGGAAATAAATAATATGTTTTTAGATGAATAATATACTATTTTGATTGACAATGATTGTTCGTAAGGATTATGTATTGATTTTTTATGATGGAATGCCATTGTTTTTTCATCTATTTATTATGTTGAGTTATGGAATGATTTATAAAGAAACATAAATGTTTTTTTTTTAAAAAAAAATCTGCCATCTACAAAAGACCGTTCCAAAAAATTTAAAAAATTGATGTTAAACCATTCCAAAATTACAAAAAATCGCTTCGAAATATGACTTTCAAGAGCAGTTACGAAATCGTTCCACATGAACACATATAGAAGCAGTGAATAGAAACCCACATTTAGGAGCGGTTATTATGTGCTCCTGATATGTGCAAACAAAAGCGGTTTCGTAAACTGCTCCTAGTTTTCACCTTCTACAGCGGTTTAAAAACCATGGCAATATCCATGTTTCACAATCGGTTGGTCAACCGATTCAACATCCTCACTTGCAAAATCGGTTAACAACCGTACCTAAATATAGATTTCAGATCGGTTTCAGAAACCACTCTAATTGAGGATATATTAGAGTGGTTTTTAACCGGTGGGAAAACTAACATTTTAGAGCGGTTAGGACAACATATACCACCGCTTTTATCTTCCGCTCTAACTGGGCCTAGCAACGGTGGCAACAAGTGCGCTTGCCAAACCGTTGCAATATTTATAGCAGCGGTGGAAAACCGCTCCTATAAGTCAAATAAACCGGTCTTATAGCTTCTTTTTTTGTAGTGAGGTTTGGGTGGATTCTCGTCTCGGTAGATCGTCGCCCACACGACGTCCGAGATAAGAAGAAGAATACGATAGAAGATCGTGAGGTCTATAAGGTACAAAAGGTATAACTGGTTATTAGTTTCCGCATCATAACTAGTTTATTCTTTTGTTTAGATCTTGAAATATCAAACACAAGAGGTTAACGATTCTAGGCTATCGAATTTATGTTTCGATTTTATGTTTCTTTTGTTTTCGATCTTGTGATTCGATTGTTCTTAATGGTTAAACCTAGGGTTACTATAAGGAGATTAAATATTGAATTTCGTTGAAAGACTTTGTCTAGAAAGTGGTGGATGTTCCCATAACCAAGAAGGCCTAGTACCTCGCTATGTTTAACCTGGAAGCCGATCTCTGAAATAAATATTTAATCGAATTTGTAATATGGGTGGATTTGGATTAATAATGTTAAACATCGTTTGCGATCCGAGTCTAAACCTCTAAGAACAGATAAGTTGAATTTGGAATCAATAATGTTAAGTTCTGTTTGCGAATCCAAATTTAATTTCTAAAGAACACAATAGGTTGTTAGGAAAGGTTCAGGACTTGTACAAAACTTTTGTACAGGGGAACCGATACGATATTCCGAGTAGCAACCAACAATTGGTATCAGAGCTAGGGTTGACCTCTGTGTGTTTGGTTTTCAGTTTAATTATGCACATGCCATACATAATTTAGGCAGGATAATAGTAGGATATGCTAACTTTGTGGTTGCAGGCTCCAACTATTATGGCTTATTGTGATTGTGTGTGATTGGATCCTCGGACATGTCGAGGGCATTTTATGTGTGTGCATGATTGTATGTATTAAATACAGTAGGAGCTGTATTAGTTTTAGGATTTTACATTTTTGTTTCGATCTAGATTACATGTACATTCCCTTGTGGAATATAGGATCGATAAATGTAAAATTTTATTTTTGTCGCGGATTGTATCCTTGCGAGGTGTGGTACTATTTGAGCACTAGAGGCGCAGCGGAATAAGAAGCAAGATAGATGCGACGACTAAACCCAATTGGGGTGGCTAAAGATGGCAGCAGCTAGGGTTGGCAGCACACGGAGGACAGTGATGGAAGAAGCCATAATAGTTGGAAAATTAATTTCCATATTTATTGCTTTTATTTACTGTGATGTGTGTGATGTGTGCTTGCATGGTTACAATTCCTCACCTTAAATAACTAAGTGGGAGAGAGATTTTAAATAAATTCCATGGTCTCTATTACTGGTTTGAAAGTGATGCAAACAAACTTGCGTGTTGGCTCTGAGTACCTTCCTCCACAACGGATGAGTTTGTTTGCGGGTCACTAGGTCAAACTTCCTTTTATGGATGATTATAGAAAATTATCTAGGAGCGTGTGATTTTCTCCAACTGAAGGGGCACAATCCTATTTAATGGACTAAGTATCAAGTAATGGTATACACTTAAACGCATTCTATAGTATCCTCCCCAACAGAGTCACTGCTATTTTTTGCGTGACTAAAGGAAAATCAACTATTAATTTTATTTGTTATAAAGTTATGATGGCAAGATAATAAAATTAATGGATAAAACCTCCTCTTATAAATGTTTGAATTTGTATACATCCACACTAACGTGACATGCAAAATTCACGGTGTTGGTAAATTTAAATAGTATTGTTTGAGGAATCAATATTATTCTAAATTGAGAGTTTTGACCAAAACTTATTTTGTGATTTTTAAGATGACTTTCAACCCACTGGCTATTATACTGAAAGAGAACAAATTTACTGGTCCCAATTAAATAGATTGGAAAAGAAACTTGGACATTGTCCTAACTGCTGAAGGCTATAAGTTTGTACTGTTAGAGGTCTGCCCTAATGTGCCTAATAGTGATTCTAGTGAAGAGGAGATTGAGTATCATAAGAAATGGATAAAGGCAAATGAGATGGCGCGGTGTTACATTTTGACTTCAATGTCAAATGTGCTACAACATCAGCATCAGGACTTACCAACTGCTTATGACATGATGAACAATCTCAAGAAACTCTTCGAACACGAGAATCGGGCTGCTAGGCAAGAGACAATGAGCAAATTAATGACAGCCACCATGTCAGAGGGGACACCCGTAAGGGATCATATCCTAAAGATGATGACTTATTTGAACTAAATACAAATCCTTGGAGCTGAAATCGACGGGGAAACCCATATCGATATTATTCTCCAAACACTACCCAGAATTTTTGAGTAGTTCCGCCTGAACTATAACATGAACAAAAGGGCTTATACATTGGCAGAACTTCTGACAGAACTTTAGGCAGCAGAAGGTATATTTCATCATAGTTCTCAGATTCATTTTGCTGAAAATGTTTCTACTTCTAAGTCGAAAGGCAAGAAGAAGAAGAAACAGGCTGGCTCAGCAAAGAAGGTGAATAGATCTCTAGGTACTGGACAAAAAGCTAGAGTGAAGAAGCCAAAGGGCAAGTGCTTCATCTGCAAGCAGTCTGAACATTGGAAGGCGGACTGTCCTCGTAGGAGAGAAACATGTTTAGTGGTAGATAACACCAAGTACTGGTAGATAATACCACTAAACATGTTTCAACTACTACAGAATAAGATATTGGGCAATGCTACGAAAGTGGCGGCTATTGCAGTGGGAGACGTCTACTTATCATTCGATAGAAATAGAACTTTGGTTTTGAGAAATTGTCTTTATGTACCAACTTTTAGAAAGAATTTAATTTCAGTTTCTAAACTGTTTGTGGATGGATATTCTGTTTCTTTTGATGACAAAGTAGTTATCAAGAAAAATAGGGTCATTATCTGTTCTGGTACATTAGTAGGCAATTTGGATAACATGTGCAACCAAAGATACGAAGGAAGGAGTAATCTGGAGAACGATTATAAAGTATTTCCAAGGGACGCTTGTTTTGAAGTAGTGTAGTGGGTAAACGAGTTAATCTGGAGAAGAAGAACGTCGAGGCGCGGGGTCTGGAGCAACGAGTTAAAGAGTTGATGGAGCAGCTGGACGGCGAGAAGGCAGGCCGTTCGGGGGAGGCGACCAAACACAAGGACGAACTGAAGACCTTGCAGGAGGCTCTTGAAGCTTCCCAAGCTGCCTTCAAGGAGTATCAAGAGGCCGAGCCAGGTTGGGTCGCAGCCCTGAGGCTGCAGCACATCCGCTCGAACCAATTTTCTGAGAAGGTCTGTGAGCGGATGTATACTGCCTTTGAGTTGGCCATTGCCGCTACGACGGACTATCTGAAGTCCAAGGGTCAGCTTACCGACTCCACAACCATCCCGGTCGAAGACTACGCGGCGCTCCTTTTTTCCATCCCGAAGACCGTTTATGATTTCCTTGAATAGTGTTTTTTGTAATCCTTTCGACCGGCTCTAATGGCCTGAATTTTAATGAAGATATGTCGTCCTTTTGTTAGCTTACTCTTTTTTCGTTAAATCGCCAATACCTGTGTCTTCCGATCGGCGCACGAACTACCGCCGCTTGCATCCACCTTTCCTTCTCGTTAATCGTCTCTCGTCCTGCCTTCCTAGCTCTCCAAAGGAATTTTTCACGAAGTATTTTCGATAACTGGGCCGCTCGTCTGAACACACCCACCTCTTTAAATGGAGTTCCCGTTAGATGTTCGAGAAGCACCTTTTGTAACTTGGCCAACCGTCCGCTCGGCTCACAGGCCGACCTTTTTAGTATTTTCTTGCCGATCGACCCGGACGGAAGTACGTTATTATTTTCTTCTTGCCCCTAAGAACAAGGCTTGTCGATTTCTGGTGTTCATCACCGAGCCGAAGCCTGCATAACTTGTCCCATCAAGCAAGACGGTATTCCGGCCGGAGGGTTTATAGTCGCCGGTTCGACTCTAAGATTTAACGTCGCTGCTCGACGGTCTCCAGGCCGGAGGGTTTATAGTCGCCGGTTCGACTCTAAGATTTAACGTTGCTGCTCGATGGTCTTCAGGCCGGAGGGTTTGTAGTTTCCGGTTCGACTCTAAGATTTAACGTCGCTACTCGACGGTCTTCAGGCCGGAGGGTTTATAGTCGCCGGTTCGACTCTAAGATTTAACGTCGTTGCTCGATGGTCTTCAGGCTGGAGGGTTTATAGTCGCCGGTTCGACTCTAAGATTTAACGTCGCTGCTCGACGGTCTTCAGGCCGGAGGGTTTATAGTCGCCGGTTCGACTCTAAGATTTAACGTCGCTGCTCGACGGTTTTTGACATCAAGCCCGCGGCTCGGATAATATACACCCGGCCGAACGGCACGGGGTCTTCGACATCGAGCCCGCGGCTCGGATAATAAACGCCCGGCCGAACGGCACAGGGTCTTCGCTCGCGCTTATGCAGCTACCCGCTTGGCGTACAATGCTCATGCCTTTGCTTTGTTCTTATAATTTTCATTCCTGCAGCCAAAGTATACAGCCGAACGGAATATTCATGAAATATATTACATCGACGCACCTTTCATCCGGCCCGATAGGGCTGGAGGTGGTTTGCACTCCATGGCCTATCCAGCCGCCGTCCATCTTCATCCTCCAAGTAGTAGGTTCCCGATCGGAGCTTCTCGACGACTTTGAAGGGTCATGCCCAGGGAGCCTCCAGCTTGCCTACGTCCCCGACTGGATTCACTTTCTTCCAGACCAAGTCACCCACCTGGAATGCTCGGGGAATCACGCGGCGATTGTAGTTCTGCTTCATTCTCTGCCTGTAGGCCATCAGCCGGACGGACGCTTTGGCTCGTTCCTCGTCGATCAAGTCCAATTCTAGCTGCCTCCGCTCGGAATTATCTTCGTCGTAGTTCTCGATCCAGATGGACTCTACGCCGACTTCGACTGGGACGACCGCCTCGCCTCCATACACCAGGTGGAACGGTGTTACTCCCGTTCCCTCCTTGGGGGTCGTGCGGATGGCCCATAGGACTCCCGACAGCTCGTCCACCCAGCTTCCTCCCATGTGGTCGAGTCGAGCCCGAAGAATTCTGAGGATCTCCCGATTGACTACTTCAGCTTGACCGTTACTTTGGGGATACGCTACAGACGTGAAGTGCTGCTCAATGCCATATCCCTCGCACCATTCTTCGAGCTACTTTCTGACGAACTGTCGCCCGTTGTCCGACACTAGCCGACGCGGAATGCCGAACCGGCAGATGATGTGTTGCCAGATGAATTTCTTGACCATCTGCTCGGTTATCTTGGCCAATGGCTCAGCCTCCACCCACTTGGAGAAGTAGTCGACTGCCACCAATAGGAACTTCCGTTGTCCGGTCGCCATAGGGAACGGTCCCACGATGTCCATGTCCCGCTGGTCGAACGGGCAAGACACTGTGGACACTTTCATTTCCTCCGTCGGCCTATGAGAGAAACTGTGGTACTTCTGACAAGAAAGGCATGTTGCGATGGCCCGAGCGGCGTCCTCGTGTAGAGTTGGCCAGAAGTATCCGGCCAGCAGGATCTTCTTAGCCAAAGACCGGCCGCCCGGATGACCTCCGCAAGATCCTTGGTATACCTCCTGGAGAATGTACTCGGCGTCTTCTGAACTGACACACTTCAGTAGAGGTCGGGAGAACGCCTTTTTGTAAAGCTGATCCCCGATGAGTGTGAACCGGCCGACTCTCCTCCTTAGTAGCTGGGCCTCATCTCGACGGGATGGCGTGGCTCTTGAGCGCAGAAACTCTATGACGGCTGGTCTCCAATCGCTCGGGAATGTGAGGCCTTCCATCCGATCCACGTGCGCTACCAAGGATACTTGCTCGATTGGTTGCTGGAGGACGACCGGCGATATCGAGCTTGCGAGCTTGGCTAATTCGTCTGCCGCCTAGTTCTCCGTTCGGGGTATCTTCTGGACCACCACCTCAGTGAAGCTGGCCTTGAGCTTTTCAAAGGCCTCTGCGTACAACCGGAGTCTTGCATTGTTTATCTCAAAAGCGCCCATGAGTTGTTGAGCGGCTAACTGGGAATCCAAGTGGATCACCACCCGGCTGACTCCAACATGCCGTGCGGCCTGCAGTCCGGCTATTAGGGCTTCATATTCTACCTCATTATTTGTTGTCCGATAGTCCAGCCGAACGGACAAATGCATACGCTCTCCCTGAGGTGAAAGTATCAGAATCCCAATTCCGCTTCCGAGCCGAGTGGACGATCCATCCACATATACTTTCCATGTTGCTTTGGGCTTGGGCTTTTGTACCTCCGTCACGAAATCTGCCAAGGACTGTACCTTGATCGCCGGGCGAGGTTGGTATTGGATGTCGAATTCGCTTAACTCCGTCGTCCACTTGATGAGCCGTCCGGATGCTTCACGGTTCAGCAGTACCCTTCCCAACGGGCTGTTCGTCATCACAATAATGGTGTGCGCCAAAAAGTAAGGGCGCAACCTCCGAGCGGCCAGGACCAAGGCGAAGGCCAACTTCTCGAGACCGGTGTAGCGAGACTCAGCATCCTTTAAGATATGGCTAAAAAAGTACACAGGTTGTTCTTCTCCGTTCGACCTTACTAATGCTGAGCCCACAGCATGCTCAGTAGAAGATAAATAAATACTGAGTGGCTCACCTACGGACGGTTTTGCCAACACGGGTAAGGAATTCAAGTAAGTCTTCAGTTCCTCGAACGCTCGATCGCACTCCTCGTCCCATTGAAACTTGGTAGCTTTACGCAGAATCTTGAAGAATGGCAGGCTCCGGTCGACGGTCTTGGAGATAAATCTTGACAGCGCCGTTATCCGACCGGTGAGACGCTGTACCTCTCAAAGATTTCTGGGAGGCGACATGTCTTGCAATGCCTTTATCTTGCTGGGGTTCGCCTCTATTCCCCGCTCAGTCACGATGTAACCTAGGAAGTGCCCGCCTTTTGCTCCGAATAGGCACTTCTGAGGGTTAAGCTTGACTCCGTATCTTCTTAATGTTTGGAAGGTCTCCTCCATATCTGCGTAGATATCTGCCGCCCGGAAGGACTTGATAAGTATGTCATCCACATACACTTCCAAGTTGCGTCCGATCTGCTCCCTGAATACTTTGTTCATCAGACGCTGGTAGGTAGCTCCCGCATTCTTTAGCCCGAACGACATTACATTGTAATAGTAGGTGCCGTCCGCCATGACGAAGCTGACCTTCTCCTGGTCTTCTTGGGCAAGCGACACTTGATGGTAGCCTTGGTATGCATCCAGCATGCATATCAGCTCACACCCGACCGTGAAGTCTACCAGTTGATCTATCCGAGGCAGGGGGTAGAAGTCCTTCGGGCATGCCTTGTTCAGGTCCCAGAAATCGATGCAGACTCTCCACTTGTTGCCCGGCTTGGAGACCAGTACCACATTCGCGAGCCAACTCGGGAATTATACTTCCCTTATGTGGCCGACCTCCAGAAGCTTCTCTACCTCTGCCCGGATAATTACATTCTGCTCCGCGCTGAAGTCCCTCTTCCTTTGCTTCACCGGCCGAGCGTCTGGCTTGACGTGGAGCTCGTGCTGCGCTATGCTTGGCGAGACCCCTGGCAGCTCATGGGTCGACCAAGCGAAGATGTCGCGGTTTTGCTGGAGGCATTTGATCAGCTTTTCCTTCTGCTTCTCCTCCAGGTCGGACACTATGAAGGTGGTAGCCTCCGGTCGGGAAGAGTCAATCTGCACCTCCTCCTTTTCTTCGTAAACCAAAGAAGGTGGTTTTTCGGTTATAGCATTTATCTCGACTCGCGGCACTTTCCGAGCGGACTTGGCCTTGGCTCGGACCATCTCCACATAGCATCTTCGAGCTGCCAGCTGGTCTCCTCATACCTCCCCTACTTGATCTTCCATCGGGAACTTGATCTTCTGGCAGAAGGTAGAGACGACCACCCGGAACTCGTTGAGAGCCGGTCACTCCAAGATAACGTTGTACGCTGAAGGAGCATCAACCACGATGAAGCTGGTTGTCCTTGTCCTTCTGAGCGGCTCTTCTCCCAAAGAGATAGCTAGTCGGACTTGGCCGACCGGCAAGACTTCGTTCCCAGTGAACCCGTAGAGGGGGGTTGTCATTGGCAGTAGTTCAGCTCGATCGATTTGCAATTGGTCGAAGGCCTTCTTGAAAATTATGTTGACCGAGCTGCCTGTGTCAATGAAAATGCGGTGAATAGTGTAGTTAGCTATTACCGCTCGAATGATCAGGGCATATCGTGCGGGACTTCGACTCCCTCGAGGTCCCTAGGCCCGAAGCTGATCTCGGGTCTGCTCGCCCTCTCCTGGCTGCAGCCGACCGCGTGTATCCTCAGCTGCCTTGCGTGTGCCTTTCTGGCTCTATTGGAGTCTCCTCCAGTTGGGCCTCCAGCGATGATGTTGATCTCGCCTCGAGATGCGTTGCCCATGTTCTCCTCCTCCCGAGCGGATGGTCTAGGTCGTTCATACGACGCCCGATGGTGGGCCCCGGGCTGCTGACGATGCTGTCGCTCGGGGGATCTCCTTTCTATCCTTTGAACGGGGCTCCGTTGTCGATGTCGTCGGTCTGGTGAAGGTGACTGGCGACGGTAGCTCCTTGGCGCAGGATGAGAGATGGGGGGGAGGCTCCGATAGTCGCGGGTGTTGTGAGTAGCTGACTGATTGAGTGAACAAAACATTGGGGTCCATACCTTCCCCTTGGGCTTGGGCCAATCAGCCGCGACTTGCTGGACGGCGTGCGGCCGAGTGTGCTGATGAGGACGGGCGGCTTTGGCTCGCGGTCCTCTGGGGGGCTGGTGACTGACAGGCTGCTTCCGCTCGGCTGGAGTTGGTTGGTCATTCAGGGATTCTTTTCTTCTCGCCGCCTGGGCCTCCTCCACATTGATGTACTCGTTAGCTTTATGCAACATATGGTCGTAGTCCCGGGGCGGCTTCCAGATGAGCGAGCGGAAGAAATCACCGTCCACGAGCCCTTGCGTGAATGCATTCATCATTGTTTCCGAGGTGACCGTTGGAATGTCCATGGCCACCTGGTTGAAGCGTTGAATGTAAGCTTGGAGCGACTCCCTTGCGCCTTGCTTGATGGCGAACAGATTGACGCTGATTTTCTGGTGGCGCCTGCTACTCGCAAAATGATGGAGAAACGCTATTCGGAACTCTTTGAAACTTGTGATAGATCCGTCCGGCAGCCTTCGAAACCACCGATGTGTCGATCCCGAGAGGGTGGTGAGGAACACTCGGCACTTCACACCATCTATGTATTGATGTAGAGTAGCGGTGCTGTCAAACTTACCCAGATGGTCGTCTGGGTAGGTTGTCCCGTTATATTCCCCGATCGCAGGGGGCGCATAATGCTTCGGCAGCGGATCACGCAGGATGGCATCCGAAAACTGCCGGTTGATACGCTCGGGTGAGTGTCCGTTCGGGGCGCCTTTCCTTTTCTGACGTCCCGGACAGGTGCTTCGTCCGACGAAGATCCTTTGTCCTGATTAGCTTGCGCGACCTCCGAAGGCGTCTGGAATAGAGCCCGATGAAAAGGTATCGGGGCGGGCGGCGCCCCCATCTGGGTGCCGGTCGGTCCTTTATTTTGCCCCCATATCGAGAGCTGCTCCTGTCGCTCTTCGGGTGGCGCTCAGCCCCCCGATGCTGATGTCGCCTGCTGCACTGCCCGCTCGGCCTGAGCTTTCTGCTGCTTCTCCACGATTTTTGCTGCTCGCGCTTGGATGAGTGCTTCGAGCTCCTCAGGAGAGAGCGCTACCAGAAGTTGACGTCCAGCTTCTTCCATCTTCTAGGCTCGGATTCAGGTACGTTCCCACAGACGGCGCCAATTTGATCCTGTCCGAGTGCTGAGTCGACGGACGCTGGGGACGTGGCACTCTCCGCTGTCTCCGACTGTTGGTGTAGATCTCCGGCGGACCTGCAAAGAAGCCGAGCTGGGAGGGGTTTCCCGACGACGACCCTCCGACGCTCAAGTCAGGCAATGAGAAGTGAGAGAGGCAGCGTAACTGTGGCTACAGTAAGGGATCGCGCATACCTTCGTCGACGTCTGGGGGTCCTTATATAGGACCCCGGGGAGGCACAGGCACACTTCTCTATGCGTGCAAGCTTCCCCAAAACTTACCTTAATAAGCCCCTGTCAGAAAAGTACCTCTGGCGCCATTCCGCAATCGTCCGAGCATATCCCGAATGTGACGGTGGAAGCTTCTATCGTATGATCCTGTGTACGGCTCGGCCGCCAACCTTGCTGCTTGTCGGCGGCAGACGTCTCGAGGATGATGTTATCCCCTGTCTCCTTTGTCCTCTTGCGCTTCCTGTCTGTTCCAGGGCCGAGCGGTTGGGCCGCTCGGTGGGCATATCACTTCTGCCTCAGTCGTATGCTCGGATGAGATTGCTCCTGCCTTTGTTGCCTTGTGCCCCGGCCGAACGGACGGCCCGCTCGGCCATGAAACCTTTTTACCTTGAGCATCGGAAACCCGACCCCTAGTCGGGTTGTCTTTTATTCAGCTCGGGGGATACCCGGCCGGTCAGCCATCTCATTCCGGTCGGTCGGGCGGCCGGTCGGCCCTCTTAGTCCGGTCAGTCGGGTCTCAGGGTTGAATCTCTTGACCTTTAACCTCCACGTGTCGTTGACCTTCCGCCAACGAGAGTCCCCCGTCCTTACCACTGGATCACCTGAGATTTCTTATCTAAGAGTTTTTGGGAGTATAGTTTACGTCCATGTGTCTGACGAAGCAAGAAGCAAATTGGATGATAAAAGTAAAGAGTTTTTTTATTGGCATAATACTAACTCAAAAAGGTTTAACCTATACAACACGATACTGGGAAAACAATCGTCAACCGAGATGTCATATTTAATGAAGAAGAAAAATAAAATTAGAAATCTCAAAATGAAGATTACAACTTCTTCCCATACTTTGAAGAAGAAGATGAAGAGCAACCAAGGGTTGAGCAAACAAGAGAAGAGCCTACTACTCCACTAGTAACATCAACATCAAGTACTCAAGGAAATTCATCTGCATTAGCTTCCAAGTGAAAGAGTATCACGCTTTAGGAGCTTACAAGACCTTTATGAGGTAACTGAAAATCAATATAATATTACTCTATTTTGTCTCTTTATCGATTGTGAGCTTATGGATTTCCAAGAAGCTATAAAGAGCAAAAAGTGGAAAGATGCGATGGATGAAGAAATCAATGCGATCGAGAAAAATGATACATGGGAGTTAACTCCACTTCTTGAAGAATATAAGACAATTGATGTGAAATGGGTATACAAAATAAAGAAGAATATTAAAGGAGAAGTTAAAAGATATAAAGCAAGATTGGTGGTAAAAGACCATAGTCAAAGATTTGACATTGACTATGATGAGGTATTTGCTCTCGTTACTCGATTAGAAATTGTTAAACTAATCATTTCTTTAGCAGCCCAAAATAACTGGAGAATACATCAAATGGATGTAAAATCGATATTTATAAATGGAATTCTTGAAGAATAAGTCTATATTCGGCAGCCATCAGGTTATGAAATCAAAGGACTTGAAGATAAAGTTCTAAAATTAAAGAAGACTCTCTATGGGCTAAAGCAAGCACCAAGAGCATGGAATAGCCGGATAGACAGGTAATTACAAGAGAAAAGCTTCATCAAATGCCCTTATGAACATGCACTATACATTTAGAATAAGGATAAATATTTTTTGATTATCTGCCTATATGTTGATGACTTGATTTTCATGGGATGCAACCCAATTACATTTGGAGAATTCAAAGAAACAATGACTAAGGAGTTTGAGATGACTAATATGTAAGTACCCCGTTGTGATTTTGGTGTGATCAAGCAAGTCAAGTTAGGTCCTATGCATGTTTGATGTCTTGTGTCTAAGTGTATAGGAACATAGGAGCATAGAAAGTCGAGCGAAAGATGCAGCTAGCAAGAAGGACGACATGAGAGAGAGTTGACGGGCTCAGTGTGTTTGATGGACGAGGTGCTGCAGAAGAGTATGCTGGTGGACGAGAAAGAAGCGCGCGACATTTTTGAAGGACGAGAAGCCGGAACGGAAGCTTGTTGAAGGAGAAGACCGAAAAATAGGTTCGGGTGAGTCCTATTCCGGATGGCCAAAATCATCGAAATGAACGGAACTGAAATGGAGAAAAATCGGATAGTTAACAAGGAGTTGACTGTTCGGGCGCCTCGACCTCCTAAGGCAGCCCAGGGCACCTCCTCACACACCCTGTTCAAGGGTCGTATCAGCACAGTTCGGGCACCCAAACTTGGTCAAGGCGCTTGGACTAGAAAAGTTTATCCTCAGCTGACCATTGTGAACCGTTGCGACATGGATAAAGTTTTATCCATACCCAAGTGCCTGGACCCCTTCCAAGTGCTTGGAGCTGCCATGTTTGTTAGAGTGTATACTAAAAGTCTAGCTTTTTGTAAATATTTATTTTGAAATAAAGAATCAAATTGGTCATATGTCTACATTTATATGCTAAGTGTAGTTGTTCAATTAATTTATATTGTAGATAACATGGTATGTGGTGTCACACACAGAAGATCATGTTATCAGTTCCTTATAAATTACAAAAAGTAGCTTACGACTAAGATGGAAAGGAACAAACCATCGGAATAGTCGTAGTGTAATTTGATATTAGTTTATCTTAACTATAAAATTACACTAGTACACTCTGAGTGTATTGAGCAAGACCATTTAAGGAAAGTTCTTTTTATACTGACTGCAAAAAAGAACAAGACCTTTGTTATTATGAAAGTGTGTGCTCTTAATCATGATATAATAACAAGCACATATACTCAATATTCACTTCTTTAATTTATCGAAGGGTGCGATTTAGTTTGATAAATCAATAGACTCGATAAGTTGGGAAATAATATTATTTATATGGTGTGTTGTTGATTATAGAGTGAAACAGTGTCCTAGTAATCTAGGTTGATAATGTCCCCTTGAGGATCTCATAAGGATTGTCATGTAAACCCTGCAGGTGGACTTAGTCCGACATGACGATAAGGTTGAGTGGTACTACTCTTGGAGCTAGATATTAATTAAGTGAGTTGTCAGTAACTCATTTAATTAGTGGACATTCTATATCTTAAACACAGGGAGACTAACACACTCATGATAAGAAGGAGCCCATATAGTAATATGAGATTGGTGCGGTAGTTCAATAATAACTCTTTAGTTGAATGAGATATTATTGATGAACTCGAGTTGGGTGTTTGGGGTGAACACGGGAAGCTCAAATTCATCGGGAGACCAAAACCCATTCCTTCTCTTAGTCCCTGTCGTAGCCTCTTATTTATAAAGTCTTATACCCACCTATACCCACCTTTTTACCCATCCTTAGGTGGCCGGCCAAGTCAAGCTTGGAGCCCAAGCAAGGGCCGATCAAGATAAGCCTTGGATGGACCAAGTGGTGGCTGACCCTAGCTTGGAGCCCAAGCTTAGGTGGCCGACCACATAAAAATAAAAGGAGTTTATTTTAAAATCTTTCCTTATGTGGAAGCCATGGTTTTAAAAGAGAGTTTAAAATTTAAATCTTTCCTTTTATAGCTTTCTACAAAAGATTAAGAGAAATGTTTGATATCTTTCCTTATTTGTAGATAAAAGGAAGATTTTAATTTTTGATAAAAATTTTCTTTTTTGTAACTATCCTCATGGTTTTAAAAGAGAGTTTTAAAATTTAAATCTTTCCTTTTATAGCTTTCTACAAAAGATTAAGAGAAAGGTTTGACATCTTTCCTTATTTGTAGTTAAAAGGAAGATTTTAATTTTTGATAAAACTTTCCTTTTTTGTAACCATCCTCATGATTTTAAAAGAGAGTTTTAAAATTAAATTTTACCTTTTATAGTTTCTACAAAGGATTAAGAGAAAGGTTTGATATCTTTCCTTATTTGTAGATTGAAGGAAAGATTTTAATTTTGGAGAAAACCTTCCTTATTGAAATCATCCACATGTTTTAATAGAGAGATTTTAATTTATAAAAATTTCCTTTTATAACCAACCATGAATGGAATTTTTAAAAGAGAAAATTTTATTTTAAAATTTCCGGAAACAAATTAGAAAATTTTAATTTTGTGTTTAAAATTTTCCTTCTTTGGAGGATTTGATATGGTCGGCCACATCCATAGAAGAAAAGGAAATTTTTTTATCAATTAAATTTTCCTTTCATTGGCAACGAAAATAAGGAAGTTTTTATTAAAACTTTCCTTATTTTCCAAGACTAAGGAAATAAAAGAGAGGGTAGAGGTGCCTAGGGATGTAAACGAGCCGAACCGAGCCGAACAGTATTAGGCTCGAGCTCGACTCATTTAAATTATATTCGGGCTCAAGCCCAGCTCGAGCTCGAGCTCGAATTGAGCTTTTATCACAAGGCTCGAGCTCGACTCGTTTTAGAATTATCAAGCTCGTGAACAATTCGAGCTCGACTCGTTATTAGCTCGATTATCAAAGTTAACGAGCCTAACTCGTTAAGCGAGCTCGGGCTCGTTTAGAGCTCGTTTTTGGCTCATTTTAGAGCTCGTTTCTCGCTCATTTTAAAGCTCATTTTAAGGCTCATTTTAGAGCTCATTTTTGGCTCGTTTTAGAGCTCATTTTTTCGGCACACGAGCCTATAAACGAATATGTTCGCGAGTTCACGAGCTGAATATCCTTAAGCTCGAGCTCGGCTTGATAAAACTGTCGAGCTCAAAATCAAGCTCGAGCTCGGCTCGATAAGATAAACGAACGAACTCGAATGAGCTTTTTACCGAATCGAGCTCCGAATAACTCGCGAACCGTTCGATTCATTTACATCCCTAGAGGTGCCTCACCTCACAACAATATATCATCTAGTATTCCTCTCTTCTCTTCCTTGTGGTGGTCGACCCTCATCTTCTTCCTCTCCTCTTTTTCTTCTTCTTTGGTGGTCGACGACATCTACTCTCAAGGAGCTTGTTGGTGGCCGAACTTTGCTTGGAGAAGAAGTAGAGAAAGGAGGCTTTGTTTCTTAGCATCCCTTAGAGCTTGGTTGGTGGCCAAAAGTTCTTCATCTCTTGAAGATTGGTGGTGGCCGAAACTTGCTTGGAGAAGAAGGAAGTTTGGGTGGATTCTCGTCTCGGTAGATCGTCGCCCACACGACGTCCGAGATAAGAAGAGGAATACGACAGAAGATCGTGAGATCTATAAGTTACAAAAGGTATAACTAGTTATTAGTTTCCGCATCATAACTAGTTCATCTTTTTGTTTAGATCTTGAAATACCAAACACAAGAGGCTAGTGATTCTAGGTTTTCGAATTTATGATTCGAGTTTGTATTTCTTTTGTTTTTTCGATCTTGTGATTCGATTGTTCTTAATGGTTAAACCTAGGGTTACTATAAGGAGATTAAATATTGAATTTCGTTGAAAGGCTTTATCTAGGAAGTGGTGGATGCTCCCATAACCAAGAAGGCCTAGTGTCTCGTCATGTTTAACCTGGAAGCCGATCTCTGAAATAAATATTTAATCAAATTTGTAACATAGGTGGATTTGGATTAATAATGTTAAGCATCGTTTGCGATCCAAGTCTAAACCTCTAAGAACAGATAAATTGAATTTGGAATCAATAATGTTATGTTCTGTTTGCGATTCCAAATTTAATTTCTAAAGAACACAATAAGTTGTTAGGAATAGTTCAGGACTTGTACAAAATTTTTGTATATGGGAACCAGTACGATATTCCGAGTAGCAACCAACAATGTCAACAGATGGTTAGATCTGACCAGCAGGTTATAAATAGTGCTCTTTTCTTAGTAATTTAGTGCAACACTTGAAAACGATTTTCTTTCTATTCTACTTTATAATCTAGTGCTTAACTTGCTGTAAGAGGCTTCTCCGCCAGAAGGAGATTTGATAGTGAGCTTTCAACGTCTTAGACTAGAAATCCTCTTATTGTAAACCAAGTATAAAGATCTGCCTCTTCTTTCTTTCTTGTCAATTAGTTTATTTTTAAACAAGTATTTCTTAATTTAATTTGAAAAGTCGAGAAAGATTTGATTTTTATTTTCAGGGCAATTTACCACTCTTGTCAGCCTCAAGGGGACCAATAATTAGTATCAAAGTGAGGATGCTTCAGAAGGACTAACCGCTGATCGAAGCAAAGAAATCAATGGTCGGACCAAGCGTCAACTCGCCAAACTTTGAGGGGAGTTCGCACACTAGAAATGCCGAATGGAGATATTCCTAAAAATCAATTTTGAAATTACTCTTAATATTCAAGTATGGTTTTGTAGTTCCTAAAGATTAATAAGGAGATGAGAAAGAAGAATATCTTTGAACAAAGAAAGAGCAAAGTGACATCGTAGCCAATCGTAGAGCGAAATATCACTTACTAAGTGTATTACCGTCTCAAGAAGTCAATCGTATTAGAAGCTACACCTCAGCCAAAGATCTCTGGGAGAAATTTCTAAAACTCCATGAAGGTACATCTGAAGCAAAGCTTGCATGACAGGACATTCTTCGGAACAAGCTAACAAACATCCGTCTGGAAAAAGGTGAGAAGGTATCCCAACTACACGTGAAAATCAAGGAGTTGATCACTGGACTGGTGAACCTCGACGAAATGGTAACCAACCAGGACTTGATATGCTACACACTCAACGTATTTCCCAAAACTCTAGATTGGACTTCAATAATAGACGCCTATTATATCTCTAAAGACTTGGAAGTAAGTACCTTAGAAGAACTCTTCTCTACATTAGATCTACATGAAACTAGATGTGCAAGTACAACAAAAGAGTCAAGCCAGAACTTGGCACTGAGAGCCACCAAGAAGGACGAACTTGAGTCAGACTCAGATCTGGAAGCAAACCAAGAAGCTTATATGATAAAAAAAAAATTAAAAGTTTTTTAAGTCTAACAAATTTAAAGAAATGCATACCAGAAAAAATCCAAGAAATAAGAGAAAGGTTCAATTCTACCATTGCTAAAAAGAAGGGCATATAAAGGAAGACTATCCAAATCTCAAGAAGGAGAAAGATAAAGGGCCTAAGTGAAACAATCACAAAAATCTCAAGGCCACTTGGGATGAAACTTCATCGTCCGAGTCAGAAATAGAAGTGTATGCTGGACTAGCACTGATGGTTAGTCACGAAGAACAAAGCACTCAGAAACCAACATCGATAAAGGGAGAGTGACATCAGATGAATGTAGGGATGCAGAGGGAGAATCAAGCTTCAGATTCGACATAGTAAGTGAGGTATATCTCTTACCTCTTGATCAACTGTATTTTGGTATTAAATTGATGTCTAAATCAATGTGTAAATTAAAAACCAAAAATAAAAAATTGAAAAAGGAGAATTTAGAAATAAAAATAATCTTAGCAAAATTATGTTTAATAGAAGATTTTGATAAATTAAAAATTGGAAATGCTAAATTGAAAGGACAAATAGAAACTTTAAAAATTTCTGCATGTTCAAATTTTACTACTTCAAATGTTATAAATTATCAAGGACTAAATTAGTATTATACATTTCACAAGGGTCAAATAAAAAAAAATAACAAAAAAGTATATTCCTAGAAAATACTTGATTAATCTAGTAGGAAGACACCTATATTGGATTTTAAAATCATGTTTAGACTAAATTCTTTAAGCATACTTCTAAGTTTAATTTAATATTTTTTTAATTGTCTAACTTTTTCAAATAAATTTTTTCATACAATTTATAACTGAAATTAATTAGATCTAATTTTTTTAGAAAGAGAATCTCATTACTTAACTATAGAAAAATTTTCAAATTTTTTTGAACGTTGTATTATTTTTTCAAAAGTCATATTTTTATTTTAAAAAATACTTCACAGAATCATTTTTGAAAATTTTATTTTTATGTCATAAAATATCATGTTTTTTGTCAAATAAAATAATTTCAAAATGTTTTGATTGTTATTGAATTTTTCATGAATTCTTTATCCAAATACTAAATTTAAATATTAAAAATTCTCTAAGTTTAAATTTTTAGAAATTTATTTTTTATGTAATAATACTTGCTCTATTACATTCTTAGAAAATATTTTAAAATTTTTTGAACTTAAAAACTATTTTTAATTATTTTTTTAAGAAATACATTTTTCTGTAGAAAATAATTTATTTCTGCTTGAATTAGTTTCATTTTTTTGTGAAAATTTTATCACTATTTTGGATATGTCGGCTTAATAGTTATAAAATTTTTTAAAATTTTTCAACAAAGAAAAATACTTTCTATAATTAATTTGTTTCAATTACTTTATAAATCACTAAATTCAGTTTTCAAATTTAGGTTCTCTCAATGTTAGTCATTACTTCTAGAACCTTTAGTTTATTTAACCCTTATTTTTTTAATATGATCAAAGAGGAAGAATTATAGATTAAGTTTAGGGTTAGGTGCATTTTAATTGCGTATTCATTTTTTTTTGTTTAACCCTAGCATAACTTAAGTTGATTCATATAAAAAAGGGGGAGATTATAAGTATCCCATTGTGGTTTTGGTGTAATCAATCAAGTCAAGTTAGGTCCTATGTATGTTTGATGCCTTGTGTCTAAGTGTCCAGGAACTTAGGAGTACAGAAAGTCAAGCGAAAAACGCAGCTAGCGAGAAGGACAACACGGGAAAGAGTTGACAGGCTCGGTGCTTTTGAGCGATGAAGTGCTGTAGAAGAGTACGCTGGCGGATGAGAAGGAAGCGCGAGATGTTTCCAAGGGACGAGAAATTGGAGCCGAAGGTTGCTCGAGGAGATAACCGGAAAATGAGTTCGGATGAGCCCTATTCTGGATGACCAAAATCACCTAAGCGAACGAAGTCGAAATGGAGGAAAATCGGACAGTCACAAGGAGTTGATTGTCCTCAATCCAGGTGCCCAGACCTAGTCAGCACGGTCCGAGCGCCCAGACTTGGTCCAAACGCTCAGACCAGAAAAATTTATCCTCAGTTGGCCATTGTAAACCGTTGTGATGTAGATAATGTTTTATCCACGCCTAGGTGCTCGGATCCCTTCCAGGCATCCCGAGCTGCCATGCCAGCAAATGATCAGATCTGACTAGTAGACTATAAATAGAGCCCTAATCTCAGTAGTTTAGTACAATACTTGAAAATGATCTTCTTTCTGTTCTACTTTGTAATCTAGTGCTTAAACTACTGTAAGAGGCTTCTCCACTAGAAGAGGATTTGATGGTGAGCTTTCAACGTCTTGGACTAACAATCATCAGATTGTAAACCAAGTAAAAAGATCTTCCTCTTCTTTCTTTCTTGTCAATTTATTTATTTTTAAACAAGTGCTTCTTAATTTAGTTTGAAAAGTCGAGAAATGTTTGATTTTTATTTTCAAGGCAATTCACCCCCTCTTGCTGGCCTCAAGGGGACCAACATGATATTAGGCTCATGGCATACTATCTGGGCATCGAAGTGAATCAAAGGGAAGATGAAATCTTCATCTCACAAGAATGTTATGTAAGAGATATATTAAAAAGTTCAAGATAGATAACAGTAAGTCCATAAATATCCCAGTAGAATGCGGTGTTAAGCTATCAAAGCATGATGAAGGAGAAAAAATTGATCCAATATTTTTCAAGAGCTTGGTTGGAAGCTTATGATACTTGACATGCACAAGACCTGATATCCTTTAATGTTGTTGGACTTGTTAGCCACTACATAGAGGTTCTAACTACCACCAACTTTAAGATCGTTAAGAGAATTTTGTGCTATATCAAAGGTACAATAGATTTTGGGTTCCTTTATTAATCATCTAACAACTTCAAATTTGAAGGATATAGCGACAGTGATTGGGATGGAGATATGGATGATAGAAAGAGTATAACAAGATTTGTGTTCTTTATGAGAGATACAACTTTCACTTGAATGTTGAAGAATTAACCTATGGTCACTCTATCTACTTATGAAGCGGAGTATGTAGTTGCGGCTTCATGTGTTTGCCATGCTATTTGTCTCAGAAATTTATTAAAGAAGCTAAGTTTACCATAAAAAGATGCAACCAAGATTTGAGTTGATAACAAATCTACAATATTACTAGAAAAGAATCAGTCTTCCATAATAGAAGCAAGCACAATGATACACGCTATTACTATATCAGAAAGTGAATTATAAGAAAAGAAGTGCAAATGAAATACACAAAATCTCAAGATCAAGTTGCTGATATCTTTACCTAGTCGCTCAATTTTATGGTAGGCTGAGTGATAAATGGACCACATGAGTTGTCTTTTTTTTACCTCCCTTACAACCTAGGACTTTCCTCATTCAGGTTTTTTAAAATTACAATGTTGGTATTTAGTAGGATTTCGCGAGTCATATATGGTTATGCACTCCTTATTTAATATTTTGGATCTAGACTTAAAGCATTCATATTCATTTCTTTATAATATCTTTAAAATTTATAATAAATCATCCACTTTATTAAATTTAAATAATTATTTTTTCACTATACATTACATTAGCTATCCTAAAATTTCTATTATTATTTATTATTATTTTTTATTATTTTCCTTTTACTCTTTTATTATTTTTCTCTCTCCCTAAGTAATATTTACTTTTCATTATCTAATTCATTCCCTTTATTTTTATCTCTCCTAAATTAAATGATATTTTAATATTTAGAAAATAGATTTCATTCTCTAAATTTAAAGAATTACTATTCATAAAATCTAAAGTTAGAGAATGGATAGGATAGCTGATATAAATTTTTTTTATGTAAAATATAACATTTAAAATAAATTCTATATTTAGAGAAGCTGATATGGATGCGACATGCATTCCTCTTTACTCTTTGATGAGTGTGATATGACAATCTTGATACAGTTACATATTATATATCTATCCTATGTCACTCTCGGCAGTAAAGACTTAACATTATATACAGTTATACATGACCTGAAAATATTAAGATTACATATAATTGATATCATCATTAAAAATGACTAACATATATTATAGGTCCAGATAGACCAATTATAGGGGGCGAATAACCTACAATAAAAATAAGTATTTTCTCTTGCTTCTAAACTTAGTAAGGACAAACACATATTAGTTAATTAAGATAAACATAAAATAGAATAAACAAAGAGTTTTACTTGGTTTATAACCGGATAGGTTGCTAATCCAAGGCAGTTAAAGTTCCACTAAAAAAAGTCTCCTTTGGTGTAAGTAGAGTAGCCTCTTATAAGCGTTGAAAGTGTTAGTACAATCGACTTCTAGGGTTTCGATGTTTGACAATGCACCTTAGTTTGGTCAGTTTAACCAAGGGTTGATCCAAGCAGAACTTGATGTTTGGAAGAGAAAAGTCTAGTCAGGACTAGATGACTAGCAAGGGTAAGTCCTAACCAAAGGATAAGCAAGTGAGAAGTCTACTGAGTGACTAGTCTTAACTGGAGGTTAGGCAAGGGGAAGTCCTGGTGAGTGAAGTCATGCCCTAGTGAGTGAAGCTAGGTAGTGAAAGTCCTGGTGAGTGAAGTTGGACCATAGTGAGTGAAGTTAGGTAGTGGAAGTCCCGGTGAGTGAAGCCAGACCCTAGTGAGTGAAGCTAAGTGGTGGAAGTTCTTGTGAGTGAAGTCAGACAATGAAAGTTCTAGTAAGTGAAGCTGGGCATCCCTGGGGAAGGCAACCCTAGGTAATGAATGATCGACCGGTTTCCGGTCAATCACGCGCGATCGACCAAACTAGTGAATTATTAATAATGCTAACACTATTTTATCTTTATGATGTTGGCCATTTGCATGTCACGTGGCACTTCAAAATTAATAAAGATTGGAACCCATTGAACTAAAAAAGAAGAGTTGTAGTAAGGAGTCTCAAGTCGTATTTTTTTCCAAGGATAACTAGTAAGTATATGTGAATTCTAGATTCAAATTATTCTTATGGGTTTTCTACATGAAATTGAGTACTTTGGTTTTGATTCATTTAAAAGGAAGTATCCAATAATTGAACCAGCAATGTATAGCTACTCATGCTAGCATATTAAAAGGAAGAACAGAATTGACCTCCAATTCAAATTAAACAACTTACATCAACGAAGTCATCTTGACACTTACAAAACTCACGTTACAAATTGAATTCATTTAATCCTTAATAGTGCATTAGTAAAATCAAAAATAGGATCAAATAAGGGCTGCCATCAACTAAACATGGTCCATTTATGTGAACTCTAACCTACCATAATTCAAATTGCAATGATTCAAATGTAAACATCAAGGGTTTATGTTTTTAGCTAAGGAATGGATAAAATACAACAAATCAATTCTAAAGGGAAATTGCAGAATAAGGAAATCAAATCATAAGATCTGAGCAATTGAAAAGCTAAATCCAAGATAAAGGAAACATTCCACAACTCAAATCAAGATCAAACTCCTTCTCTCTGTTTTGACACAGAGATGCTCTTGGTGACCTCCCTTCAAGCAATCACTGGAGAAAATCTCTACTCCCAACTTGTTCAGTCAATGCTGTCAGCTCCTAGAGACCTCCCTTCAAGCACCGATCGACTAACACACACAACGTACGAAGAATCAAAGTCTTGTAACTAGGATAGCTCACCCGATCGATTGATCAGATCGATTCAAGATGTCGCGGTTGAAATGATAGTCAGAATGTAATTAGAAACTCCAGGAAAGCTCCACCGTCGTCTCCATTGGAAAGTGAAAATCGAAGATCGAAGAAAACTCCCTCTGATCCACGGCAAGTCGAGGAAACGCAAGGCACAAGATCACGATCAGAGAAACTCCACCTGATGCGCTCAAACCTTCGGACGATGGTTGCTGGTAGCTCAACATTTGCCGGTGATGAAGAGGTTCGATTCTCAGATCTGGAAGTGGAGTGGAAGCAACGAGGATGAAGATGAACAGTGCTAAAATCGTGAGAAGAAAATGCCCCCAGCCCGCTGTCACTGTAGCTTTTCACTGGTTTTTAAATAAACTCAAATCTCAATCAACGACTGAGAACACTTCAGATCTTATCTAATGGTTGGATAAGTTCAGATCCGGATCAAAAGCTTTAGATCTTGATCAATGGTTGTGATATGCTTCCCCTTGACTTGGATGGATTAGATCTTCAATGGATGATTCAGATCTGTCTTGTTCTTGATAAAATGTTCAAATTGCTCCAAGGCTTGATCAACTTGTTTAAACTATGATTCAAGCACAAATTTGGTCTGATCTGATCGAGTCTATGACTCTTTTGATGCCTACAAAGAATATATCAAATATTAGCATCAAATACCATGATTATAAGCTAATTTGCAATTTAAGTCCAAGATTAAATGAAATGCATAAAATGTGATGTAAATATGAGTTTCATCTATGAACAAGATATCAAATCATGCATGTATGAATCAAAATAGTGTAACAAAATCATGGTTATCACTTTACCATTTTATATCTATGGTACTAACTCAGTGTTGTAGGTAAGTCTTAGTAGATTTAGCTTGTTCAGATACTAAGCAAGGCCAAAGAAAGTTCAAACAGGTCTGAAGGACCAGATGTTTGGTAGGTAAGTAAAGGTAAGTCACTGGAGGAGAGTGACTCGGTGAGGACGTATCCCGGTTGAAGGACAGTAGATGTCGGTCCAGTTTAGGTCCATTTCAGATCCTAAACTGAGACCTCGACTAGATCTTAATTTCAGGGGAGACAGGGCCTAATTAAGACTCAGTATTATTATGTTAATACTTGTCTTGCAGGTCATTATCTTGTTTATTGTACTAACATTCTTTATAGGGCAAGAAGAGCACAAAATGCCTTAGGCGAACAGTACCTGAGGCACCTTCCAAGGGAAGGAAGGCGCCTTCAAACACTGAAGGTGCCTTGGCACTGTTCATAGAAGACGTCTTCAGTGTATGAAAGACGCCTTCTACAAGATAAAGTTTGGACTTCATCGTGGATAAGGGACAGGTTGTTCGGGATTGAATATGTCGAGTTGGAGGCGCCTTCAAGGCCTTTGAAAGTGCCTTCCACAGCTCTTATAAGGGCTTCTCGAGCTAAGCTTCAAGATGAAGTGATATACAAGCTCCTACGCATCCGATTGAGGCTCCGACTACTCCGGCTTCCTGCTATAACTTTGCTACAATGCTGCTACACTCATCTACTGCTAAGAAGCTGCCCAAACACCAAGCTTGAGCCGACCATCTTCTGAAAAGTGTTTGGTAACTTTAATTTTTGTACTTAATTACTGTAAAAGGACAAGTATAGTGTGTTGTACTTATACCGAAATTCCTTGTACTCGATTTCCTCTTCTGGAGGTACTGGAAGAGGTATTTTAGTGGATTACCCATTGATAGATCTGCGGGACCTAGGTCTTGGAGTAGGAGTCGCCGAAGGCTCCGAACCAAGTAAAACCGCTTGCGTTCATATTCTGTCTACTTGGTTTTTTCTTCGAGTTCTTAGTTTTCCAATGCATACTTATCTTTTAAAATTTAAAAAGAACAAGTTTTCAAAACCACGTGATTCACCTCCTCTCACGTGTGACTCGATTCAACAGAAAGCACTAGCACTTAAAGCGAGAAACTAAAATCAAGAACGGAATGTGTTGCATACAGCTTCGAAGACCAGAGCTCTATTTATAGTCCACTAGCCATTTTTTGACTTGGCAACTCCCGGATGCCTAGACCAGGTCCAAGTGCCTAGACGTGGTCGCCTTAATTCACTCCGCAATGGGACTAGGTCCAGGCGCCTAGATGTGGTCACCTTGATCCACTCCATAACGACTCTTTGTCAATGGTTTTATCGGTTCCCGGGCACTTGGAACCTTGTTGACATGGACTCCAGTCCGATCCATGCTGCAACGACTCAAACAACTGGCCAATACTACTTTAGACGCCTAGACCCAATCCAAGCGCCTAGACAAAGTCAACTTTAAAGTTGACAATTTTCTCGTCTGGTCACTTGGGTGATTCTCTGGCCATCTAGAGTTGAGCTCACCTAAACCCAACTCCAGCCTTCTCCTTAAGCATTCTTCCTTCTCTACTTCTCGTCCCTCAGAAGTACCGTATGCGTCCTTCTTGTTTGCCGATGTACTCTTCCACATCTCCTCGTCCCTCAGATGCACCAAGTCCGTCGACTCACTTTCCGTGTCATCCTTCTTACTTGCTGCATCTTCCACTCAACTTCTTGTGCTCCTAAGTCCATGCACATTTAGATATAAGACATCAAAATCGTAAAGTCTAACTTAACTCGATTGATCATATTAAAACTCACTCGAGGTACTTACAATCTCCTCATGTGCATCAACCCAAGTTAAGTTAGGGATAAATCAAAACAATTTAACTAAGCTAATTTGAAATCATTACAATTAAAAATTTGCAATCAATTCAAAGAATATTAAATTATATACCTCTCTTTTAACTTAATCCTAATTTTCTCTCCTATGGATCATGTAAAAAAAAAAATTAGAGAAAATATGAAAAAAGTAAGAAAAATATTAGAACTTTTTCTAGAGGATTTAAACAGAATTATTAGTTATATACCTTTTTACTAAAATTAAATTTCAAAAGGAATAATTTTTAATCAATTAATCTAAAGTCTTGGAAAAAATAATTTAAAAACTATTTTAAAGTGTAAAAAAATCTTGAATTTTTATTAATAATAATTATAATTATTTGAAAACATAATAAAAATTTCAAACACAGAACAATTTATTTTAATCGTAATAAATATTTTTGAATAGATAGAGTTATTTTTAAAAATAGTTTTCGAATCCTAAAAATTTGACTAATTTTTCTAATCTTTCAGAATATAACAGTATTTATCTTAAAAATCAGGTTTTTCAAAATTAATATAAAAAAATAATGTTAAAATTTATTTTTTTTATTAAAAATTAATTATTGGGTGAAAATTAAAAAAAAAATTAAATTAACATTTAATCTATTTGTGTATCATAGAAAAAAATTTCAACAAAAAAATGAATAGCCGATTTATTAATTTTACTAAACATGTTAATAATTAAAGCAAATTCAATTTAAACATGTATATAAAAATAATTTAATAGATTAAGCATGACTTAAGTACCCAAAATAAATTACTACCTACTAGATTTATCAAGTATTTTCTAAGAATATTATTTCTAGCTACTTTTTCTATTTCACCCTATGGTTTTGTAAATACCAGTTAAATCCACCATTATATCTAATATGAGAAATATTTAAATTTGAACATGTATCCTTTCTTTTTTTCAATAAATCTATTTGTTTTTTCATTTTTGTATTTTTATTTTTTTGTCAAAAAGTTCTAATGGGCATGTATAATGTATTAGCTAAGTTTATCTTTAACTCATTATTTTCTATTTTAAAATCCATACGTTTAGTTCGTAGTTTGCATAATGACCTAGATAGAATTTTTATACCTTCATACAACTAATCAGAAGGTAAGAGTCATACATCACTTATCGTATCAGAATCGTAATTTGAAGCTCCTCTTCATCGATGCTCATCTCAAACAAAGTTTCACTATCTTCTTCTTCTTGATGACTTGCCATTAGTGCAAGTCTGGCATAAACATCAAATGGCAAGTCTGGCGTAAGCTTCAATGCCATATTTTGATGATGTTTGTCCCATGTAGCTTTCAAAATTTTGTGCTTCTATTGTCTTGGCCCTTTGTCTTTTTTCTTTGCTACTCAACTACGGGCAGTTATCCTTGATGTACCATTCTTCTTGGTAGTTGTAGCATTTGATTTTGTTGGTCCCCTGGCTGTCGGAAAGAGGGGGTGAATTGCCCTGAAAATCAAAATCAACCTTTCTCAATGTTTCAAACTAAATTAAGAAAACACTTGTATAATAATAGAAAGTAAATGCATAACTTAAAGGATAGAGGCAAGAGAATTTACTAGGTTTGCAATCGGAGGATTGCTAATCCTAGACAAATGAAGTTCACTCAAATCTCCTTTGGGTGGAGTAACCTTTTTACAACGTTAACAACTCATAAAAGTAGTATAACAAAAATAGAAGTTGTTTTACAAGTGATGTTCTGACTATAGAAATTAGGATTGCATTTATAGGCCTGATCCGAGCGCTTGGAAGGGTTCCGAGTGCCCGGACCACCTTCGCCCAGGGGCACCTTAGCGAGGTGCCTCGGCTGAACCAGACGGGTCTAGGCGCCCGAAGTAGCTCCGGGTGCCTGGACCACAATCAACTTAAAGTTGACTTTTCGTCCGTGTCTTCAGCTCCGGCTCCGATCGCTTTGGTACTTTCGACCCTCCAAAATAGGGCTCACCCAAACTCATTTTCTTGCCTTCTCGAACAGTCTTCTGCTCAGATTTCTTGTCCATCGAAAATGTCGCTCGCCTCCTTCTTGGCCGCTAGCGTACTCTTTCGCAGCGCCTTGTTCCTCGGACGCCCGAGCCCGTTGGCTCTCTCTTGCGTCAATCCTTCTCGCTAGCCGAGTCTTTCGCTTAACTTCCTCTGCTCCTAAATTCCTGCACACTTAGACACAAGACATCATAATAAAAAGAGGACCTAACTTGACTTAGTTGATCACATCAAAATCATCACATGATACTTACAATTTCTTTCTTTTTGATGTGGATCAACCCAAGTTAAGTTAGGGTTTCTTACTAAATTAAAAACATGGAATGAAATGAAATATTTAATATTTTAAGAAAAATATTTTCTAACTCTCCCCTTTTGATCACATTAAAAATAGGGGTTTCTTACTAAATTAAGTTAAAATTAAAGTATAAGGAATTTATACTTGAAAATTAAAACTAGCGACTTACACTTAGGAAAAAACTTAAAAAAATTTATACTCGAAATTAGGGGTGAGCATTCGGTTAATTCGGTCCATAAATTAACCGAATTAATCGAAAACTAATTTAGTGTTGACTAACCGAATCAAATCAAAGTTTTACTAAAATTGAATTAACTGAATTAGTTATTTCAGTTAACACCGAATTAAATAAATTTATTTAAAATAATAATAAATAGAATTTATATAAAATTAATATCAAATTAACCGAATTAATCGAATGCTCACCCTTATGATTTTGTGATTAAAAAGTAATTTTAAATAAAAATAATTCAAAAAATTATTTTACGTTTTGAAAAATTATAAATTTTTCTATAAAGGTTAATCAGATATATCTAAAATTAGGATAAAATTTTCACAATAAAATAAAATAAATTTAAGCAGTAAATAATTATTTACTATAAAAAGATGATTTTTTTCTTAAAAATATAAAAAAAATAGTTTTGAGGTTAAAAAAACCTTGAAAATTTTATGAGAATATAATAGAGTAAATATTTTTATAAAAAAAATAAATTTATGAAAATTAAGTATTCATGAATTTTTAATATTAGAAGTTAGTATTTTAATAGAAAATTCATAGAAAATTCAATAATAGTAAAAACATTTCATCAAATTTTTCTTGAACAGACAATGTGATATATTTTCACATAAAAATAATTTTTGTAAAAATAACTTTTTGAGATATTTTTAATTTGCAAAATATAATATTTGAAAGAAAATTCATAAAAAATAATACAATGGTAAAACAAATTTAAAATTTTTTCAACGGATAAGAGATAAAATACTCTTTTGAAAAATTTAATAACTAATTAATTTTGAATAGAAATTGTACGAAGAAATTTATTTTAGCACTTAAAAAGTAAATATTAAATCAAATTAAAATTAGAAATATGCAGAATTTAAACTAAGCATGATTTGAAAATCCAATATAGATTCCTTACAACTGGATTAATCAGGTATTTTCTAGGAATATATGTTTTTATTATTTTTCTGATTTATCCCTTGTGAAATTTATAATACCAATTGAATTCTTTATAGTTCCTAAAATTTGAAGCTGAGAAATTTAAACATGTAGAATTTTTTTAATTTTCTATTTGATTCTTTAAATTTGCATTTTTAATTTTTAAAGATCCTCTATTAAGCAAGATTTTGCCAAGATTCTTTTTATTTCTAAGTTTTTCTTTTTTAATTTATCCTTTTTTGTTTTCAATTTACACATAAATTTAGACATTGATTTAATACCATAATATAGTTGATTAGAAGGTAAGAGGTATACCTCACTTACTATGTCAGATCTGAAGCTTGATTTCCCCCCTGCTTAGCTGCATTCGTCTAAAGTCCCCCCCCCCCCCCCCCCTTCTTCATTGATGCTAACTTCTGAGGTGCTTTGTTCTTCATGGCTAGCCATCAGTGCTAGTCTGGCGTATGCTTCAATTTCTGACTCGAATGATGAGCTTTTGCCCCAAGTGGCATTGATTCTTGTGCTTGTTTTTCTTGGGTCTCTTGTCTTTTCCTTTTTTGAGTTCCGGGCAATTCTTTTTTATATGTCCTTTTTGACACGGGTAACATCAAACCTTTCTTTTATTTCTTGGATTTTTCTTATTCTACATTTCTTTAAATTTGTTAGATCTAAATTTTTTTTCTAAATTTCCTTACCATGTAAGCTTCTTGGTCTCCTTCCGGATCTGAGTTTGATTCAAGTTCATCCTTTTTTGTGGCTTTTAGTGCCAGATTTTGGCTTGACTTTTTATTGTATCTGCACATCTGGTTTCATGTAATTCTAAAGTTGAGAAGAGTTCCTCTAGGGTACTTATCTCCAAATCCTTCGAGATGTAGTAGGCATCAAATATCGAGGTTTGTTCTGGAGTCCTGGGAAAATCATTGAGTGCGTAGCGTACTGAGTCTTGGTTGGTTACCGTGTCACAGATTGATCAGTCCGGTGATCAGCTCTTTGATCTTCACATGTAGTTTGGCTACCTTCTCACCTTTATCTAGACAGATGTTCGTTACCTTGTTCCAAAGAATGTCCCATCATGCTAGTTTTGTTTCAGATGTTCCTTCGTAGAGTTCCAGGAACTTCTCCCAGAGGTCTTTTGTCGATGTGTAGCTTCCGATGCGATTTACTTCTTGAGACGGTAATACACTTAATAAGTGGTATTCCGCTCTACTGTTGGTTACGAAATCACTTTGCTTCTTCATCGTCCAGAGGTATTCTTCTTTCTCTATGCCTTGTTGATATTTTGGAACTACAAAATTGTACTTAATTATTAAAATAATTTTAAAGTCGGTTTTTAGGAATACCTCCGTTCGTCATTCCCAGTGTGCGAACTCCCTCTCAAACTTTGGTGAGATGAGGCTTGGTCTGACCATTGATTTTGCTTCGGTCAGTGGTTAGTCTTTCTGAAGCGTCCTTGCTCTGATACCAATTGTTGGTCCCCTGGCGGCCGGCAAGAGGGGGATGAATTGCCCTAAAAATCAAAATCAACCTTTCTCAATGTTTCAAACTAAATTAAGAAAATACTTGTATAATAACAAAAAGTAAATGCATAAATTAACAAGTAGAGGCAAGAGAATTTACTATATTTACAATCAAAAGATTGCTGATCCTAGACAAATGAAGTTCACTCAAGTTTCCTTTGGCCAGAGTAGCCTCTTTATAATGTGACAACTCACAAAAATAGTAGAACAAGAATACAAGTCATTTTACAAGTAATGTTCTGACTACAGAAATCAGGACTGCATTTATAAGCCTAATCCGGGCGCCTGGACAGGTTCCGAGTGACTTGGTGTGGATAAAAGTTTATCCACGTCACAATGGATTGCGATGGAACGGGTCTTGATAAAATCTCTGGTCTGGGTGCCTAGAAGGGTTTCAAGCACCTGGGCCGCCTTCGCCCAGGGGCGCCTTGGCGAGGCACCCCGGCTGAACCAGATTGATCCAGGCGCCTAGACCACAGTAAACTTCAAGTTGACTTTTCATCCGGGTCTTCCGCTCCAGCTCCGCTTGCTTGGGTGATTTCAGCCATCTAGAATAGGGCTCACCCGAACCCATTTTCTGACCTTCTCTAGTAGTCTTCCGCTCCGACTTGTTGTCCCTCAGAAACGCCACACACCTCCTTCTTGTCTGCACGCATCCTCTTTCACAGTGCTTCGTCCCTCGGACGTACCGAGCCCGTCGGCTCTCTCTTGTGCCGTCTTTCTCGCTAGCTGTGTCTTTCGCTTGACTTCCAGTACTCCTAAGTTCATGCACATTTAAAAACAAGACATCAAAATAATAACAAGACCTAACTTGACTTGGTTGATCACATCAAAATCATCACGGGGTACTTATAGACTTTCCTCTTTTTTGGAAGAAATTTCTTAGTCTCTATTAGTTTTAAAAAACTTATTTAGCTTTCTTACCATAAATGCTTCTCTATCTTTGTCGAGTAAAGAATCTGATTCCAATTCATCCTTTTTGTTGGCTTTCAATGGTAAGTTCTTACTTGGCTCCTTTTTTTCTTATACCTGCTTATCTAGATTTATGTAATTCTATTATAGAAAATAAATCTTCTAAAGTACTTACCTCTAGGTCTTTTGAAATGCAGTAGGTATCTACTATTGATGTCTACTTTGAAGTTATCAGAAAGTATTAAGTGCATAATGAACTGAGTTTCGATTTGTTATCGATTCGCTAAGGTTTATAAGTCCGATGATTAGCTCTTTGATATTCGTGTGTAATTGAGACACTGTCTCTCCTTTTTTCCATTTGGAGGTTTGTTAATTTATTTCGAAGGATGTCTTGTTTTGCTAGCTTTGCTTCCGATGTGCCTTCGTGAAGCTCCATGAACTTTTCCCAGAGTTCTTTGGCCGAGATATAGCTTTTAATGCGTTGACTTCTTGAGGCAGTAGTACAATCAGCAGATGGAATTATATTTTTTCGTTGGCCACGAAGTCACTTTGCTCTTTCCTTTTCTAGAGGCGTCCTTCCTTCTCCTCTCCATGCTGATCTCTGGGTACTGCAAAGTCATATTTAATGGTTAGTAAGATTTCAAACCAGTCTTAAAAAAATACCTCTATATTCTTTTTCCATATGATGAAATCTCCCTCGAACTTCAGTGGATGAATTTTTGCTCTGGCCATCTCCTTGTTACTTCAGTTAGCGGTTAATCCTTCTGAAGTGTACCTTGCTCTAATACCACTTGTATGTCCCGGTAAGCCAGCTATAGGAGGAAAAATAACCTGTAATAAAAATAAGCACTTTCTCTTGCTTCTAAACTTAGCAAGGATAAACACACATTAGTTAATTAAGATAAATAGAAAATAGAAGAGACAAAGAGTTTTACTTGATTTGCAATCGAGAAGGTTGTTAATCCAAGACAGCTAAAACTCCACTAAAAAAAGTCTTCTTCGGTATAGGCGGAGTAGCCTCTTACAAACATTGAAAGCACTAGCACTTAAAGTAAGAAATGAAAATCAAGAACAGAGTGTGTTGTATTCAACTTTGAAAACCAAAGCTCTATTTATAGTCCATTAGTGGCAACTAGCCGCTTATTGACTTGGCAACTCTCGGGCGCTTGGACCAGGTTCGGGCGCTTATCCGTGGTCGCCTCGATCCACTCTGCAATAACTCTTCGTTAATGGTTTATTAGTTCATGGGCGTCTAGACTCGGTCCGGGTGCTAGGAACCTTGTTGACATCGACTCCAGTTTGATTCTCGCTGTAACGACTCGAACAGCTAGTGAGTACTGCTTTGAGCGCCTGAACTTGGTCCAAGGGCCTTAATCCGATCCAAGCATCTAGACCTAGTCCAAGCATCTGGACATGGTTAACTTCAAAGTTGACCATTTTCTCATCCAATTGCTTGGATGATTCTCCGGTCATCCGGAGTTGAGCTCACCTGAACTCAACACTACATTCTCCTTGAACAGTCTTCCTATCTGGCTTCTCGTCCCTCAGAAGTTGCACACGTGTCCTTCTTGTCCACCGGGTACTCTTCTACAGTTCCACGTCCCTTTGATGCACTAAGCCCGTCGACTCACTTTTAGTATCATCCTTTTCGCTCGCTCCATCTTCTGCTCGACTTCTTGTGTTCCTAAGTACTTGCACACTTAGACACAAGGCATCAAAACCGCAAAATCTAACTTAATTAACTCAGTTCATCATATTAAAACTCACCCGAGATACTTAGATATATGTCCAACAAACTATATTAATCAATAGTCTACAACACACACTTCATCATTTTACATTGCAAAAGAAAAAAAATTACATAACACAACTACACACCTAAGTACATTATTCTTACATAATAATAAATTATCTAATTGAACAAGTAATAAAAAAAAAGCACTTTAAATCAAAGAATTTAAAGCCATATAGCAAGATAAAACGAAGATGGAAATAAAGATAGACAATCACTCTGGCGGATGATGCACTTTGAAGCAATAGAAGAGGTGAGATTTGTTGCTTTCGCCTAAGCATGAACACCTACTTGAAGGGGACTGCATATTAAGTGTGTGATGGCCTGCTATCAAAACATAACTATTGTGTTTCTTGTACAATTGGCTCAATATAAATTGTGATACAAGTTTATGATGTATACGTATCTGTATTGAGACCCTAGTTTGTGTAGGTTTAATAGGTTGAAGTGCTCTATTTTGTTATTTTCTCTTGTTAATTGATTTCAGTCGAATGCTTCCTCTGGGCTGGGTGTTGCTGATGATTGCAAAGATATCTGCTTAGAGCTTCAGAGGAAGAAGACTCGTAGGTATGTGATTTTCAAAATTGATGAAAAGCAAAAAGAGGTTATTGTGGAAAAGCTTGGTGCTGCTACAGAGAGCTATGATGAATTTATGGCTTCTCTGCCTGAAAAGGATTGTCGTCGATTTTGACTTTGTTACTGAAGAGAATTGTCCAAAATGCAAGATTTTCTTCATTGCCTGGTGAGTCTCTTCCTGACATCATTCATCTTCGACATGGATCAATAAACTGATCAATAAATGATAGAACTTTGATATTGTCAGTTATATATACAGAAACTTCAACAGATTTTGCCAGCATAAGCCTTTGAATTTAATAATAAATAAACCATCAAAGCGAATTACCTCATTATACATTGGATATCTTTCTTAAGGATTCTATCACAGACTACGTCAGATTGATTTTTCATTGAAGTCATGTTATGATGGTAACTTTGACAATCTTAAAAAGAGTTTTACAATTTGATCGTCACTTGTGCAAGTTTTACATTTGCTATATGCAGCTGCAGTATTGCTGCTATCTTTCTTGAGAGTCATCTGAATTTTCACCATTCCCCTGTGATCACATACAACTCATATTAAGATCACATACAGTTACCTACATGTGCCGTATGCAGCCTCCGAAGAGAGATTGGGGAGAGAGATGGATGGCGTCCACTATGAAATTCAAGATACTGATCTCACAGAGCTAGAACTCGACCTTCTTCGGGAGCGCGTACATTAAACTGCAACTTCAAAGAAGCATTCTTGGAACATGAGAATTAACGGGAGAAGGAGAAGGCCATTAGGACCCCGGGGTCATTGAGCCTGTGTAGGTGGAAGTTAAAGTTAAAAGTGTTGGTATAATTTTCTTAGGTCAAGATTGATCAGGTTGATTCAAGCTTGAGTTTTGATGTTTAACAATATATGGAAATTACAGATGGAATCGTCCATTTGGAGAGATTATTGAAGTAATTCTCCTTTGGTCAATATTTGATTAGTTTGATGTGAAGAAAAGTTAAGTAGGTCAAAATTGATCGGATACTTGATTGAGAAGTCTTAACTGGAAGTTCGGCAAGAGCAAGTCCAATGGGGGAGGTTGGCAAATGATGAAAATCCAAGTGGGTCAGTGTTGACCGGACACTTGGTCTGGAAAGTCCTGGTGAGTGAAACCAAGCAGATGGAAAGTCTTAGTGAGTGAAGCTAGGTAATTAAAAAATCCTGGTGAGTGAAGCCGCGTGAAAGACCTAGTGAGGGAAGTTAGGTAAATGAGAAATCCTGGTGAGTGAAGCAAGGTGAAAGACTTAGTGAGTGAAGCTGGGCAGTAAGAAAATCCTAGTGAGTGAAGTCAGACGTGTGAAAATCCAGATGGGTACAGGATGACCAGAAACTTGGTGTTTGGAAGTCCAAGTGGATCATGGAGGACCAGACACTTGGCATGAGACGGTAAGTCCAAGTGGGTCAAAGTTGACTGGAGGTCAAAAGATTGACTAGATACTTGGTAACGAAGTCCCAACAGGTCAAGGTTGACTAGATGCTAAGCATGAGCGAGTCCCAATAGGTCACGATTGACCAGATGTTGGGCTTGGGACCCTAGACTTGAGTTAGTCAAGTTAGGAATAGTCAATCCATCAGCTGATTGATTGAACCAAAGCCCAATCGATCAGTCGATCGATTGAGGCTATGCCAATTGATCAGACGAACGATTGGAGGCTACTTGTGTGAAGAGCACAGTGTGCTCCTCAATCGATCAGACGATCGATTGGGAGACTCCAATCGATCGATCGATTGAGGCTTATTTTTCTACGAGATTGTGAGGTAGCCTGAATCAATCGGTCAATCGATTTAGAGTTTATCTGCAAGAGCATAGAGACACTTTGAATCGATTGGTCGATCGATCAAAGCCTCCCTAATCAATTGGTCAATTGATTGAGATATGACCGTTGCACAGGATGCAGGCTTTGAACGGTTGGGATTGCATAGATCTAATGTGGCAATCAATTGAGAATAAGCCTAATCGATTGGGAGCCCTAGATCGCGATAAGATAAATCCGTTGGCGAGGTTCAAACACTTAGAGGTTCTCCCGTTCTCTTCACCGAGCTTACGAATACTCATCGCCAGTTCTTGAAGTTTCTTGGAGATAAGTGTTGTTGCACTTCCAAGGTCAAGAGATGTTTCAAACAAGAAGAAGGAGCAAGCTAGGGTTTCATTGATTGTAATCTTGTAAGATTTCATTTTGTATTAGCTTGTATTTTCCTCTTCTTGTATTTCTTTGTGTATGAGCTTGCACGAGACTTCTCCGCCTCCGGATTGTTTCTAAGAATGAGTATTTCATAGTGGAGAGTGTGCATGAAAGTCAGATCCTTGGATTAGTCACCTCTTCTTGAGGTGGATACTAAGTAAATCAATCTTGTTAGCATTGGGGAGCTTTGCGTCGAGTTTGTCCGCTGTACATCATCATCGTTAAAGCGCGAGAAGCTATTCACCCCCTCTAGCTTCGAAGTGACTCAACAAGTGGTATCAGAGCGAGACTGCTCTCACTGAACTCATCGCCGGAGAAGGCAACGAGCTAGAGGAAGAAGAAGAAGTTGAAGTTCAAATTTCAACAAGTCAAAGATTTCAACAAGCTTAACTTCAAGATGGATTTTTGAGATGAACTTGGATTTGACACAAGGGAGCCTCCACCATTCATAATGGCTAGCTTCGATTCTTGGAAATTAAGGATCAAAAACTTCTTCAGGATGAAGATAGAGCAATGATTTGCTCTAATAGAGGGTTTTCAAGCTCCAAGAGATTCAAAAGGAAAACTCATCAAAAGGAGCAAATGGAGTCAAGAGAAAAATCTAAAGATATGAGGCCAATGATAAATTGACCAAGCTATTGGTCAATTTATTGCCTAGTAATATCTTGAGAAAGATAGGAGAATTTAAGAATGCTAAGGAGCTTTGGAGCAAATTGGCAAGAATCCATGATGATCCCTCCACTATACAACATCAAGAAGAATCCAAAGAGAGCATTGGATCAAGAAGAAGAGGAATTTGAAGTTGAGATAGGCTCAATATCGAAAGAAGAAGAAGAAGGTTCATCTTCTAGAGAGCACGAAGATAAAGGAAAAGGAGTATACTTCTTATTTCATGTGCATGAGGATAAAGATGAAGAGGCTTCCACCTTAAGGAAAAAGATGAAGAGGCCTCCACCTCAAGGATTGAGGGGGAGCATGGAACATCAATGTCTGATAAAAAAGAAGTCTCTTTGTAAAATACCGAAAATAGGAGAATAATAATAAGGAAATTTTTTGGAATTTTTAGAAATTTTTCGGGAATTTTTCGGAGCTCGTATGAACGAGTTTACGGGGATAAAAACAAGACCTCGGGAAGACCTATTTGGGCTACCCTATTTTAAAGAGGAAATATTTATTTTCTTTAACTCATTCCCTTTTTCTTTTAATTTATTTTATTTTGATTTATTCCTCTTCTTCGCCCCGTGCCTCACCCGAGCTCCCTCACGCGACCTTCCCCTTGCGCCGACTGAGCCCTAACCGCACGGCGGTTTCCTCCACCTTCTCCTTCATTTTCTTCCTCCCGAGCCGCACACCCGAAGCTTTCTCCTCTTCTCCTCTCCTCTGCCGCCACCACAGCGACGCCGTGCCCTAATTGGGTTGTGCCGCCGCCGAGATTGCTTCGCCGCCACCGACCTAGTGCAGCCGCCGGCGACGCACGGAGCAGTGCCTCACACCCTGGTGCCCTAGCATCTCCGCCGACGCCACTGACTCCTCTCGGCTGCTTCTCTGTGCCGGCCACCGTTTTCCTCTGCCGGCGCCGATCCTCACCCTTGTGCCCTAGCCGACACCTCTCTGATTCTCACTGTGCCCTAGGTTCTTCGCCGACACGGTTCTGCTCGGGTTGTTTCCGGCCTGGAGCAAGGAGGATTTAAGTTATAGCTTTTCCCTCTCTGCCACATCTCGGCATAGCGCCGCCGACCGCACCAGTACATCTTCACTGTCGCCGGCCATCAGGTACAGCCGAGCCTTAGTTGGTTTTGGAGGTAAGTTGTGTGGTGTGGAATTTGGGTTATGGCTTGATCTGTGTTCATAATCTCAGTTCTTGACCTTGCTTGGACCAGTTGGTGGATTTCTTCTCTCTGTGTTGCTGCTGTGCCCTAGTTCACCACTACAGGTGCCGCTCTGTTCTTTACAGCAGAGTGGTGATCTTAGAGGTAAGGGGAATAGGGAGGACTTGCTGTGGTTTTCTTGGTTACGGCAGAAATTCCAACTAGTAGCACTCTTGTTCCAGCAATCAACAGGGCTGTGACTTCAAGGTATGTTGTAGGAATTTAGCTACGTGTGGTAGTTATATAATGGATCATGTGTAGATGGGTTATGTGAATCTGGAATTCGTTAATGTTAACAAGAGGTGCTAATTTAGGTGAAGTCATTGATTTAAGATGAATTGGGAGTTTAGTGAATTAACTGTGTTTAGTTGTAGATCAAGGATTAAATTGAATATTGTGGTTAGTTGTTTATTTATGGTTGGGTTATCTGGTGGTAAGTTGAAGACTGAATTGCCACTAGAATTGATTTAAGTATAGACTTAGATTTAAATGGAATGGATACTCTAGCTTCCTAATCGGATTAGGATTTAGTTTAGCTATTTTGTTTATAATGAAAATTAGCTAAATTGTACGATTTATCACAGGACTTTGACGCGAGACGAGTATCTCAGAGTCAGATTTGGATCATTTTATCGGAGGCGGGTACTTTTGACTTATGTTATTTGATATACATTGTAGTGAATATAACAGATTGCATTAATTATGTTTCTCATTCTGCTTCGTTTAATCACTACCCAAAATTTTTATACCTGCTTGATTGATTGATTGGTTTGCATCTCATGTATACTTTACCTGTTTATACATGCTTATAGGGTAGTGATATACCATGCTTCACCATGTTCAGGACCTAGGTTTTATACCTTCTGTGTACCTTTGATTTGATTTGATTCGTTGACCTATGGTGCACTTTTATATACACATGGATTAGGTCAGGATATTTTGTGGTTAGTGCCATGCACCATTTGCATGATTGCATGCTGTGCGATAGTCCGCTCCATTATTGTTGAGCACATCGCCAGTTACATGGATCTGCACACACCATCACTCATGGGTTAGTGGTTGATTCAGGCAGAGTGTGTTGCAGCAGGGACTCTGTTAGGCACCGTTGGTCCGCTCATGGGTAGTGTGACACAACGTGTTATCCGGCAGAGATTCCTCCCTGTCATCATGTACCGGGAGTTGAGAGCATTGCGCTCCCCCATTTATGATTTGGGGTAGGAGGATAGGTGTACTCCGACAGCATCCCGTCTACTCGGTCACTCATCAGGAGTAGTGACGACAGAGTGCACGGTTGTCACAGCCCTACCCACTCGGCCTCACTTTTGTGTGAGATGGTTGACTGACGTCAGGGGTGATCAGGATGCATCATTGGCATCATATGCATGATGCATTTATTGCTTGTGTTTGTGTTTGATGCATTTATATGCTGCATATTGTTTGGATACCTATGTTTGACATGCATACAGGATTTTCATATCACTCGGACTGTTTGCCCTTATACCCCGGTCCTGGTTAGTACAGTATTCTCTTGTTTACTTCTGTTTGCATTTACCTTTATTACATCAGGAGACTGTACGCATGATTAGTGCGAGGTGTTATTTCCTTACTTTGTATATCAGTTGTACCTGCTGAGTGTTGGACTCACCCCGCCTCCATTGTTGTTATTTTTCAGGTTGACACTGTCAGGAGAGAGTTCCAATTGCTAGTCCCCTGCCGACCACAAGCTGTTTTTATCTTTTGGTTTGTTATTTAGACTGTGATAGACTTATTCTGTTTGAGGATTTGGATATTGTATGGATTCTTATGATCGATGGATTTTCGTATGGTTTAGATTTGTTCATTTAGATTTGTTCTACTACGTGCCTGCCTAGACGGCAGAAGAGGTAAGTTGATCTTATCGTCGGAGTTGAGCTTTACGAGTGTAGTTGAGTAGGGTTGATTTCGAGTCAGGGTATTATTATTCTGTTTACTTATTATATAAACTGCGTGGGTGATTGTTTATTTACTGTTATTATTCCAGCCGCATGTGGCTGAGGTATTTGGATATGTAGAAAGTTTCAAATTGTCCGCCGTACAGGGGAGATGCTGCCGAAATTTCTTCGGACAGGGACTCCTCCGGGGCGTGACAATTTAGTGGTATCAGAGCCAGGTTTTACGATCTTTGTTTTCGTATTTTGGCTATTTGGAATAACCTGATACCAATTTATTATTGGTATCAGAGTGCCAAGGTTGGCGATACTTGTTTGATTTTCATGTTACAGATTTTCGAGATTTGGCTGATACCAATTTATTGGTATCAGAGCGGGTTATGATACCTGCTTTAGGTATTCTGGATATTTGGATATTTACTTCGGTTTGTACGGATTTCCGTTATGTTATGTTTCGGAGTTATATGGATTTCCGACGATTTTTATGTTCGGAATTTTGAGGTCAGAAGTTGGGGACTGGACAACGGTGGAACATCTCCAGACGACATATAGGTATGATGTGTAATTTTATAGTTTATGACATGTATTAGTATTCTTTATTTAGTACCTGTCTGGTTGTTGTAACACATATTACATGTGATGGGTTAGCCATTGAGCATGGTCGACCTTAATAGAGATCAAGGATTATAGTCTCTGGTGATTTTTCATATCATACCATCAGTAGTTTTAGCTTCTGTTACTACTAGTAGGAGATGGAGGCACATACCAGCCTCTGCTATTGTTAGCTGGCTAATGGATGATACCTACATATTCCTGTTGACTTAGCCAGTAGAGTTTTTATACTCATATCTTTTGGATATTAGGGTATCCGATACGATGAAAATTGGTCATTTGGGGAGTTATCATGTTTGATCATTGTTGAGAATGGTTTGAGGTTGAGGGATATTGTGAGATCTGATATTGTGATGTGTTGATTTTTAATGATTTATGAGAGTAAATGTTATGTGGTTTTCTGATGATCTATTACTAGATATTTGTTTTGATGATCTATTAGTGGATAACTATTTTGATGATCTATTATTTGGGTTGTCGTTGATGGTGACATAGTGAGTGTCATGTACGATATTCACAGGTTTGATGATTATAGTTGGTGATCAGATATAGATCGGGTGCTAGAGAGTTTACGGTTGAGTGTGCCTATGAATTTTAATAAATCTGGTTAGTTGTGGTTAGTTAACAGGATGATAAAATTGATATTTGCTTCTTTTGATATTGGACTATGTGGATAAATAATGATTTGATGTTTTGAATGCTAACTTGCTCTCATGGGGAGTAGAGACTTATTCATCTGATATTATGTGGGCTGATATTTTTGAGGATAAAAATGAGAGTGTCTTGATGTTCTTGAATTCTGACTTTATCTTTTGGGTCGTACACATTTATACATATGATTATTATGGATTTCTGGTAGATTATACCCGAGTGGTTAGACATACATGTCTGATTATTTATTGGAGGTATTTGGCAATTAAAAACTATGTTGTGGAATGTGCACATATGTTTGAGTGTTTTATTGGATGTATTTTATCGATTTAATCTGAGTTGTGATATGTGCGGATGTGTTCGATGTAATATTTGAGGTATCTTGTTTATTATATGATTGTTCTGAGTGTATACTCGTGTCGATTATGATTTGTTGGAAGTATTACGTTGATTATACTCTTGGCATAGGTGTATATATGCCATGTGAGGTTGTTTGAGGTGTATTGTCGATTATACCTATGTTGATATTTGCACACGGGTTCGGTATGCATTGTTGGAGGTATCACAATGAATTATACCTATGTTGTGAGTATGTGTGATGTGTACAAATTGGAGGATTATGTCGATCATACATATGTTGTGAGAGCAAGTGTGCCAGGTGTATTGTTGGTAGCAGCATGATGATTCTACTTATGTTGAATGCAGGATGTGGAGTGTCTGCATTATGTCATTTGTTGTATTATCCTGTCAACCCATATTCTTATCAGTGAGTGACTCACTACGATGTTGATAGATTTGAGGATGAGTTTGATTTGATTGCTGGATTGTTATATTTTTGGCTGCCACAGTGATATGTGGTTGAGTGATCTCGTGCAGCCTCTAGTTGGATAGTCAGGTGTCTTGGTCACTTGTGGGATGTTTGTGGTGGAGCATTGCTCCCACCTATTGTGGATTGCTTGTAGCGGAGTATTGCCCTATGTATATATTGTAGATACATATTACGGATTTAGTTGTGGTGGAGCGTTGCTCCCACATATTGAGGATTTCTTGTGGTAGAGCATTGCTCCCACATATGTGGTATTTTTCACATTGGTGGATCTATTATTTGGTGAGTTGTATTGTTGGTGATTATATTTCAGACTTATTGTCAGGGATCTTATGGTTAGAAATGTCTGTGATACGTACATTATGTGTCTTGGTTTTACCATTAGGGCTTGCGGAGCCTTAGATGTTTTCATGGGCTCGATGATTTGGGTACCCCTAGGATATTGGATCAGAATTTGTTATCGTTATTGACGACGTGGTGTTTTATTCCTGATCTAAGGTGTATCACGTACACTATCTTCGCATAGTTCTAGAGATATTTCGACTAAAACGTCTATATGTGAAGATCAGTAATGCGTATTTTGGTTGTCTTTTGTGAGATGTTTGAGACACACGGTCACCAGTGGGAGTATACCGTGGTTCCACAGGGGATAGAGATTGTTACCGTTGGGAGTAGATGGAGTCTATATAAGAGGCTCGCAACTTCCTTGGTTTGGCTCGATATTTCTGGAGATACATTGAGGGTTTCTCTCGGATTGATATGCCACCTACATGCCTGACCAGGAAAGGCGTGAAGTTCACTTGAACTGAGGATGACAAGACCAACTTCTAGGAGTTGAAGCGGAGACTAGTGTCGGCACCGATTTTGGTTTTACCTTCTGGAGAGGATGGATTTGTACTCTACACCGACGCGTTTCTTCAGGGTTTGAGCGCTGTTCTGATGCAACACGATATGGTAGTTTCCTATGCTTCTCGTCGGTTGAAGGATCATGAGAAGAACTACCCTGTACATGATCTGGAGCAAGTCGCCATTATTTTTGTTATGAAGATTCGGCGACATTATTTATATGGCGTTATATTTGAGATTCTCACTGACCATAAGAGTCTCAAATATCTGTTTACTTAGAAGAAACTTAATCTCCGACAGAGGAGATGGATGGAGTTCCTGAAGGATTATGATTGTACAATTAGCTATCACCCGGGGAGAGCTAATGTGGTTGCCGAAACGCTTAGCAGGAAGTCCGGAGGGACTTTAGCTTGCCATCGAGTTGTGGTCACAGACTTGATTTAAGGTTTATCCGATTTGGGCCTTGAGGGGTAAGGACAGACAGAGCAGGGTACTCTGGTTACCATGGTTGCTCAGTCGTTGATCAGGACAAGGATACGAGAGCCCTAGGCTGCTGATCAGTATTTGCAATTTATTTGCAGCCAGATAGCTTCCGGCAGCAGACCGAGTTCACACGAGACGAGGAGGGTGTTATACACTTCCGAGGTAGATTATGCGTACTTCAGTCTCATCCGGTCTTATAGGAGTTACTTTCGGAGGCTCATCGCTCATGATTTGCTGTCCACCCAGGCGGTACCCGTATGTACCAAGATTTGAGGCGTTTCTATAGGTGGAACGACATGAAGAAAGACATCGCGGATTTCATAGCTAGATGTCTTGTTTGTCAGCAGGTGAAGGCTGAGCACCAGAGACCTGCAGGATTACTTCAGCGGATTCCTATTCCTGAGTGGAAGTGGGATCACATTACCATGGACTTTGTGGTAGGGTTGCCGAGGACACGACAAGGCCATGACACTATTTGGGTAATCGTTGATCGATTAACCAAATCCACGCACTTCTTAGCGATCCGGAGGACTGATCCTCTGGATCGACTGGCAGATCTGTATTGTCGGGAGATTATCAGATTACATGGTGTTCCGTTGAGTATCATTTCAGATAGAGATCCACGGTTTACGTCACGTTTCTGGCAGAGTCTGCAGCAGGCCTTGGGCACACAGCTCCGTTTCAGTACAGCCTTCCATCCACAGACAGATGGACAGTCAGAGCGGACCATTCAGACTTTAGAGGACCTGCTGAGGTCATGTGTTATGGATTTCGGAGGCAGTTGGGAGGACCATCTGCCGTTAGTAGAGTTTGTCTACAACAACAGCTTTCATTCGGCTATCTAGATGGTACCGTTTGAGGCGTTGTATGGTAGACCTTGTCGGACACCCATCCTCTGGGATGAGGTTGGAGAGGCCCAGTTGTTGGGACCTCATAGAGTTCAGCAGGATGCAGAGTTGGTCCGTACTATCAGACGGAGGATGTCAGAGGCGCAGGACCGCCAGAAGAGTTATGCTGATCGGAGACGCAGACCACTAGAGTTCTCTGTTGGCGACTATGTATTTCTGCGAGTCTCACCCACGAAAGGAGTGAAGAGATTTGGCCTCAGAGGTAAGTTAGCTCCGCGGTACATTGGCCCTTTCGAGATCTTGGAGAGGATCGGAGCGGTAGCTTACCGACTAGCACTACTACCGTCCCTGTCAGGCGTCCACGATGTATTCCACGTATCTATGCTGCGGAGATACGTGCCCGACCCGACGCATGTGCTGGCAGATATCCCAGTTCCAGTTCAGCCTGACATTACATATGAGGAGGTTCCGGTACGGATTCTCGACCGGAAAGAGCGTCAGTTGTGGAACAAGACAATCCGGCTGGTTAAAGTCGGATGGCAGCATCATTCAGACGAGGAGGCTACTTGGGAGCTCGAGGATACTATCCAAGCTCGATATCCCCATCTTTTCATTTGAGGTATGAGATTTAATTTACCGTTCAACATTTATACTTTATATCTGTTGTTAGTACATGTTGTTAGTAGATAACCAAAATTTGGGGACCAAATTTTTATTAGTGGGGGAGAATGTAAAATACCGAAAATAGGCGAATAATAATAAGGGAATTTTTTGAAATTTTTAGAAATTTTTCGAGAATTTTTCGGAGCTCGTATGAACGAGTTTACGGGGATAAAAACAGGACCTCGGGAAGGCCTATTTGGGCTACCCTATTTTAAAGAGGAAATGTTTATTTTCTTTAACTCATTCCCTTTTTCTTTTAATTTATTTTATTTTGATTTATTCCTCTTCTTCGCCCCGTGCCTCACCCGAGCTCCCTCACGCGACCTTCCCCTTGCGCCGACTGAGCCCTAACCGCACGGCGGTTTCCTCCACCTTCTCCTTCATTTTCTTCCTCCCGAGCCGCAAACCAGAAGCTTTCTCCTCTTCTCCTCTCCTCTGCCGCCACCACAGCGACGTCGTGCCCTAATTGGGTTGTGCCGCCGCCGAGATTGCTTCGCCGCCACCGATCTAGTGCAGCCGCCGGCGACGCACGGAGCAGTGCCTCACACCCTGGTGCCCTAGCATCTCCGCCGACGCCACTGACTCCTCTCGGCTGCTTCTCTGTGCTGGCCACCGTTTTCCTCTGCCGGCGCCGATCCTCACCCTTGTGCCCTAGCCGACACCTCTCTGATTCTCACTGTGCCCTAGGTTCTTCGCCGGCACGGTTCTGCTCGGGTTGTTTCCGGCCTGGAGCAAGGAGGATTTAAGTTATAGCTTTTCCCTCTCTGCCACATCTCGGCACAGCGTCGCCGACCGCACCAGTACATCTTCACTGTCGCCGGCCATCAGGTACAACCGAGCCTTAGTTGGTTTTGGAGGTAAGTTGTGTGGTGTGGAATTTGGGTTATGGCTTGATCTGTGTTCATAATCTCAGTTCTTGACCTTGCTTGGACCAGTTAGTGGATTTCTTCTCTCTGTGTTGCTGCTGTGCCCTAGTTCACCACTGCCGGTGCCGCTCTGTTCTTTACAGCAGAGTGGTGATCTTAGAGGTAAGGGGAATAGGGAGGACTTGCTGTGGTTTTCTTGGTTACGACAGAAATTCCAACTAGTAGCACTCCTGTTCCAGCAATCAACAGGGTTGTGACTTCAAGGTATGTTGTAGGAATTTAGCTACGTGTGGTAGTTATATAATGGATCATTATGTGAATCTGGAATTCGTTAATGTTAACAAGAGGTGCTAATTTAGGTGAAGTCATTGATTTAAGATGAATTGGGAGTTTAGTGGATTAACTGTGTTTAGTTGTAGATCAAGGATTAAATTGAATATTGTGGTTAGTTGTTTATTTATGGTTGGGTTATCTGGTGGTAACTTGAAGACTGAATTGCCACTAGAATTGATTTAAGTATAGACTTAGATTTAAATGGAATGGATACTCTAGCTTCCTAATCGGATTAGGATTTAGTTTAGCTATTTTGTTTATAATGAAAATTAGCTAAATTGTATGATTTATCACAGGACTTTGACGCGAGACGAGTATCTCAGAGTCAGATTTGGATCATTTTATCGGAGGCGGTTACTTTTGACTTATGTCATTTGATATACATTGTAGTGAATATAACAGATTGCATTAATTATGTTTCTCATTCTGCTTCGTTTAATCACTACCCAAAAATTTGATACCTGCTTGATTGATTGATTGGTTTGCATCTCATGTATACTTTACCTGTTTATACATGCTTATAGGGGTAGTGATATACCATGCTTCACCATGTTCAGGACCTAGGTTTTATACCTTCTGTGTACCTTTGATTTGATTTGATTCGTTAACCTATGGTGCACTTTTATATACACGTGGATTAGGTCAGGATATTTTGTGGTTAGTGCCATGCACCATTTGCATGATTGCATGCTGTGCGATAGTCCACTCCATTATTGTTGAGCACATCGCCAGTTACATGGATCTGCACACACCACCACTCATGGGTTAGTGGTCGATTCAGGCAGAGTGTGTTGCAGCAGAGACTCTGTTAGGCACCGTTGGTCCGCTCATGGGTAGTGTGACACAACGTGTTATCCGGCAGGGATTCCTCCCCGTCATCGTGTACCGGGAGTTGAGAGCATTGCGCTCCCCCATTTATGATTTGGGGTAGGAGGATAGGTGTACTCCGACAGCATCTCATCCACTCGGTCACTCATCAGGAGTAGTGACTGTTGGTTGCTACTCGGAAAACCTAGAGGTTCCACTGTACAAAAATTTTGTACAAAGGTCTGAACCTTTTCCTAGCTACCATGTGTTCTTTTAAATTAAATTTTGGATCGCCTGCGGAACTTAACACGTTTGATCCAAAACTTAATCTATTTGTTCTTTTAGGTTTTGACTTGGATCTCCTGCGGAACTTAACACGTTCGACCCAAATCACCTTAAGTTATTAATTCCATTAAATATTAATTTTCATAATTGGTTCCCAGTACTGACGTGGCGAGGCACATGACCTTCTTGGATATGGGAGCAACCACCACCGACTAGACAAAACCTTTTATAGAAATCTAATATTTAATTTCCTAAAATAACTTTAGGTTAACCGAAAAGAACAATCAAATCACAAGGAAAAATAAAACAAAAGAACACAACTTCGAAAAATATATTCGAAATACTAGAATCGTAAGCCTCTTGTATTTGGTATTATTTCCAAAAATAACTAGTATGATGCGGAAAGAAAAAGTACTAGTTATACCTTTTAGAAAGACCTCTTGATCTTCTACCGTATTCCTCTTCTAACCTCGGAAGTTGTGTGGGCAACGATCTTCCGAGATGAGAATCCACCAAAGCACCTTCTTCTCCTTTCTTCAAGTTTCGGCCAAGCACAAAGCTTCCAAAAGATGAAGATCTTTTTCCACCAACCAAGCTCCAAGGGATACAAGCTTTCTCTCATTCTTCTTCTTCTTCTCCAAGTAGTATCCGGCCACCACAAGAGCTCCAAGCAAATAGAGAAGGTTCGGCCACCACCAAGAGGAAGAGAGGAAGAGAGGTTGGCCGGCCACAACACCAAGGAAAAGAGGGAGAGAAATAATAGAGGTTGTCACCAAGAAGGCACCCTCACCTCTTCTTTTATATTCCTTGGCCTAGGCAAATTAGGAAATTTAATTACAAAATTTCCTTAATTCTTTTGCCATGTAAAGAAAAATTATTTTAATTAAAACAATTTTCTTCTTTTAAAAACAATGGCCGGCCACTTTAAAAAAACAAATAAAGGAGAGTTTTAATTAATTAAAACTTCCTAATTTGTCTCCAGAAATTTTATAAAAAATTTCTCCAATAATTTTTATCCCTTTTATGATTGGTTTATAAAAATAAATTTCTATAATTTTAATTTTTCAATATGTAAATAATTTATAAAGAAGAGAAATAAAATATCCTTTCTAATCTACAAATAAGGAAAGAGATTTAATCTCTTTCTTTAATCTTTTGTAGAGACTTATAAAAGAGATATTTTAATTTTTAATCTCTTCAATAAATTATATCTTTCACATAAGAAAATTTTAAAATTAAAATTCTTTTTAAATTAAATAGGGCCGGCCACCTAAGCTTGGGTTCAAGCTAGGGCCGGCCACCCATGAACCAATGGTTTGGCCGGCCCTAGCTTGATCCTCAAGCTAGCTTGGCCGGCCCCTATAACATGGGTATGAAGGTAGGTATAGGTGGGTATAGTACTCTATAAATAAGAGGCTACGATAGGGACCGAGAGGAGGAATTGGTTTTGGTCTCCGATAAAATTACATCCCGTGTTCGCCCCGAACACACAACTTAATTTTATCAATAATAATTCATTCCACTAGAGCACTATTATTGAACTACCGCACCAATCCCAAATTACATTTTTGGGCTCCTTCTTATTATGAGTGTGTTAGTCTCCCTGTGTTTAAGATGTCGAATGTCCACTAATTAAGCGAGTTACTGACAACTCATTTAATTAATATCTTAGTCCAAGAGTAGTACCACTCAACCTTATTATCATGTCGGACTAAGTCCACCTGCAGGGTTTAACATGACAATCCTTATGAGCTCCTCTTGAGGACATTATCAACCTAGTATCTCTAGGACACAGTTTCCTTCTATAATCAACAACACACACTATAAGTGATATCATTTCCCAACTTATCGGGCTTATTGATTTATCGAACTAAATCTCACCCATTGATAAATTAAAGAAATAAATATCAAATATATGTGCTTGTTATTATATTAGGATTAAGAGTACACACTTCCATAATAACCGAGGTCTTTGTTTCTTTATAAAGCCAGTATAAAAGAAACGACCTCAAATGATCCTACTCAATACACTCTAAGTGTACTAGTGTAATTATATAGTTAAGATAAACTAATACCTAATTACACTACGACCTTCCAATGGTTTGTTCCTTTCCATTATGGTCGTGAGTTACTGTTTATAATTTATAAGGTACTGATAACATGATCCTCTGTGTGTGACACCACACACCATGTTATCTACAATATAAATTAATTGAACAACTACATTTATCATAAATGTAGACATTTGACCAATGTGATTCTTATTTCTAGATAAATATTTATACCAAAAGCTAGGCTTTTAGTATACACTCTAACAGTGACGACAGAGTGCACGGTTGTCACAGCCCTACCCACTCGGCCTCACTTTTGTGTTAGATGGTTGACTGGCGTCAGGGGTGACCAGGACGCATCATTGGCATCATATGCATGATGCATTTATTGCTTGTGTTTGTGTTTGATGCATTTATATGTTGCATATTGTTTGGATACATATGTTTGACATGCATACAGGATTTCCATATCACTCGGACTGTTTGTCCTTATACCCCGGTCCTGGTTAGTACAGTATTCTCCTATTTACTTCAGTTTGCATTTACCTTTATTATATCAGGAGACTGTACGCATGATTAGTGCTAGGTGTTATTTCTTTACTTTGTATATCAGTTGTACCTGCTGAGTGTTGGACTCACCTCGCCTCCATTGTTGTTATTTTTCAGGTTGACGCTGTCAGGAGAGAGTTCCAGTTGCTAGTCCCCTGCCGACCACAAGCTGTTTTTATCTTTTGGTTTATTATTTAGACTGTGATAGACTTATTCTGTTTGAGGATTTGGATATTGTATGGATTCTTATGATCGATGGATTTTCGTATGGTTTAGATTTGTTCATTTAGATTTGTTCTACTACGTGCCTGCCTAGACGGCAGAAGAGATAAGTTGATCTTATCGTCGGAGTTGAACTTTACGAGTGTAGTTGAGTAGGGTTGATTTCGAGTCAGGGTATTATTATTCTGTTTACTTATTATATAAACTGCGTGGGTGATTGTTTATTTACTGTTATTATTCCAGCCGCATGTGACTGAGGTATTTGGATATGTAGAAAGTTTCAGATTGTCCGCCGTACAGGGTGTTAGGACCTTCGGATGCGGCTAGAGAGGGGGGGGTGTGAATAGCCGACCCCAATTTCGCGTTTCTTCCTACGAATTAGGTTAGCGCAGCGGAAATAAAATAATAGAAACGAGAACGAGAAGATCAAACCTTAGACGCAGCGATGTAACGAGGTTCAGAGATGATACTCCTACTTCTCGGCGTGTACGTAAGGTGGACGAAGCCTATCAATCCGTCGGTGGATGAAACCCCGGATAACCGGCTAATATGAACTCCTTCTGGGTGGAGAAACCTCTCCACAATCTCTTGCAACAGCAAGATAGGAGTACAAGAAAGAAAGCAAGAAACAAAAAGCAATACGAATGTAAAAACACTTTGCCTTCTCGTCGACGGGAGTCCGTTGATGAAGCAACAACTTCACGGATGCCCAACAGCAGCTGAACCAGCCGAAGGAAGCTCACTCGAAGCTTCAAGAAGTATGAGCTCAACAAAGCTCAGTAAGAGCAGAAGGAACTAGGAAGAAGCAGCCGTTGCACTGTAGAAGCCCTCGACCTCTTTATAACCTGCACCTGCTCACCTGGCGACAGAGTTCTGCGAAGAAGACGGAGATAGCCGTTGTGACTCAACGACTATGCCTGGACCGATCACCTGATCGGTCCAGGAGATCCCTGATCAGTCCACAGACCGATCAGGCTAAGCCTGGACCGATCAGACCATATCCTGATCGGTCCAGGAGGGATCTGATCGGTCCTTGGACCGATCAGTCCTTTCTCTCCTTTTCCTCTGTGTTGCTTCCTGATCGGTCTCCAGACCGATCAGATAACTCACAGTACCACACTGATTGGTTACTGATCGGTCTGCAGACCGATCAGCCGTATCATTGGATCGGTCACCAGACCGATCCAGGTTTAGAGCTCCCAGCCCTAAACCCTACCTGGTCCTGAGAACGAGCTACCGAGCTCTCTCTGACCTAGTCCGGAGAACGAGCTACCGAGCCCTCTCCTGACCTAGTCCGGAGAACAAGCTGTCGAGCCCTCTCCGACTTCGTCCGGTCCAGAGAACGAGCTACCGAGCCCTCTCTGACTTAGTCCGGAGAACGAGCTATCAAGCCCTCTCCGACTTCCCATGCCAAGTTTTCATACTTGGACTTTTCCCGTGCCAAGCTCCCTGCTTGGACTTTTCCGTGCCAAGCTCCCTGCTTGGACTTTTCCGTGCCAAGTCTCCATACTTGGACTTTTCCGTGCCAAGTCTCCATACTTGAGCTTTTCCCGTGCCAAGCTCCCTGCTTGGACTTTTCCGTGCCAAGTCTCCATACTTGGACTTTTCCGTGCCAAGTCTCCATACTTGGACTTTTCACCAGATGTCTGGTCAACCTTGACCTATCTGGATTTCCCTTGCCTGGCTTCACTCACCAGGAATTTCCAACTGCCTGGCTTCACTCACCAGGACTTCCCCTTGCCTGGCTTCACTCACCAGGACTTTCACCTGGCTTCACTCACCAGGATTTCCCGAATCAGGTCGACTCACCTCGGGTCAACCAGGTCAACCTTACCAAAGCTTACACCCACAATCTCCCAAGTTTGTATTCTGTCAAACATCAGAATACAACTTTTCTACTCTCGTCAAACATCAGAATAGAGTTTTTCTATTCTCGCCAAACATCAAAATACAACTCGAGTCAGGTCAACTCGAGTCAGGTCAACCAGGTCAACCTTGACCTAAGGTTGCACCAACAATCTCCCCCTTTTTGATATTTGACAAAACCATAAACAAGTTAGGTTAACCCGATAACCTAACTTAGGTTTCCCAATATTCTTCCTTGAACATTCTCCCCAAACTCTAATGTTCTTCCTTGAACATTCTTTGGACATTCTCCCATTCTCCCCCTTTTTGACACACATCAAAAAGAGTGAATCAAGGTCAAGAGTTTATTCCTAATAAAAGTCTCATACCTTTCATTGAAACCCTTAATTTCCCCTTGATACTAAAGTCAATAATCAACTTAGTGATAATCCCATATCACTCAAGTCTTTAGAGTAAAAACTCCCCCTAAAAGCCAACTCCCCCTTGACTAATAGGTAAAACTCCCCCTAAAGGTTAACTCCCCCTTGACCATTGCATCAACAATGTCTTGGAGAGTTTCAAACCTTTAGAAATCCAAAACACAAATTGTGTTTTAACTTTCAGCTGAAATTTCAGACAACACAGTCGAAAATCAGCATTTTGGCACGCCCGATCGGTCACCAGACCGATCAGGAGCTCCCTGGATCGGTCCAGTGACCGATCCAGCATCCCCTGGACCGATCAGGGAACCTCCTGATCGGTCACACATGTCTGATTTCTGAATTTTTTCCTCCCGAAATTCAGAAACCCCTACAAAATTACAGAAAATTCCAAAAATTATAAAATTTTGAGGATACATTCCTCATAACATATACTATCATGGAAAAATAGTTTTCTATGAAAATAACTTCCATTTTCAAATCTTGATACAAAGTTTAAAAACTTTGAAATAGTTCAAGTTTACCTCAACTTTGTATCAACTTACTCAATGATGAATGCTATCACTAGAAAAGCTTCATCAAGGTTTTTCAAATCAATTTTGAAATGATTTTAAACCATTCAATTTAGGACCACAATCTTAGGGCTAAGTGTATATGACTTATACACACGCTTTCCCTATGATCCTCCATTTAGAATTAGGCTCATCTAGGTACAAGAGCTATGCACCTTGATCCTAACTTATAATCCTAATATCTCACACACATCTAAGGTGTATCAAACACATCCAAGTCAATTTTGATGTGAGATATGGGTTTAGGTCATCTTAGGCTAAGTTTTCATGCATTTTCTAAACAACAATATGATCTCAATATCAAATTGTGTTTTTATCCTTAAATCAAATTAATTGATCATAAATGCAAGAGATGATGACATGACATAAAATAATATCATAAGTGGAAACATGTGCCAATGTCATGATGTCATGTCATAAAGTATGAAACTTAAATAAGGCATGACATATAACTAACCTAAGCATTATCATAACATTTCAAATGATAGTAAAATAAATATGATGTCATGACATCGCATATGACAAACAATATATGGCAAATAACTTATAAAGGTATAGAAAATACCTAATTCTAGCTTTAGTTGCCATTTTTGATAATTTTGATCATTTTGCCATAAATTCTATATTCCTAAGTGTAATAGACCTAAAAACATATACTCAAGATTTTTAGATCACTATGTGCCAATTAGATTGACTCTAGAAAACTCCTCAAATGTGGTTGGCACATCCTAATCACCTTAGGAATAATTTTTAATTTCATTTTCAAGGCTTGATTACACCTTGAAAATTCCTAAAGTACCACCTTTTGTCATGAATAGATTAACTACCTATTCAATTAAGGTTGGCACACTCTAATCCATCTAGCGTGATGGAATCATGCTCTTAGGAACCCAATACCTATTTGAGCTCATTGGGTTCACTAAATATTCACTAGGGATGACTTCCCTAGCAACCCTCCTAATGACCCTCTTAGGCTTTAAAGCCTTGGCCATTTGGGACTCATCAAGATCAACTCTAGGGGTGACTCCCCTTGTGACCTTGGTGATGGTCTTCCTAGCCCTAGGTCTTGTTCCATAATCGAATGGAACATTATGATAAGTGGGCTTGTCGACTTGAGACTTAGGTTTGTGACTCAAACCTCTCATGTCCTTGGGCTTTTGCTTTTGACCCTTAGGCCCTAAAGATGATTTCTCCAAATTCTTAAAGGTCTTTTCCAAAGTGTCAAGTCTTGACCTCAAGACTTGATTTTCCTTTTCTAATACCTCAAGTTTTAATTTGTCATTTTTCTTTGAGGTATTCCTAGGCATATGTCTAGTTGTTTTGGGATTCCTACCTAGGTTTTCCTTAACCTTAGATGAGTTAGTCCTAGAGTTGGCATTTCTAGTATTGTTCTTGTCTAGGCTAACATGTTTTGCACTTAAGCACATGTATCAGTTTCTAAGATTATCATGCTTATCATTATTGACAATTGCAATAAAATTACTAGCATGTGTCTTATAAGGATTGCAAGAATGTGCCTTAAAGGATACCTTAGGGTTTGCCTTAGCTCCCCCTATAGATGTGTTTGATCTCTTGTCCTTGTGAGGTTGCCTCCCCCTCGGACATTGACTTCTATAATGTCCCCTTCGCTTGCATTGGAAGCACACTACGTGCTCCTTGCTCTTGCGTTTCGGGACTCCGGCTTCCTTGACCTTTGGTGTCGGTGGAGTCTTCCTAATCCTCTTTGGACATTTACTCTTGTAATGCCCATATTCCCTACACTCAAAGCACATTATATGTAATTTACTTGAAATTAAATCGCTTGAGTTACCTAGGGTTGAGGATGGATGTAAGCTCTCTTCTTCATCCCTTCCGGAGGTAGAAGCTTCTTCTTGCACCAATCTTGAAGAAGAACTCTCCTCCTCTTCTTCCATAGATGTTGAGTAGCCCTCAACTTCTAATTCCTTACCTCCATGATGTGAGCTACTTGGCTCACTTGACTCCTCTTCATGACTTGAATTGGAGCTCCCCTCATGGAACTTAGCCAAGTTGTTCCACAACTCCTTGGCATTGTTGTATCCACCTATCTTACACAAGATATCACTAGGTAATGAAAATTCAAGGATTTTCGTTACCTCGTCGTTGATTGTGGATTGGTGGATTTGTTCTTTCGTCCACTTCTTTTTCTTGAGAAGTTCTCCCTTTCTATCCACCGGAGGAATAAAACCTACTTGTACACAATTCCAATTTGCTAGGTTAGTCATAAGAAAATACTTCATTCTTACCTTCCAATACGCGAAGTCGTAGCACTCGTAGAAGGGTGGAATCGTGATGTCTTCTCCGAGTCGATCCATTCTCTAGCTTGTGCTCCCCCGGGTGTTAATCCGACGAAGAGCAACCTGGCTCTGATACTACTTGTTAGGACCTTCGGATCCGGCTAGAGAGGGGGGTGTGAATAGCCGACCCCAATTTCGCGTTTCTTCCTACGAATTAGGTTAGCGCAGCGGAAATAAAATAATAGAAACGAGAACGAGAAGATCAAACCTTAGACGTAGCGATGTAACGAGGTTCGGAGATGATACTCCTACTCCTCGGCGTGTCCGTAAGGCGGACGAAGCCTATTAATCCGTCGGTGGATGAAACCCCGGATAACCGGCTAATATGAACTCCTTCTGGGTGGAGAAACCTCGCCACAATCTCTTGCAACAGCAAGATAGGAGTACAAGAAAGAAAGCAAGAAACAAAAAGCAATACGAATGTAAAAACACTTTGCCTTCTCGTCGACGGGAGTCCATTGATGAAGCAACAACTTCACGGATGCCCAACAACAGCTGAACCAGCCGAAGGAAGCTCACTTGAAGCTTCAAGAAGTATGAGCTCAGCAAAGCTCAGTAAGAGCAGAAGGAACCAGGAAGAAGCAGCCGTTGCACTGTAGAAGCCCTCGACCTCTTTATAACCTGCGCCTGCTTACCTGGCGACAGAGTTCTGCGAAGAAGACGGAGATAGCTGTTGTGACTCAACGGCTATGCCTGGACCGATCACCTGATCGGTCCAGGAGATCCCTGATCGGTCCACAGACCGATCAGGCTAAGCCTGGACCGATCAGACCATATCCTGATCGGTCCAGGAGGGATCTGATCGGTCCCTGGACCGATCAGTCCTTTCTCTCCTTTTCCTTTGTGTTGCTTCCTGATCGGTCTCCAGACCGATCAGATAACTCACAGTACCACACTGATTGGTTACTGATCGGTCTACAGACCGATCAGCCGTATCATTGGATCGGTCACCAGACCGATCCAGATTTAGAGCTCCCAGCCCTAAACCCTACCTGGTCCTGAGAACGAGCTACCGAGCCCTCTCTGACCTAGTCCGGAGAACGAGCTACCGAGCCCTCTCCTGACCTAGTCCGGAGAACGAGCTGTCGAGCCCTCTCCGACTTCGTCCGGTCCAGAGAACGAGCTACCGAGCCCTCTCTGACCTAGTCCGGAGAACGAGCTACCAAGCCCTCTCCGACTTCCCATGCCAAGTTTTCATACTTGGATTTTTCCCGTGCCAAGCTCCCTGCTTGGACTTTTCCGTGCCAAACTCTCTGCTTGGACTTTTCCGTGCCAAGTCTCCATACTTGGACTTTTCCGTGCCAAGTCTCCATACTTGGGCTTTTCTCGTGCCAAGCTCCCTGCTTGGACTTTTCCGTGCCAAGTCTCCATACTTGGACTTTTCCGTGCCAAGTCTCCATACTTGGACTTTTCACCAGATGTCTGGTCAACCTTGACCTATCTGGATTTCCCTTGCCTGGCTTCACTCACCAGGACTTTCCAACTGCCTGGCTTCACTCACCAGGACTTTCCCTTGCCTGACTTCACTCACCAGGACTTTCACCTGACTTCACTCACCAGGATTTTCACCTGGCTTCACTCACCAGGATTTCCCGAATCAGGTCGACTCACCTCGGGTCAACCAGGTCAACCTTACCAAAGATTACACCCACAATCTTCCAAGTTTGTATTCTGTCAAACATCAGAATACAACTTTTCTACTCTCGTCAAACATCAGAATAGAGCTTTTCTATTCTCGTCAAACATCAAAATACAACTCGAGTCAGGTCAACTCGAGTCAGGTAAACCAGGTCAACCTTGACCTAAGGTTGCACCAACACAGGGGAGATGCTGCCGAAATTTCTTCGGACAGGGACTCCTCCGGGGCGTGACACTCTTCATCCGGATCAAATAGAGAAAGTGCCACCCTACAAGTAAAGGTATATAAATTTTAATTGTAAATAATAAAAATTATATCATTTGTTTTGAGTATAGGGAAAAAGGGCACTACAAGAATAAGTGTCTCAAATTAGCTAAGAAGAAGGGCCAAGTGACACCAAAGGACGAGGAGAAGCCTAAGGAGGTCACCCCATGGTATGCAATGGCAAGGAGCACATTTGTGTTTTTTTTTCTTATAATAAAAAAGGGTATTATCAGAGTTAATGTCCTAAAGGGAGGAATTCGACCAAGAAGAGTCAAGGAGGAAGCACAAGTCAAGGGTGAGCTCTCAAGGGCAAACCCAAGGTATATTTTATTGAACTAATTCCTCTAAATCATGATAAAATACATGCTAGTTCTAGGTTATATCATTTTAATGTTATTTATTATGAAAATAGGAAGCATGATAAGATTAAGGAAAAATATATAGCGTATCGTGCAAAGACTACTTCACCTAAGGTTAGGAAAGTAGATAACAAATTAAGCAAGAACTCTATGAATTATTGATATATGTCTAAAAATAAAAATATTCATGGGAATCAAGAAAATTCCAAATTTATGGATTTAAGGATTGAAAACTAAGCTTAGGATCAAAGCTTGATAAATTAGAGAAAGCCCTAAAAAAATGGAAAGAATCTTCAAGGGGTCAAATGGATATAACCTAGGTTTAGGAATAGATAAACAAGAACCTTCTAATGACCATAGCAGTTTGGGATACAAACTTAAAGCCAAAGAGAATGTGACATCATACCATAGGGTTCCATATAGTTATGGAACCAATCTTAAGTTTAGGGGTCAAGTCAAGGTTACAAGGGAGGTCACCCTAGAGTTAACCTTGAGAAGACCAACGTAACTAAGGCTTCTAAGAAGCCTAAGAAAGTCACTAAGAAGGTCACAAGGGAAGTTATCCCTAGAATTGACCAAGAGGAATCTAGCATGACTAAGGCTTCTAAGAAGCCTAGGAAGGTCATTAGGAAGGTATCAAGGGAAGTTATCCCTAGTGAATATCTAGAACACCCAAGGAGCACCAATCAATTTTGGGTTCATAGGAGTGTGTTCTCTATATCCTAGATGGGTTTAGAGAGTGTCATTTTCAATTAGAAGGGTAATTAACCTAACCTTGAAGAAGTTGACACTAAGAGGACATTTTTAAGGTAATTGTACTCCTTGAAAATGAAAATATTTTAAGTATTTACTCTTTTGGAAGAGTAAAATGTGTCAAAATTTGAGGGATTGAGATTAATTTAAATTGGCACAAATAGGAAAAGGTGAAAGAAATGACAATTTGAGATTTTGACATTTTCTTTGATGATGAGGGCAACTTAGGATAAATTTGGCTAAGGTAATTAATTATGGACATTTAGATAGATAATCTAGGTATATTATTTATGCTAAAGTGACATACTTTGTTTTCTCTGCATATGCCATGACATCATATTTTGTATTCATATTTATTATGAAAAATAAAAATATAAAAAATACCATGTCATGTCATACATACATCATATAGTTATAGTAATTTTTTTTAAACTTATTCATTTTGATGTATGCCATAATCATTTTCATGCATTATTTAAGTTTCTTGCAATTAAGGAAAATGACATTTATCAACCAGTGGCATCTTAGGTGGATGATCAATTTTACAATGCCTAGATAGATATGCATGAATTCTTAGATTAAGGCAAAACTAAACTTTACATCTCACAAAGACTATAACTTGACTTGTATGTGTTTTAGTACATATTAGATATAAGTGAGATGTTAGAAGGATGAACATAACTCAAGATATTGATTTAGTGCATCTTTTTGTGTTTTAGTATCATCCAAACACTTAGTTATGTGTCATACAATCATTAGGAAAGCTAATGTATAAGTCATGTGCATCTAGCCCAAAGAACATGGTTGAAAATTAGTTTTGAAAATCATTTCAAAATATCTTTGGAAAACCTTAGTGAAGTCTATTTTTTGATAACAATCACCATTGAAGAGTTGGACACAAACTTGAAAGAAATATTGAAGTTTTCAATAGTTTCAAGTTTTGTGTCAATCTTTAAAAATAAGATGTATTTTCTTAGAAAACTATTTTTTCCATGATAGGATATGACTTAGATAATGTCTACAAGAATTTTCACGATTTTTAGAATTTTATAGAATTTTTGGGACATTTCTAAATTTTGACTGAAGTTTGATTTCAAGAAATTAGAAACCAAATCGATCGGTCGATAGATTGTGGATGTTTAATCGATCGCTCAATCGATTAAATTAGATTTTTCCGTAAATAGAAGCTCGCGTAAACTGATCGATTGAACCCTGCATGGATCGATCAGCTGATCGATTCAATAGATTTTTAGTGACAAGCCTTACTAAATCGATCAATTGATCGATTGAAATACTTCAATCGATTGAGTCCCAATTTGAATCAATTGGAAAAAAACTAATTTTTGACTGAAATTGTCTGATTTCAGTCCATTAAGCCACGGTTAGTCATGTTAACCATCCCTAACCTTAAGAAATTCTTTTGTGAACATTTAAGAGTAGTTTTCTTGATGAAAATAAGAAAGGAATGATCCAAGAAGACTAACTTGAAGTTTAGGATGAGATTTGCATTCAATATTAATTCTTGAACCTCAAAACTTCAAAGTTTGGGTTTCCTAAAATCTTAGGAACTCCTAGTCATTGTTGGTGCAATGACAAAATTTTAGAGCATGTTTTGAAGGTGAGTTATTCCTTAATGCCATAAATTTATTTTTCACAAAACCATGGAAGGTTATAAACCTTCTTTCTAGTAAATGCTCAAAGTTGTGCATTGAAAAATAATGAAAGATTGGATATCTTCATTGTGTTGTGTGAATGCTCTAGGAAGAGCATTGGAGACAATGAAGGGTATGAGACTTTTATTGTAATGTTATGAATAACATGTGAAGTTGTGGACAACATGTGGATAACTCTTCAGGAGGACCGTTATTGATTGTGCCAAAGGGGGAGCAAGCCCAATCGATTGGGAGCCCTAGATCGTGACAGGATAAAGCCGTTGGCGAGGTTCAAATGCGCAGAGGTTCTCCCGTTCTCTTCACTGAGCTTATGACTACTCATCGCTGGTTCTTGAAGCTTCTTGGAGATAAGTGTTGTTGCACTTTCAAGGTCAAGAGACATTCCAAACAAGAGGAAAAAGCAAGCTAGGGTTTCATTAATTGTAATCACATTTTGTATTAGCTTGTATTTTTCTCTTCTTATATTTCTTTGTGTGTGAGCATGTACGAGGCTTCTCCGCCTCCGGATTGTTTTCGAGAAGGAGTGTTTCATAGTAGAGAGTGTGCATGAGGGCCGGATCCTTGAATTAGTTACATCTTCTTGAGGTGGATACCAAGTAAATCCATCTTGTTAGCATTGGGGAGCTTTGCGTCGAGTTTATCCGCTGCACATCATCATCGATAAAGAACAAGAAGCTATTCACTCTCCCTCTAGCTCCGACGTGATCCAACAAAGGGGACTTACTTGGGATTCTGCTCTCTCTCTCTCCCGATTGGCTCTATCGATCGGACGGTTCTCTATGAGCTTCATTCTCAATTTGGATCGAACTCACTCAGGGCTCTACTCCCCCTCTTCTGAGTAGCCCTGCCAATCAGACGTCTCTCTATGAGTCACATTCCAAGATCGGATCGAACTCACTCAGGGCTCTGCTCCCCCTCTCCTGATCGACCCTACCGATCAGACGACTCTCTATGAGCCTCATTCCCAGCTTGGACCGGACTCACTCGGTGCTCTATTCCCTCTCTTTCGATCGGCCCTGCCTATCAGACAACTCTCTATGAGACTCATTCCTGACTTGGACTGGACTTACTCGGGCCTCTGCTCCACCTCTCTCAATCGGCCATGTCGATTGGACGACTCTTTATAAGTCTCATTTCCAACTTAGAACGGATTCACTCAAGCTCTGCTCCCCCTCTCCCAATCGTCCTTGTCGATCGAAAAGCTCTCTATGAGCTCCATTCTTGGTTTGGACCGAACTCACTCAAGGCTTTGCTCCCCTTCTCATGGTTGACCCTGTCGATCGGATGACTCTCTATGAACTCGATTCCCAGCTCTAATCGGACTTACTCAGGGCTCTGCTCTCCCTCTCCCAATCGGCCTTGTCGATCGGACAGGTCACAAAGGGATCAACATGGACTTGCTAGATCACCCATGAACTCTACCCCTTTTGGGGGATATTGTTACGACTCATATAGGCCATATAAATGGGATCTTTGAGAATCACATCTTCTAGCTAACAACCAAAATGACCCTGACTCAAAAACCCATTATTCGACATTAATACAACACATAAATTTGTCATAGAGTATGAAAATCATATATATCAGTATTCAGATACGTAATACTACTCGCAATATATGTTACATATTCTCCTCATGCCTATGATGTGATTGTTGTGTACGTCTAAGTATGGTGATGAGATAGAATGACTGATAGTAGGATAATGTCTCATTAAATACGAAGGTTTTGAGAGATATTATAAAAGGGGGTCTTTCTTCGCTAGTACAAGTACTCACGCACGTCTACATACTTGTCTTCATTTTCCATCTTTGGACCACCACTACTTTCTAATTTGATCGTCGAAGTAGCTGCTTCACCATCTTTGCACCACCACTATTTTCTAATTTGATCGTCGAAGTAGCTGCTTCACCATCTTTGCACCACCACTATTTTCTAATTTGATCGTCGAAGTAGCTGCTTCACCATCTTTGCACCACCACTATTTTCTAATTTGATCGTCGAAGTAGCTGCTTCACCATCTTTGCACCACCACTATTTTCTAATTTGATCGTCGGAGTAGTTGCTCCAGGAATTCTTTCCTGACATGCATACAAACGATTTCTCCGAACTGTTGGTCATGCACTATTTGGCCCTTACACGCTTGCGGAAGAAACCGTGTGAACTGATGTTACAACCTCTCTAGTACTTCGTTTGATGATTTACATGTTTTTTAAGCATGGAATCAAATCAAAATGCAATGTATTATTAAGCAAACATGGTCAATAAGAGTCTGACTTTATGTAAGCGTATATTAGAATGCTTGATTTTCTCAAGTCAAAAGCAAACCTTTCGGTTTGTCAAAAAAATGGGAAACTAAGCTCTGGTTTTACACAATCTTCCACAAAAGAGGCTACATTTTGGATTTAGCACAAAAACTTCTCCCTCTAGAAGATGCTCCCCGCCCAATGTCGTTGACAAAAGGAGCACGGGTTTTGGATCTGTTCGGAAGAACTAATCATTTCGATATATAGTTTTAGTTTATACCATACAATGTCAAGTAGCTTGCACTTTGCAACAAGTAAAAGCAAAAATTCCCAACTTGCTTATGTAGACATTCAAAGTTCATGAACTGCAATGGACAAATTTAAGCAATTTTAGTTATTTCCCCAAGCATAACACTCACTCAGGCGCGATACGACACAAGACTTCATACGAATATTCTAAAGCGCGACAAGATATTAATTGAGTCAATCGATTCGAAAGAGCAGTGTAGAATTGATATAATAGGGTATCTCGATAGGGTTATCCTGATGCGATCTAGTTGAATCTAGTTCGCCAGAGCACCCATGCTTCGCGTCTCATCCAATCGGAACCCCTCGCTCAGTGGTCCACACAACAAACCGAAATTTGGTGAGAACTTGTGTCTTCACCATGCCACCAATTAAATTCACAGCCTAGCTCGTATGGTCTCACTGCAACTTGCTCTCCCTCACTTTCCAAATAATTTTTATCATAACAATAATAATAGAGAGAATAGAGTTTGATCAATGATTGAATGGCATTGTCCAAAATATTCTTCTCCTTTTTTCTTTTTCCACCATGAAAAGGTGTACTGAGCCACAGTGGCTTTTTGTCTTCTTCTCCTGGCTACGTCCATAAACAAAGTTAAAAAACAAAAGAAGGTAAATTGAGTGTGTCACGGAAACCGTACCGCGATGACTACGGAACCCTAATGAAATCTACTCTTCACCTACTTTTCATTCTTTAAGGAATTAGAGAAATTTGGGCTAATTTAATGGATGATTATCTCTTCTAGCTCAAGTACCAATAAAGAAAGGGGGAGTCGTTGTAGAGTAGAGCTGCCTCCTTCACTTTCCTGTTTGTTTTCTCGGGGCGATTGGAGACGACGACGATTTAGTGATGCAATATGGTCAATGTTTTTGTAATAAATTCAGGACTAAAGAATTAGGTGCTCTTTCACCTTCGACGCCACTTGTTTAGGTGCACACGCATTAGCATTTTGTTGAGAGGAGGGATGAGTCTAGGTGGGACCAATCACGGGAAGGGATCTCGCCGTTAGAAGTTTAATTTTTTTTTAATTATTAACAAATATTTTTTTTAATACAATATCTATTGCGAATACTTCTCGATTATTTTTGATAGTCGATGGAAAGTTTTCTGAGAATAGATCAAGTCATTCCATAATTCACTAATGTAAAAAAAATTTGTACAATTAAAAAAAATTGATTGAATTCAAACAGAATGTAGATTGGCTTCAAAGGGGAAAATTTATTACCTTTCATATAGAATTATAAATTATATAAAAAATATCTCGTTGATTGTTTGATTTTTCTTATAAAAAAGTTACTGTATTAAGACAAATGTTCCACTAAAGTGATAGTTTCAACTTACTCCGATAAATTGCATAAGAAATAAATTATATTGTTATATATTTGAGTGCTAAGTTAGAAATATGTGATGGAGATTCTAAAACAATTGTGCTACCGCGGAGCATAAAAGAGTCAAACAATTTAAACACATAGGAGTTTCATCAACAGATCAACTTGAAGATCAAGAAAAGGACAGCTAGGCTTAATTTTCCGTAGGAGTTAGAGTAATGACGACTATATTTCTCTTCTGGATGGGATATAATCCTACAGAAACCATAATCCTTTATAGAGCTTCAGAACTCGTTTCCGTTATCAATTCGTTAATAATAACATAAAGTGAGTTAACTGATTTATATGCACATAATTCACACTCATTAAATCAAATCCACAATTAAACATCTATTAATCCTTAATGAAGGAAAAATAAAAAAAAATCCAACAACACTTAGTCACACGCAGCTCATATAAACTTGGCTCTTGTGGGACGAGTTGGGGAAGCTTCATTTGGGGACTTCAACACTCATGGCGAATTGTGAGAGGTTGGCACCACTTGTGGTAGTTTGTGAAATCCTAGTACTTGCGGTTATTCATGGAAAGTTCGTCCAACGCCTAATGTTCATGATCGCTTGTGGATGATCTAATAATACTCCCTCAAAATTGCTTTGATAAATGTTATATAGTATTTTTTTTTAGCATAAAAGGCGAAATTGGAGAGATGGCGCGCTAACAACAGTGACTCAATTGTTAATTGGAACTAGACTTTTCACTCAGTGAGGGAGTTTCCTTCCGATTCTACGCACGTGAAGACGAGCAAACAAAATGTTAGTGCCTAAAAATCAAGGAAAGAGTCCGTGGCGAAAACCTTCAAATACTCAAATCAGTACATATCCGGATATGTTAGGCTTAAACATTCAAACAGAATGCTTGAATGCTAGGCTCCTTATATTTAACCGGCTTAAGGATCGGTCGATCCTTGCTCGTCAGTCTTGTAATTTGTCCGGACTAGGCCTGAGAGCCCTATTGCTGGGTGAGCGCCAAAGCTAAGTGGGGTATGCTCTTTTCTCTTGACCTTGATCATTATATCATCTTATGCCATCTTAATTTTGCCGGTTATCTCCTGGTCCGTTTGTTATATCCTGTATCAATATAAAATAAAAATTGAATATTTTAAGAAAAATTAGATATGGCATAATATTTATGAAGATGTATATATAAATCTCTTTAAGTCATGGTAGGCACGTGCCCTACCATGACTTCAATTGGTTGGAGCCCAGTGCATAAGATCATCAATATATTTAGATTTTCATGGTAAATGAATTTCTGCATCAATTTTAATTAAAGAAAATTAATTCGATGAGCATTGATGCGGTAATGATGAAGGACCCATCTTGCTGTCACGATGATGATCAAAGAAGGTCAATATCAAGATGATCAAAGTCAAGGTGGTCAACGTATAGATGATATCGACTGGTCAGGCGGAGTACGTCCCGACCGGGGAGAAGGCTTTGACCCGATGTCGTCTTCGACACGGGAAGCAATCAAACAACCGATACTCAAGAGAGACAATGTGCCGAAGCCGAGTCGAGCGACTATCCCATTCGGCTAGATAGCAGAGTTGGAGGTGTAGAGTTCAACTTCGGCTGAGCGGCTATCCCGCTCGGCCTGACAACAGGAAACAACCGACGCTCAGAGACAAGGTACGGAAGCCGAGCCGAGCAGCTACCCCGTTCGACCAAACAACAGAATTTAATAAGAAATCAACTTCAACCGAGCGACTATCCCGCTTGGCCCGACAGCGGGCTTCGACAATAACATAGTGGACCTTCGGTCGAGCAGACACACACAGAGGGACATCGATATTCTAGTCGGCCAAACAGAGCACCAGGGCGGCGGAATTCCGGCCGAGCGGCCAATCCGCTCGGTCTAGCAGTACACTTCTGATGATATCCAGTGATATCCTTTTGAGAGTCGGTGCCACCGACACTGGGCATGGGTCGCCAGAAGATCGTACGGTGAAAGCTTTCACTATCACTTCAGAGATATGCTTGGCCCGTTAATGTACTGTATCAGGGATACTTTGCTAACAAGTCTTTTCAAGAAAAGCTTTGAGAAGCGTGTTCATCTTTGGAAGTGTGCGCACGCACTACCGGAGCTCTATATAAAAGGGGGTCCAAGCATCGACGGAAGTACGTAATACATGCGATATTCACTATTTACGCTACAGTAGTCTTCTTGTTGCTCCGCTTCATTTCTCATCGCCGGTGACTGACTTGAGCGTCGGAGGGCCAACACCGAGGACCCCTTCCCTGACTCGACACTAACATAATCTATATTACAGATCTGTATAAAATTTACAAGAAATCAGTGTAAATGTCACATTTCTATCTTCCTATCTCCTCAATTTTTAGAGAGGATGAATCATCTATTCAATTAATCTACGAATGATTTTTTGTTCACTTTAGTGGTCCTGTAATTCTAGTTTTTTAAAAAAATTATTTTTGGCACTTGTATTAATGATTCTCCACTTGCTGGTATAAAATTGAGAGATTATAAAAGGTTTTCTTAAATTTAATAAATAAATAATAAAAAAAGATTTGAGAAAAAGTTGTACCTGTCATGTACTCTTATGGTACACACACCCACCGGTATTTAATTATTATTTTATTTATTTTATTATTTTTCTAAAATAAAATTTATTTATTATTCGCTATAAAAACGATCCACGAAACCAACCAACCAACCAGTCATCGGTCCTTCCAATTAGTCGTCGGTGGAACGGACGAGGATGTTGCGGCGGTTGTCGCGGGTGGCGGATTCCTCGCAGTACGAGGCGCTGCTGCGGCGGCGGCCGTGGCAACGCAAGGAGAGGCGGGAGTCGGCGGCGGAAGGCCACGTGCCGGTCTACGTCGGGGAGGAGATGGAGCGGTTCGAGGTCCCGACCCGGTTGCTGAACCGCCCGGCCTTCGTCGAGCTCCTCCGCCTCTCCGCCCAGGAGTACGGCTACGACCAGCGCGGCGTGCTCCGCATCCCATGCCCTGCCCCGCTCTTCCGCCGGCTCCTCGCTACCGAGGAAGGGAAGTCGCCGCCGCCGCCGCCGGCGACGGCGGTGGCGGCGGCGGCGGAGGAGGAAGAGCTGCTCCAGTCTTCGTTCGACGAGTGGTTCCTGTCCTCCTCCGATCCGTGCTGAACCGGCGAGTCGAAGCGGGGAGCTTCGCTGTAGATAAGCGGCTGAGATCGCCGGGGAAGGGGGGTGGTTGTGCAAAATAATGCTTCGAACCATTGTGTTTGGTTTACTGCACTCTTTCCGTCTTATTTGTCTTCTTCAGGCATGCGAATATAGAAAAAATCTAAGACTTTGGCGTATGTGTTCGTCTCATGAAGCTCTTTGCTCGATCGATCTCGCCAAACTATTCATTTTAATGGCGACCAATCATTGCTTTATAGAAAAAGGGGGAGACGAGAGTTCACACGCGCAGTCATTTCCTCGGTATATATTCCGTTGCACAATTTTATCGGAGACAGTGGAGTAATTTGAATTAAAATTATAAATCAAATTAAATTTATCTGTTAAATTGTACCTGAACGAATAATCTGATGCACATGTTACAAAGTAAAAGGAAGAGTTATTTGAAATGATTGAATTGGTTGAAAAATTGGGCTATTTATATGCTAGAGGGTAGATTCTTGAGTACAGACTCTTTGAGTAAAGATGCTCAAGGATGTTCCCGACTTCCCGAGTGTAGACTCCCGATCGGAAAGTCCGAGTTGCATAAGATTGCAGAGTATGAGTGGTAAACTCCTGACTTCTCGAGTGCAAACTCACGACTACAGAATCTCGACTGGAGAATCCTGACTATAGACTCCCTACTGGAGACTCCCAAGTGATGGAAAGAAAATGTGAAGCCTACTTTCAAGCAGTTTCTGTTAATGCTGGAAGCACTAGCTAATCAAACTTGTGTTTTCATATTAGCAAAGGTTCAAAGTTAAAATTATTTGTGATCTAATAAGCTCACCTAAGTGTGCAGACAAGTGGTCAAAAGTGTAAGTACTCAGAGATAGTTTTGATATGATCAACCGAGTTAAATTAGATGCTGTGCGTATTTGATCATTATGTCTAAGTGTGCAGAAGCTTAGGAACATAAGAAGTCAAGCGTGTTAGTGTAGGTTGCACTAATAATCTGGTTTTGATGTATGACAAATAGGTTAAAGTTAGATGTGTTATTTGTTTAACTACTCTACCAAGTGTACAGGAGTTGACTAGTCTGAGGGACCTGACACTAGGCTGAAATCCAGCTAGGTCTGCGGGCCTGATAGCTGGTGGGAAGTCCAGATAAGTCCGCAGGGCTTGATATCTGGCAGGAAGTTCGGTTGGGTCCACGGGACCTAACAACCGGGTGAAGTCTAGTTGGGTCAGCGGACCTGACAACTGGCAGAAAGACCTAGTGAGTAAGAGGCAAGTCAAGTGACTGGAGTTGGTAAGTGAAGGTAAGCAATTAGAGGAGAGATCTAGTGAGGACGTGTTCCCCGTTGAGAGAACTGTAGGCGTTGATCCAACTTAGGTCTATTTGGGAAGCCTAAGTTGAGATCTTTATTAGATTCTGGTCCCGAGGAGATAGGATCGAATTACTACCCTATCTGCTATCTTGTGTCAACTCTGTTTTGCAGGGTAGATATAATTTTTATTGCCCGGACTAATCTTTTCTTGCGAGGAGAAGGTTGTTGAAGAAAAGGACTCTGAGTGCCCGGAGTTGGTTCGGGCGCCCAAAGTAGGCTGGCCCAAGCAGGCCGTAGGCGTCCAGGCGATCAGGGCGTCCGGACTTGATCCAAGTGCCAGGACTCGATCCACCCGGAACTGAAAAATCATCCACAAGCTGACATGGAGCGCATCGATTGGCCGAGCACATGGTCCAGGCGCTCGAAATCAACCTATTTAAAGGCTTTCGACTCGGAGCTTCAGAACAACAACTGCAACGACTTTCTCTTCTGCTCGGTACTCCGAAAAAGCTCCCGCAACGCTGTGAAACTCTTCCGACAACGACAATCAAGATTCTTTTCTGTTTGTTGTCGGTAATAATATTTTATAGTTCTTGTACTTGCAATTTATAACCATTTCGAACTATTAGTAGATTGCCCAACGAAAGCACTCGACGAGTGTGGGCCTTGGAGTAGGAGTCGTCGAAGGCTCTGAACTAAGTAAAAACTTGGTCGTGTTAGCATTGCTTCTTATTCTTCCACTGCATATATGTTTTAAATCAAATTTTCGACGATCTCTATTCACTCCTCTCTAGCATTCTTTCTGATCTTATAAGTGGTATCAGAATAGGTACCGCTCTGAATTGATGTAGCCACTAATCAGGTAAGAGGGTGATTTTTTCTCTCTTTTGAATTTTGAGTTTTTCGATATAGTCCAAACTGGTACAATTACCTTTTTGAATAATTTTTTTTCGTTGCAAAAAACTCTGAATTGGTGCAAGACCAATCAAGTCTTAATATTTGTTTCTTCTTCTCCCACACTACTAATCCAAGACCTAGTCTTGAGATTCTTTTTGCCTTTTCCTCTTTTGTGTGCAAGGTTCATGGCCTAAAACGAGAGATACTCCACCATACGTCCTCCCCTCTTCAATGGTGAAGACTTTCCATATTGGAAGAAACGGATGGAAGTGTACCTGAAGACCGACTTCGACTAATGGTTCAACATCACCAAAGGATACAAGGTGGCCGTCGACACCGCTAGAATTCCAATGGACCCGAAAAATTGGAATCCGAAAATGAAAAAGAAGGATTAATTAGATAGACTTCAAAGCTCTCAACACAATCCAGTGCGGGCTAACAAAGGAAGAACTGAACTGGGTCGACCCACATGAAAACGCGAAGGAGCTATGGGACAAACTCATAGAACTACATGAGGGAACCAATGACATAAAGGAAACAAAAAAGAATCTATTTTAAAATAAACTATTTAACATAAAAATGCAGGAAGGAAGGAGAATCTGCGAGTCAACTACATGCAAGGATAAAGGACATCCTCAACGGACTTCACACAATCGGCCACCAGATGAAAAATCGTGATCTTATAAGTCACACACTAAACGCATTTCCTCAAAATGCACTATGAGCATCCATCGCGGATGCCTACAAAATTTTGAGGAATTAAAACTACACGAGTTGTTTTGTGAACTTGAACTCTATGAACAGACTAACTTAAAGCATGTCGAGAAAGGTATTACTCTTTTTGTAGGTCCCTCAAAAGAAGCTAAACACAAGCACAAACCAGAGCCAGAATTTGAATCTGACTCAGAAGACGAAGAAGAACAACTCATAAACATGGTCAGAAAAATGTTCACAAGAAGGAAGAACAACTTCATGAAGAAGGAATTACAAAAGGTGATCAAAGCAAGTGACTCGAAGGCAAGATCACATGCTATGGGTGCAACAAGAAAGGACATTACAAGAATAAGTGTCCGAAGATGAAAGATGACAAACCCAAACCAATCAGAAAGAAAAAGGAACACAAGGCGACATGGGACGAGTTATCCTCAGAAAAAAATCCGATGTTGAGGATCATAAGCATCACAATTACCTCGCATTAATGGCAACGGGAGCGGAATCAGAAAGCGAGTCTGAGGACGAATCAAGCCACAAGTCTGTACTCATTTTCGAAGGTTCGAACGAGGTATCCTCCATCTTAATCTCCAAATTTTTTAGAATAAATGCATGTTTAAACAAAAAATTAATTAAGTATGAAAAATAAAATGAATCACTTCTTGAGGAAAATTAATACCTCAAAGAAGGAACTAAAAATAAAGATCAAAATAAAGATGTAACACTTGAGGAGGAAAACAAAAATTTAAAAAGTGAAATTAATAAACTTAAAGGGTTATTAGAAACTTTCACCACTAGATCGAAAAATTTAGATTTAATTCTTAAAACTCAAAAAGGTGTATACAATAAGTCTAGGCTCGGATATAAGTCCAGCTCAACAAATAAAATATTTATATTACTCATAAGCCAAAACAAAAACCTAATTAAAGCTTGAGTTCCAAAAGCGTGTCTAACCATAAGTAGAATTTAATCAATTCTATGTGCCCAAATATGAAATTCATTACATAAATCCATCTAAACCTAACCCAAACCAAAATCTAAAACGTAAAACAAAATCAACTAAACCAAATCTAAATCGAAAAAATAAATTTAAATCAAATAACTATAAAACCAACTTAAACTCAAATTATCATCAAGTCCATTATAACTAAAAGTAATCGATATAATCCTAAAATCTAAAACTGAAAGTTCAATATTTCAGGGGAGACTCCAAATTAGTTGGAACCTCTAAAATAATAGTTTACCCGGTTGGATAATTAAGATTAGATTAAAAAGGGATAAAAATTTAACTTGAAAAAATAACACTGGAGAAGTTTTAGATGATAGTAGGTTAGGGAAGTTTTATCTATACATGTCTAGGAAGATATGGTTTCGACCTAGTGCATTTGGTTTAGTGGAACTAACTGAAGCTACCCCTTACCAATCCTAGCTGATTAGACCAAAGTTTTGTTATTAAGTTTAGTGGATAGGACTATTTGGAAAACCTTGAAGGCATGGTTACTCTAATGATGTACAGGTGACTCACCATAGCCCATAAGTTTATCCAAACTGTTAGGATCTCTTCGTACGGCTAGAGAGGGGGTGTGAATAGCCGACCCCAATCTTTCGCGTTTCTTCCTACGATTAGGTTAGTTGCAGCGGAAATACAAGGAAGAAACTAAGAAGAAGAAAGCAAACCTCAAACGCAAGGATGTAACGAGGTTCGGAGATGAACTCCTACTCCTCGGCGTGTCCGTGAGGTGGACGAGCCCTATCAATCCGTCGGTGGATGAGCCCCCGGAAAACCGGCTAATACAATATACTCCTTGTGGGTGGAGAAACCTCGCCACAAACGTTTGCAACAGCAGACTAGAATACAAGGAATACAAGTAGAAAGACAAGAACAATGTATAAACACTAACTCGCCTTCTCGTCGACTGCCTGTGAAGCAACAACTTCTCGGACAACAGCAGCAGCTGACCGTCGACTGGAAGCTCACACGAAGCTTACTGGGGAGAGCTCAACAAAGCTCGGATCGCAAGCAGCAGCAAGCTAGAAGCAGGAGAAGAAGCAGAAGCCCTGTAGAATCCCTCAGCCCCTTTATACCTGCAAAGAAGAAACAGCGAAGAAACTAGCCGTTGCGTCGCAACGGCTAGAACCCTGATCGGTCTGTGGACCGATCAGGCAACATCCTGATCGGTCTGCAGACCAATCAGGGAAGAAGCCTATGCTTCTGTTCCGTCCCTGATCGGTCCATGGACCGATCAGGAAACCTCCTGATCGGTCCACAGACCGATCAGGCTTCTTTCTCCGCTGCCACTGATCTCCTTCTGATCGGTCTCCAGACCGATCAGATAACCATCAGTAGCATACTGATCGGTCACTGATCGGTCACCAGACCGATCAGATGAGCCATGTATCATTGGATTGGTCTGCAGCCCGATCCAAACCTTTCAGCCCTAAACCTAAGGCTTCCACACCAACATTCGGTCAACCTTGACCTGTTGGTACATCATGCCTAGCATCCGGTCACTCCCTTGACCTGCTAGCACTCCCCGCTAAGTGTCCGGTCAATCCCTTTGACCCACTTAGACTTTTCAACACCAGAAGTCCGATCATCCCTGATCCATCTGGATTTTCCCTTGCCTGGTTTCACTCACCAGGACTTTCCAACTGCCTAACATCCCAGTTAGGACTTTCCCACTGTCTAACATCCCAGTTAGGACTTTCCCACTGCCTGGTTTCACTCACCAGGACTTTCCACACTGCCTAACATCCCAGTTAGGACTTTCTCACTGCCTGGCTTCACTCACCAGGACTTTCCAACTGCCTAACATCCCAGTTAGGACTTTCCCTCGTGCCAAGCTCCCTGCTTGGACTTTTCCAGTACCAAGTCTCCATACTTGGACTTTTCGCGTGCCAAGCTCCCTGCTTGGACTTTTCCAGTGCCAAGTCTCCATACTTGGACTTTTCCAGTGCCAAGTCTCCATACTTGGACTTTTCCCGAATCAGGTCAACCAGGTCAACCTTGACCTACGGTTGCACCAATAATCTCCCAAACATCTATTCTTGTCCCACATCAAGAATAGAACTCTCTCACGAGTGTCAAACATCAACATGCAACACAACTAGGTCAACCTTGACCTAAGGTTGCACCGACAATCTTCCCAAGTCAAACATCAAAATACAACTCGAGTCACGTCAACTCGAGTCGGGTCAACCAGGTCAACCTTGACCTAAGGTTGCACCAACAATCTCCCCCTTTTTGATGTTTGACAAAACCATAATCAAGTTAGGTTAACCCGATAACCTAACTTAGGTTTTCCAATGTTCTTCCTTGAACATTCTTTCCAAACTCCAATATTCTCCCTTGAACGTTTCTCCCCCAAACTTAGGTTAACCCGATAACCTAACTTGGGTTCCCCAATAATTCTCCCCCTTTTTGACACACATCAAAAAGAAAAAGGAGGGTATCAAGGTCAAGAGTTTCTTCCTAATGAAAGTCCCATACCTTTCATTTGAAACTCTTAATTTCCCCCTTGATACTAAACTCAACAATCAACTTAGTGATAATCCCATATCACTAATCCTTAAAAGTCTTTGGGAGTAAAAACTCCCCCTAAAAGTCAACTCCCCCTTGACAATTAGGTAAAACTTCCCCTAAAGGTCAACTCCCCCTTGACCATTGCACCAACAATGTCTTGGCGAGTTTCACACCTTTAGAAATCCACAAAAACACCATTTCCATAACTGAAATTTCAGACAACAGCTGAAAAATCAGAAATTCGGCACGCCCTGATCGGTCCCCAGACCGATCAGAAACCCCATGGATCGGTCCCCAGACCGATCAGGCCTTCACCAGATCGCACCAAGCTCTCTGGTTCTTACTGGATCGGTCTGCAGACCGATCCATGCTTCACTGGATCGGTCCACAGACCGATCAGGACTTACCTGGATCGGTCCCCAGACCGATCCAGACTCTGATAGGCAGATTTCTGAAATTTCCTTCCCGAAATTCAGAAACTCCTAGAAAATTCCAGAAAATTTGAAAAATTGTGAAATTTTGAGGATACATTCCTCATAACATATACTATCATGGAAAAATAGTTTTCTATGAGAATAACTTCCATTTTCAAATCTTGATACAAAATTCAAAAACTTTGAAATAGTTCAAAGTTAAGTCAACTTTGTATCACAATGTTCAATGATGAATGCTATCACTAGGAAAGCTTCATCAAGGTTTTTCAAAACAATTTTGAAATGATTTCAAACCCTTTAATTTGGGACCACAATCTTAGGGCTATATGTACATGACTTGTACACAAGCTTTCCCTATGATCCCCCATATCTTGAATTAGGCTCATCTAGGTACAAGAGCTATGCACCTTGATCCTAATTCATGATCCTAATATCTCACACACATCTAGAGTGTATCAAGCACATCCATGTCAATTTTATGTGAGATATGGGTTAAGGTCAACTTAGGCTAAGGTCTCATGCATTTTCTAAACACAAATTTGATCTCAATATCAAGATGTGTTCTTCATCCTTAAATCAATTCAATTGATTATTAATGCAAGAGATGATGACATGGCATAAATGATATCATAAATGGAAAACATGTGCCAATGTCATGATGTCATGGCATAAAGTATGAAAACTTAACTAGAGCATGACATATAAACTAGCCTAAGCACTATCATGACATTTCAAATGATGATAAAACTAAACATGATGTCATGACATGTCATATGGCAAACAACCATGGTAAGTTAACACAAATAAAATACCTAGATTACCTATCTAAGTATCCTTAATCACTTAGTTAACTTAAATTCTAATCCTAGATTGCCCAAAGTGCTCCAAGAAAATGTCAAAACCCAAATTGGCATTTCTTGATCTCTTGTTTGATTTATACCATTTTAAAAATTTTACAAGAGTAGCACTTCTAAATTAAGGCCCGGATTGCCTTGATTACCTAAGAGAATATCAAAAATCCCAATTTGATATTTCTCTAGGTTTTTCCACATTGTGTCAATTTAAAGTAAGATTAATATATTCTCACTTTGGCACACTTTACTCTTCCAAGGAGTGAATGATAAAGATTATTCCATTTCATTTTCAAAGGTTCCCAAAAACCTTGAAAATGCTCCTTGAGTGTCAATTTCTTCAAAGTTGGGTTAACTACCCTTCTTATTGGAGTTGACACTCTCTAACCCATCTATGGGGTAGAGAAAATGCTCCTAGGAACCCAATACCTACTTGAGCTCATTGGGTTCACTAAATATTCACTAGGGATAACTTCCCTAGCAACCCTCCTAATGACCCTCTTAGGCTTTAAAGCCTTGGTCATTTGGGACTCATCAAGATCAACTCTAGGGGTGACTCCCCTTGTGACCTTGGTGATGGTCTTCCTAGCCCTAAATTTTGTTCCATAATCGAATGGAACATTATGATAAGTGGGCTTGACTACTTGGGACTTAGGTTTGTGACCCAAACCTTTCTTGTCCTTGGACATTGGTTTTTGACCCTTAAACCCTAGAGATGACTTCTCCAAGTTCTTAAGAGCTTTTTCCAAAGTATCAAGTCTTGACCTCAAGACTTGATTCTCCTTCTCTAATACCTCAATTTTTGATTTGTCATTTTTCTTTGAGGCATTCCTAGGCATGTGTCTAGTTGATTTGGGATTCCTACCTAGGTTCTCCTTAACCTTAGATGAGGTAATTCTAGGGTTGGCATTCCTAGTAGTATCCCTATCTAGGTTGACATGTTTAGCACCTAAGCACATGTGTTGATTTCTAGTGTTAACATGCTCATCATTATTTGCAATAGCAATAAAACTACTAGCATGTTTCTTATTTGAATTGCAATAGTATGCCTTAAAAGGTACCTTAGGGTTTGCCTTAGCTCCCCCTATCGATGTGCATCCCTTGTCCTTGTGAGGTTGCCTCCCCCTTGGACAATGGCTCCTATAGTGTCCCCTTCGCTTGCATTGGAAGCACACTACGTGCTCCTTGCCTTTGCATATCGGGACTCCTGCTTTCTTGACCTTTGGTGCCGGTGGAGTCTTTCTTACCCTCTTTGGACACTTACTCTTGTAGTGCCCAAATCCCCTACACTCAAAACACATTATATGCAATTTACTTGACATTAACATGTTTGAGTTACCTAGGTTTGAAGATGGATGAATGCTCTTTTCTTCATCCCTTCCGGAGGTAGATGCTTCTTCTTCTTGCTCCAATCTTGAAGAAGTGCTCTCATCCTCTTCTTCCTTAGATGTTGAGTAACCCTCAACTTCTAATTCCTCTCCTCCATGGTGTGAGCTACTTAGCTCACTTGACTCCTCTTCATGGCTTGAAGTGGAGCTCTCCTCATGGAACTTGGCCAAGTTGTTCCACAATTCCTTGGCGTTGTTGTACCTATCTATCTTGCACAAAACATTATTAGGTAACGCAAATTCAATAATTTTTGTTACCTCGTCATTGATTTCGGATTGTCGGATTTGCTCTTTCGTCCACTCCTTCTTCTTGATAGGTTTTCCTTCCTCATCCATCGGAGGGGAAAACCCTTCTTGTACACAAAACCAATTTAACATATTAGTCCTAAGAAAATACATCATCCTTACCCTCCAATACGTGAAGTTGTCGTGAGACTCGTAGAAGGGTTGAATCGTGATATCTTCTCCATAGAGATCCATCTCTAGCCCGTGCTCCCCCGGGTGTTGATCCGTCGAAGAGCGGCCTCGCTCTGATACCACTTGTTAGGATCTCTTCGTACGGCTAGAGAGGGGGTGTGAATAGCCGACCCCAATCTTTCGCGTTTCTTCCTACGATTAGGTTAGTTGCAGCGGAAATACAAGGAAGAAACTAAGAAGAAGAAAGCAAACCTCAAACGCAAGGATGTAACGAGGTTCGGAGATGAACTCCTACTCCTCGGCGTGTCCGTGAGGTGGACGAGCCCTATCAATCCGTCGGTGGATGAGCCCCCGGAAAACCGGCTAATACAATATACTCCTTGTGGGTGGAGAAACCTCGCCACAAACGTTTGCAACAGCAGACTAGAATACAAGGAATACAAGTAGAAAGACAAGAACAATGTATAAACACTAACTCGCCTTCTCGCCGACCGCCTGTGAAGCAACAACTTCTCGGACAACAGTAGCCGACGAAGCTCACACGAAGCTTCGGGAAGAGCTCAGATCGCAAGAGTAAGGAAGCTGGAAGGAAGAAGAAGAAGAATCACAGAAGCTGCCCTCACCTGCGAAGAAGAAACAATGAAGAAACTAGCCGCTGCGTCGCAACGGCTAGAACCCCGAGTCTGTGGACCGATCAGCAACATCCTGATCGGTCTGCAGACCAATCGGGGATCTAGCCGTTGCATCGCCCGATCGGTCCATGGACCGATCAGAAACCTCCGATCGGTCCACGACCGATCAGGAACCTCTCGATCGGCGGACCGATCAGCTTCTTTCTCCGCCGCCATCGTTTTCTCCGATCGGTCTCCGCATCGATCGATAACCATCGAGAGCATCGATCGGTCACCGATCGGTCACCGCACCGATTAGATGAGCCATGTATCATTGGATTGGTGCCCGATCCAAACCTTTCAGCCCTAAACCTAAGGCTTCCACACCAACATTCGGTCAACCTTGACCTGTTGGTACATCATGCCTAGCATCCGGTCACTCTCTTGACCTGCTAGCACTCCCCGCTAAGTGTCCGGTCAATCCCTTTGACCCACTTAGACTTTTCAACACCAGAAGTCCGATCATCCCTGATCCATCTGGATTTTCCCTTGCCTGGTTTCACTCACCAGGACTTTCCAACTGCCTAACATCCCAGTTAGGACTTTCCCACTGCCTAACATCCCAGTTAGGACTTTCCCACTGCCTGGTTTCACTCACCAGGACTTTCCACACTGCCTAACATCCCAGTTAGGACTTTCTCACTGCCTGGCTTCACTCACCAGGACTTTCCAACTGCCTAACATCCCAGTTAGGACTTTCCCTCGTGCCAAGCTCCCTGCTTGGACTTTTCCAGTACCAAGTCTCCATACTTGGACTTTTCGCGTGCCAAGCTCCCTGCTTGGACTTTTCCAGTGCCAAGTCTCCATACTTGGACTTTTCCAGTGCCAAGTCTCCATACTTGGACTTTTCCCGAATCAGGTCAACCAGGTCAACCTTGACCTACGGTTGCACCAATAATCTCCCAAACATCTATTCTTGTCCCACATCAAGAATAGAACTCTCTCACGAGTGTCAAACATCAACATGCAACACAACTAGATCAACCTTGACCTAAGGTTGCACCGACAATCTTCCCAAGTCAAACATCAAAATACAACTCGAGTCACGTCAACTCGAGTTGGGTCAACCAGGTCAACCTTGACCTAAGGTTGCACCAACACAAACAATGTCTATTTGTTGAACCCAAAGTTAAACTTGAATCTAACACAAAGTTACACCAAACCCTGAAATTCAATTTAACTTCTCACAAAACCATAAGATCCCTTTTGTTTAAAAATTTAGACTGGTGAGATGAATAAGAATAATTTAAAAGTAAATTAAATTAATTCTAAATAATTAAACTAAAATCAAATAATTAATTCATTAAAATTGTTTACAAATAAGTTTAAAGATATTGCTTGTGTCTGAAAAATCTTAGATTAAAGGGGAGGATATTTATTCAGATAATTTTTAAATTCTAGGAAAATTATTTATGTTTCTAAAAATTTCCTATTTCGTTAGTGTTCCAAAATTTGTTTTGGCCTTAGCCTAGATCAAACCCTTAGAAAGCATGATCCTATAAATCTAGAAATTGAGCATCTCACAAATACACTAGGTTACCTTGATTGTGTATTTATAAACATAGAATGATGTGAGATGCATAGATTTTGCCTGGACTTCAGATGCTTATATCAGTGCATTAACATAAGTTTGGACAAAAAATACAGCAGTACATTGATCAAATCAAGTAGTCATTTTTTATCAAATATCTAATTGGACATAAATACTTCATTTGACTAACCAGGTAAACACTGCTATCTTCTGATAGTTAGTTACTAATCAAGGGTTAGACAGTTAAGGACCAATAATAGATAAGTATATTTAACTAAGCTTTTATTACTACTACTCTTCTTAAATTCTCATCCCAATTAGATTTCTAACCTAAGTTAACTTAATCTTTGACTTAATCAATTACTAACTCATATTAATCTTCAATTAATTAATTAATTAAATTAACTCAAAATAACCTTTAAACTTGACTTAATTATTCCTCAAGTTAATTAATTTAGTTAACCATTAATTAAATTCACACTTTTTCTTAAATCAATCTTTAATTAACTTCTTAAGATAATTAATCTTCAAAATTAATTCTAAACTATGTTAATTAACTTAAGTTTTAACTTAATTTCACAACTTGAAATTAACATAACTTACACTAATTTATTCTTAAACAACTTATTTAACTTAAATTAATCTCTTAATTTAATTAATTAAAAAAAACTTTAAAAACCTACTTAACTTAAATTAAAGAATTGACCTAATTATCTCCTAACTTGTTTAACAAATATATTAAAACTATTAGTTAAAATCCTTAACCTTAATTAAAATTTTAAAAACAACTAAATTAACCATTTTAAACTTAATCCTTTTTAATCTCCAATTCTACTTAATACCTAACTTAATTAAGCTATTTAACTTAAGTTAATTACTTAATTTAATTATCTTCTTTACTTAAATAAAATTTCCAAATTCACCTAATTAAATTAATTTAACAATTTAACTTGAATCAATTTATTAACTTAATCAAATTCTTACCTTAACCTTAAATTATTTTTTTAAATATTAATACAATCCTAATCACCCAAAACCGGAGCCCAAAACCAGGGGTAGGCGCCCCTGGTATCAAGGTCAGGGCGACCGGAGTCCCATCCGGGCGCCCCACCCCGCCACCCCATCCAGGCACCCGAACTGTGGTCCGGGTGCCCAGAATCCCCTATAAAAGGGGTGGTAGAGGCGCCCTCACCCTTTACCCCTCACCTTCTTCACTTTTCCAAAAGACCCTCTATCGGGTTTTACGAGCAAAAGCTAATAAGAAAAAAATAAATTTTTTCTAAACTTTCTAAACCTTCCTCCTTCAGTTATAGTATCGCTTTGCGGATCAACCGAGGTCGTCAGTTCTATTATAATTATTCAAAATGCCTCGATAATTATTTTTAACTTTATTTTATTTATTTTAGTTGCTTTAGTATCTTATCTTTAGGATATTATTTGTTAATTAGGAAACAATTACATGCTGGTGCAGGCCCCTCAATCGTTAGTACTGACCCTAGATTTCCTACTGAGGAACTTAGGATTAGGTTTACCTCTACTATCTATATGCCTGTGTTGTCTAGATATTTAGATAGGCAGTTTTTCATGCGATCATGCATTCCATCGGTAGAGGTTATTGATCATTACAGTTTGCATCACTTAATTTATTGCACTAGTTCAGTTAACATAGGTTTGTATGTTGAACTATATAACAACCTAATTAGAGTCGATGATTTTACCTATACCACTAGGGTCGTCAATACGGATATTACATTATCCCCCACTATCATTCATACCTTTTTAGGACACGACCATCCACGTGTCTTTTTCAGTGTTATCCTCCTAGGGATCTACCATTTGGTGATCCCTATTCACATATTATGCTCGATATGATTTATTCATATTTTTTTTGGGGTCAACCTATACTGACTGTGACCCTGTTTCGTTCAATCACACTCAGAGTCCAGGACTATGTCCTTTATAGGGTCTTAGTCACATGCATTTTACCTTTGACCACTCGTGACGTAGCGATGATGCGCCCCTTTCATTCATTTCTCCTTTATGCATTATGTCATAGGCTAAATATAGATATTAGTTTGTACATATTTCATACCATTCTCTATCACCACCAGTCTGTGGGTCCACATGTCCTATTGTCATATTTTGACCGCCTATATAGCCTCATTGCACATTGATGTCACTACAAGTGATGTCAGAGCCCTAACTGAGTTTGACATGATCAGTGCTAGGAACTTCTCCTTAGGTGGTGCCCATATATATGATGAGGGTGTCCTGTCCTATCTTGGAGGAGAGAGGACCAGCACCAACCTGATCTAGCAGCCCAGCCTCAGCCTGATCCCACGGCTCAGGGTCAGCCTGATCTAGCTCCAGGAGAGGAGGCAGGGATAGATGCATACATAGCTGATCTTTTTGGGCCGGCTATTCCTCCAGTCCCTCCCGCTCTAGACGACCGAGTTATCGGACTTAAGGCGGCCACGATGAGTCTTCAACAGGAGGTCTCTGATCTTTGACGGGACATGTCCAGTTCTCGAGAGGAGAACCGGACTCATCATACTGAGTTAATGGACTTCTTGTGCTCTTGGGGTTCCAGTCCATCTTCCTTATCTTCACAGTAGTATAGTCCTTGATTATTATTTTTTCCTTGCTTGTACATATTGACTTGATGCTACTTTATGCTTAGTTCAGTTACTAGTATTCAGTTTCCCTTTAGTTGTTTTCCCTTTAATTATTTGACTTATTAATGCTTACTACATAATGCTTGATAGTCCTTATTATGTTGGCGGGGGCGCTGGGGGCGAGCGAATCGCCTTTTTGCCACTTGATAGTCCTTATTATGTTATCAAATTAAGGGGGAGAAATTGTTTAGACAATTTAAACATAATTTTTTTTCTTAAAAATTCTTGACAAACTTACTTTGAAAAACTTCATTCAAATGTTTTAAAAATCTCTTTGAAAAATATTTTTAGAATGTTTTGAAAAGTTATTATGTGTAAAAATTACTCTTAAAATGTTAGAAAAATTAATTTGAAGAATTTCTTTATTATCTTTTACCATAAAAATATTTATTAGGAAATTTTATTTGCAATTACTTTGAAATTATTTTTAGAAAATTTTTGAAATTATTTTAAAATTATTACTTAGAAAATTTTATTTAACATTATTTTTCCAAAGTTATTTTGAAATTTTTTTTTAAACTTAAAGAAGTTTTTGCAAAGCTTTACTTCAAAAAATACTTTTAAAAATAACTCCTTAGAAGTTTACTTTAAACTTCCTTTAAAAATAATACTAAAAAATTTCTATTTAAACCTTCTTTTGAAAATCTTACTTACAGAATTTTTCTTAACTTTTCTATCTATGTTCTTTAAAATGTTCTACTTAGAAAAATTTACATCTTTGGAAATTAATTTCAAAATGAACTTTAACATTTTTTTTTCTTATTTACTCCTTCCTCAAATAAAGCTAAGTTTTTGTTTAAAACCATCACTTTACAATTCTTTTAAGTAGTTGGTTTTTCAAAACCTTATTTTCTTTCAAAATTACTTGACATATGTGTTTGAGGCTTGCTTGAAAAACTAAGATTGCAAAATTCTTGTGCTCAAATGATTACTTAGTTATTTATGCTTTATGCATGTATTTTTTGATGTGTGACAAAGGGGGAGGATAGTGGGTTAGGTTAGAAAAATTTACTCACTTTAAACATTTTATGCTTTATTATATTTTTTTCTCTAACTTTAACCTGGGTTGTCATTACATCAAAAAGGGAGAGATTATTGGTGCAGGTTGCACTAATAATCTGGTTTTGATGTATGACAAATAGGTTAAAGTTAGATGTATTGTTTATCTAATTACTCTATCATGTGTGCAAGAGTTGATTGGTCTGAGGGATCTAACACCAGGCTGAAATCCAACTAGGTCTGCGGGTCTGATAGCTGGTGGAAAGTCCAGAGAGATCCGCGGGGCCTGATATCTAGCAGGAAGTCCGGTTGGGTCTGCGGGACCTGACAACTGGCTGAAATCTAGTTGGATCAGTGGACCTGACAACTGATGGAAAGACGTGGTGGGTTAAAGGCAAGTCAAGTGACTGCAGTTGATAAGTGAAGGTAAGCAATTGGAGGAGATATCTAGTGAGGACGCGTTTCTCGTTGAGGGAATTGTAGGGCGCCGATCCAATTTAGGTCAATTTAGGAAGCCTAAGTTGAGATCTTAATTAGATTTTGGTCTCGAGTAGACATGATTGAATTATTACCCTATCTGCTATGTTGTACTAACTCTATTTTGTAGGCTAGATATAATTTTTATTGCCTGAACTAACCTTTTCTTGTAGGGAGAAGACTGCTGAAGAAAAGGACTCTGGGCGCCCGGACTCTAGGCGGTCGGAGCTAGTTTGGGTGCTTGGAGTAGGCTGGCCTAGGTGGGCCATAGGTGCCCAGGCGATCTGGGTGCCTGAACTCGGTCCAGGCACCCGGAACCTAAAAATCATCCATAAGATGACGTGGAGTGCGTCGATTGGCCGAGCCACGTGGTCCAGGCGCCCGAAGAGGTTCCACACGCCCAAAATGGACCTATTTAAAGGCATTCAACTTGGAGCTTCAGAACAAAAGTTGCAACAACTTTCTCTTCTGCTTGGTGCTCTGAAAAAGCTTCTGCAACGCTGTGAAGCTCCTCCGACAACCGACGATCAAGATTCTTTTTTGTTTATTGTCGGTAACGCTGTTTTATAGTTCCCGTACTTAAAATTTGTAACCATTTCAAACTATTAGTGGATTGTCTAACAAAAGCACTCGACGAGTGCGGACCTTGGAGTAGGAGTCATCGAAGGCTCCAAACCAAGTAAAAACTTGGTCGTGTTAGCATTGCTTCTTATTCATCCGTTGCATATCTATTTTAAATCAAATTTTCGACGATCACTATTCACCCCCTCTCTAGCGTTCTTTCTGATCCTACAAAGCGGAAGACATAGCCAGTGAGAAGGATAACATGGGAAGGGAGTCAATGGACTCGGTGCATTCGAAGGACAAGGTGTTGCGGAAGAGTACACCGGTGTACGAGAAGGATGTGCGCGGTGGTTTAAGGGACGAGAAGCTGGGGAGGAAGGCTGCTCAAGAAAAAAGTCAGAGTTGAGTTCGGGTGAGCTTAACTCCAGTTAGCCGGAGCTTCACCCACTCGAAGAGATCAACTGCTGAGTTGATATGCCTTATGGAAGGCACCTTCCATGGGTTGGAAGGCGCCTTCAATGCTTCATGAAAGGCACCTTCTAGCCTTTGAAGGTGCCTTCCCTAGTTGTTGCCCAAGAATAGAGTTTTATCCTCGACGGATAAAATCTATCTGATGGAAGGCACCTTAGACCACTTTGAAGGCACTTTCAAGCTGCGGATAATATTTTTCAAGGGCTATAAAAGACCCCTGGACATAGGAAATATTCAACAACTAGAACTACAATTCTTGTAATACTTTCCTAGCATTTTCTTGAGCATTTCAACGATTGTAAGAGTCTTTTCTGTCTGCAACTAATGAGATCTTCTAGTGCCTTTCACTGCCTTAGATTAACAAGTACTTAGGTTATAACCAAGTAAAACTCTGGCCTCTTAATTTCTTTTAAGTTATTTAGTTCAGTTTTATTATTTCTATTTTAATTATGCTACTAATTAGGTCCAAAATTTGAGAAGGGGTTAATTTTATTTTGTAGGCAATTCACCCCTCTCTTGTCGGCCCCGGCTGCACCAACAAGCGGTATAAGAGCCAGAATACCTCAGAAGGATTAACTGTCGACTGAAGCATCAAAACAATGGCCGGACTGAGCATCTATCCATTGAAGTTCAAGGGGGATTTCACAACATGGAAAAATGTATGGAGGTATTTGTTGGTGTAATTTGTACTAATGATCTAACTCAGGTTTTGATGAATGACAAATAGATTAAAGTTAGAGTGTTTTGTGGTCTAATTTCTTTACCAAGTGTGCAGAAGTTGATGGGCCCGAAGGACCTAACACTAGGCTAAAATCCAGCTAGGTCCGTGGGATTTGATATATGGTGGAAAGTCTAGATTGATCCGCAGGGCCTGATATCTATTGGGAAGTCCGGTTGGGTCTGTGGGACCTGACAACCGGTCGAAATCTAGTTGGGTCTGTGGACCTGACAACTAGTAGGAAGATCTGGTGGTTTAAAGGCAAGTAAGTGACTACAGTTGGTAATTGGAGGTAAGAAACTGGAGGAGAGATCCAGTGAGGATGCATTTGTGGTTGCGGGAACTATAGGCGTTGGTCCAGCCTAGGTCCATTTGGAAAACCTAAGTTGAGACCTTGACTAGATCATGGTCTCAAGGAGACAGGATCTAATTACTACTTCTATCTACTGTATTGTGCTAACTATATTTTACAAGTTGATTTCTATGTTGTAACACCCGAAAATTCTCAAACTTGCATTAGAATTATTCTATGATTTTTCTGGAATTTTTAGATATTTTTCCGGAATTTTCCGAGTAGCGGAAGTAGCAAAAATAATTAAAGGAATAAAATAGCTTAGGCGGGAATCGAACCCGAGACCTATGGTGAAAGGGATAATGCTAGTAACCGGTGAACCCAGCAGGGCCGTGCTGAAAGGAAAGGGAGACGATTTAATTTATATTAGAGTTGGGCCGGAATTACCACTTAATATAAATAGAAGGTTTAAGTGGGGTTTGGATTATTTTTGGGTTCGGCAACTTCTCAACCCTCACCACCGAAACCTCACCGCCGCCTCTCCCTCTCCTCTTCCTCTCGGCGCCCCAGCCCCAAGGTCCATAGGTTCATCTTCCGGCGATGACTCCAACACGAAAGAAGTTCTTCTCCACGAGAGGAACGCAAAGACGTGAGCGAATCGTCGAGAAGGTCATCTCCACCGGAATTCTAGCGAATAGAATCGTAAGAAATTACGAACAGGAGGTAAGAAACCCCTCACCTGCAGTATAATAGCTACCGTTTGATTTTCTGTGCATTAGTTTAGTTATATGCGTATGTTTTCGACATATAGGGTGTATTTAACCTTCCTCGCAGGTTTAGGGATTTAGTGAGTACCTTTAGATGGGCCGGACACGTCTTTTCTCCTTCAGTTGGAGGTTTAGATGCTGTTGGGTGCCTAAAGGTAGTCTCCCTAATAGAGAGGGGAGTTAAAGCACACTAGGTGGTTGATTAAATAACTAGCTTAGAAAAAATGCAACCTAGGTATTTTTATTAGCACAGTTGAATGCATTAGAAGCATCTAAATCAGTTATCCTAGCTTATATGGGACTACGATCCAATGGGTGGGCTCCCACAGTCACCTCTAGGTTCAGACAACCTAGCTCTAGGTTCAGATAACCTAGAAATAACTATTTAGAGCAGTTTAGCTATACTCAGTATTTTACTTTTCAGTTGGCACTGTACTGGATTAGATATCCATTGGGCTGGGCTCCCATAGTCGGTCCCTAGGTTTAGATAACTTAGTAGCTCTACTAAATTCGGGATTTGCAACCCCGGGTCTAGTTAGAGATGCGCGCATAGCAAGTACAGTTGCCGGGCCCAAACAGCAGCATGATTACTAATTTCACTTATTATGATATTAGCTTTCAAACTCTTAATCTAATCCAGTGATTATAGTTTAAGATCAGTTTTGGCTTAGTTCAGTTTCAGTCAGTATCATGCTCTAGCTTAGTTTTTCCGTGTGAATATGCATGATAACTTGATGTGCAGTTGTTATACATGTTTATATGTTCAGCTTTAGATATGCCATGATTGTATGCTTATATGCCATGCCATGCTTAGTTTATTCAGTATATCCAGCATAGGTTTTAAATAGCATGATTTAAAATCATATTTGCATCGTTGCATATTTTTGTGAGGTAGATGGTTTCTTACTAAGCTTTTTAGCTTATAGATACTACTTTTCTTATACTGCAGATAAAGGTAAAGGAAAAGTGGACCAGTAGCGGAGGCTGGAGGTCAATGCAGATCAAGATGTGTGTGGAAGGAAATGGAATAAAAGATCCTCAGGGGTTTTAGCAAGCTTAAATAGTAGAAGTCTTAGTATTTCTTCTTTTATGCAATTTTGAACCTTAGAGTGTTTAAATCATGGGAGATTCATTTAGTTTGTTAGTAATTATGTTAGAATGCTGGTTAATAGTGGTTAGAATGTATTTCCATTGATTTTAGAATTGTTGTGTGAGATTTTGCACGCCAAAGTGTCAAATCGAGTTCCCGGCGAATAACTCGATCGGTCTCCGACATCGATCGTAGCTCGATGGATCGGCCACCGACCGATCCAGATAGATATAGTATGATACGTATCACTGGATCGGTCACCGACCGATCCAACTGATAGCGATTGTAGCTGGTGTTCGGATCGGCCACGATCGATCCAGACATACCGGATCGGCTGACCGACCGATCCAGCACACCGGATCGGTCACCGACCGATCCAGCGGAACGAACTTCCTCAGCCGATCGATCCAGATCGACCAATAGGCCTGAGGTAGTTGGGAAGTTAGTTTCAGTCCCTAGCTCGGTTGGGATGTTCAGTTTCCTCCTTAGCATATGTACACCAAAGAAAGAAGATCTTTAGACCTTTCTTATCGCTTGTATCCGTCATTAGTAGAGTAAAATTTTAATTAGCCCACCTTTCCACAATATAGTTTAGCATTATTGTGACGATCGGCCTTACATAGAAGGCGGTCGTTACAGAGTGGTATCGAGGTTGTTCCATACTTCCTACACACACATCAACATTGACCTACAACTTTCAAGTAAGAATACCTCTACTTTATTTATGCTCCTTGTTTTGTTATTACAGTCATGTTTATATGCCTATTGCTTGTTAGTATGTGATAGTTTTGAACATGATATCGTAGTTATATAACCGTGATTACATTAGTTATGTTATGTTCTCTATGTCCTTAGAAATGACACGAGGACGCCCAGCTAGAAGGGCACTGAGCCCCAGAAAGAGGCGGCAGTTCAGTGCCTCCTCCGGACCTTACAACATTAGTGGCTCAGCTACAGCAGACAACAACAAGAGATAGCCACCTTAAAGGCTAATCAGCAGAATACCCCCACCCCGGAACCGAATTTGACGACTCCGTAGTCTTAGAGGTTCCACCCGCCCAGCCTACAGCGCAGTCCTAGCAGATGAGCCAAGAAAGGAAGCCTATCCGATCCAGTGGCAGTGAGTCAAGCCGAGAACTTCTCAGCACTAGTGAACCATGGGATGCACAAGCCCGGTTCAAAACACTAGAGAGCACGATGGAGCTTCGGAGCCGTAACACGAGAAGGTGAAGTGTGCCTCCTTCGCTCGACAGAGACGACGCACGTGGTGGAAAGAATCGAACGGCGCCCAAAGGAACCGGATGTCATGGGCGACTTCGAGAAAGAATTCTTCGAGGAGTTCTTTCACGACGGGTTACAAACCGCCACCACGACGAGTTCACCGAAGTTTCGCTGGGCAACCTTTCGCTTGAGGAACCGTGAAGAGATTCAACAGGTTGGCTCCATGCCCGAGCTAGTCAAGACAGAGAAGGAACGAATCGGTTGATGCTCAAGATGCCGAGGCCGGAAAACGTGGCCGGTGGCATACATAGGCCACAAACCACAGAGGAGTTAGTGAGCGGTGCCTTGACCACAGAGCATTACTAGAACAGATAAAGCAGCAGAAGCAGGTCTCCTCCACTCAAAAACAGCAAGGCCACAGCTCTAATCGGAAAGGAAACTCCAACAGCAAGCGCAAATCGTGGAGTGACCCAAAAGGAGGACCATCTAGCAAGCGACCCAGTTATCCAAAGTGTGTTACTTGTGGGAAATTCCACCTGGGGTTTGTCGCAAGGGCACACGAGGATGCTTGAATGTGGACAAGAAGGGCACATGGCCAAGCAGCCGAACAAGACCGGTCTTCCTCACCCACAGCAGATTCAGGATGCAGCGCACAGTTACATCAGATGCAAGCCACTCTAGAAGGTCCACTTATCACCCAGGGCAGATTAGCCCTCCAGCTATGGTGAATGCGAGGATCTACTCACTCACCGAGAGGACGAGCTAATGCCTCGGCGGTTGTCACAGTCGATTAGCATTTTCAAAGATAGTACCGTTCTATTTGATCGGGCAACCCATTCATATAGCCGTGGTGTTCTCGAAAATTAGAAATACCCTCGAGGTACTCGGTGGTTTTGGCACTACCTTCGGAGAGATCATGGCATCCACGCAGTGGCTCAGAGCACAGAGAACTCTTTTGTGATCCGATCCTGCTGGAAATGACCGACTACGACGTCATCCTGGAATGGACTTTCTGATCAAATACGATGCTTCCATAGAGTGCCGAAAATGAAGGTCGTATTCCAACCTGAAGCAGAAGTACATCGGAGAACCAAAGAGAAAAGCCAAAATTTCTCTCTATGAAGGCACGTGGTTGATGGATTCGGATGTACGGGTACCTAGCACATGTAGTCAATACCACCCATGACGATAGCAGGGGTCCGAGTTGTATGTGACTACCAGCAGTCTTCCCTGAGAAGCACCAATCAGGGAGATTGAATTTGAGATAGAGCTCTTCCCCGGCACCAATCCTATTTCCAAAGCGCCATATCGCATGGCTCCAGCAGAACTGAAGGAACTTCAGGAGCAACTACAGGAGCTGCTTGACAAGGGTTTCATACGCCCTAGTCACTCACCATGGGGAGCGCCTGTGTTGTTCGTGAAGAAGAAGGATGGAAGCATGCGACTGTGCATAGACTACAGAGCACTGAATCAGGTCACGATCAAGAACAGGTATCCTCTTCCCAGAATAGATGACCTGTTCGACCAGTTAAAGGGAGCAGCAGTGTTCTCTAAGATTGACCTCAGATCAGGATATTACCAAGTCAGAGTCAAGGAGGGTGATATACCCAAGATAGCATTCAGAACCAGATACGGACACTACGAGTTCATAGTCATGCCCTTTGGCGTGACCAATGCTCCAGCTACATTCATGGATCTCATGAACAGAGTATTCAGGGAGTATTTAGATAAGTTTGTTATTGTGTTTATCGATGACATTCTTATCTACTCAGGAACTCAGGAAGAACATGCAGAGCACCTGAAGACAGTACTGCAGACACTTCAGCAGAATCAGCTATATGCCAAGTTCACGAAATGTGAATTTTGGCTAGATCAGGTGTCCTTCCTGGGTCACATCATCTCCAAGGATGGTATTATGGTAGATCCCAGCAAGATAGAAGCAGTAAGTAACTGGAAGAGACCTAAGAACGCCAGCGAAATCAGGAGCTTTCTGGGATTAGCAGGATACTACAGAAAGTTTGTAGAGGACTTCTCCAGGATAGCCTCCCCACTGACAGCTCTTACCAGAAAGAACAGGAAATTTCAGTGGACAGAGGACTGTGAGAACAGCTTTAGCGAGCTAAAAAGAAGATTGACCAGTGCTCCCATTTTGGCTCTACCAGACAACACCAGCAACTTTGACATCTATAGTGATGCCTCTAAGTTGGGACTAGGAGCAGTACTGATGCAAAATGGCAAGGTGATCGCCTATGCCTCCAGACAACTCAAGGATTATAAGAAGAATTACCCTACTCATGACCTTGAGCTTGCAGCAGTAGTGTTCGCTCTCAAAATTTGGAGACATTACTTATATGGAACTCAGTGCAGAGTGTATACAGATCATCAGAGTCTGAAGTACTTCTTCACTCAGAAGGATCTGAACATGCGACAGCGCAGATGGCTTGAGCTGGTCAAAGACTACGATATAGACATCCTCTACCATCCAGGGAAAACCAATAAGGTAGCCGACGCACTTAGCAGAAAATCCAGTGCTACCTTATTATCTCTTACAGCCATGTCACCGCCCCTACAGAGGGAGATCGTAGATTTCGGTCTCGAACTCATCGTTGGACAGCTCTCTACTATGACCTTAGAGTCTACCTTGCTTGGTGATATTCAGTCAGCTCAGGAGCAGGACCCTGGAATTCAGAAAATCAAGCAAGGGCTAGCAGAATCAGAAAGTAGAGAATTCAGAGTGTCCGATAGCGGGGTGTTGTATTTCGGTGACAGACTCTGTGTTCCCGATCAGGAGGAGCTACGGAGACAGATTTTAGATGAGGCTCACAAGACTCCCTATGCGATGCATCCAGGTTCCACCAAAATGTACCAAGACCTGAAGAACCGTTTTTGGTGGCCCGGGATGAAGCGAGACATCGCCAGATATGTTAGCATCTGCCTCACCTGTCAGAGGGTCAAGGCAGAACATCAGCGACCAGGAGGAGTTCTGCAGCCTATACAGATTCCAGAGTGGAAGTGGGAGGATATCTCTATGGATTTCATAGTGGGACTGCCCAGAACCACGAATGGTTTTGACGCCATCTGGGTAATAGTCGACAGGTTGACTAAATCAGCCCACTTCTTAGCTATCAAGATATCCTACTCCATGGAGAAGCTAGCTCAGTTGTATCTTCAGGAGATCGTCAGACTTCATGGAGTCCCACGAACCATCATTTCAGACAGAGACAGCAGATTTACATCACACTTCTGGGAGTGTGTACAGTCAGCGTTGGGCACTAAGTTAAAGTTCAGCACAGCATTCCATCCTCAGACAGATGGTCAGACGGAGAGAGTAAACCAGGTACTCGAAGATATGCTCCGAGCGTGTGCCCTAGACTTCAAGGGAAGTTGGTGCAAATATCTGAGCTTAGCAGAATTTGCATACAACAATAGCTATCAGGCCACTATTGGCATGGCACCTTACGAGGCTCTCTATGGGCGGAGGTGTAGATCTCCAATCTGCTGGTATGAGAGTGGTGAACAGAAGGAACTAGAGCTTCAGACAGATCTAGTCGCAGATATCACAGTAGCCATACAGCAGATCCGCCAGAGGATAGAGACAGCTCAGAGCCGCCAGAAGAGCTATGCTGATACACGGCGCAGACCCTTAGAGTTTTCAGTTGGGGACACAGTGTTCCTCAGAGTAGCTCCCATGAAGGGAGTGATGCATTTTGGGAAGAAGGGCAAGCTTAGTCCCAGATATGTGGGACCATACCTTATCAGCAGAAGAGTGGGCAAGGTAGCATATGAGCTAGAGCTACCCCAGGAAATGTCAGCTGTCCACAACGTATTTCATGTTTCTATGCTGAAGAAGCATACCCCAGATGCCATCCAGGTGATTGAGCCCCAGTCGGTACAGATCCGCGAAGACCTCAGCTATGATAGTCGACCTATTCAGATAATAGACCGAGCAGTTAGGAAATTACGGAACAAGGAAGTACCATTAGTCAAAGTCATTTGGCACAGTCACACGGCAGAGGAGGCAACTTGGGAGACAGAAGCCAGCATGAGACAGAAGTACCCAGAATTGTTTTAAGTTCGAGGACGAACTTTTTATAAAGTATGGGGGATTGTAACGCCTGAAAATTCTCAAACTTGCATTAGAATTATTCTATGATTTTTCTGGAATTTTTAGATATTTTTTCGGAATTTTCCGAGTAGCGGAAGTAGCAAAAATAATTAAAGGAATAAAATAGCTTAGGCGGGAATCGAACCCGAGACCTATGGTGTAAGGGATAATGCTAGTAACCGGTGAACCCAGTAGGGCCGTGCTGAAAGGAAAGGGAGACGATTTAATTTATATTAGAGTTGGAACGGAATTACCACTTAATATAAATAGAAGGTTTAAGTGGGGTTTGGATTATTTTTGGGTTCGTCAACTTCTCAACCCTCACCACCGAAACCTCACCGCCGCCTCTCCCTCTCCTCTTCCTCTCGGCGCCCCAGCCCCAAGGTCCATAGGTTCATCTTCCGGCGACGACTCCAACACGAAAGAAGTTCTTCTCCGCGAGAGGAACGCAAAGACGTGAGCGAATCGTCGAGAAGGTCATCTCCACCAGAATTCTAGCAAATAGAATCATAAGAAATTACGAACAGGAGGTAAGAAACCCCTCACCTACAGTATAATAGCTACCGTTTGATTTTCTGTGCATTAGTTTAGTTATATGCATATGTTTTCGACATATAGGGTGTATTTAACCTTCCTCGCAGGTTTAGGGATTTAGTGAGTACCTTTAGATGGGCCGGACACGTCTTTTCTCCTTCAGTTGGAGGTTTAGATGCTGTTGGGTGCCTAAAGGTAGTCTCCCTAATAGAGAGGGGAGTTAAAGCATACTAGGTGGTCGATTAAATAACTAGCTTAGAAAAAATGCAACCTAGGTATTTTTATTAGCACAGTTGAATGCATTAGAAGCATCTAGTCATGCCATGCTTAGTTTATTCAGTATATCCAGCATAGGTTTTAAACAGCATGATTTAAAATCATATTTGCATCATTGCATGTTTTTGTGAGATAGATGGTTTCTTACTAAGCTTTTTAGCTTATAGATACTACTTTTCTTATACTGCAGATAAAGGTAAAGGAAAAGTGGACCAGTAACGGAGGCTGAAGGTTAATGCAGATCAAGATGTGTGTGGAAGAAACTGGAATAAAAGATCCTCAGGGGTTTTAGCAAGCTTAAATAGTAGAAGTCTTAGTATTTCTTCTTTTATGCAATTTTGAACCTTAGAGTGTTTAAATCATGGGAGATTTATTTAGTTTGTTAGTAATTATGTTAGAATGCTGGTTAATAGTGGTTAGAATGTATTTCCATTGATTTTAGAATTGTTGTGTGAGATTTTGGCACGCCAAAGTGCTGAAATCAGAGTTCCCGGGCGAAATCAGAACTCTGATCGGTCTCCAGACCGATCGAGCCAGCCGACCGATCCAGATAGATACAGTATGCTACTGTATCCTCCTGGATCGGTCAGCCGACCGATCCAGCGCTATACAGTAGCGATTGCAGGTGTTTCGGGTGCCTGGATCGGTCAGTCGACCGATCCAGACATACCTGGATCGGTTGACCGACCGATCCAGACACACCTGGATCGGTCAGCCGACCGATCCAGACATACCTTGATCGGTTGACCGACCGATCCAGACACACCTGGATCGGTCAGCCGACCGATCTAGTTGGGAACAGAAACTTCCTCAGCTTCGATCGATCTGTAGATTGATCAGCATGCCGGTAGGTAGTTGGGAAGTTAGTTTCTAGTCCCTAGCTCAGTTGGGATGTTCAATTTCCCTCCTTAGCATATGTACACCAGCAAAGAAGGTCTTTAGACCTTTCTTATCAATTGTATCCGTCATTAGTAGAGTAAAATTTTAATTAGCCCAGCTTTCCGCACAGTATAGTTTAGCATTATTGTGACGATCGGCCTTACAGCCAGTGATCAGAAGGCGGGTCGTTACATATGTTTGGACTAACTTTTTGTTCCAGGGAAGAAAATAGACAAAAGTAGTCTGGGCGCCCGGACCAACCTCGCTCGGGCGGGCGCCAGACACTCGGGCGATTCAGGCGCCTGGTGCTACTCCAGGCGCCCGGACAAAATATTTCATCCTAAAGTTGATTTAGAGTGCGTTGACTAGCCGATCCCACGTCAACGGTCTAGGCATCCAGAGGGGGTCTAGGTGCTCGGAGGGGGTTCGGGCTCCCGGATGTGGATAAAACTTCGCGGATGAAGTTTTGACGAGTGGTCACCACGCCATCATGGTTTAGGCTCCCTGAGGGGTTCCAAGTGCCTAGAATGGGTCTATATAAAGCCCTTCAACTAGAAACTTCAGAATAACATCTTCTACAACTTTCATATTCAAGTGCTGCTCTAAAAAGACTCTGAGGACACCGAAAGACTGCTCCGAAGTTCGAAGAACGAAGACTTCTTTAATTCCCTTTTTGTTTGTCGGTAATAGTTTTATTTTCTATTCTTGTAATCAATATTTGTAATCCATTTACAAACGGATAGTGATTGCCCAATAAAAGTGATCGACGATCACCGGTCTTGGAGTAGGAGTCGTCACATGCTCCAAACCAAGTAATACTTAGCATTGTCAGCATTATTTTTTTTGTTTCTCTTTTTCGCTGAAAACTCATTTTAACTTGTGATTTTTGATAAATGATATTCACCCCCTCTAGTGTATTTATGGTCCTACAATATTTTTTAAAATATATTTTAAATTATTCTTAATAATTAAATATGGTTTGTAGCCCCTAAGGACCAACAAGGAGTCGAAAAAGAAGAGTACCAGTGGACCAAAAAGATCAAGCTGACTTTGTAACAAATGGATGAGCTGAGTTCCACCTGCTAAGCATACTTCCACTTCAGGAAGTCAATCAGATCAGAGATTACGAATTAGTAAAGGAACTTTGGGAGAAGTTCCTTGAGCTAGACGAAGGAACGCCCGAAGCAAAGCTTGTAAGACGGGACCTACTCTGGAACTAACTGATGAACCTCCAGATGGAAGAAGGTGAAACAATCACACATCTACACTTGAGTATTCAAGAACTAATCATTGGACTCATGAACCTCGGAGAAAAGGTAACAAATCAAACTCATTAAGGTATGCATTGAATACATTTATGAGAATTGCTGAATGGACATCGATAGTAGACTTCTTCTATATATCCAAGGGCCTAGAGATAAGTAGTTTAGAAAATTTATTTTCTACCTTTGAACTACACAAATCTAGATGTGCAGGAATCAGAAAGAACAAGGAACCAAATAACAACGTCGCACTGAACATGAGAAGGGTCGAGTCAGATACTGACACTTCCTTCGACAAAGACAAAAAGGCTTATGTGGTAAGAAAATTTTCAAAATTTTTTAAAACTAATAAATTCAATAAGTCTCGGGCTAAGAAGTCTACACGAAACAAAAGATGAGTTTGATACTATAACTGCAATGAAGAAGGATACATCAAGGATGATTGCCCAAAGCTGAAGACGAAGGAGAAGAAGAAAGAACCAACCAAATCAAGGAACAACAACTTAACAGCAACATGGGATGAGTCATCATTGGAGTCCAATGTTGAAGAGTATGTCAGACTAGCATTGATCACAAGTCACCAAGAAAAGAGCATCGACGAAGGGGGAGAGTCAAACTTCGAAGTTGACATGGTAAGTAAGGTATGCTTACTTTCTCCAAATCAACTTTACGATGGTATTAAATCCATGTCTAAATCACTATGCAAAATAAAATAAAAAATAATAATTTGCAAAAGGAAATTTTAGACTTGAAAATAATTTTAGCACACTCATGTCCATTAGAAATGTATGAAAAACTAAAGGATGGAAATGAAAAATTGAAGGATCAAATTGGATTTTTTTTACATGTGTTAATCCAAATAATTCAAGAAATTATAAAAGCTTAAATTGGTACTTTAAATTTCATACGGTCAAAATAGAAAAGTATCACAAAAATATGTATCCAAGAAATATCTTGTTAACCCAATAGTAAAAAGTTATTTTGGGTCCCCAAATCTTGCTTAGTATAAATAAATGATTATACATGTATTTTAATTTTTCTTAAAAAATTAATTTCGTATACTTAGTTTCCGGAATTTTTGCTAATTTTTTTTCGTATTACAACAATACATAATCCATTCATATAATTTTTTTTTTTGGAAATTTTCATTGATTAAATAATTTTTTTAATTCTTGAATGAAAAATTATAATTTTTTTTTTAGACTTATCTTGAAAAACTTGATTTTCATTTTGAACATATAGAAAAGTTAGTCAAATTTTTAAGATAGAAATACTATTTTTGAATATTCATTTTCAAAAATGAATGTTATCTGTTTAAAATATTTTCCATGCAAGTTTTCCTTAAAATTTCTTATTCAATTTTTTTGGTAATAAAAAAGTTGGTTTTCTGTCTATTAAATTATTCTTGAAATTTACTGATAAATAATAAATTTTCTATAAATTATTTACCGAAAAACTTATTTTTAAAATAAAAATTTCTCGAAAACTAATTTTTTAAAAATTTAATTTTTCTTTAGTTATACATTCTGTTGTCAATATTTATAAAAATTTGGGTGATTTATTTGAATAAAAATTTATTTTGAAAAAAATTATCTTTTTGTACAAAATATTATATTTCTACTAAAATACTTAAAATATTTTTCATGAAATTTTTTTTTGTCTATTTATATACTATTGAATTTTAAGAAAAAATTTCAATTTTTTTTTTTAAAGTATTAAACTTATTTTTAATTAAATTTGAATATTAAATCTTGAAAATTCAAACTTTTGAAAAAGTATTTTGTAATTTTTTTTTTCAATTTCCTTAGCCCTTTGAAATGTTTCAGACTTTTATCCAACTATTATGTTTTCTTTTCCCGACTCTATTTTGATGTGATCAAAGGGGGAGAATTTGGAGCTTAAGTTCAAGAGGTGGGGTACTTTTGTAATTAATTCTTAACAAAATTCTAGTTTTTTTGTCTTGTTAAATTTTATATCTAGTTTTTCTCTAACTGTAACTCAGGTTGATGCACATAAAAAAGGAGGAGATTGTAAGTACCTCGAGATAGTTTTGATGTAGTCTACCAAATTAAGCTAGCTCCTGTGTGTATTTGATCCTTATGTCTAAGTATGCAAGAGCTTAAGAACACAAGAAGTCGAGCAGAAGAAGTAGCTAGCGGGAAGGAAGACACAGTAAGGGAGTTAACAAGATCGATGCATCTGAAGGATTGGATAAGGTGTTGCAGAAGAGTACACTGGCGGACAAGAAGGACGTGCGCGGTGGTCTGAGGGACAAGAAGCTTGGGAGGAAGGTTGCTCATGGAGAAAATCAAAATTGAGTTCGGGTGAGCTTAACTCCTGTTAGCCGGAGCTTCACCCACGTGAAGAGATTAACTGTTGAGTTGATTTGCCATGTGGAAGGCGCCTTCCATGCTTCATGGAAGGTGCCTTCCAATCTTTGAAGGTGTCTTCACTTGCTGTTACCTGAGGATAGAGTTTTATCCTCGGCAGATAAAATCTATCTGATGGAAAGTGCCTTGGACCACTTTTAAGGTGCCTTCAAGTTACGGATAACATTTTCTAGGGGTTATAAAAAGATCCTTGGACCTAGGAAATATTCAATAATTAGAACTACAACTCTTGTAATACTTTCCTAGCATTTTCTTGAGCATTTCAATGATTGTAAGAGGTTTCTCCGCCTGCAATGAAGGAGATCTTCTAGTGTCTTTCACTGCCTTGGATTAACACCCACCAAGGTTCTAAGCAAGTAAAACTCTGGCCTCTTAATTTCTTTTAAGTTTTTTAATTTAGTTTTATTATTGTTATTTAAATTGTGGTGCTAATCAAGTCCAACATACGAGAAGGGGTTAATTTTGTTTTGTAGGTAATTCACCCCCTCTTGTCGGCCCCGCTGCACTAACAATAAGGACTGGGCACAAAGTCCTAGTCTAGAGGATTGGGCACAAAATCCTTGTTGAGAGGATTGAGCACGAGGTCCTAGTTAAGGGGATTGGACACATCCCTGGTTGAGTAGACTGGGCAGAAGTCTTGATAGATCGAGAACATCGGGCGAAAGTCCTGGGAGTCGCAAATATCAGGAGGAAGTCTAGGCGGGTCAAGGATCGGATGTCTAGCAGAAGTCCCTGAGGTCAAGGTTGGAGCTGAGTAAAAGTCCAAACTGGTGTTTGGCAAAGGTAATCTCTCCTGAGAGGAGTAGGTGAGGAAGTGTTCCCTATTGAGGAAACAGTAGGTGTCAGTTTGATTTAGGATTTTAGTGATATCCAAAGTTAGAACTAGACAGTCTTGAGCATAATGATTATTATATTATATTATGTTTGTCTTGCTAACTCTATGATGTAGGAAATCGAAAGCTGAAAGTTGGTCGAAAAAAGTTCTTCCAGGTGCCCGGAGTGGGTCCAATGCCTAAATGGGCCCGAATTCAGCCACTCATGCAGATGAGGTGGCGTGCTTCGATTGATCAACACACGTTAGCATCTAGGCGCCCGGGAGCGATCCAAGCGGCTGGATCAGGATAAAATTTGGCGGATAGAGCTTCGCATAGATCATGCCACGTTAGTTTGATGGGGGCACCCAGGATCGGCCTAGGCACTCAGACAAGGCTAAGCGCCCGGACCAAAGTCAACAGATTTGTTGACTTTTTGGTCCAAGCTCTCACTCCGGCTCCACTTGTTTAGCTTGGGGTGTTCTTAGTCATCTGGAATATGGCTCATCCGAACCTATTTTTTTGCCTTCTCGAATAGTCTTTTGCTCCGGCTTCTCATCCTTTAGAAATGTCGCATGCCTCTTCGTCCGCCAGCGTACTCTTCTACAACGCCTCGTCCCTCGGACGCACCGAGCCCATCGACTCTCTCTTGTATCGTCCTTCTTGCTAGCTATGTCTTTTGCTCAACTTCTCATGCTCCTAAGTTCTTGTACACTTAGACACAAGGTATCAAACAAACACAGGACCTAACTTAACTTGGTTGACCACATCAAAACTACCTCGGGATACTAACAACCATAAACTCGATCACGCACACTTGGATCACGAGAGCTTAGAGACTCTAATTAGAGGTTAACTACCTCTAATTTCATCACCCAAGTCAACCACCCCAAGCTCCATTATATAGAGCTTAAGGGAAATAGCCAAGTTATTTTCATGTAACTAGTCGACTGGTAAAGTTACCGGTCGATTGATGCATGTCGTTGGACATAGACAACGACACTCCACAAAATTTATGATTATGTTCAACAACTCTTTTAGTCGACTAGTAACATACCAATCGACTGGTCCTTGGCAGTCGACTGGCTAGTCAACTATCTTTATACCCGTCGGATACAGAAACATTTTGTGCTTGTCCTAGTCGACTGGTGATCCTACCAGTTGACTGGTAACCCCGAGTACAATCACTCAGCATTTATCCTTGTTCGTAAAATCTCAACCTTGCCTTCTAGCCTCCTCCATCAATCTTGCGTCCCTTAGATGCTTCCCTATCCTTCACGTCTTGCCTTCAAGAGCTTCCTTCGGCCTTACTATTTGTTGTCGGGTCTTCAACCTTGTCAAGAGCTCCTCTCTTCGAAACTTCATCCTTGCCAAGTCAAACTTGAACTTACGTTGCCAACACTACACACTTGGACTTACACTACCAAGCCTCCACACTTGGACTTTGCCTTTGCTAAAATTACACTTGGACTTTCCCTGGTCAAAATCACACTTAGACTTTGCTTTGTTGTACTTGCATCCTGCACACTCACAAGCGTATATCAAATATAACAATAACCTAATTTATACCTTTGTCCAAACATCAAAATCTAGGGTCACACCGATTGCTCCAACAATGTTATGATCTATTCAGTGTATATGTCTTTATTACATTTGAATAAAGTCTCGATAAGCATGTTGGCAGGTTGAGATTGGTCTACTCACATGGACAATCATCTCTTTTTGTTCGGTATAAATAAGGGTAAGACCGTTACTTATGGGACAACCTTGATAATTATGTCAAGATTAGATCATTTATGTAATGATTGAAGTAAATAAACTCACCATTTATTGAATCTGCTTAAGGTCATAATGGAATTCATATGTTGAATTTAGGATTAGACATTAGATATGTCTAGATAAAAAATCTGTACGATGTTAAATTTTGGAAAAAAAACATACACTCTTTTTGGTAAAGAGAAAAATATCGTAGCATGTGATTCATACCACATGTGCTATGGCGACAATAAGGATAGTAAGAGAATGGACCCCTGCTTCTCTACTATGTGAAACCCTTAAGATTATAAGTTAATCTCAGTCTTACTCTCAGTGACTATTTAGCTATTTACTTGAAATTCTAATAAGTGTCTCTACTTTAGCATATTTTCTATTGGCTATGGGTGATTCGGTCTATAAAGCGTAACTAGGAAAGCGATTGATTAAAATGAATAGACTTTAGCTAAAAAAGGAAGATTAAGATTGATTTCTATATTTGACATTTATTCACTAGTACTAGTTATAACATTTGTTCAGTATATAAAATGTAATTATGAATAATTGTATTGATTGGAGATATTGAACATGCTCTCGACATATTAATGATAATGAGGGATTAAAGATATTTATAATGATGTAAATAATTCAATCTGGAGTAAAGGTAAGATATTGATGTCTCAGATTCGTTCTATAGAGAAGCTAAGTTAAGTGTAACAACTTTCTTAGCAGTAATTTCTCATTGTACTTGCTGTCATACGAATCATTTTCCCTATGTATAAATTGAATGTTCTTACATAGTCTTTGTGACTAAATGTCCTTTTGAGGATTGAGTTGAATGAGTGAGAGATGTTAGATGTTGAGGAGATGAAGGGGCACTCCTTCCCCTTTGTCTTCCTCATTAATGCATGCGTTAAGGAGATCAAGGGGCGCCTCTTCCCCTTCATCTTCCTCAACCCTTCTATAAAAGAGCGTCCTAGTTCCATATGAGATCATGAGTGGGAACATTAAGAGAAGAGGGATTTGGTTTGCGATAAATCTTAAAATCCCTGATCGACTGTGTATGATGGTTTAAAGTCTCCGGTTCCTCCTAAGGAAGCCCAAGCGGGTCACTCCTTAAGATCCCCGATCGACTGTATATGATGGTTTAAAGTCTCTGGTTCCTCCTAAGGAAGCTCGACCGGGTCATTCCTTAAGATCCCCGATCGACTGTAGAAGTTTAAAGTCTCCGGTTCCTCCTAAGGAAGTCCAAGAACGTCACTTCTTAAGATCCCCGATCGACTATATATGATGGTTTAAAGTCTCTGGTTCCTCCTAAGGAAGTCCAATCGGATCACTCCTTAAGATTCCCGATCGATTGTGTATGATGGTTTAAAGTCTCCGATTCCTCCTAAGGAAGTCCGAGCGGGTCACTCCTTAAGATCCTTGATCGACTGCGTATAATGGTTTAAAGTCTCCGATTCCTCCTAAGGAAGCCCGATTGGGTCACTCCTTAAGATCCCCGATCGACTATGTATGATGGTTTAAAGTCTCTGGTTCCTCCTAAGGAAGCCCGACTGGGTCACTCCTTAAGATCCCCGATCGACTGTAGAAGTTTAAAGTCTCCGGTTCCTCCTAAGGAAGCTTGAGCGAGTCACTCCTTAAGATCCTCGATCGACTGTATATGATGGTTTAAAGTCTCCGGTTCCTCCTAAGGAAGCCCGACCGGGTCACTCCTTAAGATTCCTGATCGACTGTGTATGATGGTTTAAAGTCTCCCGTTCCTCCTAAGGAAGCCCGAGCGGGTCACTCCTTAAGATCCCCGATCAACTGTGTATGATGGTTTAAAGACTCCGGTTCATCCTAAAGAAGCCCGTGCGGGTCACTCCTTAAGATCCTCGATCGACTGTGTATGATAGTTTAAAGTCTCTGGTTCCCCCTAAGGAAGCCTGAACGGGTCACTCCTTAAGATCCCTGATCGACTATGTATGATGGTTTAAAGTCTCCGATTCCTCCTAAGGAAGCTCGAACGGGTCACTCCTTAAGATCCCCGATCAACTGTATATGATGGTTTAAAGTCTCCGGTTCTTCCTAAGGAAACCCGAACAGGTCACTCCTTAAGATCCCTAACCGACTGTTGAAGAAGGGTCAATTTGTTTGCCTGAAGAGAATTTATGTATTTGCCAGGGGATGTTCGCTCACACTTCTTCATTATATTCAATAATTAAATGAAATACATGATTGAGTTATAGGCATACTTGTTTAAGTTCTATAAAGCTGCAAGTGGTTCGTGGTCCAAGGTCGTTCGAGATTCCTCCCATCCACGTCTTAGAGATAATAGGAACTCGAAACGAGCTTCTGTATTACCTTATATGGTCCTCCCCATTATGGTGCCAGCTTACTAACATCTCCGACATGTTTGATGTGCTTCCATACTAGATCACCAACTTGGAAGAACCTTGTGATTACCCTTCTGTTGTAGTTTTGTCTCATCCGTTGCCGATATGATGTGAGGCAGGCTACTGCTTTGTCACGAATTTCTTCTATAAGATCCTGCTCCATAAGACGCCGACCTGAATTACCATCATCATATAATCGCACCCAGTCAGATTCCACCCCAACCTCTATGGGGACTACTGCTTCTCCACCATACACCAATTGAAAAAGAGTTATGCCTGTAGCTTCTCTAGGAGTAGTACGATATGCCAACAATACACTAGGCAACTCATCTACCCAACTACCACCAACATGATCCAATTTAATTTTGAGACCTCTAATAATTTCCATGTTGGTTACCTCTACTTGTCCATTGCTCTGTGGATAAGCCACAGAGGTGAATACTTGTGTAATACCGTATCTTGCACACCATTCCTTAATCCTTTCTCCTTGGAATTGTCTTCCATTATTCAAAACTAGCTTGTGTGGAATACCAAATCTACAAATGATATGTTGCCATAGGAATTTGATAACCGTGTATTCAGTAATCCTGACCAGTAGTTCAACTTCCACCCATTTTGAGAAATAGTCTACAGCCACTAATAGGAATTTCCTTTGCGCTGTTGCCAAAGGAAATGGGTCAACTATATCCATACCCCATTGATCAAAAGGACATGATACCATAGAGGTTTTTAATAAACTAGTGGGATGATGTGGAATGTTCTGATGCTTCTGACAAGACATACATGTTCTTACTAATCGAGCTGCATCTTCTTGTAAAGTAGGCCAAAAATACCCTGCCAATAATATTTTGCGAGCTAAGGATCTCCCTCCTATATGACTGCCATAAGAACCCTGATGAATCTCTTGGAGGATATATTGTATATCCTCCGACCCTATACACTTGAACAGAGAAAGCCCTTTTATAAAATTGATCACCCACCATAGTATACCAAGCGACCCTCTTCTTGAATATCCATGCTTGTTCTCCATCTTCTGGTAGAACACCCTGTTGAAGGAATAAAATGATTGATGCTCTCCAGTCACCTTGTATTTCTGCATCAGTCTGTCGTTTAATACAGGATACCAACACAGTCTGCTCTACAGGCCTATCCAAGTTCCAAGGTATTATAGCTGAGGCTAATTTAGCCAACTCATCTACTACTTGATTTTCTGGTCGAGGGATCTTCTGTATAGTTACTTCTTGGAACTCTGATTTCAACTTAACAAATGTCTTTGCATATAATTTTAGCCTTTCATTATTGATTTCAAAATTGTCTGTTAACTGTTGTGCTGCTAGCTGGGAATCAGAATACATCTAAACTCGAGCGGCCCCTACATGTCGGGCGGCTTGTAACCCTGCAATCAATGCTTCATATTCTGCCTCATTATTAGTGGCTCTATAATTTAATTGGACAAAAAGTTACATCCTATCATCCCTTGGTGATATAAGAAGAATCCCAATTGCACTGCCTTGTCGAGTAGAGGATCCATCCACATATATTTTCCAAGATCCATTTTCCTCTGGGCCTTGTATTTCTATTATAAAGTCAACTAGAACTTGTGCCTTAATTGCCGACCGAGGTTGATACTGTATATCATATTCGCTTAGCTCCGTCGTCCATTTGATTAACTGCCCGGATGCCTCGGGATTGAGAAGAACTCAATCAAGAGTGTTGTTAGTTAATACTATAATCACATGCAATAAGAAATAAGGACGTAATCTTCTGGCTGCTAACACCAATCCATAAGCCAACTTCTCGAGTGCAGTATAACAGCACTTGACTCCTTTTAGTAAATGACTCAAAAAGTATATATGTTGTTGTTCCTTCCCTTCTTGCCTAACTAGAACTGAGCCTACAACATGTTTATTTACTGACAAGTAAACCTATAATGTTTCTCCTACTACAGGCTTGGCTAATACAGGTAAAGTTGACAAATAATTTTTTAATTCTTGGAACGCCTGATCTGTAACGTCCACCCTTCTTACTACTACTATTCTCTAAAGATGACCGTTACTTAACTACTAACTCTACTTAACCGGTGTGATTAAAAACCACATGGAAACCCTATCGAAAAATTTCGACAGAATCTCCCCTGTACCGGTGACTATATTCAACAATACATGCAGTATATATACTCAGCCACAAGCGGCTGGAACACATAACTAACAACCACGCAGTATAATAAATCTAACTCAGCAACAATAAAGGAAAACTAATCCACAACCACAACTAAATAGCAAACACAGTATCAAGTGTCCTTATAAACAGTTATCAAATTTCCTTAACACATAAAAACTTAATTAACTCAAAGAACAAATCATAATTCAACTTATTCGCAAGGATCCCTAGAACTTCCATAGTGCAGTCATCACACACCCCTCTTGCATCTCCTTGTCGCCTTCCTTCATATTAGCTTTCCTTTTTCTTTATCTGCAGTAGGAGAAAGTGCAGTCTATAAGCGTAAAGCTTAGTGAGCGCTATCTAACTCACAAAAACTCGATATGCATGTATACAAATAAAAACATGCTAAAACTGAATGCTAATATATAAAGCTACTCATGCTCATAAATAGCAAAGAAATCAACTAACAGAAAAGATAACAGGTATAACTACTCATGCTCATAAACTAATAAAGAAAGCAAACTAACTGGAATGCTAACATATAAAGCAAAACATGCTCATCAACTAGCAAATAAATAACATGTAAGAAACTAAACATGTAAAAGCTGCTAGCATAAAAGAAAGCTAAACTTGCTGATCTTTAAAACAAAGTGAAACTTACTTCTTTTACTGTAAACTTATTCTTTTATTTCACTTGTTTAAAATTTATACTTTAATACTTGAAAATAATAATCAACTTCTCTTGGGCCTGGCTTAGTACCAATTATGCGCGTTCCTAATAGGTTGGGGTAGCGAATCCTAAAACTACTAAGATACTTCTAGGCCAAGACCTTGGAATTGGACACCTGGATTTGTTTAACGACAACCTTGGAAGTCGGGTACTAGCCTCTTCTTAAAAGTAAAATACTTATTATCTTAATTACTTCTTCTTTAAATGCCTTGGCATTTTAATAGCATCTTATGTGCCAAAATCCCTAAAGTCTTGACTTTGGGATTTACTTAAGGCCTTGGCCTTTTCTTTCTTTTCTTTCTTTTTACTTGTTAATGCTTCTAAAAGAATTTGATAGAACTCTTATTTTCCCACTAGAATACATGGTTGTTCATGCTTATTAAAATAGCAAATGAAAACTAAAGAAACTGCTCATGTGTATCTAGTAATAAAGAAAACTGATCATGCTCAACTTATAGCAATTAAAAACTGCATAATAAATTGCAACATAAAAGAATCAAGCTTGCTGAATTCTTGCAACAGAACACTTGGAACAGAATACTAGCAACATCAATAGAATACTTGAAACAGGATACTTGAATCAAACTTGCTAAATTCTTCCACTAAACCTGTTGGAAACTTGGAACCTATATAAAGCTTGTTTCGTTCCAAAATCAAAACCCATATCTAGCAATAGGATACTAATTCTAGCTGCCACAGAATTTAAAAGGAAGAAAACCAAGAATGCATGCTACTAAACTTCAATTAAACAGAACCCTAATCAAAAGGAACAACTTGGTCAGCAACCAACACAAGCAACCCGAAACTACAACTCTTCCCTATTCAATGTCAACTGCCCTATATCTAAAGGAACAAGAATGCCTAGTTCATACAATTATTTCCCTTCTTTAAAGTGCACGGCAGCAAACACACAAGTGATTTCACAGCATACTTCAAAATTCAAAAGACACAGGCATAATCTTTACAGCATGATTCAAAATCAAGAAGAACAAAATCCGAAATCCCCTCCTACCACATGCTTCAGAACTCTATCTCACGGCAAAATCATAAAACCAAAATCCTTTATCACGGCAGCAAGGAAAACAAAACTCGGAGCTATCCTACTGCAGGTGAGTAGCAACTCACCTCGCTGTTTTGAACTTACAACCGGAAAAGAGAACTCTAAAGCTTCTAGGTTTCGGGTGAAGATGAAGATCTCGGTGATTCCTTCCTTTCCGCGTGTTCCCCTTGACGAGGAGAGCTCGGTTCCGCAAGAGCTCGTGGAAATTCCCTTCGGCCGGCCGTCGGAGACGAAGTTGGCTTCGTTTTTCCTCCGCTCGACAGAATCGGCGCACGCACGGGAGAAGAGATGGGATTAGGTCACGGGAAAACACTTAACCCTTTATAACCTAGATTTTATTTTTGCCCTTTACAATAACTTAAATACATCTCGCTACATACTTAATTAATAAATCACGCGCAGCCCAGTTGGTTGGCCAGATTTTAACCAAATCAAAGGTTTGGGCTTCGATTCCTCTGCCGCGCACTTTTATTCCAATTTATTTTAAACGTTCCAGCTATAGCTTAAATCTATTTCTCTTCATATTTGATTAATAAAACCTGCGTAGCTCAGTTGGTTGGCTGCGTCCGATTGGGTCAGGTCCGGCCGGAGGTCTTGGGTTCAAGTCTCAACTTCCACATTTTTGGTCAAAACTTCTTTCTTTTTGTAAACATACTAAACGACTTCCAAAAATTACGTAAAAATACTCTAAAAATTCCTAAAAATCTCTAGAATATTTTAAAAATATTTCTAAATATTTTTATGGACTTTTAGAACTTGAAATAGGGAAAATTGGGTCGTTACAATTCCCCATACCTTATAAAAAGTTCGTCCTCGAACTTAGAATAGTTCTGGATACTTCTGTCTCATACTGTCCTCCCGCTCCCAAGTGACTTCCTCGTGCTTCTGGTTCTGCCAGATGACCTTCACTAGTGGTACTTCTTTATTTCTTAATCTCTTAACTGCTCTGTCCACTATCTGTGTAGGCCTACTCTCATAACTAAGATCCTCTTGGATCTGCACTGACTGAGGCTCAATCACTTGGCTAGGGTCATGGAGGCATTTCTTTAACATGGAGACATGAAACACGTTGTGAATTGCTGACATGTCTTGTGGTAAGTCCAGTTTGTAAGCTACTTTCCCAATCCTTTCTGTGATCAGGTAAGGTCCTACATAACGAGGACTTAATTTGCCCTTCTTGCCAAATCTCATCACTCCCTTCATAGGAGCGACCTTGAGAAAGACTGAATCCCCTACTTGGAATTCAAGTGGCCTACGGCGTGTGTCAGCATAGCTTTTCTGTCTACTCTGGGCAGTCTCAATCCTCTGTCTGATTTTCTGAATAGCCTGAGTGGTTTCTTCTATCAGCTCTGTCTGAATGCCCAGCTCTACTTCCATTTCCTTTCTTTCACCTGCTTCTTGCCAGCATATAGGTGATCTGCACTTTCTGCCATACAACGCCTCATATGGTGCCATCCTGATGGTGGCTTGGTAGCTGTTGTTGTAGGCAAACTCAGCTAAGCATAGATACTTGCACCAACTTCCTTTGAAATCTAGTGCACAAGCCCTGAGCATATCTTCTAGGATCTGATTTACTCGCTCTGTCTGTCCATCAGTCTGAGGATGGAAGGCTGTGCTGAACTTGAGTTTGGTGCCTAGTGCAGTCTGAACACACTCCCAGAAGTGAGAGGTGAAGCGCCCATCTCTATCAGAAACAATAGATTTAGGAACTCCGTGAAGTCTGATCACTTCTTTAACATACAGCTGTGACAACTGCTCTATAGAGTGAGACACCTTGATGGCTAGAAAATGAGCAGACTTGGTCAATCTGTCCACTATCACCCATATCGCATCATATCCATTTATGGTTCTTGGAAGACCTGTTATGAAGTCCATGGATATATCTTCCCATTTCCATTCTGGTATTGGAAGAGGCTGAAGAACTCCTCCTGGTCTCTGGTGTTCTGCCTTGACCCTCTGACATGTCAAGCAGGTACTGACATATTTAGCTACATCTCTTTTGAGTCCAGACCACCAAAATCTCTGCTTCACGTCTTGATACATCTTGGTAGAACCAGGATGCATGGAGTAGGGTGTACTATGAGCTTCTTCTAAAATTTTCTTTCTCAGCTCTTCATCATTGGGGACACACAGGCGGCTCCCCTGTCTGATACTCGAAACTCCGAATTTCCTTCTTCTTGTATCCCTTGCTTGATCTTTTGGATATTTGGATCTTCACTTTGCTTTCTCTGTATATCCTCAAGCAAGGTTGACTCTAAGGTCAATGTAGAGAGTTGCCCATAAATAATTTCCATTCCAAAATCTGACAACTCCTTCTGCAGTGGTAGGGCTAATGATGACAAAGACATCAGGGATGCACTGGATTTTCTGCTTAGTGCATCTGCCACTTTATTAGCTTTGCCTGGATGGTAGAGGATTTCACAGTCATAATCTTTGACCAACTCTAGCCACCTACGCTGTCTCATGTTTAAGTCCTTCTGAGTGAAGAAGTACTTAAGACTCTGATGGTCTGTGAAAATTCTGCACTGAACGCCATACAAATAATGTCGCCAGAGTTTTAGTGCAAAGACCACAGCTGCCAGCTCAAGATCATGAGTGGGGTAGTTCTTTTCATAATCTTTGAGTTGTCTGGAAGCATAAGCTATCACTTTTCCTTCCTGCATGAGTACAGCTCCTAAGCCCATCTTGGAAGCATCACTGTAGATGTCAAAACTCCTGTCACTTTCTGGAACAGTCAGAATAGGAGCACTGGTCAGTCTCTTCTTGAGCTCTTGGAAACTCTGCTCACATTTATCTGACCATTCAAACTTCTTATTCTTTCTGGTGAGGGCTGTTAGTGGAGAGGCTATCCTGGAAAAGTCCTCCACAAATTTCCTGTAGTACCCAGCTAAACCCAGGAAGCTTCTGATCTCCCTGGCGTTCTTGGGTCTACTCCAGTTGTTGACTGCTTCTATTTTTGCTGGATCCACTTGAATGCCTTCTTTAGAAATTATGTGACCTAGAAATGCCACCTGATCTAACCAGAACTCGCACTTTGAGAACTTAGCGTAAAGTTGCTTTTCAAGAGTCTGCAGTACTATCCTCAAATGCGTGTCATGCTCCTCTGGTCTGGAATAGATTAGAATGTCATCGATGAACACAATGACAAATTTGTCAAGGTATTCTCTGAACACTGCTCATCAGTCCATGAAAACCGCAGTGCATTAGTCACACCAAAGGCATGACTACGAACTCGTAGTGTCCGTGTCTGGTCCCGAAAGCCGTTCCGGGTATGTCTCTTTCTTTCACTTTTAGCCGATGGTACCCAGCGCAGGTCTATCTTTGAGAATCGTCGCCCCTCTCAACCGATCAAATAGGTCGTCGATCCCGGAGAGGGTACTTGTTCTTGATTGTCACTTGATTTAGAGCTCTATAATCTATGCACATCCGCATAGATCCGTCTTTCTTCTTGACGAACAACACGGAGCTCCCATGGTGAATGACTAGGCGGATGAAGCCTTTGTCAAGCAGCTCCGAAGTTGTTCCGTAGTTTTTTCACTCTGCTGAGACATGCAGTATGGAGCTTTTGAAATTGGACCGTTACAGGGACCAGCTCAATCTCAAACTCCACTTCTGCTGGGAGGTAGTCCAGTAGTTCTTCCGGGAATACCTCGGATACTCCTGCACTACTCGAACTTCCTCCTGCTTGGGTCTTTCTTGTTCTTCTGTACTCACGATGTGCGCAAGAAAACCAGCACACCCTTTAGCTAACATCTGATGAGCTGTGAGAGAAGAAAGGAACTTCTGGGTCTTCCTTCTTGGCACCCCTGTGAACTCAAAGGATGATTCACCTTCTGGACTAAAGATCACTTTCCTTCTGCGGCAGTCCACTGAAGCACTGTACTTGCTGAGGAAATCCATACCCAAAATGATATCGAAATCCTGCATGGCGAGGACCACCAGATTTATACATAGCTCACGGTCTGAAATTCTGACTGGTACAGCCCGAAGCCACTGGTCGGATTCCATGACTTCCCCAGAAGGTAGGGTCGTCAGGAACTTGGAGTTCATGTTTTCTGTAGGTACCTGTAATTCTTTGGCAAAAGGTATGGATACAAAAGAATGGGTCGCCCCAGTATCAAATAGTGCAGTAGCTATATGCTGAAAAATAACTACTTGACCTGTTACGACCGTGGAGGCACTAGCAGCTTCTTCTTTGGTGAGGGAGAATACTCTGGCACTGGCTGGAACTGGTGGGGCTTCCAACCTTCCCTGACTGATCTGAGGTCCTTCTAGAGTTGCAGGCATATAATGTAGCTGAGATTGGCCTCCATATTGTATTGGCTGTGGCTGAGGTGCCTTGAGCTTGTTAGGACATTCTTTAGCCATGTGTCCTTCCTGCCCACATGCATAGCATCCAGTCTTACCCAAAAGACAGGCTCCTGGATGTGTTCTCCCACATTTAGGACAGAGAGGGATCTTGGTCTGCTTATTTGCTGGTCCTCCTTTCTGGTTACCTCCTGAGTTCCACTGCTTTCTTTTGTTACCCTTGCCTTTCCAGTTCTGCTTATTTGCCTGAGGTTTCTGACTCCCAGCTGTCTTATCTTCGATCTTGACTGACTTTTGCTGCGCTCGTTGTGCTCTGATGCTGTCCAGATAGTGCTCAGCAACTAATGCTCTACTAACCAGCTCTTCGCCAGTCTGAGCCTGATGAGCTCCACTACTCACGTTAAGTGCTATCACTGGCCTCAGCATCCTGAGCATCAGTCTGACTCGTTCCTTCTCCGTGCTTACTAGCTCTGGGCAGAGACGAGCTAGCCTATTGAATTTCTTTACTGCTTCTTCCACTGACAGGTCACCTTGTCTGAATTCTATGAACTCCTCATAATGCTTATTGGTAATCCGCTGACGGAAGAATTCTTCATAAAACTCTGCTTCAAAGTCAGCCCAGCTCATCTGATTAACTGCTCTTTTGCTTTTAACTCTCTCCCACCACATACGAGCATCTCCAGATAGGCAGAATGAGGCACACTTGACCTTCTCAACTTCTGGCCAGTCAAGAAGCTCCATGGTGCTCTCCAGTGTCTTGAACCAAGCCTGGGCATCCCAGGGCTCAGTCGTGCCTGAGAAGCTCTCTGGTTTCAGTTTCAGCCACTGTATCAGGTAGGCTTCTTGTCTTCTAGGTGCTGTGACGACTCCCAGGGCAGCTGGTGGAACCTGGAGTCTCCACAGTTACTGTTGGAGGAGTGGGAGGGACTGGCTGCTGATTCGCCATCAGATTGACGATCACTTGCTGCTGCTCTGCTACTTGTCTCTGGAGTTGAGCAACAACTTCAGAGAGATTTGGTTCAGCTGCTCTGGGCTCTTCGTTCTCCTGAGCCTGGTCCTCAGTACGAGCGGTACGGGGGCGTCCTCTTCTTGACATCTAATTATGCAAAGAAAAGAAAGACTTGATATATTCTTTATCCTTTCTAACCAAACTTAGGTATATGAATAAAAGGAAAACAAACTTCTATCTTACTAAAGCGCATACAAGCAAATACTCTATATTACAATTAATAATAAGGAAAGCAGAATAAAGAAAGAATTTAAATACTTTCTTACTTGAAGACGGCAAGGATGATGCTGATGTGTGTGATGCTGGAGAATGGGACCTGCTCTGATACCAACTGTAACGTCCACCCTTCTTACTACTACTATTCTCTAAAGATGACCGTTACTTAACTACTAACTCTACTTAACCGGTGTGATTAAAAACCACATGGAAACCCTATCGAAAAATTTCGACAGAATCTCCCCTGTACCGGTGACTATATTCAACAATACATGCAGTATATATACTCAGCCACAAGCGGCTGGAACACATAACTAACAACCACGCAGTATAATAAATCTAACTCAGCAACAATAAAGGAAAACTAATCCACAACCACAACTAAATAGCAAACACAGTATCAAGTGTCCTTATAAACAGTTATCAAATTTCCTTAACACATAAAAACTTAATTAACTCAAAGAACAAATCATAATTCAACTTATTCGCAAGGATCCCTAGAACTTCCATAGTGCAGTCATCACACACCCCTCTTGCATCTCCTTGTCGCCTTCCTTCATATTAGCTTTCCTTTTTCTTTATCTGCAGTAGGAGAAAGTGCAGTCTATAAGCGTAAAGCTTAGTGAGCGCTATCTAACTCACAAAAACTCGATATGCATGTATACAAATAAAAACATGCTAAAACTGAATGCTAATATGTAAAGCTACTCATGCTCATAAATAGCAAAGAAATCAACTAACAGAAAAGATAACATGTATAACTACTCATGCTCATAAACTAATAAAGAAAGCAAACTAACTGGAATGCTAACATATAAAGCAAAACATGCTCATCAACTAGCAAATAAATAACATGTAAGAAACTAAACATGTAAAAGCTGCTAGCATAAAAGAAAGCTAAACTTGCTGATCTTTAAAACAAAGTGAAACTTACTTCTTTTACTGTAAACTTATTCTTTTATTTCACTTGTTTAAAATTTATACTTTAATACTTGAAAATAATAATCAACTTCTCTTGGGCCCAGGCATAGTACCATCTTATGCGCGTTCCCTAATAGGTTGGGGTAGCGAGCCGCCAATCCTAAAAGAGCAGACCTTGGTCTACCAGGGCCAAGACCTTGGAATTGGACACCTGGATTTGTTTAACGACAACCTTGGAAGTCGGGTACTAGCCTCTTCTTAAAAGTAAAATACTTATTATCTTAATTACTTCTTCTTTAAATGCCTTGGCATTTTAATAGCATCTTATGTGCCAAAATCCCTAAAGTCTTGACTTTGGGATTTACTTAAGGCCTTGGCCTTTTCTTTCTTTTCTTTTTCTTTCTTTTTACTTGTTAATGCTTCTAAAAGAATTTGATAGAACTCTTATTTTCCCACTAGAATACATGGTTGTTCATGCTTATTAAAATAGCAAATGAAAACTAAAGAAACTGCTCATGTGTATCTAGTAATAAAGAAAACTGATCATGCTCAACTTATAGCAATTAAAAACTGCATAATAAATTGCAACATAAAAGAATCAAGCTTGCTGAATTCTTGCAACAGAACACTTGGAACAGAATACTAGCAACATCAATAGAATACTTGAAACAGGATACTTGAATCAAACTTGCTAAATTCTTCCACTAAACCTGTTGGAAACTTGGAACCTATATAAAGCTTGTTTCGTTCCAAAATCAAAACCCATATCTAGCAATAGGATACTAATTCTAGCTGCCACAGAATTTAAAAGGAAGAAAACCAAGAATGCATGCTACTAAACTTCAATTAAACAGAACCCTAATCAAAAGGGAACAACTTGGGCGGAATTAATGGTCATGGCAGCACCCAACACAAGCAACCCGAAACTACAACTCTTCCCCTATTCAATGTCAACTGCCCTATATCTAAAGGAACAAGAATGCCTAGTTCATACAATTATTTCCCTTCTTTAAAGTGCACGGCAGCAAACACACAAGTGATTTCACAGCATACTTCAAAATTCAAAAGACACAGGCATAATCTTTACAGCATGATTCAAAATCAAGAAGAACAAAATCCGAAATCCCCTCCTACCACATGCTTCAGAACTCTATCTCACGGCAAAATCATAAAACCAAAATCCTTTATCACGGCAGCAAGGAAAACAAAACTCGGAGCTATCCTACTGCAGGTGAGTAGCAACTCACCTCGCTGTTTTGAACTTACAACCGGAAAAGAGAACTCTAAAGCTTCTAGGTTTCGGGTGAAGATGAAGATCTCGGTGATTCCTTCCTTTCCGCGTGTTCCCCTTGACGAGGAGAGCTCGGTTCCGCAAGAGCTCGTGGAAATTCCCTTCGGCCGGCCGTCGGAGACGAAGTTGGCTTCGTTTTTCCTCCGCTCGACAGAATCGGCGCACGCACGGGAGAAGAGATGGGATTAGGTCACGGGAAAACACTTAACCCTTTATAACCTAGATTTTATTTTTGCCCTTTACAATAACTTAAATACATCTCGCTACATACTTAATTAACAAATCACGCGCAGCCCAGTTGGTTGGCCAGATTTTAACCAAATCAAAGGTTTGGGCTTCGATTCCTCTGCCGTGCACTTTTATTCCAATTTATTTTAAACGTTCCAGCTATAGCTTAAATCTATTTCTCTTCATATTTGATTAATAAAACCTGCGTAGCTCAGTTGGTTGGCTGCGTCCGATTGGGTCAGGTCCGGCCGGAGGTCTTGGGTTCAAGTCTCAACTTCCACATTTTTGGTCAAAACTTCTTTCTTTTTGTAAACATACTAAACGACTTCCAAAAATTACGTAAAAATACTCTAAAAATTCCTAAAAATCTCTAGAATATTTTAAAAGTATTTCTAAATATTTTTATGGACTTTTAGAACTTGAAATAGGGAAAATTGGGTCGTTACATGATCACATTCCTCATCCCATTGGAATTTAGTAGCCTTCCTTAGTATCTTGAAGAAGGGGAAGCTCCGGTCGGCTGATCTAGAAATGAAGCGAGATAGCGCCGTGATCCGGCCGGTCAGCCTTTGTACTTCTTTCATGTTACGTGGGGGAGCCATGTCTTGGAGCGCTCGAACCTTGCTGGGGTTAGCCTCTATCCCCCATTCAGTCACCATGTATCCCAGGAACTTGTCAATTTTAGCTCCGAATAAACATTTGCAAGGATTGAGCTTGAGTCCATATTGCCACAAAGTTCTACAAGTTTCCTCCACATCCTTGTACAAGTCAGAAGCCTGAAGGGATTTGATAAGTATATCATCCACATAAACTTCCATATTTCTCCCAATTTGTTTCTTGAAAACCTTATTCATGAGCCTTTGATAAGTAGCTCCTGCATTCTTTAATCCAAAAGGCATAACATTATAGCAATAAGTACCTTCAGCTGTTATGAAACTAACCTTCTCTTGATCCTCCTTTGCAAGTGAGACTTGATGATATCCCTGATAGACATCTAACATGTAGATGAATTCACACCCGGCTATAGAATCCACCAATTGATCAATCCGGGGAAGAGGATAATAGTCTTTCGGGCAAGCTTTGTTAAGATCCCGAAAATCAATGCACACTCGCCATTTGTTCCCTGGTTTAGAGACCAGGATAACATTGGCCAACCAGCTGGAGAATTGCACTTCCCGAATATAGCATGCTTCTAGTAATTTATCTACCTCCTCCTTGATGATTATATTATGATCAACTCTGAAGTCTCTTTTCCTTTGCTTAACCGGCCGAGCATCTGGATGCACATGAAGTGAATGTTCCATCACAAGAGGAGATACGCTCGTCACCTCCTTGGGTGTCCATGCAAATACATCATTGTTGCGAACCAAGCACTGCAACAACTCGGTTTTAAGTTGAGGATCCAGGTCGGATGCTATATAAGTAATAGCTTTCGGCCAATCAGCTTGGATTTGTATCTCCTCTTTCTCCTCATAAACCAGGATGGACGGTTTTTCTTGAATAGTGTTGATCTCCATCCTTTGAATTTTTCTGGCTGCATTGGCTTCTGTTTTAATGATCTCCACATAACATTTTTGTGCAGTTAATTGATCTCCTCTAACTTCTCCCACTTGATTGTGTATAAGGAATTTAATCTTCTGACAAAAAGTAGAAACGACAGCCCTGAACTCATTCAAGGCAGGCCGACCCAGTATAACATTATAAGCAGAAGGTGCGCCCACCACCATAAAATATGATCGCCTCGTTCTCATCAGAGGCTCCTCCCCTAAAGATATGGCCAGCTTGATTTGACCTAGCGGCTGTACCTCATTGCCAGTGAAACCATATAAAAGGGTTACCATAGGTTGCAGCTCACTCGGGTTGATCTGTAGTTGATCAAAAGTCTTCTTGAAGATAATATTAACAGAACTTCCTATATCGATAAAAGTACGTGAAATATTATAGTTAGCTATAATAGCTTTAACGATCAATACATCATCATGGGGTATTTCCACTCCTTCTAGATCTTTGGGCCCAAAGCTAATTTCAGGCCCGCCCATCCTCCCTTGGCTGCACCTAATTACATGAATCTCTAGTCACCGAGCGTGTGATTTTCTCGCTTGGTTTGAGTCACCATCAGCGGGCCCTCCTGCTAGTAGCTCTTTCACTTAATAAATCAAAGTTGGTGGGAGGATTTCTCACCAGATCCTTGAAGAAGTCACTATCATTGAGACCTTGAGAAAATGCACTCACCAGAATTTTAGTAGTGGCAGAAGGAACATCAATAGACACTTGATTAAATCTTTTGATATAAACTCTAATACTTTCTTTGGGCCCTTGTTTAATAGAGAAAAGGCTCCACAGAGTTTTTTGATATCTCCTATTACTAGAAAAATGGTGGAGAAATACCTTCCTGAAGTTCATGAAACGCCTAATAGAGTTTTCTGGCAACCTTTTGAACCACCTCTGAGCGGCGCCTCTGAAAGTGGTTAGGAACATGCGATGTTTAACTCCATCAATGAATTGTTGTAACAGAGCTGCATTCTTGAACTTGAGTAGATGATCCTCTGGATATGTTATTCCAGAGTATTCTCCAATGTTTAGGTTCTGATAATGTTTAGGTAAGGGATCATCCAGTACCCTCTAAGAGAAAGGAGTGACTATTCTCTCAGGGGAACTATCACTGGCCACCATTTTCCCCTTACGCTTGTCCCTTGCTGGTGCTTTACTAGAGGATTCCTGAAGCACTGGTCAACACCCTCCTTCTTCGATAGGAGTACGGAAAAAAGTCCGAGGACGATGAGTGGGAGAAACAATAGCAGGAGGTATGTAAATATTATCTTCCTTATCCATACCTCTTTCCCTTTGAGGATTGGTTGCAGAGATGACCGGATTTACCATTATGGGTAGTGTTCCATTAGTATTAGCTTGTTGTTGTTGTTGTTGTTGCAAAGCTTTCTGTACCCTTGCAGCGATGAGTAATTCCATATCTTCTTGTGTTAAAGTGACAGTGTGGGTTTTTCTAGCATCCTCCATCGTGAAGATTTAGATTCAGGTGAATGTTCCCAGAGACAGCACCAAATTTGATCCTGTCTAAATCTGACGAGATGAAGCGCTGATTCTCTGGTGGATGAAGATGGCGAAGAAGATAAGTCCCGATAAGCTAAAAAAGCTCCAGTGCGGTGGATCTCTGGCGAAACTCCGAGGGGTGGATATGAAGAAGATCCCGGTGTGGTGGATCTGAAGAATGAAACCTCCAATGAAGTAAATTTGAAGAAGGTGAAGTCCGACGAAGTGGATCCATTGAAGAGGAACTCCGATGAAGCAGCTCTGCTAGAGAAGACCTCGCCTACGCACCACTAGATCCGCCAACAAAGCATTAGTGACCTAAGACCGGGGTAGGAATCCCTGGCTAGGCCCTCCGATGCTCAAGTTAGTTCTCTCGTTGGAGGATGAAGGAAAAGGAAGAACAGTAAAACTGAAGTGGAATTAGGATTTGAGTGATGATGTTCACCTCGCCTTACCAGCGGAGAGGATTCTCCTTTTTATACCACCTCATATAACCTCCATAGTCATGAGGTTGACCCCGGTTCGTTAGAGTTTGTTAGGAGATGACATCATCTGTAATAATAGTTCAAGGAATCTTTTTTGTACCCCACATGTACCTTTTTTGTCATTTAGTTCACCTGCAAAAGTCTCTAGAAAATATTTTCCGCCAAATGAAACAGACTATCATGTGATCACATATTGTTCACATATCATTAATATAGCAGATGTATTTGTATATTGAGAATATTTCCTGTTAAACTAATCTTGGTTAAGTATACGTAAAGGGTGTGATAAGGTTGTTTATGCTCGGTCGGATTTCGCCAAGTCGATCTTATACTAATAGTCTCAGAAAAGTGTGCGTATATATGCCCACCCAGAATTCTATTATCGAGCGTATTATGCCTATGCTTGACCGGATATTTCCAAGCCGAACCCATTCTGACAACCTTAGTTTATATGTCTACTCGCTCACCCGAGATTATATTATCGAGCGAGTTATGTTCATGCTTGGTCGGGATTCTACTGCCGAGTGTGTTATATTTATATTATGTTTATGCCTAAACGGGCTTTTCCTATCGAGTCATGTTGAGTCTTATGATATGCAATCGGTCTTCGCTTGGCCAGTTATAGAGATTGCTTAGGAATGCATACCTTTAAGCTCAGCTGAGCTTTGCCTGCTGAGCGTTCCTAGATTCATTAGCACTCTGTTGCTTTAGTTTAACCAGCACTTTATGCTCGGTTGGACCTTGACTATCGAACGTATTTGAATGCGCTAATCCTAGCTTTGTCCGTTTCTTAGTTCGGTCGAGCTTGCGTTCTCGATCGAGCTTATATTCTCGGTCGGGATTTCATGCTCGACCGAGGCTTTCCTGCCGAGCGTACGTGCGCGTGCTAATATTTTACCTATTTCAGTTCGTCCGGTATTCCATGCTCGACCGAGCTTTGCCTGCCGAGCATATCTACATGTGTCATGCCCTTAGTCGGTTTTAGTCCATCTGCTCCTACATTCTCGACCGAGATTTGCTTACCAAGCATATTTATCTCACCCGAACCTCCCTACTTCTTCTTTCTTCTACTTATATCCCCTTTCACATTATTGTCCGAGATCCGATCCTTATAACCCATATCATTACCTAAACACAATGATCCTCATTAATCATTTTGAAATCAAAAGATAAAATTACTTCATTAAATCTTATATTCTATTATCTTGACATTTTCTTTAACCCATATATAAATTTCTTAAGTCTACATACTCTATTCTTTTGGCCTTTAACAATGTAACCTTCTGACTGTGTCATATAGATTTTTCATTAAAATTATCATTAAGAAAAGTTGTTTTTTTATATCCATTTGATGTAATTCCATGTTAAAATGTGCTACTATAGTTAGGATGAAATGTCTTGACACAAACTTCATAACTAGGGAGAATGTCTCTTCAAAATCAATACCCTCCATTTGGACATATCCTTTTACAACTAATCACTTTGTATCAATTAATTGATCCATCTGCTTTCCTCTTAATCTTGAAAATCCACTTATTTCCAATGGTCCTTCAGTCCAGAGGAAGATCGACTAAATCCCAAACTTGATCCTTTCTCATAGACTTTGTTAGAATATTGTAAATATAGATAGGGGTAATTTTGTAATTGTGTCGTATATCCTCTTCCCTATAAAAGTCAATAACCCTGTAGTGTCCAGCAGGGAATTTTTCTTAATGCCTCTCATTTCTCTTTTCTATATGGTATCAGAGCCAAGTTGAGAGGTAAACCCTTTTTTCTTTGCGTCGTCGTTCCTTGCGCTGCAGCATCTCGCACGCCTCTTCACACACATATCGTAGCCCCTCTTCGCCAACCGCTCGACGCTACCACCCTACTCTCCTCTTCACGAACTGATGCTGGTGTTTTCCTATGTCGTGAGCACACCGTCCTTCGTCCTCTCTTGCGGTCCGGTGACAGAGAGAAGCTCGGGAGATCAACAGTTTGACGATGGCAGGGATTATCCTTCCTGCAGTTCCATCGTCCTCACCTATCTTCTTACATTGCTTGAGCCTTTCTTCGTCGTAAGCCCTCTTTCACCGAGCTGATCAATGGCTCTCTCCGGTACTCCAAAGCTGGATATTTCAATGTTTACCAACTACATCACTGCACCACTCTCTTTCAAGCAGTTGGATGGTAAGAATTAGTCTTTTTGGGCATCTTATTTCGAGCTTTGGCCTGTTGGATAGGGTTATGAGACACATCTCACTCAAACTGAAGAGGAAATCCAAATTGTCAATCATCCTCTATGAAAAAAGGTTGACACTCAGTTGTGTTACATTATTTGAGCCACCATCCATCCATCTCTTAGGGATGCCTTCTGCACTCACAAAACCTGTAAAGCTGTTTGAACATAGGCTCAACAACTCTTTATAAACATCTCTCGGTGACTCTATCAGGTTTGTGAAGATCTCATGATCATCCTCAGTGCCCATCAGGTTAAGGATTCAATGTCAACGTATCTAGGTTTAGTCTCTAGCCTTCTTTGTGACTTCAATGAACTACATCCACTTGCGGTCACTCCTATTGCGGAGCTTGAAAATTGGAAGAAATTTTTTTTTGTCTTTGGATTTATATGGTTTGCCCACAGATTATTCTCATATTCACGATCAGATCCTGGGCAGCCCCACTGAAGCTACCATGGATAATACCTGGGCAACTCTCCTCCGTGTCCCTGCTAAAGTCTTGACGTTGCCTCCTTCCATTCCTATTGACTTGTCAGCTTTGGTCTCTCAAAACAACAACATACCTCCACCTCGTAAGGGTGGAGAAGGATGTCCTTGGTGTGATCACTTCTATCGATCAGGACACATGATCGACAAGTGTTGGAGTCTCCATGGTCCACCTCCTCGCGCTGCTCAGATCACTCAGAGTTCTGTCGCTTCTTCAGCTTCCGCTGCACAATTGCCATCGAATTCAACCCCACCCCCTTCCTATGATGATTTTATGAAATGGTATGAGGATCGTTAGGCTTCAAATTCCACTGGTGTTGTCGCACATGCTGGTAATTCCTTTGGTGGCATATCTCGATCTTTGAGTCCTTGGGTTCTTGACTCTGGACCACCAATCATATTACTGGTAATAAATCTTTTTTTTCTTCACTCTCTACTTCCGGTTATTTACCCTTTGTCACCATGACCAATGATTCCCAAACTCAGTCTCAGGGTATTGGTATTGTTCATCCTTCCTCGTCTGTTTCTATCCATAATGTTCTTTATGTCCCTAGAGCTCCCTTTAATTTATTGTCAATAAGTCAACTTACTCGGTCCTTTGATTATGTCATCTCTTTTATTAACACTTCTGTTTCCTTACAGGGTCGGAGTATGACGAGGATGATTGACTTCGGATGTGAGTCTCATAGCCTATATAGGCTTCAACAACCCTCTCTTGTTGGTTAGGCAGCGACATCTACACTTCTTATTCATGCTCAGTTGGGATATCCAGGTCTGGATAAGTTGAAACAATTACGCCCTAGTCTTTCTCACTTAGAGTCTTTATCTTATGAGTCATGTCAATTAGGAAAGCATGTTCATAGAACTTTATCTCCTCACACTATGAGTCGGGCTACACCCCCTTTTTCTTTGATTTATTCTGCTGTTTGGGATCCGAGTCGTATTTCTTCTACATTAGAATCACGATATTTTGTTACTTTTATAGATGATTTTTTCCATTGTACTTGGTTATATTTGATGAAGGATCATTTAGAATTGTTTTCTATTTTTCAATATTTTTTCCTTGAAATCAAAACTCATTTTGGTATTTCTCTTCGAACTTTGCAAAGTGATAATGCACACGAGTATCTATCTACTCAGTTTCATACCTTCTTGGCATCTCACGGTGTGTTGCATTGCATGTCTTGCCCTCATACCCCTCAACAGAATGAGATTGCTGAATGTAAGAATCGTCATCTCCTTAAGACCATCCAAACTCTTCTTCTCCACTCTCACGTTGCTCATCAGTTTTGGAGTGACGCTGTACTTACTGCGTGTTATCTCATCAATCGTATGCCTTCCTCAACTCTCCATGGTAAAATACCTCATCATGTAATTTATCCTCATTAGTCTCTACATCCTTTACCACCTAGGGTCTTTAGCTCTATATGTTTTGCTCATGCTCTTAATCCTAGCATTGACAAACTCTCTCCCCGGTCTCATAAGTGTATCTTCCTTGGATACCCCTGGTCTTAGAAAGGGTATAAGTGTTATTCCCCTACTCTCTGTTGATACTTTATCTCTGCCGATGTCATGTTCTTTGATTCGGTTCCCTTTTTTGGGCCTTATGCATCTACATCTGAGTTTTCTCCTTCTCCTCCTGCACCAATGACTATCATCTTTCGGGGGCGTCTCTATCACCTCCAGCCACATCTCCTCCTTTGCAAGTTTATCGGTGTCGTCCTTGCCCTACTTTGCCACCGCCCATCACTAACACTTCCATAGACACATTTTTGGAGCTGAGTCCTTCACCTCTTCCTCCGGTCTTGTCTCCTGAGTATGATATTCCCATTACACTTCGGAAAGGTATGTGTTCCACTCGTAATCCTTCTCCTCATTATATTTCCTTGAGTTATCATCATTTTTCTCCTTCCTACTATTCTTGTCTTTCTTCCTTGTCGTCTATCTCTCTTCCAAAGACTATAGGTGATGCCTTTGCCCATCCAAGATGAAAATAGCCTATGCTCGATGAAATGTGTGCCTTACAGCACAGTGAGACTTGGGATCTCGTTCCTCTACCACCTTGAAAGACAGTTGTTAGTCGTCGATGGATGTATACGGTGAAAGTTGGTCTAGACGACACGGTTGATTGGCTTAAGGCTCGCCTTGCCGCTAAAGGCTATACTCAGATCTTCGGATTGGATTATGGGGACACTTTTTCTCCTGTTGCCAAGATGTCTTCTATATTCCTTTTCCTATTCATTGTTGTGATTCGACATTGGTCTCTTTATCAGTTGGACATCAAAAATGTATTTTTACATGGTGACCTGCTTGAGGAGGTCTGCATGGAGCAACCTCCATGTTTTGTTGCTCAGGGGGAGTCTTCTGGTCTTGTATGTCATCTGCAGAAATCTTTATATAGCCTCAAGCAGTCACCCAGAGCATGGCTCGGTAGATTTAGTACTATAATTCAATAGTTTGGCATGACTCAGAGGGAGGCTGACCATTCTATTTTTTATCGCCACGCATCTACTAGTTGTATCTACTTAGTGGTTTATGTTGATGATATCGTCATCACAGGTAGTGATCATCTCAGGATTTCACAGGTAAAATAACATCTTTTCAAACATTTCCATACGAAGGATCTCAGCAAACTTAAATATTTCTTGGGGATAGAAGTAGCACAGTCTAAAGATGGGATCATCATATCCCAAAAGAAGTATGCAATGGATATTCTGGAAGAAATATAAATGTCAAACTCAAAGACAGTCAACAATCCCATGGATCATAATTCAAACTCCTGCCAAATCATGGAGAGCCTCTTCCAGATCCTGAACGGTACATACGATTAGTAGGAAACTAAGCTACCCTACTGTTACTCATCCGGATATCTCATTTGCAGTAAGTGTAGTAAGTCAGTTTCTCAACTCTGCATGTAAGGAACATTGGGATGTTGTGACTCGTATTATTTGATATATCAGAGGCATACTAGGAAAGGGTCTTTTGTATGAAGGTAAAGGACATACTCGAATTGTAGGATATTCTGATATAGATTGGGCAGGATCTCCCACTAATAGAAGATCCACTTCTGGATTTTTTATATTGGTCAGAGATAATCTTATTTCTTGGAAAATCAAAAAGAAAAATGTTGTGGCAAGATCCAGTGTAGAGACAGAGTATCGAGCTATGACCTAGCCAATCAAGAGCTTATATGGCTAAAACAGTTGTTTTAGGAACTAAGATTTGGAGAGGTTACACAAATATCACTTATATGTGACAACCAAACCACCATGCATATCACCTCAAACCCAATTTTTCATGAGAGGACAAAGCATATTGAAGTTGACTGCCACTTTTTCAGAGAGAAAGTTATATCTGGGGAAATATCTACTAGCTTTGTTAATTCGCATGATCAACTAGCAGATATATTCACTAAGTCATTGAAAGGTCCCTTAATTGACTACATATGTAACAAGCTTGGTGCATATGATCTATATTCTCTAACTTGAGGGGGAGTGTTAGAATATTATTAATATAGCTAGGGGTAATTTTGTAATTATTCTATATATCCTCTTCCCTATAAAAGTCAATAACCCTGTAGCGTCTAATAGAGATTTTTTCCTAACACCTCTCGTTTCTCTTTTCTACAGACTCCATTTTCTCATTCAATGTAATTTTCCATTCTTCTCTAACTGAGCATCTCAAAGCTTCCATAATTGCTTGAGGTTCCTCATCGTCAACTAGGAGAATCATCAATACCTCATTCTCAATGTCAAACCTTCTCTGAGAAATAATCTGACGACTACTTCTTCATAGGTTAGACGATTGAAAAACTGACTCATTCATCGGTAAATCACTCCCACTAGGTTGACTAGATTTAGGCATTTCTTGTGATACCTAATTTGTTGATAAAGGAACATTATCCTCCTCCTCTATCGCAAATAGAGGATTTGTCTTATCAACTTCACCTCTTATTGGAAACTCAGTTTCGAGAAAAGTAGCTTCTTTTAACTCTATTTCAGAGATGGTTTCATCTTATTACTCACCAATGAAAATATAACCCTTAGAAGTATCAGAATACCTTACAAAAATATATTTCTTATCTCTAGGTCCTAATTTTCTATATTTGTGAGTCTTATTATGAACATAAGCAGCTAACGCTTAAGGTCTCGGATTACTCAAATTTGGTTTTCTGCTTATCCAACGTTCATATAAAGTAGAGGGAACATATTTAGAAAGCACTCAGTTAAGTATATATGTTGCAACTAATAATGCATCCCCCAATAGAAAATTGGAAAATTAACTTGAGCCATCATAAACTTAACCATATATAGAAGAGTTCAATTTCTTCTTTCAGCAATCCTATTTTACTGTGGAGTTCTAGAGATAGTTAGCTGTCCAATGATCCCTTTCTCATTATACATTATCTTAAACTGATCAGACAAATATCACCTTCACGATCAATGCACAATGTCTTAACCTTATGTTCTAATTGATTCTCAACTTCGTTCAAGTAACAATTGAAACAATCTAATGCTTTAGATTTGTGAAAAATCAAATACACATGATCAAAATGTGTGAAGTCATTAATAAATGTAATGAAATAAGAACTTCCATTTCTAACCTCACATTCATTGGACCATAAATATCTGAATGAATTAATAATAATGATGATTCAACTCTAATAGTCTTACCAAATAGTTTCGTAGTTGCTTTTATAGAAAGACAATACTCATATATAAATAAGTTAACTTTAGCATAAGCACCTAATAGACCCTCATTAGCTAATCTATTAATTCGTTGTTGTCCTATCTATATGTCCTAGTCTAGCATGCCAAACTGTTGATGCGGGAAGTATCCGACGATCAAACTCATGTTTTGATAATGGCAAAGGATTCAAAGTTAAGGTGTTTTGTCATCTAACAAGTCTGCTTGAGTATTTCAGGAAAGTCCTAGCTGCGGTTAGGCAAAGGAAAAACCCTAGGGGGTGGTAACCCTAGGTCATAGGGGGTGGTTGATGTGCGTAGATTATATACTCTTTTATGCATGTTTTTACGCACATTTACATACTTTGAGCATGCTTGATCTATGCATTTTTATACTTCCAGCTTTCCTTTTAGCATATTTACTCTTTTGGTTCGGAGATATGCTTTTCGTACATTTTCTGTACACAGGAGTCGATTTGGTGAAGAATCTACATCTTTGGGCATGCATTGGAGGAAACAAAGGGAGAAAGCACCGGGCCGTGTACCTCACACGGCCCTGCACTGGTATGGAGCTCGGGCCGTGTGGAGTTTGGCACCAACAGAAGAGGAAGATGACATGGCCGTGTGAACCTCACACGGCCGTGTCAAGATTTGAAGCCAACCAGAGCATAAGCCTTACATGGCCGTGTGGATCTACACGGTCGTGTGAGGTTTCCAGAGACCAAGAAGGCTGTGGCCGTGTGCACCACACGGCCGTGCAGATTCTAGTGAGAGAATGCCCGGCCGTGTAGTCACACGGTCATGTGAAGGTAGCAGATGCAGGGTGTGCCACGGCCATGTCTCACACACGACCGTGTGAATTGTGCAGAGAGGGAAGTGAGGCAAGCTTTGTGGACCTCACAAGGGTGCCTTGGGGATTTGTGGCGCTCAAGAGCTCTTGACGATTTCAGCTCCGGAGCGAGGATTGGATCCAAAGGAGCTTCTTCGTAGATAAGTTTTCTCTTTCCCCCTTTTCTTGGTTTCTTGGATTGGAGATTTAAGAAATGCTTGTATTCTTTATTTCTTCGGGTTTTCTTCCTCGATTCATGGAGTAGATCTTGTATTCTAGGATGAAGGGAGTATTTGTATGATGGATTGATGTAATCTCTTATGGATTTGCCATTTTCTTGTTTCAATGACATTATCTTGCTTGTATCGATTAGATCTTGAATGATTAATGATGATTCATGCTTAATTCTCATTCTTGACTAATTGTTTGGATTTCTTATGGACTTTGTAAAGATAAACTCTCACTCGATCATCCGAGGGATCCACGTGACAGGTGCAAGCCCGTGTAAGGACGTTTGAGAGATAATCTTGAAGAGGAAATAGGAATATTCAAGAAAGTAGGATGGATTTTGTGATTAGTTTCTTGTATCTTGATAGAGTAATAAGTCGTGGGCTTCTACGTTGATATCCGAGGAAGGCATAGTAATAGGTGCACTTCTGTGTAAGGACAACATAGGTTCATGTCTAATTAATCCTATTTAGATACATTTCTCAGTCCTTAGCCGGTTGTCTATTGCAAGAGAGAACCGGCAACTTTCTACATGTTAGGCAATTGAGGGATAAGAATTGGTGAACCATTTACATTCGAGAAATCCTACAAAGAAACCGAAACTCCTAGAATCTCCTTTTATCATAACCCAAAACACTAAATTCTTGTTTGTTGAACTTTAAGATTAGATTTGTTTACCTTTACTTTGCTTTTGAAACGGTTGGATAGTTGTTTAGCTAATTCGCATTGAGACATTTCTAGTGCTTATTCCAGTCCCTGTGGATACGATAATCTTTTATATTACTTGCGACATTTTCGTACACTTGCGGAGAGCGAACAAGTTTTTGGCGCCGTTGCCGGGGACTGCGCTATAACATTAGGAATTATCAATTGAGTTAGACTAAACATAACATTTGTTTTCCTTTCATATTGCATAGTTGTAACTAATCATTAGATTTCTGTTTTTACTTTCTTGTATAACTTTCACTTCTTGTTAATTTTTTTTGTACAAATTCAATTCTGCATTTTTGATTCTTCTATTTTTCTTTTTCTGTCGAATTGCTATCTGCTATCTTGTTCTTGTGTATGCGAAGATCTAACTTTGCAGGGGAATTCTTTCCTTTTGACCTTGAGATTGATAGAACTTTCCATAAAAGAAGAATTCTGCAAAGGCAAATTGAAGAACAGGAACATTTGAACATGGCAAATAGACCACTTAAGGATTATGCAGCACCCTATGCAAGAGGTTTTCGATCTAGTATTTCAAGACCTTCAGTGGAAGCTAATAACTTTGAGATCAAACCCGCAATCATATCTATGGTGCAGCAGAACCAATTTGGTGGAGGACCTCATGAAGACCCTAATCAACACTTAGAGGTCTTTTATGAAATATGTGGTACCATGAAAATGAATGGAGTTCCTTCAGATGCAGTTAGATTATTGTTATTTGGGTTTTCTCTAAGAGATAGGGCAAAGCAATGGATGAATTCTTTGGCCCCTAATAGCATCACCACTTGGGAGCAGTGTGAGCAACAGTTTCTTGATAAGTTCTATCCACCAAGCAAAACAGCTCATATGAGGAATTTAATTGCAAGCTTCAAGAAAACTGACTCAGAATCTCTTTTTGAAGCATGGGATAGATATAATAGTATGCTCAGACAATGCCCACATCATGGGTTGGAAAGATGGTTAGTGTTGCATACTTTTTATAATGGTATCAATTATCATACCGAAGTGTCCCTTGATTCAGCTGCTGGAGGGGCACTTATGAACAAAAGCTTAGATGAAGCCGAAGAAATCATTGAAAGTGTAGCACAAAATCATCATCAATGGGCAAATGAAAGAAGTGGTGGCTATTCTTCTGTAAACCCAACAATTAAAGCATCAGGGAAGTTTGATGTAGATGTAATCACTCTTTTATCTGCAAAATTGGACGCTTTTACAAAGAAATTTGAGAATATGGGGGCTAATGCTAATATGGTCAATGCTATTAGTACATCTTGTGAAGTATGTGGGAGTTCAGAGCATTCAAATGACTCATGTCCATTGGGAGCTATCACTGCACAAATCAATCAACTTGAACAATGCGATGCAATCATGAGTTACAATCAAAGGCAGAACAACCCATACTCAAATACTTATAACCCTGGATGGAAGAGTCATCCAAATTTTTCCTACAGAAATAATCAAGATCAAGGACCATCTATGGGGGCAAGACCAAATTTCCAAGCTGGGCAACAAAATTTTCAACATCTATCTTCTCAAGGCTTACCAAAGTCAAATGTTGAAAAGATGCTTGAAGAAATTATCTCAAGTCAGAATGAAATGAAGCAAGATTTAGCAAAGCTCATTCAGAGGATGGATAATTCTGAAAAGCATCAAAAGATCCAGGATAGTCAAATTGCCCAACTAGCTTCCTCTTCATCCAGAGTGCCAGGACAACTTCCAGGAAAACCTGATGTGAATCCTATGGAGCATTGCAATAGAATTGAGCTTAGGAGCGGACGGACCTTGGGAGACTCCCAAGCGACTGCTTCAAAAGGGATACAAAAAGAAGAAGATCTCTCTCCTCCTATACCAAATCAGATTCAAGCTAATGAGGAGAGTACCATTGAGGTTGAAGAAACTCTTCCACTGAACCATCAGAGCAAAGCTGTCCCTTTTCCTTAAAGACTTACAATGCTCAAGAAAGATGAAGAATTTGGCAAGTTTCTAGAAAAAGTTAAGGAAATTTGTGTAGAGGTACCTCTTATCGATGCTATTCTACAAATGCCTAGATTTGCCAAATTCCTGAAGGATCTCATGTCAAACAAGAGAAGAAGAGGAGAGGTCGAGACCATTGCGCTTAGTGAGGAATGTAGTGCTATTTTTGAGAAGAACACTTCTCCAAAACTGAAGGACCCAGGGAGCTTTTCTATCCCTTGCAACATAGGAAAAGAATTTTTTGAAAAAGCTTTCTGTGATTTGGGGGCGAGTGTTAGCCTCATTCCTTATTCAATTTGTAATAAATTAGGTCTCAAAAACATTAAACTTACTACTATGGCACTTCAACTTGCCGATCATTCCTGCAGGTACCCTTTGGGTATTATAGAAGATGTGCCAGTAGAGGTGGATGAGAATGCTATTTCCACAGATTTTTTCGTGTTAGACATGGAAGAGGACCCAAGGATTCCTATCATATTAGGAAGACCTTTCCTTGCTACAGCTGGAGCTATAATTGATGTCAAAAATCATAAGCTTTCTTTGGTAATTGGTAAGGAAAAGTTGGAATATGATTTATCTAATATCTCTAACCATGTCTCGTCTCTTTTAAATGCTTGTAGCAGGACAAGCATTTATAAACTTGAGGAATGGAATTTCCATCCTCATGGAAGGCCACCAAATGAAGGAGATAATGTGGTGGAAGATGTTGGGAGAAGATCTCCCAACAAAAACGAAAAGTATATCTGTCCTCCAAGGGCGAGGAAAAGAAGCGAATGATAAAGTTTGGTCGAGCTAAAGACCTTAAACAAGCGCTTCTTGGGAGGCAACCCAAGAGTTCTTTTAGTTAATTTTGATCTCCATCTAAATTTCTTTTAGCTTGATGCATTCTTTTGATTTTGTTTTCAGGTTAGGTGCAAAACGGAGCTCGGCCGTGTGCTATACACGGCCAGGCAAAAGTTGCAGAGAAGGGAAGTGCTTAGGCCGTGTCATCCAGACACGGCCGTGTAGCATCTTCCGAGGAGAAAATGATCTAGGTCGTGTCTCAAACACGGCCGTGTAAAGAATCCCGAGAGAAAGGATGGAGAGGCCGTGTCCCAGACACGGTCGTGCGAGGAATCCAGAGAAGGAAGAGGGGGAGGCCGTGTGGATCTACACGGCCCGTGTAAAGAATCCCGAGAGGAAAGATGGGGAGGCCGTGTAGATCTACACGGCCCGTGTAGGAGAACTATTAAAGTCTTCTTCCTACCTCACACGACCAGATCTTGGCCGTGTTCCGCACACCCCCAACTCTCCAAAACATATCTTTCTCTCCCAATTGCTTAAAAACTCCTCTCTAATCTCTCAAGATCTCTTAGATCCGATTCTCCTCCTCTCTAAGACTTGGACTTTTTGTTCTCTTAACCTAAGATCTTTTGTTCTTTGAAGTTTTGTTCTTTGAGTTCCACAACTCTAGATAATTCTTCCCCTATCTAAACTCATCAAGATGTCTAATATTTTGAAGAGACTTCGCAAAGGAGGTGGTGGATCTAGTGGAGACAAAGAGAAGGAGCCATCAAGAGACAAAGGAAAACAACCAGTGAAGGGCAAAGGCAAAAGGACTTCACGCAACGAAGGTAATGACAATGAATTCAATATTGTGTTTAGAAATGATGATCAAGTAACTAGATTTGCAATTCTTGTCAATAGAAAGATAGTGTGTACTAGATATATGGACCCAACTGTTCTTGATATGCTTGGAATTAGGGAAGATGTAGATTTGATGATTGGGTTTTTGGATTGGAGTGATATTATGTACACACATTTTCCTACATATCCTCGTCTTGTTTTGGAATTTTTAAGTTCATTGGATGTCCATTTTACTAATGAAGATGATTATTTTGGAAAAATCTCTTTTAGATTAATGAATCAAGAATTTCTATGGGCATTTAGTGATTTTAATTCTTGTTTTAGAATAACCACCGGTAGCCCTCGTAGGTTTGATCCAAGGTTTAATTGGAATCATTTTTGGAATGCAATAACTGGGTTAGATCAACCTTATGAGCCTTCAAGAGCTAAGGCCTCCCATATGCAAAACCCCATCTTTAGGTATCTACATAGAGTCATGAGTAAAACTATTTTTGGTAGGGGAGAGAGTGATGGGGTGGTTAAGAAGATAGAGCTTTATGCTTTATGGGCTATGCTTTATAAGGTTGAATTTGACTCTGGTTTTCATTTTATTCAAACCTTATTGAGATCGGCTAGGGTATCATCGGGATCAATTATTTTTGGTGGTTTGATTACCCGAATAGCTTGTAATTTAAATCTTGATGTTGATGGGTTGGAAATAATTCATGGTAATGACATGATTGACATTGATACATGTCTTGCTATGAAAATGATCGTTCGGGATGAGAATGGTTTCGCGTTTCCTAGGAGGAGTGGTTCTCCTTTACCCCTTCCTTTTCCTGAACGAACTACTATTCGTAACCGGGCTAATTGGGTAATTTCTGAGTTAGATTTTGAGGATAACCCTTCTATACCTGGAGACACTGAGCCACATCACGAACCCTCGTCATCTGGACATACGCAGCCTTCTAGTTTTATGGAGCCTGCTAGGCATTCTTTTGCATATGGCACGGGATCTTCTAGGTTTGATTTTTCAGATTTTCGTACGTCTCTAGAATCACTTCATGAGAAGCAAGATTCCCAACGAAAAATGTTGGAGGGGCGCTTCTCTTTATCTGATGATCAGTTTAGGGAGGTACAAAATCATTTTCAGTTTACGAGGAATTTTCAAGGTCAAGTGGCTGAGTTTGTGCAGGATTATGATACTGATCAGGCTAGGATGAGAGATTTTATGCAGAGTATGACGCTTACTAGCCAACAAGTTGATGCTTTATATGAGTATCATAGATCCTTGGGTGAGATTCCAGGTTTTCCTAGTTTTCCTATTGGCCAACCACGTCGTAGACCTCCTTTCCCTCGTCCACCTCCACCTCCTCCACCATACTGATTTCATCGGGACGATGAAAAGTTTAAGTCTGGGGGGGGGTGTCATGTTTAGTTTTCAGTTTTTAGTTTTTGTTAGTTTTTCATGTTGGTTCTTATTTTCATTGCTTGTTGCTTTATTTTGCTTGTTTTTGAAATAATCATGGCAAATTTTTTTTTTTTGAGAACATCAAATCTTCACTTATATGCTTTCTTGGATTCAAGTGAAATGTTAGCACGATTATTGTCTTGATCCATGATGTTCGAATGATGCTAGTAGTAAACTTTGTGTAGTTCTTTTTTCTATCTTGGGAAGCATTAATAAGCTAAGAATCTTATGGTGATGAGTTTTAGTTTTGGTTCAACCTTAAGGATTTTATCTTCACTACACTTGTGCTTGACGCTTGAATAGTTGATGTCATTGAAATAGTCATGATTCATCTTGTTTGCTTAGTACTTGGTTTCCATGGTGATTTCTCAACTTTCATTTTGGTTACTGGATGAGGCTCAAATCATTAAAGCTCATTTGGAAAAATCAAAATATCCCAATATGTGTGCTAAAAGTACATTTGTGAATAAGTTTTGCACAATGCAAACACTTATAAAAAAAATAATAAATAAAAGAATAATAAGGGATATAAAAAACAGTTGTCATGAGTGGAATCTAGCAAGTCACCCCTTTGAGACCGAGTTAGGTTACTGGGGAAATGACTGCTTAGCTTCCCTTGAGATTGAGCACACCTTTGAGACCTTGGGTTAGTTGAGAAATATGAACCAAGTGAATGGTGAGTAAGTGCCTATCACTGGTTACTTGTCTTTCACTGGGAACACTAGGAATTCAAATTTGATGACGACTTGACTAGGACATGGATTGAAACTTGAAGGGTGTTGAGTTACTTTTACACTGCGCACAAGATTCTTATGCTTGAACCATACTTTACTTGTTTCCATGATCATGCTTGTTAATGAAACTTTTTGATAGAGTTAGGAAAGTGCATTGGGTTTTATGAATGTGTTGTAGAAAATATGAATTTATACTGCAGCATTTTGCTTGAGGACAAGCAAAGGTTTAAGTCTGGGGGTGTGATGTGCGTAGATTATATACTCTTTTATGCATGTTTTTATGCACATTTACATACTTTGAGCATGCTTGATCTATGCATTTTTATACTTCCAGCTTTCCTTTTAGCATATTTACTCTTTTGGTTCGGAGATCTGCTTTTCCTGCATTTTCTGTACACAAGAGTCGATTTGGTGAAGAATCTACATCTTTGGGCATGCATTGGAGGAAACAAAGGGAGAAAGCACCGGGCCGTGTACCTCACACGGCCCTGCACTGGTATGGAGCTCGGGCCGTGTGGAGTTTGGCACTAACAGAAGAGGAAGATGACATGGCCGTGTGAACCTCGCACGACCGTGTCAAGATTTGAAGCCAACCAGAGCAGAAGCCTTACATGGCCGTGTGGATCTACACGGCCGTGTGAGGTTTCCAGAGACCAAGCAGGCTGTGGCCGTGTGCACCACACGGCCGTGTAGTATTTCCAGTGACCAGAAGGGTTCTGGCTGTGTGCAGTCACACGGCCGTGCAGCTTTGGCAGAGAAGGAACTGGACATGGCCGTGTGAATTGGGGCCGTGTGGCGCCCGATTCCCTTCTCTATTTAAACCCTCCTTCATGATTTGAAAAGGGGATCTCTCTCCCTTTGGGAGAAGGCAAGATTTGGTGGTTTCCTCGCAATCTTGGGAGGATTTCTGGGTGATTCAAGGGTAGCTCTTGACGATTTCGGCTCCGGAGCGAGGATTGGATCCGAAGACGAAGCTTCTTCGTAGATAAGTTTTCTCTTTCCCCCTTTTCTTGGTTTCTTGGATTGGGGATTTAAGAAATGCTTGTATTCTTTATTTCTTCGGGTTTTCTTCCTCGATTCATGGAGTAGATCTTGTATTCTAGGATTAAGGGAGTATTTGTATGATGGATTGATGTAATCTCTTATGGATTTGCCATTTTCTTGTTTCAATGACATTATCTTGCTTGTATCGATTAGATCTTGAATGATTAATGGTGATTCGTGCTTAATTCTCATTCTTGACTAATTGTTTGGATTTCTTATGGACTTTGTAAAGATAAACTCTCACTCGATCATCCGAGGGATCCACGTGACAGATGCAAGCCCGTGTAAGGACGTTTGAGAGATAATTTTGAAGAGGAAATAAGAATATTCAAGAGAGTAGGATGGATTTTGTGATTAGTTTCTTGTATCTTGATAGAGTAATAAGTCGTGGGCTTCTACGTTGATATCCGAGGAAGGCATAGTAATAGGTGCACGTCTGTGTAAGGACAACATATGTTCATGTCTAATTAATCCTATTTAGATACATTTCTCAGTCCTTAGCCGGTTGTCTATTGCAAGAGAGAACCGGCAACTTTCTACATGTTAGACAATTGAGGGATAAGAATTGGTGAACCATTTACATTCGAGAAATCCTACAAAGAAACTGAAACTCCTAGAATCTCCTTTTATCATAACCCAAAACACTAAATTCTTGTTTGTTGAACTTTAAGATTAGATTTGTTTACCTTTACTTTGCTTTTGAAACGGTTGGATAGTTGTTTAGCTAATTCACATTGAGACATTTCTAGTGCTTATTCCAGTCCCTGTGGATACGATAATCTTTTATATTACTTGCGACATTTTCGTACACTTGCGGAGAGCGAACAGTGGTAACCCTATGCGGAAAGTCTTGGCAGGTCGATGGCTTCAGGCAAAAGTCCTAGGGGGTGGTAACCCTAGGTGGAAAGTCCTGGTGTCGCGAACCAGGTGAAAGACTGGACTAGCCGGGAAGCGGATGTCCAGCAGAAAGTCCGGAAGCATCGAGTGCTGAGCAAAAGTCCAGTCGATCTGGAGGATCGCACTGGCAGTAGGTAAATCTTCTGAGTGGAGTAGGTGAGGACGCGTTCCCCGTAGAGGGAACAGTAGCCGTCGGATCGACCTAGGATTTCCGGATGGAAATCCGAAGTCAGACCCAGACAGTCTGAAGACTGTCATTACTCGGTTATCATATTTTCTGTTGTATTGTGCTAACTTTGGTGTTGCAGGATATTGTTTGGGACTAACATGTCTTGCAGGTACAAAATAATGAAGTTTTCCCTCGGATGAACAATGTCCGAGGCGCCTCCATGGAGCTTGGAGGCGCCTCGGGTGCGAAGCACCCATGGAGGCGCCTTGAAGGAGGTATAAGGCGCCTTGGAAGGCGCCTTGTATAGGGCATAAGGCGCCTTGAAGAGATGAACTTCGACCAGCTCAAGTTTGATCCACGCGGGAGACTCGGCAGCATGAAGGCGCCTTCGGAGGCCTCCAAGGCGCCTTGAACACCCTTTATAAGGGGGTTTCAAGCAGCATCTTCAATCATCAATTTCCAAGTGATTCCCTTGCTACTTGCTGCTCCAAACGACATTTCAAAGTGCTGCTACTCGTGCCCGACGACCTAGAGCTCCAAGATTTCACTTTTCGTCGTTGGTATAGATTTTTTCTATCACACTTCTTGTAATACTTAGTTTGTAATAATCGTGCTTATAGTTGTTGCCCATCGAAAGCGATCAAGGAACGCGGGCCTTCGAGTATGAGTCATCACAGGCTCCGAACGAAGTAAATCCTTTGTGTCTGTGTTTCTCTATTTCATTTCCGCTGCATTATTTTCTGAACAAGGTTTTAACTCCTATAGTTTTGCGATTCGAAAAATGAATTAGCTGCGAGCGCTATTCACCCCCCTCTAGTGCGTCTTGATCCAACAATTGGTATCAGAGCGGGGTTGTTTTGAATTGGTGCAACCACCATTCAAAACATTTTTTTTCGCGGTATTTTTTTTGGTTTTTCGGAGTTAATTAGAAATTAGCTCAGTAGCTAAAATTCTAATTCTTTTCAAAACCGGTGTTGCTCAAAGTTGGTCAATACCACTTGAGCTCATTTTTTTTCTTCCAGCACTACTAATCCAAGACTCAGTCTTGGAACAGATCTTCTTGTTTTTGTTTTTGCCAGATCTAAATGGCCCAACAAGAAGGATATAACACTGTTCGTCCCCCACTATTCTCCGGAGAAGACGTCGAGTATTGGAAGGGGCGAATGGAGACATATCTGAAGATCCAGTTTGACACCTAGATGATAGTCAAGATGGGACTGCGACTACCAACTGATGCAGACGGCAAACCTACATCCTGCGAGAACTGGGAGCCAGCCCTTATCAAAAAGGTGGAAGCCGACGCCAAAGCCACTTGCACCCTTCAGTGCGGTCTTACCAAGGAGGAGCTCAATAGAGTCGGTCCATTCTCTTCCGCAAAAGAGCTGTGGGAGAAACTGATCGAACTCCACGAGGGCACTTCCGACACTAAGGTGAGTAAAAGGGATCTTTTACTTAATAAATTATATAATCTGAAAATGCAGGAAGGTGAGACGGCGAGTTCACTACATGCGCGAATTCAAGATATCCTTAACTCCCTCCACGGAATTGGGCAGAAGGTCGAGAATAGGGACATCATAAGGTATGCACTCAACTCCTTTCCTAGGAGCACACTGTGGGCATCAATGGTAGATGCCTACAAAGTCTCTAAGGATCTATCTTGTATTAAATTAGATGAACTATTTTCGGAATTCGAACTTCACGAGTAGACTAATGCACAGCCATCCGAGAGAGGTATAGCTTTGCTTGTAGGTACTAGTAGAACGCGCGAACCGAGATTCCGGCGAAAAATTGAACCAGAATCAGAAGACGAACCCGACTCAGAAGATGAAGAAGATGAACTGACCAGCGAACTCGTGAACCTCGTGAAGAAGCTCTATAAGAAGAAGAAGGGCTTCAACAAGAAAGACCTGAAGAAGGCAGTACAATCCAAGGAGATCCAACCGAGTCCGAAAGTAAAGTTTGAAGTTACCTGCTACGGGTGCAACCAGAAGGGGCACATCAAAGACAACTACCCCAACTAAAAGGAAGCCAAAAAGCAAAGAAGAAAGAAGGCCCTGAAGGCAACCTGGGAAGAATCTTCTTCGGAAGACGACGACGACGAACTCGATCAGACGAGTTTACTCGCATTGATGGCCCGGGACCAGATCGTCGAATCCGAGAGTGAGTCAGAGGCCGAGTCCGAGCGAAGTCACGGATCCGCATCTGTTTCAGAAGGGCCAGACTCCACTGTAAGTATTCCTAGACTTAATAATTTAGTCAATTATTTATTACGCAAGTTAGCTAAGTCAAATCTTAAGATTAAGTCACTTCTAAAGGAAGTAGCTGTCCTTAAAGAAGTGACTGACACTAAATCCTTACCTGATCAAGTTCAGACTGGAAATTCAACTCAAGTTCAAAAACTTGAGGAAGAAAATTCTAGTTTGAAAAATCAGGTCAAAGATTTAAAAAATACCTTAGAACGGTTTTCTTTGGGCTCCAAGAATCTTGACCTAATTCTTGGAACACAAAGAGCCGTTTACAATAGAACTGGGCTAGGATATAAATCGAAAAAGAAATATAAATCTTATTTATCCTTAATAAACAAACCAAATAGCAAATCAGTCCAAGCATGGGTCCCCAAGTCTAAATTGGTCAATCAAGTTGGACTTGGTCAATATTGGATCCCGAAGGATCAAATACACTACCTCGATAGACCATATCGAGGCTATGATCCAGGGGGAGCAAAAAGAAAAACGATCTTAATAATTCAAAATCAAAAATCAAAATCAAATTAAAAATTAAAAATTAAATTATAAATTCAAAATTCAAAATTCAAAAATCAAAATCAAATTAAAAATTCAAAATTCAAAAATCAAATAAAATATAGATGGAGGATCCAGAATAGCTGGCACCCCCAACTAATCTGCCCGAAATGGGTAAAACAAGAGTAGATTACCCGGCAGGGTAATTAAGGTTAGATTAAAACGGACTAGGTTTAACTTGACCCACAGTACTGGTGAAATTTTTGGATGATAGTACGTTAGGGAAACTTGGGCATCGCATGTCTAGGAAGATATGACTTCGACCTGGTGCATTTGGCCAAGTGGAATTGACCGAAGCTACCCTTAAATGGATCATAACTAGTTAGACCAAGGTTTAGTATTAAGTTCAATGGGTAGGACTATTTGGGAAACCTCGAAGGCATGGTTACTTTAATGAGTTCCTTGTGACTCACCATAGCCCAGAAATTTATCCAAAGAATGCTTACTTGTTGAACCCAAAGCTAAACCTAAATCTAACACAAAGTTAAACCTTACCCTAAAATTCAACCATAATTCATCTCACAACAATTATAGGGTTCCATAATTGAAAATTTAGATTGAGTGAGATGACTAAGAAATTAAAATTAAAATTAAAATTGACTTGAACTTAAGTCAAAATTAATTAACTTGAATTATTTTCAAATTTAATTAAATTAAAATCTTTTCAAAATTAATTAAATTGAATTATTTTCAAATTTAATTAAATTAAAATCTTTTCAAAATTAATTAACTTGAATTATTTTCAAAATTTAATTAACTTTAAAATCTTTTCAAAATTAATTAACTTAAATTATTTTTTTTAAAAAAACTAAATTTCAAAATTATTTTAAAAACTGAATTTCAAAACTTAATTTCAAAATTATTTTAAAAACTTAATTTCAAAATTATTTTAAAAACTTAATTTCAAAATTATTTTAAAAACTTAATTTCAAAATTATTTTAAAACTTAATTTCAAAATTATTTTAAAAACTTAATTTCAAAATTATTTTAAAAACTTAATTTCAAAATTATTTTAAAAACTTAATTTCAAAATTATTTTGAAAACTTAATTTCAAAATTATTTTAAAAACTTAATTTCAAAACTTAATTTCAAAATTATTTTAAAAACTTAATTTCAAAATTATTTTAAAAACTTAATTTCAAAATTATTTCAAAAACTTAATTTCAAAATTATTTTAAAAACTTAATTTCAAAATTATTTTAAAAACTTAATTTCAAAATTATTTTAAAAAATTAATTTCAAAATTATTTTCAAACTTAATTTCAAAATTATTTTAAAAACTTAATTTCAAAATTATTTTAAAAACTTAATTTCAAAATTATTTTAAAAACTTAATTTCAAAATTATTTTAAAAACTTAATTTCAAAATTATTTTAAAACTTAATTTCAAAATTATTTTAAAAACTTAATTTCAAAATTATTTTAAAAACTTAATTTCAAAACTTAATTTCAAAATTATTTTAAAAACTTAATTTCAAAATTATTTTAAAAACTTAATTTCAAAATTATTTTAAAAAACTTAATTTCAAAATTATTTTAAAACTGAATTTCAAAATTATTTTAAAAACTTAATTTCAAAATTATTTTAAAAACTTAATTTCAAAATTATTTTAAAACTGACTTTCAAAATTATTTCAAAAACTTAATTTCAAAATTATTTTAAAAACTTAATTTCAAAATTATTTTAAAAACTTAAAACTTATTCGACAAAAAAAAATTATTAAGGGACACGTGGCACATTATTGAAGGCGCCTCCCACACGAGGGAGGCACCCTCAACAGCGGTGGGAAATTTCCCGCCGCCTACTTAAGGCGCCTTAAGGTACCCTTTAAGGCGCCTCCAAAGGCGCCCTAAAGAGCCCTTAAAGGCGCCTTAACTCTTCCCTTTTGCCACGAACAGAAGCATTTCCTTCTGTTCGTGTTCTGCCGAAACCCAACTCAGCCCGAGTGTTTTCCCAACCAAGGTGCCTTCTACCCATCTCTTCCCCCTTTAATCCTAGCTATGCCTCCGAGGTATAATCTAAACTCTACTTAATCATCTATTTCCTAAATTCTTTGCTAGTTTTGCAACTTTTTCTTGTATAATGTCAACAATAGGAAGAGTCGTATTGTGGATTCCACACCAGCTAGGGCCCCTTCCACGGACCCTAGATTCCCCTCGGAACAACATAGGATAGATTTTGCTAGGTTCACCTTTGAGTCTATTAAACCTAGATATATTGGTTGGAAATTTTTGTCCCAATACTGTCAACCCACAATCCAGATGATAAATCATTATCATCTAGATAAACTGGTTGACTGTACCACTACAGTCAACCAAGATCTGTGTGCCCAGTTCTATCACAACCTTGAAAAGGTTGATGATAGAACCTATTCCACCAGAGTTGGTGGTACTGACCTTCAGCTTACTCCCTCCCTACTTCACACTAGCCTAGAGCTTAGGGAGTCCCAGTGTACATTCTTATGTTACCCGAGTAGGAACCTACCCTTTGGTGATCCCTATTTCCACATTACCTTAGATGACATCTACATGCATTTCTTTGGGGAAGAGAGATCCTTGGGCCTGACCGAGTTCAGATCCACTCTTCTTCGTGTTCAGGATTATGCTATGTACAGAGTCCTGACAGCCTGCATACTACCCATCTCATCTCGAGACGTCTCGAAGATGCGACCGTCCCACTCGTTCTTTCTGTACGCCCTCAGCCAGCGCCTAGATATAGACATAGCCCTCCATATGTTTCATAACATTGTTCTTGCATCTAGTACAGTTACATCTGGAGTGGTTCATATGCCTTACTGCCATATCCTGACCCAGATATTCTTCAGCTCTAGGATAGACATCACTAGAGGGGTACTCATCCCGCTTACCATTTATGATGAGTTCGGTCAGCGTAGCCTTAGATTAGCGGGGGCAGAGGTCACTGCCGAGGGGATTCTGGCCTGGAAGGGCCGACCACCACCAGTTGCTGCCCCTGGTGCTCCAGAGGTCGAGGACGTACTAGATGTAGATGAGGAGTGGCCCGATTTCCTGGCAGAGAATTTTTTTTACAGATCCTTCCACCTCTGTCGGACCCTCCACATCAGCCGGGCCTTCATCTTCAGCGCCACTCTCTGTCAAGGACAGACTCACTAGACTTGAGATCCAGTCCACTCAGACGCGACGAGCTGTGCTAGATAGCCATCGCTTCCTTCGATCTATGCGATCCGAGATGGCTACTGGTTTCGCATCTCTCCGAGGCGAGATTCGGCGTCAGGGACAGCCTCAACCGCCACCCGAGCAGTTTGTAGACGATCCTCCAGCTAACGATCCACCTGCTTGATTCTATCTTTTAGACTGTCTGGACATGTTTTTCACTTCTTGGATCTGCCCATCTTACTCAGATTTTGGATTGTATCTTGGATCTTTTAGACTGTCTGGACATGTTATTGAGTACTTATGTGTTGTGTTTTTTGTGAGCGTAGGTGTCTCGTTCTATTTAATTATTATTTTTCAAATTCTAGGAAAAACAGTTTTCAAAATTCCAATTTATTAGATTTTTCAAAAAGTTGGAATTAGCCTAAGTTTTCCCCCTAGAAATCATGTTCCCCTAGGCTTAAGCCAGAGCATCTCACAAACACCTAGGTATACCTTGATTGTGTTTGAAAGACATAGAACGGTGTGAGATGATAGAGTACAACCTGGACTCAAGAATACTTATATCTGTGCATCAATATGAGTCTGGGCGTTAAACATGTAATATACATCAATCAAGTCAAGTTTTCCAGCTCTAGTCAAAACTAACTGGACCAAATTGACTTAACTTGACTAACCATGTGAAAGCTGTTGCCCTGTAGGTAATCAGCAAGTAGCTAAAGGTTAGACAGTTGGTAAAGGATACTCAATTTTCTAGTTAAGCATGTTTGATCTTTAGGGCTCTGATACCTCTTAAAATCAATCTATTGAACTTGACTCATGCTTGGACTTAAGGACCAACTGACTTTGAATAAATAACCTAAACCAAATTTTTAGCTACTCTTCTCTCTCCTTGTCCTAAGTTTAATGAGTATTGTTTAAAATTAAACTAAGTTTATTTTTAAACTAAGCTATAGTTTTCAAAATTCAATACTTGCAAAGAGCTAAGCTAAGTTCCAATCTTTTCAAAATTTTAAAACTTAGCTCATTTTGAAATCTAACTTTGTATGTTCCCCAACAAGTATTTCTCTATGTATAATTTTACTGTCAAAAGGTTCCACCTTCTAGTAGTTTTATAATTTTAATTAAGTTTCCAAAGAGCTAACATCATCTTTTCACCTAGCCAAAAATAGGAAATGAAAATTATAAACTGTTAAGTATTTTCAAATTCTTGTTATCTATCTTTAAAAATCAAATGACTATTTTTGCTTATTTTTGATATATGGCAAAGGGGGAGAGTAGCAAATTCAAATACTCAATAGAATTCAAATTTAAAATAATGAACATTAAAGGGAGAGTAACAGTTAAGGGGGAGCATTTACTTGGTACTATACGTTAAATTCATAGAGTTTACTTTAGCAAATTTGCTAAGCTTGCTTTAAATGTTTTTCATCTTTTCTTTATTTGATATCTGTTTACTTAACTTTGAATTTGAGTTGCCATAATCAAAAAGGGGGAGATTGTTGATGCGGGAAGCATCCGACGATCGAACTCGTGTTTTGATAATGGCAAAGGATTCAAAGTTAAGGTGTTTTGTCATCTAACAAGTCTGCTTGAGTATTTCAGGAAAGTCCTAACTGCGGTTAGGCAAAGGGAAAACCCTAGGGGGTGGTAACCCTAGGTCATAGGGGGTGGTAACCCTATGCGGAAAGTCTTGGCAGGTCGATGGCTTCAGACAAAAGTCCTAGGGGGTGGTAACCCTAGGTGGAAAGTCCTGGTGTCGCGAACCAGGTGAAAGACTGGACTAGCCGGGAAGCGGATGTCCAGCAAAAAGTCCGGAAGCGTCGAGTGCTGAGCAAAAGTCCAGTCGATCTGGAGGATCACACTAGCAGTAGGTAAATCTCCTGAGTGGAGTAGGTGAGGACGCGTTCCCCGTAGAGGGAACAGTAGGTGTCGGATCGACCTAGGATTTTTGGACGGAAATCCGAAGTCAGACCCGGACAGTCCGAAGACTGTCATTACTCGGTTATCATATTTTCTGTTGTATTGTGCTAACTTTGGTGTTGCAGGATATTGTTTGGGACTAACATGTCTTGCAGGTACAAAATAATGAAGTTTTCCCTCGGATGAACAGTGTCCGAGGCGCCTCCATGGAGCTTGGAGGTGCCTCGGGTGCAAAGCTGGAGCTGGCTGCGAAGCACCCATGGAGGTGCCTTGAAGGAGGTATAAGGCACCTTGGAAGGCGCCTTGTATAGGGAAAAAGGCGCCTTGAAGAGATGAACTTCGACCAGTTCAAGTTTGATCCACGCGGGAGACTCGGCAGCATGAAGGCACCTTCGGAGGCCTCCAAGGTGCATTGAACACCCTTTATAAGGGGGTTTCGAGCAACACCTTCAATCATCAATTTCCAAGTGATTCCCTTTCTACGTGCTGCTCCAAACGACGTTTCGAAGTGCTGCTACTCATGCCCGACGACCTAGAGCTCCAAGATTTCACTTTTCGTCGTTGGTATAGATTTTTTTTATCACACTTCTTGTAATACTTAGTTTGTAATAATCGTGCTTATAGTTGTTGCCCATCGAAAGCGATCAAGGATCGCAGGCCTTCGAGTAGGAGTCGTCACAGGCTCCGAACGAAGTAAATCCTTTGTGTATGTGTTTCTCTATTTCATTTCCGCTGCATTATTTTCTAAACGAGGTTTTAACTCCGATAGTTTTGCGATTCGAAAAATGAATTAGCCGCGAGCGCTATTCACCCCCCTCTAGCGCGTCTCAATCCAACACAAACTTCATCATTAATATTAGCATTACTAGTAAGAGCAATGCTTGAAAAATAATCATCATTTCTATAATTATTATTTAGTTCTACATCAAGAACCATGAAACCATTTATTACATAAACATATCCAATTAACACAGAGTTAATCCGAAGTTCCACACGATGACTATAAAAGTTTACATGATAACCTAAATCAAGAAGACTAGTAACGAAAACCAGATTCCATCGAATCCCAGGAGCATACATGACATCATGTAGAAGCAAGGTACGCCCACCATGTAGGTTGAGTTTGAAGTGCCAATTCCTTTGACTTCAATCCTTGTATTGTTTTCCACATATATACATTTGTTGCAGCTGTTACCTGATTGTACTCCACGTATGTAGTGTGATCACTAGTTATGTGGTTCATTGTTCCTGAATCTATAATCCACAAAGGATAAGAATCAGCTAACAATATCGAACTAGCAACATAATATTCATGTAAAGAAGATAAACATAAATCTACCTTTTTTGGCTCAGTACATTCCCGAGCAAAATGACCTTTCTTGCTATAGTTATAGCAAGTCAGCTTGCTCATAGGTTTTTGTCCATATTTCTTTCCTTTCTTCTTGATTTGGTCTTGCCCAACAACAACACTAGCTTCTTTTCCCTTTTCCTTTCCTCTCTTAAACCATCTTTTCTTATTTTTGGAACCAGAACCTTTAGCTACAAAAACTTAATTAGAAATCCTTGCTAATTCTATTCTCTCCTCTATAAGTTCTACATAGCGTGAGACATCAGTGAAAGTCTTGATACTTTCACTGTATGTAAGGTTCTGTTTTATCATTTCCTAGGAATTAGGAAGGGAATGAATTATAGCTTGAACTTGTTATTCATCAATCAACTCATAATCAACACTCTTAAGCTCTCAAATCATATTAGCCATTTTCCTTAGATATTGGGTTATGGTAACATTCGAGCGCTTTTTATAGCTGTCAAACTTAATTGTTAGATGACGAAGCTGACTCAGACTTACTCCACTGTACTTCTCTCTAAGGGTTGCCCGCACAGCATGAGCTAATGGTAATGACTCATACTCAAATACCAACTTATCCACCGTTGAACTAATCAATATTCCCTTAGTATTGAAGTCTTTTTTCCACGCCTTATAGGAATCAAGGTCACGATTATGCTATGTTATAGAACCATCAGTAGGTTCTTCCATGAACTAATTTACAGCTTCTAGAACTTCTTCTTCCTCAAGAACATATTATATCTTGAGATGCCAAATTTTATAGTTATCCTCATATAATTTCTATCCCTTATGGAGTTCAGCTATGATATTTTTAGTTATTATAATCTACAATAAATAAACATATTATTTATTATTTCAGTGTAATTCATATATATGTAATTAATTATTAACTCAATGTAAATTAAAATTAGTTTACAAAATCAAGTAGTAACAATGTTTCCACTCATCATTTATATGTTCCAATCTAATCAATATTGATCAGTTATATTACAGACATCCTATCAAATGAACTAATCATTAAATGAACTATTCATGCAATGAACATATCATTAAGTAAACTCATTCTTTTAAGATTGTTAACACATAACATTCTTTTTTCAAGTTCGTTAACACATAACATAACTTTTCATTAAGATAACACTGTTTGTACATAACAACAATTTTTATTTCATGATTTTATTAATATGAGCTTAATACTATCCATATATAGTGACCGTAATAACAACTAAACTCTACTTTGCAAGATAAGCTAACCCTACTTCCACTAGGACTAACACTAATGGTTGCATTTGATAGGACATAACTACTCCCACTAGGAAATACACAAGCAAGCATAAGTAATAAATTTTTAAAAGTAAACATAAAAACTTTCAAATTTAGTGTAGGAAGGAGTTAAAAAATTTTAAAATATTTTGTAATGATTTTTCAAAATTTATAAAAGGTTTTCAAAATTTTGAAACTTGAAAAAATAAACTATTTTACAAAGCTAAATTTTGTAAGAATTTTACAAATAATTTTTCAATATAGATTTTAAAACACTTTTCAAATAATAATGTATTGCAAAGTAATTTTTATTACACTTTTCAAACTTGCAGGTTCATGATCTCTTATAAAATGACGTTTAACTTCTATGATGAAACCTATGCTCTAGTGACCAGACTTGAATCTATTAGAATGCTACTAAACTATGCAGCTCATAAAAGGTTCAAACTCTATCAAATGGACGTCAAGTCAGCCTTCTTGAATGGATTAATAAAAGAAGTATACATAGGACAACCACCTGGATTTGAAAATCTAGGACACCCTGATTATGTATTCAAATTAAAAAAGGTCATATATGGTCTAAAACAAGAACCCAGGGCTTGATATGAATGATTATCCACCCATTTGATTTTAAAAGAATTCAAATAAGGTCGAATTGACCCAATCTTGTTTGTAAAAACCATTAAATCTGATATTTTTGTCACCCAAATTTATGTCGATGACATAATTTTTGGATCTACAAACTAAGATTTTCTATAAGAATTTATAATCCAAATGGAACAAGAATTTGAAATGAGTCTAGTAGGTAAATTAACCTTCTTCTTAGGCTTACAAATTAAATAAACTAATGAAGGTAATTATATTTATCAAGAAAAATATGCAAAGGAATTACTTAGAAAATTTAGAATGGATAATTCTAAAGAAATAAAAATACCCATGACAATAAATGAAAATATGGATAGTGATCCAAATGGAACACCTGTGGACCATAAGTATTATAGAAGTGACAGGTAGTCTATTATACCTAACTGCAAGCCGGCCCAATATACTATTTGCAGTTAGTATGTATGCTAGATATCAAACCTGTGCTAAGGAATTCCATCTAAAAAATATTAAGAATTTTTAGGTATCTAAAAGGTACACAAAATATAGGAATGTGGTACCCTAGAACAGCTAATTTTGATTTTTTAGGATATTCTAACTCAGACTATGCTGACTTAAATTAGGTAGAAAAAGTACGAGTGGTGGATGCCAAATACTTAGGTCATTACTTGTCAACTGGTTAGAAAATAATATTGTGTTGCTTTATCTACAACTGAGGCAGAATATATAGCTATGGATGAGTGTGTAGCCCAATTATTATAGATGATGCACACATTATAAGACTTTAACTTAGAATATAAAAATATAAAAATCTTTATTGATAACATAAGTTCAATTAATTTAACCAAAAATCTAATGCATCATTCAAGAAACAAACATATAGAAGTTAAACGTCATTTTATAAGAGATTATGTAGCCAAAGGAAATATTGAACTTAACTATATTCAGTTATAATCAAATTTGGCTGACATATTTATTAAAATATTATCAAAACTTAAATTTACTAACTTAAGATGAAAATTAAGAATGTGTACGATAGACTAGGAGTCTTATTATCAAATAAATTTTCAAGTGGTTTGTAAATTCTAAGAAAATTCATTACTTATGTTTTCTAAAACTCTCATTTCCCTAGTTTTTCAAAACTTATTTTAGCCTTACTCTAGGACAAATTCCTAGAAAGCATGATCCTATAGATCTAGGTAATGAGCATCTAACAAACACACTATGTCTACCTTGATTGTGTATTCAAAATCTTATAATGGCGTGAGATGCAAATGCCTTTTGCCTAAACTTCAGATGCTTTTATTAGTGCATTAACATAAGTCTGGGCAAAAATATAACTGTATATTAATCAAGTTAAGTAGTCATTTTTTAGTAAATTTTTAACTGGACATTAATGCTTAGCTTGACTAACCAAGTGAATACTGCTATCTTTTGATAGTTAGTTAGTAACTAATGGCTAGATATTTAAGGACAACCTTTAGATGAATATTCTTTTCAAAGTAATATCATGTTCAAGGGGATGATATTTAAAAACTACTTTCCAAAAGAGCTTATTTTCAAAAATTATTTTTTTTAAGTGTTGGTTATAATTTTTTTTAAAAAAACAAGGTAGATCTGCTACCTTTCCGACCCCCTTAGTGTTGGCCCCACGGATATGAATGGAGGTACATGTAGGTACACAAGCCATAGGCGCATGGTAGGGTAAACCCCAGGTCGTCAGTTCTTGAGAATCGACCCCTGACCATTATGCCAGAGATGCCATGCGCACACCGTTTGCGGTACGTCTTGGGGGCAAGAGGTAACAGATTTCAAGTCTATCTCCTTAACCACTAGGACATATCAACAGTTTTTTATTTTTTTAAAACTTACTTTGCAAATGGTTCAAAAATTACTTCTAAAATATTTTAAAATATTTCCAAAACTATTTTTTTTTAACAAAATGCTTTCAATTTTTTTTAAAAAAAACTTACTTTGAAAAATACTCTTATACTTGTATTAAAACTTACTTCCAATCCTCTTTGGACTGATGGAGTAACATGTCATCTCTTGTATTGAAGGCGTAAGCGTTGCTCAGAAGTCAGAGAGGAGGCTTACTCACCAGCAGTTGCCTCAATAAGAAGCGATTCATCTTCGGGGGCCTCAAGGTCCTCCGACTGTTGAGAGGAGGCCCTTGCTGAGGCGCTGGCCTCGGGAGCCTCCTGGCCAGACATAATTGTTAGGATCGGTTGAGCTAGAGGGGGGGGGGTGAATGGCTCACTTCTTTTGTTTACCAACTTTGTTTTGCACAGCGGAAATCTGAAGGCAATGCTAACACCGGTATTTACTTGGTATCCACCTCCTCAAGGAGGTGACTAATCCAAGGATCCACACCACTCACACTCTTTCACTATCGAAAACCCTCCTTCTCGGAATCACACCGAAGGTGGAGAAACCTTAACAGAAATACACCTCTCCCTTTTCTTCAAAATAAATATCACAAACGCTACAAAGAAGAAGTAGAGAAGGATTACAAGCTTTAATCAGCTTCTTCTTTGCAGGTGAGATTTCAGCACGTTGAGGAGAGGAGCTTGAACCCTTTGCTTTGAATCTTGATCACTTGAGAGCTTTCAAAAGGCTTGGAGAGCAATGAAACAGTAGGTTTTTCGTTGTATATGTTTTCCCGTTTCTTTCCGTGCTTTATACGTTGAGAAAACTAGCCGTTTCTCACGCCGCCGTCGCCGTGGATCGATTGAGGTCATATTCCAATCGATTCACAACTATCCGTTGGAAGCCATCACGTCAAGATCGACGGTGCAGATTCTTTCATTTGACTTGGATCGATTGGAGGCAGCGTTTGAATCGATTCAGCCGCTTGCTCATGAAATCGCAGCTTCTTGAATCGATCGGCCGATCGATTCAATACATTGAATTGATCGGCTGATCGATTCGGAGTGATTCTGTGCTTCGCACAGAATGTTCACGGATCGATCGGCCGATCGATTCAATCCCTTGAATCGATCGGCTGATCGATTCAGAACGATTCTGTGATTCGCACAGAATGTTCACGGATCGATCGGCCGATCGATTCAGTACCTTGAATCGATCGGCTGATCGATCCAGACGCATTCTGTGCTGCGCAGAACTTTACCAATCGATCAACCAATCGATTGCCTTACCTTCAATCGATCGGCTGATCGATTCAGAGGCAATTTGCCGCACAGCCATGTCTGAATCGATTTTCCAGTCGTTCTCTGACAGTGAGCCTATCACACACATAATCTTGTGACTTGCAGGAGCTTCTCTTGCCAAGAATCCGGTCTCCGACCTTCTTGGACTTCTCTTGCCTTGCATCTGGTCTTCTGACCTGCAAGAACTCTTTTTGCCAAGAATCCAGTCCTCGACCTTCTTGGTCTTCTCTTGCATCTGGTCTTCTGACCTGCAAGAAACTCCTCCTGCAAACTCACAATGCATGTTAGTTCCACCGTATTAACCTAAACTTAAATAATTGTCAACACATTGAAACTTTCAGGGCATGATTGCACCAACAATCTCCCCCTTTTTGATGTTTGACAATCTATTTAAGTTTAGGCTAATTTCTAATACAATGATAAATATGATTGTTGCTTGCTGAAATAATAATTTCATAATTGCAGTAAGCTTGATTTTAATTTACTAAGATAGTCATAAGCAATAAGCATAAACTTCAACATAGATCTCCCCTTTGTCAAAAATCAAAAGCAAATAACTCCCCCTCAATAAGTGCACAAAGCAAATACGATAAATCCAAGGAATGCTCCCCCTAAAACACACATATATCAACAGAACAGAACAACACTGAAATGTAGAATCAAAAGGAGAGGGTAGCATAAAAGTATATCATACATTCAAAATAAAAGAGAGTTCACAAAAAGGACCCCAGAACAACCATCCATACAACAAGATAAAAATACATCATATAGGAACATAAAACTCGATAAGCTCGTCTCCAGAAGGAGGGGGATCAGGATCAGCAGCTGGAGCAGACGTAGTAGCCGGAGCAGGAACCGCCGCAGAGTCAGGATCAGGGGCATCCTCAGCAGGAGGAACAGGGGCGGGGGATGGACCAGACTGAGACGGGTGAACCATCACCCACGAGCCCACTAAGTCCACCAATGTATCCAGAGTCCGCTGCATCAAAGTCATAGTCGCCTGCATCGAAGTCTGCTGCTGGACCACGGTGTCCAACGTGGTACGCAGGCTGGCTACCTCCAGGGTCAGCTCCTCAAGGCGAGTGGAAACCGTCTCCTCAAGAGTCGGAGAAGCTGGCCCGGGGAACTCCTCCTCAGCCTCATCCTCCGCAGGAGCCAAGGCCTGTGCATCCCCCCTGTGGCGAGCTCGGGGTCCCTCCCCAAAAGCACGGCCATCGATCCATCTAACTCCAGCTGGACCACCAATCAGACCCGACTTCTTGAAAGAGCGTGAAGAAATCCGAGAATAAGCCACGGTCATGTGCTCCAAACGTCCCCTGGAGACATCAACCTTCTGGGACGCCAGCCAATCTGTGATAAGATGCCCGAAAGGCATATGTATCGTCTGCTGCACGGGCTGGGTGAAATGGATGATGCAATGAAAGATATTCAGAGTGATGTTGATGTCAAGGGAATGACGAATGGCGTAGAGAGCAAACATATGAGGCGGTCGTAGAGTGGCTAGGGCGCGAGAGGCAATGGGGAAGAGACAGTTGATGATCACTTTAAACAAAGCGGCATTTTCAGCCGATAACTCAAGAGAAGAGAATTTGGTGACATGAGCATCTGGCCCATCCGGACGCGGACGACCAAAGAGAAATTGATGCATGGATGCGATGCTAATACGCTCAAAAGGTGGAGGGAGCTCATCGGGAAGAGTGGGATAAAAGACAAAATCATTATCTGAAGGTAGACATTTAAGATAAGATTGAAGAATCTCATAGGAGAAGTCTAGGCTCCGTTTTGCTACACGAGTACGATAATGTACACCATCTGTAGTGTGTAAATTATTATAAAATTCGGAGACTAGACCTATATTGATATCCCTCTCACAAGTCAACAAGGAGTCAAGTTTATAATGTTTGAACCTATTATAGGTATCAAAGCAAGATGATCTATAATATTGCAAATTCACTGATCTAGGGGATATAAGTTTGAAAGCATTTTTGGTGAAAGCTTGTTGCATTGCAGCATTTGGAAACCTAGGGTCAGTGGGAGGTTGAGGACGTGAGGAAGGGACAGACGACCCTTCGCCCGATTCACGGACCTTTTGTTTCTTTCTATGGGATAGAAAACAAATGCACGAGATGCCCAGGGTTGACAGTGAACGGGAAGGAATACAAAGTGCGTGAGAAAAGGACAGTGAATGGTAATGCAAAGATTCAAGGGTAATGCAATAAGTGCAATGCATGAGGGATAATGCACAAAGACACACAAAAATACAGATTAGGTCAAGAATAGGAGCAAAAAGGAACAACAAGGAGTAGAGCAACGAGTTTTACCTAGGGTTAGGGTTTTGAGTCCGCATTCTGTGTGAGGACGCGGAGAAGAGGAAAGGAGCTGTCCAGTGTGTCGAGAGAGAACTGGAAGAGAAGTGGGAGAGCTCCTCTTCGCCGGAGAAGCACGCCGGAGTGACGATCGAGACAGGCAGAACCGTCGCCTGGGAAATCGCCTAGGGCAAAAACCGCGTCGAGAGAGAGAAAGAGAAAAGGAAAAAGTAAGGGATCGATTCGGATCCACGGGTTTAAGACGGGTTTTAGGGCTTCGATCGATCGACCGATCGATTGAGAGTAATTGAATCGATCGGTCGATCGATTCACAATGCTTCTGTGAAAATCGAACGAACGTCTGAACCGATCCACAGATCGATTCAGACGCCTTCTGTGGAAAACCGAAAAGGCGTCTCAATCGATCCATTGATCGATTGAGGTTCTCTGAATCGATCCATTGATCGATTCAGATACCTTCTGTGAAAGCCGACGAGCGTCTCAATCGATCCATTGATCGATCGAGGTACTCTGAATCGATCCATTGATCGATTCAGGTGCCTTCTGTGGCCAAGTGCGAGCCTCCCAATCGATTGACCAATCGATTGGGAAGCCTGATAGTTCTGCATGTCTGAAAAACTTTCAGAACCAAGATTTGGAAAAGCACAACTAATTGTACACTACTCCAAAAATCATGAAATTTTGCATAGACACTATATATGTCCCATATTATCAAGGAAAAATAAAGTTTAATAAAAATAAACTCGTCTTAGTGAAAACTTACACAAAACCACAAATTATTGAAAACTTCAAATATATGAGGAAGTTTGTATCTATCTTTTTCATAATAACCCCCATCCAATAACACACTTCAACCAATGTTTCAGAAGTGAGTTGTGACATGATCAATTGGAAATTTCCAATCATAATCGTAGGGCAACGGGCACATGAGTTGTACACTTGCTTTCCCTATGATTGGACAAATGAATGTTTCATGTGAAAATCATTTTTCTTGGCCAACTTAATGCATCATAACAAGCATTATGACCAAAATAAATGTTCCTAACCTCTCACCCCCATCTAAATCACACAAAGAAGATAACCCTATGTGTTTGTGAGAGGCAAAAATTAAGGTGAAAAACCCAAAGGCTCTACCTATAAAGTGACCATGGAGGATTTGATTTAATCAATACAACACATTCCCAATTCTCTTCTAAGAAAGCTAAATTCAACTTCGGGAAGAGGTTTGGTGAAGATATCGGCTAAGTTAGATTTTGATCCAACATAATTTAAAATGATATCACCTCGAGTTACATGATCACGGATAAAATGATGTTTAACCTCTATGTGTTTCGTTCTTGAATGATGAACGGGATTTTTTGTTAAGTTGATTGTGCTCACATTATCACAAAGTACTTGAACATTGTTATAGGTAAGTTTATAGTCTTCTAGAGTATGAGTCATCCACAATAATTGCGATACACACTCTCCCATGGCAATATATTCCGCTTCGGTTGTAGAGAGAGCTACACAATGTTGTTTTCTACTTGACCAACTTACTAAAGAGGACCCTAGAAATTGACAACTACCACTAGTGCTTTTGCGATCCAACTTGCATCCGGCATAATCGGAATCGGTATAGCCCACTAGGTCAAAAGTTTCGGTTCTAGGATACCAAAGACCAACATTTTGAGTCCCCTTGAGATAACGAAGAATTCGCTTAACGGCACTCAAATGTGACTCCTTGGCACAAGATTGATACCTAGCACACATACCTACGGCGAAAAGTATATCCGGTCTACTAGCCGTGAGATAGAGAAGACTTCCTATAGCACTACGATACACTTTGGAGTCAACTTCTTTCCCCTCAATGTCTTTATCCAACTTAGTATTTGTGGCCATGGGGGTAGATATTTCCTTTGCATTTTCCATTCCAAATTTCTTAAATAGCTCTTTGACATATTTGGATTGATGAATGTAAATGCCCTCTTTTGTTTGCTTAATTTGTAATCCTAGGAAAAATGTCAACTCACCAACCAAACTCATTTCGAATTCACTCTCCATGTGATTAATGAATTCATTTAAAAAGTCTTTATTTGTGGAACCACAAATAATGTCATCTACATATACTTGGGCCATAAACAAATCATTACCATTATTTTTCAAGAATAAAGTAGGATCAATTTTTCCTCTATGAAACCCTTTTGATACTAGAAATGTTGATAATCGTTCATACCAAACCCGAGGAGCTTGTTTTAGTCCATATAAGGCCTTTTTAAGTTTATATACATGGGTTGGACACTCCAAATTTTCAAATCCCGGTGGTTGCTCAATATATACTTCTTCTTTTATTACACCATTTAAAAATACTGATTTTACATCCATTTGGTACAATTTGAAGCCCTTGTGGGCGGCAAAGGCCAACATCATTCTAATTGACTCCAATCTTGCTACGGGTGCATAAGTTTCATCATAGTCCAACTCTTCTACTTGATTGAAACCCCTAGCAATCAATCTAGCTTTGTTTCTCACCACTATCCTTTTATCATCAAGTTTGTTCCTAAAACCCCATTTTGTATCAATAATTGATTTGTTGTTAGGCCTAGGAACTAAATCCCAAACTTGACTTCTCTCAAATTGAGATAATTCATCTTACATTGCTAAAATCCAATCCGGATCAAACAAGGCATCATCAATGGTTTTTGGTTCTATTTGAGATATTAAGGCAACTTGACTTCCTTCATTTCTAAAGTAAGATCGAGTTCTCACTCCTTGAGTAATGTCTCCTACTACTTGATCTAAGGGATGATTTACATGAGTCCTAGTAGGTCTTGAGTCTTGATTTGTTATAAGTTCGGGTTCAAGTGGCAAAGGTTCATTTTTATCACCATCACTTTCTTGATTTTCTTCTCCTTGATGATTTACCTCATTTAGTGTTAGTTTCTCTAACTCAAATTGTAATTCTTCATCGTTTGTTCTTATAGAGTTTAAAGAGGGATTTTCTTCAAATACAACATTTAGTGATTCTTCAACTAGTTTTGATCTTTTGTTGTAAATTCGGTATGCCTTGCTATGACTTGAGTAACCTACAAGAATCCCCTCATCCGCCTTAGCGGAAAACTTTCCCAAGTGATCCTTGGTGTTTAGAATATAGACCTTACACCCAAATACTCTAAGATGCTTAATTGTAGGTTGTTTACCAAATCACAATTCATGAGGTGTTTTTCCTAGAAACCTATGTATTAAAGTTCGATTTTGGACATAACAAGCCGTATTAATTGCTTCGGCCCATCGGAAACTATGTAGTGAATATTCATTTAACATGCTCCTAGCGGCCTCTTGTAACACCCTAGTTTTCCTCTCAACAACTCCATTTTGTTGAGGTGTCCTAGGGGTTGAAAACTCATGTTTGTAGCCTTTTTCCATACAAAAACTTGTGAATCTATCATTTTCAAACTCACCTCCATGATCACTTCTTATTTTGTTTATCTTATGAGCCTTTTCATTTTCTACTCTATTACAAAAAGCAATCAAGGTATCTAGAGTTTGATCCTTATGTTTCAAGAAAAACACCCATGTATATCTAGTGTAATCATCCACAATTACAAAGCAATATCTACTACCATTTAAAGAACTATATTTGCTACTATCAAATAAATCCATGTGAATGAGCTCTAAAGCATTTGAAGTACTTACAACATTTTTACCTTTATGAGTAGCTTTGGTTTGCTTACCCATTTGACATGCATCACATATTTTGTCCTTTTGAAACTTCAACTTTGGCAATCCGTGCACCAACTCCTTCCTTGAGAGATTTTTGATATTCTTCATGTTGGTGTGAGCGAGTCTCCGGTGCCAAAGCCACGTCTCCTCTTCTTTGGACATGAGACACTTAGCAAACACATTAGTAGCACCAAATAGTTCAACTTGATAAATATTTTCTTTTCTATGGCCTATGAGAACATTGGTATTTAGTTCACTATGTTTGACTAGGCATTGAGATGAGTTGAACTCAACTCTATACCCCGAGTCACATAGTTGGCTAACACTCAAGAGATTAAAAGTCATGCCTTTTACTAGTAACACATTTTTTATTATAAATTTCTCGGAAATTCTAATATCTCCAATTCCTATAACTTTTAGCTCACCACTATTACCAAAAGAAACGGTACCTTTACTTTTGTGTCTAAATGATGAAAATTTTGATGAGTCTCCCGTCATATGCTTAGAGCATCCACTATCTACGAACCATGTTGTTGGATGCTCCCCCTTTTCGCATGCCTGTTTAAACACGATGAACCAAATGTTTTGGTACCCACACTTTGGGTCCGATAGCATCAATAACAAATTGCTTGGGTACCCAAGCTTGAACAACCTTAACCCTTGAAGCATGGTTTCTACTAATTAGGGACATGAATTTAACTTCCTTATCTTGAGATTTGAAACCTAGGCCCGCTTTATTGTACACGCCTCTTTGAGCTCCTAGAATCATGTCTAAGTATTTTGAGCTTGAAGTAAATTTTACTAGAGCACATCTAAGATCATCAACTTGTGATTTCAATGATACATTTTCTTTTTCAAGATCATCACCATCATTTTTGTCATTTTCATGAAGCATGCAACTTTCACATGGCACAATTTCATTTTTGAGTGATTTCAATTCATTTTGCAATCTTTTGACCTTCCTTTGATTTAGCTAGTGCATTGGTTAAGCATGCAATGGTGGCATACATCTTATCAAGCTTGGGAGAAATTACCTCATCATCACTAGAAGATGACTCACTTGAAGACTCCACATCTTCTTCATGACTATCTTCATCTTCACTATCTTCTACATGGCTTAAGGCCATGAGAGCCATGTGCTTTGAGCTCTTCCTTTCATCTTCTTCCGATGAGCTTGATGATGAGTCATCCCATGTGGCTTTCAACGCCTTCTTCTTTTTCTTGATCTTTTCCTCTTGCTTCTTCAACTTTGGACACTCCGTTTTGTAGTGCCCTTTTCTTACATTCATAGCAAATTACATCAGTTTTATTCTTAGAATCCACAAGAGATTTACCTTTTCTTTTCTCATCATTGAAGATTTTCTTAACATCCTTTTTGTCAAACTTCCTTGAATGTCTCATCATTCTTCGAACGAAGTTTGCCATTTCACTTGATGATAACTCTTCATCACTATCACTATCACTATCTTGTTCGGATTCTGAAGATGACTCCTTCTTCTCCTTTTTCTTTTCCTTGTGCTTCTTTTTGCTCTTTTCACCTGCAACCAATGCTATACCTTTCTCCTTATGGCTTGTGTTAGCTTGCTCATGTAATTCAAGTTCACAAAATAATTCATCCAATTTCACTATTGACAAATCCCTTGAAACCTTATAAGCATCCACCATGGATGACCATAAAGAGTTTCTTGGGAAAGATTTTAAAGCATACCTTATGAGATCTCGGTTCTCCACACTCTCTCCAACTGAATGAAGACCATTTAGGAGTTCCTTGAATCTCCCATGTAGTGAGCTTACCGTTTCTCCATCCTTCATGGTGAAGTTTTGAAGTTGATTTATCAACAAATCCCTCTTTGCAATTCTTGAATCCTTGGTGCCTTCATTTAGTTCAATAAGCTTATCCCACAAATCCTTGGCACTCTTAAAGGGTCCAACTTTGTTGAGTTGTTCCGAGCTTAATCCACATTGAAGAGTCACAATCGCCTTTGCATTTGCTTGAGCCTTCATTTTTTGTTCAACAGTCCACTTGGATGACTCAAGCATTTTTCCATTTTCAGTTGGCGCCATGAATCCCTCCGTGATTGAGAACCACATATCAATTTCGGTCATGAGATAGTGTTCCATGCGGCTCTTCCAATAAGCAAAATTGTTGCCTTCATAGAATGGTGGTCGTGAAGTACTATGTCCCTCCTTCATTGACATCTTGTAGCTCTTTAACTTGTGCTTTCTTGACGATGAATCCTCAAAAGCAAACCAACGCTCTGATACCACTTGTTAGGATCGGTTGAGCTAGAGGGGGGGGTGAATGGCTCACTTCTTTTGTTTACCAACTTTGTTTTGCACAGCGGAAATCTGAAGGCAATGCTAACACCGGTATTTACTTGGTATCCACCTCCTCAAGGAGGTGACTAATCCAAGGATCCACACCACTCACACTCTTTCACTATCGAAAACCCTCCTTCTCGGAATCACACCGAAGGTGGAGAAACCTTAACAGAAATACACCTCTCCCTTTTCTTCAAAATAAATATCACAAACGCTACAAAGAAGAAGTAGAGAAGGATTACAAGCTTTAATCAGCTTCTTCTTTGCAGGTGAGATTTTAGCACGTTGAGGAGAGGAGCTTGAACCCTTTGCTTTGAATCTTGATCACTTGAGAGCTTTCAAAAGGCTTGGAGAGCAATGAAACAGTAGGTTTTTCGTTGTATATGTTTTCCCGTTTCTTTCCGTGCTTTATACGTTGAGAAAACTAGCCGTTTCTCACGCCGCCGTCGCCGTGGATCGATTGAGGTCATATTCCAATCGATTCACAACTATCCGTTGGAAGCCATCGCGTCAAGATCGACGGTGCAGATTCTTTCATTTGACTTGGATCGATTGGAGGCAGCGTTTGAATCGATTCAGCCGCTTGCTCATGAAATCGCAGCTTCTTGAATCGATCGGCCGATCGATTCAATACATTGAATCGATCGGCTGATCGATTCGGAGTGATTCTGTGCTTCGCACAGAATGTTCACGGATCGATCGGCCGATCGATTCAATCCCTTGAATCGATCGGCTGATCGATTCAGAACGATTCTGTGCTTCGCACAGAATGTTCACGGATCGATCGGCCGATCGATTCAGTACCTTGAATCGATCGGCTGATCGATCCAGACGCATTCTGTGCTGTGCAGAACTTTACCAATCGATCAGCCAATCGATTGCCTTACCTTCAATCGATCGGCTGATCGATTCAGAGGCAATTTGCCGCACAGCCATGTCTGAATCGATTTTCCAGTCGTTCTCTGACAGTGAGCCTATCACACACATAATCTTGTGACTTGCAGGAGCTTCTCTTGCCAAGAATCCGGTCTCCGACCTTCTTGGACTTCTCTTGCCTTGCATCTGGTCTTCTGACCTGCAAGAACTCTTTTTGCCAAGAATCCAGTCCTCGACCTTCTTGGTCTTCTCTTGCATCTGGTCTTCTGACCTGCAAGAAACTCCTCCTGCAAACTCACAATGCATGTTAGTTCCACCGTATTAACCTAAACTTAAATAATTGTCAACACATTGAAACTTTCAGGGCATGATTGCACCAACAATAATCTGTCTGCATCACTTTCGTAGGGTTTTGCTGGGCATCGCAGAGGAGTCGAGAGTGAATTCTCGGAACATGACAACTCTTGCAAGCAAAGGAAAATACCTCAGTTAGTGAAGATATGAGAGAAGAGTTGGGTAATCTTACCAAAAGGTGCACTCAAAGACGTTTGGATGGAGCTCAGCCCGAAAGTGTACAACATGCTCTCCCATAGCCGAAAAGAGAGTCGATGTTGCACTCCATCCAATTTCTCAGAAGCAGCGAAATAGGCAGGCCTGTTGGTTGGTCCTAGGAAGATTGTATCGGTTCCACTGTACAAAAATTTTATACAAGTGTCAAACCTTTCCTAACAACCTATTATGTTCTTTAGAAATTAAATTCGGAATCGCAAACGGAACTTAACATTATTGATTCCAAATTTAACTTATCTGTTCTTAATGGTTTAGACTTGGATCGCAAGCGGAACTTAACACTATTGATCCAAATCTACCTATGTTACAAATTCAATTAAATATTTATTTCGAAAATTGGCTCCCAGGTCAAACATGGCGAGGCACATGACCTTCTTGGCTATGGGAGCATCCACCACTGCCTCGACAAAGCCTCTTAACGAAATTCAATATTTAATTTTCTAAAATAACATTAGGTTTAACAAAAAAGAACAATCGAATCACAAGATCGAAAAAATAAAAGTTCATAAAAGAGACATTCTACAATCTGCCACACCATTCTATAAGAGGTACTTGCCACTACGATCTCACCGCAGTGTCTTGATACTTTTACCTTAACGTTTCTCCGCATTAGCCTTGTACTCTTTGAACTCATCAAAGTATTTAGACTTGCGGCGCATCAAGTAAATATACCCGTATCTCGAATAGTCGTCTATAAAAGAGACGAAATATTCGAAACCGCCTCTTGCCTGGATAGTCATAGGTCCTCACAAATCAGAATGAACCAATTCCAACACGTCTTTGGCTCTATACCCCTTAGACTTAAAAAGCTTCTTGGTTATTTTTCCTTCTAAGTAAGACTCGCAGGTTGGAAAGATTTCCACTACCAATGAACCCAAAAGTTCATCGGTTATTATCCTTTGAATCCTACTCAAGTTAATATAACCTAGCCTTAGATGCCAAAGATATGATTGGTTCATTTCAGAAGGTTGCTTTCTCTTATTTGAGTTAGAAAATATGTTATTAATTTCCATTTGTTGCATCCTGGGAGTTATTGGATTGCCAACCAACGTACTAGAACAGATAACTTCTCTCTTTTTCTTGATAACAACTTTGTTATTAAAAGAGGCAGAATATCAAGTTCTTTGAATAGTTTGGAAACTGAAAACTAGTTCTTTCTAAACTTGGTACGTAAAGACAATTTCTTAAAATCCATATTTTATTCCTATCAGAAGATAAACATCTCCCACTGCAACAACTGGTATATTTACAATAGTGCCCATGTAGACGGTGTTTTTCCTTTCATATAGTTGTCGAGTTTCCTGGAACCCTGCAATGAATTACAGATATAATCAGTGGCTCCTCGTATCTACACACCAGGTACCGGTAGATAACACCACTAAACATGTTTTAACAACTAATAAATAAAATACACCTTTATTCTATAGTATAACAGCTAGGGGATTGACAAATATTTGAAATCTTAAGAATCACAAAAATATTTGGTCAAGACCAATACCTTAAAATCCCTGTGAATTTTGTATGCCACGATAGTGTGGACGTATACAAAATCAAAGAGGAGATTTTATCCATTAATTTTATTATCTCGTCAACCTAACTTTATGACAAATAAAATTAATAGTTGGTCTATCTTTGATCAAAACTTTGAATTTAAAATAATATTGATTCCTCAAAACAATATCATTTAAATTCACCAACACCTCAAACACCGTGAATTTTGCATGCCACGAAAGTGTGGACGTATACAAAATCAAACATTTGTAAGAGGAGGGTTTTACCCATTAATAACCTTATCAACTTATCTTTATGACAAATAAAAGTATCTCAAACACTGTGAATTTTGTATGCCACGATAGTGTGGACATATACAAATCTAAACATTTGTAAGAGGGGGTTTTAATTTTATTATCTTGTTAACCTATCTTTATGACAAATTAATAGTTGGTTTTCCTTCGGTTGCACAAATAATAGCAGTGACTCCGATGGGGAGGATACTATTAGATGTGCCTAAGTGTATACCATTACTTGACACTTAGTCCATTAATTAAGATTGTGCCCCTTCCGATGGGGAAGATCACACGCTTCTAATTAATTTTCTATAGTCATCCAAAATGAAAATTTGATCTAGTGATCCACAAACAAACTCATCCGATATGGAGGAAGGCACTCAGAGCCAACGCGCAAGTTTGTTTGCATCACTTACAAACCAGTAATGGAGACTGTGGAATTTATTTAAAAATCCCTCTCCCACTTAGTTATTTAAGGTGAGGAATTTTAACCTAGCAAACACACATCACACACACACACACACACACAGTAAATAAAAGCAATAAATATGGAAATTAATTTTTCAACTATTATGGCATTTTCCATCACTGTCCTTCGTGTGCTACCAGCCTAGAGATCATGTCGTCAGGTCCATCGAGCTTCCTTTTCCACTGCGCCTCTAGTCCTTCAATAGCACCACGCCTTGTAAGGATACGATCCACGACAGAAAATAAAATTTTATATACATCGATCCTATATTCCACAAGGGAATGTACAACAAGTCTAGATCGAACATAAATGTAAAATCATAGGGCTAATATAGCTCCTGCTATATTAATTAAATACAATCATGCACACACAATAAAATGCCTTTGACATGTCCAAGGGTCCAATCACAACAATAGCCATAAGCCATAATAGTTGGAGCCTGCAACCACAGAGTTAGCACATCCTACTATTATCCTGCCTAAATTATGTATGACATGTGCATAATTAAACTGAAAACCAAATACACAGAGGCAAATCCTAGCTCTGATACCAATTCTTGGTTGGTCCTAGGAAGATCATATCGGTTCCACTATACAAAAATTTTGTACAAATGTCAAACCTTTCCTAACAATCTATTGTGTTCTTTAGATATTAATTTGGAATCGCAAACGGAACTTAACATTATTGATTCCAAATTTAACTTATATTTTCTTAATGGTTTAGACTTGGATCGCAAGCGAAACTTAACACTATTGATCCAAATCTACCGATGTTACAAATTCAATTAAATATTTATTTTGAAAATTGGCTCCTAGGTCAAACATGGCGAGGCACATGGCCTTCTTGGGTATGGGAGCATCCACCACTGCCTCGACAAAGCCTCTTAACGAAATTCAATATTTAATTTGCTAAAATAACATTAGGTTTAACAAAAAAGAACAATCGAATCACAAGATCGAAAAAATAAAAAAAAACACACAACTTCGAATATCTAATCCGAAAATCTAGAATCATATGCCTCTTGTGTTTGGAATTCATACAAAGAAAAACTAGTATGATGCAGAAAATAATTACTAGTTATACCTTTCTTTGTACGCAACGACCTCTTGATCTTCTACCGTATTCCTCTTCTTATCTCGGACGTTGTGTGGGCAACGATCTACTGAGATGAGAACCACCCAAGCCCTTCTTCTTCCTCACCAAGTTTCGGCCACCAAAAACTCCTCCAAGGATGTAGAGGTTCGGCCACCACCACCAAGCTCCAAGGGATGCAAGAAACAAAGTCTCCTTTCTCTCCTTCTTCTCCAAGCAATATCCGGCCACCTTCCAAGCTCCAAAGGATGAAGAGTTTCGGTCAAGGAGAAGAAAGAAAAAGGAGAAGGGAGAACTAGAAGGGTCAGCCACACCACCAAGGAAAAGAGGAGGAGAATAGAATAGAGTTCTTAGCTATGAAGGCAACCCTACCCCCTCTTTTATAATCCTTGGTCTTAGCAAATAAGGAAAATTTAAATAAAAAACTTCCTTATTACTTTGCCATGAAAAGGAAAATTTAATTAATTAAAACTTATTTCCTTTTCTTAAAACAATATGGTCGGCCACCTCATAAACCCAAACAAGGAAAGTTTTAACAAGAATTAAAACTTCCTAATTTGTTTCCAAAAATTTTAAAATAAAAATTTCTCTAATAATTTATCCCTTCACGGTTGGTTATAAAAGGAAATATATAAATTAAAATTTCTCTATTAAAACATGTGGATGATTCCCAAAAAGGGAAGTTATCTTTAAAATTAAAATCTCCTTACAATCTACAAATAAGGAAAGATATCAAATCTTTTCTTAATCTTTTGTAGAAGCTTATAAAAGGAAATATTTAATTTTAAACTCTCTTTTTAAATCATGAACATGGTTACAAAAAAGGAAAGTTTTATCAAAATTAAAATCTTCCTTTCAATCTACAAATAAGGAAAGATATCAAGTCTTTTCTCAATCTTTTGTAGAAAGCTATAAAAAGAAAGATTTAAATTTTAAACTCTCTTTTAAAACCATGGAATCCACATAAGAAAAATTTAAAAATAAAAATCCTTTTAAATTTCTTAGGGTCGGCCACACCATGCTTGGGCTCCAAGCATTGGTCGGCCACATACTTGGCTCATCCTATTGGTCTTGGCCGACCCTTAGCTTGGGTTCCAAGCTAGCTTGGCCGACCCCATTAGGATGGGTATAAAGGTGGGTATAGGTGGGTATAATACTTTATAAATAAGATGCTACGATGGGGACCGAGAGGAGAAATTGGTTTTGGTCTCCCTATGAAATTAAGCTTCCCGTGTTCGTCCTGAACACCCAACTTAATTTCATCAATAATAATTCATACCACTAAAGAATTATTATTGAACTACCGCACCAATCCCAAATTACGTTTTGGGCTACTTCTTATTATGAGTGTGTTAATCTCTCTGTCTTTAAGATGTCGAATGTCCACTAATTAAATGAGTTACTGACAACTCACTTTAATTAATTTCTTAGTCATCATGTCGGACTAAGTTGACCTGCAGGGTTTAACATGACAATCCTTATGAGCTCCTCTTGGGGACATTATCAACCTAGATTACTAGGACACAGTTTCCTTCTATAATTAACAACACACACTATAAGTAATATCATTTCCCAACTTATTGGGCTATTGATTTATCGAGCTAAATCTCACTCTTTGATAATTCAAAGAAATAAATACTAAATATATGTGCTTATTATTGTATTAGGATTAAGAGCACACACTTCTATAATAACTAAGGTCTTATTCTTTTATTAAGTCAGTATAAAAAGAACTTACCTTAAATGGTCCTACTCAATACACTTAGAGTGTACTAGTGTAATTTATTAGTCAATATAAACTAATACCTAATTACACTACGACTATTTCAATGGTTTGTTCCTTTCCATCTTAGTCGTGAGCTACTGTTTATAATTCATAAAGAACCGATAACATAATCTTCTATGTGTGACACCACACACCATGTTATCTACAATATAAATTAATTGAACAACTACATTTAGTATGATATTGACAAATATGATTCTTATTTTTAAATAAATGTTTATACAAAAAGCTAGGCTTTTAGTATATATTCCAACAAGGCCGGTGCTGATGGTCACTCAACTCAAAAGGAGAGGAGAGATTGGGACGCCATTCAACAGGCAAAGATGAAGGCTCAGGCAACTGGACATAAAAGAAACATGACTTCCAGCCCTTATTGGAAGTAGGCATACCCTCGAAAAATATATACCCAGTTCTGGATTACACCATGAAGACACCTGGCTCTGATCGCTTAAGGGAATAGAAATGGTTAAAAAGCTAAGGAGTCAAAGGAATCTCATACTAGCGACATAGAATTACCATTCCACACATGGCGCGGAAGGCATTGGGGGTGATCTTGGATAAGGGGACACTAAAATACTGGCTCAAGGGGGAAAAGAAGGAAGGGATAGGAAAGCGGAGACCGCCGAGAAGCTGATCTTTAAAGAAGGTCACGAAGCCAGTAGGAGGAGGACAAGGATGGTCGTCGGTCCGAGGAGGCGAAGCTGGTATGCTTCAGAAAGCTACAAGCTAGATTGTATCGACCTGAGGTCACTCCTATCAAAGTCAGAATGAAAATACACGTACCATGATACTACCATCATCTAATCAAGAAACGAAGGAACAAAAGATGAGGGGGAGAAGCACTTACAAACAAAAGAGATGTATGAAGGAGAAAGCAATCGAGTAGAAACAAGCAGAGAAGGAAAGGTCGAAGGAAGACAATGTTGGTTGCTACTCAGAAAACCTAAAGGTTCCACTGTACAAAATTTTTGTACAAAGGTCTTAACCTTTTCCTAGCTACCATGTGTTCTTTTAAATTAAATTTTGGATCGCCTGCGGAACTTAACACGTTTGATCCAAAACTTAATCTATTTGTTCTTTTAGGTTTTGACTTGGATCTCCTGTGGAACTTTACACGTTTGATCCAAATCACCTAAGTTATTAATTCCATTAAATATTAATTTCTAAAATTGGTTCCCAGTACTGACGTGGTGAGGCACATGACCTTCTTGGATATGGGAGCAACCACCACCGACTAGACAAAACCTTTTAAGGAAAGCTAATATTTAATTTCCTAAAATAACTTTAGGTTAACCGAAAGGAACAATCAAATCACAAGGAAAATAAAAAACAAAAGAACACAACATCGAAAAACATATTCGAAATACTAGAATCGCATGCCTCTTGTATTTGGTATTATTTCCAAAAATAACTAGTATGATGCGGAAAGGAAAAAATACTAGTTATACCTTTTAGAAAAACCTCTTGATCTTCTACCGTATTCCTCTTCTAACCTCGGACGTTGTGTGGGCAACGATCTTCCGAGATGAGAAACCACCAACACACCTTCTTCTCCTCCTTGCTAGGTTCGGCCAAATCAAGAGTTTCACCAAGGATGAAGAGAAAACACCAACCAAAACTCCAAGGGATGCAAGCTTTCTCTCCTTCTTCTTCTTCTTCTCCAAGTAGTATCCGGCCACCACAAAAGCTCCAAGCAATGGAAGAGTTTCGGCCACCACAAAGAGGTTGGCCGGCCACAACACCAAGGAAAAGAGGGAGAGAATAATAGAAGTTGTATCTCATGAAGGCACCTCAACCCCTTCTTTTATATTCCTTGGCTTTGGTAAATAAAGAAATTTAATTTCAATAAAATTTCCTTAACATTCCTTGACAACAATTAATTAAGAAAAATTAAATAAAATTTCTTAATTAATTGTATGTGGCCGGCCACCTCATGGAGAACAAATAAGATAATTTTCAATCAACAATTAAAAATTCCTTATTTGTCTTTGGAAATTTTAAAAAATAAAATTTTCCTTTAAAATCCCTTCATGGTTGATAAAAAGAAATTTCTATAATTTTAATTTTTCAACATGTGAATAATTTACAAAGAGAAAAAATAAAATATCTTTCCTATTTACAAATAAGGAAAGAGATCTAATCTCTTGCTTTAATCTTTTGTAGATCCTTTTAAAAGAGATATTTTAATTTTTAATCTCTTCAATAAATTATATCTTTCACATAAGAAAAAATTAAAATTAAAATTAAAATTCTTTTTAATTTAATGGGGGCCGGCCACTAAGCTTGGGTTCAAGTTAGGGCCGGCCACCCATGAACCAAGGCTTGGCCGGCCCTAGCTTGAACCACAAGCTAGCTTGGCCGGCCCCTATATCATGGGTACGAAGGTGGGTATAGGTGGGTATAGTACTCTATAAATAAGAGGCTACGATAGGGACCGAGAGGAGGAATTGGTTTTGGTCTCCCGATAAAATTAAGCATCCCGTGTTCGCCCCGAACACACAACTTAATTTTATCAATAATAATTCATTCCACTAGAGAACTATTATTGAACTACCGCACCAATCCCAAATTCTATTTTTGGGCTCCTTCTTATTATGAGTGTGTTAGTCTCCCTGTGTTTAAGATGTCAAATGTCCACTAATTAAGTGAGTTACTGACAACTCATTTAATTAATATCTTCATCCAAGAATAGTACCACTCAAACTTATCGTCATGTCGGACAAACTTATCGTCATCTTGGGGACATTATCAACCTAGATTACTAGGACACAGTTTCCTTCTATAATCAACAACACACACTATAAGTGATATTATTTCCCAACTTATCGGGCTTATTGATTCATCGAACTAAATCTCACCCATTGATAAATTAAAGAAATAAATATCAAATATATGTGCTTGTTATTATATTAGGATTAAGAGCACACACTTCCATAATAACTGAGGTCTTTGTTCCTTTATAAAGTCAGTATAAAAGAAACGACCTCAAATGGTCCTACTCAATACACTCTAAGTGTACTAGTGTAATTATATAGTTAAGATAAACTAATTCCTAATTACACTACAACCTTCCAATGGTTTGTTCCTTTCCATTTTGGTCGTGAGCTACTGTTTATAATTTATAAGGTACTGATAACATCATCTTCTGTATGTGACACCACATACTATGTTATCTATAATATAAATTAATTGAACAACTACAACTAAATGTAGATAATTTGACCAAATGTGATTCTTTATTCAAAATAAATGTTTACAAAAGCTTAGGCTTTCAGTATACACTCTAACAATCTCCCACTTATACTAATGACTAAGCTGTCATATCTTCTGCCATACATCTGATTCCCATTCCTTCCACATGCCGATCGAAAGCTTTTGCCGGAAGGTCCTTAGTGAAAGGATCTTCCAGGTTATCTGCTGATGTAATCTTGGCGATGACAACTTCTCCTCGCTTCACGATATCTCGTATCAGGTGGTACTTGCGCTCTATATGTTTACTTGCCTTATGGGCTCGTGGTTCCTTCGAGTTTGTAGCTGCACCGCTATTATCACAATAAATTGTGATGATTTTGGGCAAACCAGGAATCACATCTAAGTCCATTAGAAAGTTCCTGAGCCATACTACTTCTTTAGCCACCTCAGAGGCTGCTACATACTCTGCTTCCATGGTTGAGTCCGAAACGCATTTCTACTTAGCACTCCTCCATGAAATGGCTCCACCTCCTAAAGTAAACACATAGCCTGATGTAGACTTACTATTGTCCCTATCTGATTGGAAATCTGAATCCGTGTAACCCACAGGGAGCAAATCGTCTGCTTGGTAAACTAGCATATAATCTCTAGTCCTTCTCAGGTACTTTAATATATGCTTTACCGCAGTCCAATGTCCTTGTCCAGGGTTACTCTGATATCTGCTAACCATGCCCACGGCAAAATAGATATCAGGTCTCGTACATAGCATTGCATACATTAGACTTCCTACAGCCGAAGCATAAGGAACTGCTTTCATGTCCTCTATCTCCTTTGATGTCTTCGGAGACATCTCTTTAGATAGAGCTACTCCATGCCTAAAAGGTAAGAAACCTTTCTTGGAATCCTGCATGCTAAAATGAGCAAGGATTGTATTTATATATGAAGCTTGGGACAGACACAACATTCTTTTCTTGTGATCCCTTATAACTTTGATCCCAAGAATGTGTGCACAATCTCCTAAGTCCTTCATATCAAATTGTTTGGACAACCATACCCTTACGTCCGATAATACCTTGACATTGTTGCCAATTAACAAAATATCATCTACGTATAGTACAAGAAATACCACCACGTTTCCGTTACACTTCTTGTATACACAAGACTCATCCGGACACTGAATAAATCCATATGACTGGATTACTTCATTAAACCGGATGTTCTAAGACCTTGAAGCTTGCTTCAGTCCATAAATGGACCGATTGAGCTTGCACACTAGATGCTCTTTGCCTTTTTCAATAAACCCTTCTGGTTGCTTCATATGGATGTTCTCTTCAAGACTTCCATTAAGGAAAGCTGTCTTGACATCCATTTGCCAAATCTCATAATCCATATAAGCAGCAATGGATAAGAGTATCCGGATAGACTTAAGAATGGCTACCGGTGAAAAGGTCTCCTCATAGTCGATTCCCTCTTTCTGAGTGTACCATTTCGCAACAAGCCTAGCTTTGAAGGTTTCTACCTTCCCGTCTGTCCCTCTTTTCCTTTTGTAGATCCACTTGCATCCAACGGCTTTTACACCATCAGGTGGTTCTACAAGCTCACAGACCTTATTAGAGTACATAGACTCTATTTCAGAATTCATTACCTTTTGCCAAGATGCTACATCTATATCTTGGAGTGCTTCGTCATATGTTCGGGGATCAGGTTCATGTTTACCCGGGATCAAGTCCGAAGACTCTCCCAAAAACATGAATCTATTAGGCTGCCTAACAACCCTCCCACTACGATGAGGCACTATCAGTGGTTGTGAATCATGTGTGACACGTGTTGTAGTCTCTTGTGGTACTTCATCTTGTACTGTTGGTACTGAAGTAGACGTGTCCTCTCTAAGTTCTTCTAAAACAACTTTGCTACTGGGCTTGTGATCCATTATATAGTCTTCTTCTAAAAACTGGGCATTGGTGCTAACAATGAACTTCTGGTCTTTAGGACTATAAAATAAACCACCTTTTGTTCCTTTGGGATACCCTACAAACACGCGAACTTCTGTACGAGATTCTAACTTATCAGCATCTGGTTTCAGCACATGTGCTGGACTACCCCAAATCCGAATATATCTTAGACTGGACTTTCGCCCATTCCACAATTCTGTGGGAGTAGTAGATACTGATTTAGAAGGTACTAAGTTCAGAATGTACACTGCTGTTTCCAGAGCGTATCCCCAAAATGAATTTGGTAATTCTGAATAACTCATCATCGATCTAACCATTTCCATAAGAGTCCTATTCCTTCGTTCTGCCACACCATTCTGTTGGGGTGTACCAGGTGTAGATTGAATCCCGACCTCTGATAAGTAATTCCTAAACTCTCCTAAGAGGTATTTGCCACCACGATCAGACCGTAGTGTCTTGATACTTTTACCTAGTCGTTTCTCCACATCAGCCTTGTACTCTTTGAACTTATCAAAGCACTCAGACTTGTGGCGCATTAGGTAAATATATCCATATCTTGAATAATCATCTATAAAAGAGACAAAATATTCAAAACCTCCTCTTGCCTGGACAGACATAGGACCACACAAATCAGAGTGAACCAATTCTAACACTTCTTTTGCTCTATACCCCTTGGCCTTAAAAGGCCTCTTGGTCATTTTACCTTCTAGGCAAGATTCACAAGTTGGAAAATTTTTCAACTCTAATGAACCCAAGAGTCCATCGGCCATAAGCTTTGAATCCTACTTAAGTTAATATGACCAAGCCTTAGATGCCAAAGATATGCTTGGTTCATTTCTGAAGGTTCTTTTCTCTTATTAGAGTTAGAAGATGAGTTATAAATTTCCATGTTTTGCTTTGTGGGAGAAATTGGATTTAAAGTATACAAATTGCCAACTAATGCACCAGAACAGATAATCACTTTATTTCTCTTAATAATTACATCATTACTAAAAGAAACTGAATATCCATCCAAAAATAGTTTAGAAACTAAAATTAAATTCTTTCTAAAACTGGGTACATAAAGATAATTTCTTAAAACCAAATTTCTATTTCTATTAAAAGATAAGTAGACGTCTCCCACTGCAACAACCGCCACTTTAGTAGCATTGCCCATGTAGATGGTAATCTCTCCTTCAGTTAGTCGTCGGGTTTCCTGGAACCCCTGCAAGGAATTGCAGACATGATCAGTGGTTCCCATATCTACACACCAGGTGCTGGTAGATAACACCGCTAAACATATTTCAACAACTAGAGCATGAGATATACCTTTGTTGTTCTGATTTCTACGAGGACAGTCCGCCTTCCAATGCCCTGACTGCTTGCAGATGAAGCACTTGCCCTTCGACTTCTTCATCCCAGCTTTAGGTCATGTACTCTGAGATTTATTCACTTTCTTTGCTGAACCAACTTGTTTCTTCTTCTTCTTTCCTTTCGGTTTAGAAGTAGAACCATTTTCAGTATAGTGAATATGAGAATTGTGACGAAACAATCCTTCTGCTGCCTGAAGTTCTGTCAGTAGTTCCGCCAATGAATATACCCTTTTGTTCATATTGTAATTCAGGAGGAATTGCTCAAAACTTCTAGGTAGAGTTTGGAGGATCATATCGATCTGGGTTTCTCCATCAATTTCTCCTCTAAGGATCTGTATTTCGTTCAGATAAGCCATCATCTTTAGGATATGATCCCTCATAGGAGTACCCTCTTGCATGGTGGCTGTCATTATCTTTCTCATGGCTTCTTGTCTAGAAGCCCGATCCTGATGACCAAAGAGTTCCTTAAGATTGTTCATAATATCATAAGCTGTTGGTAAATCTTGATGCTGATACAACAACAACAACAACCAAGCCTTTTCCCACTAGGTGGGGTCGGCTGTATGAATCCTTTTACGCCATTGAGCTCTATCTCCTATTATATCATCATCTATATTTAAATAAATTTTATCTTGTTTTATTGTTGCTAACCAAGTCTTTTTTGGTCTTCCTCTTCCTCGTTTTATATGCATGTTTATCATAGTTTCACATCGCCTAACTGGAGTATTTATTGGTCGTCTAAGTACATGTCCGTACCATCTTAAACGTGTCTCTCTGAGTTTTTCCTCAATAGATGCAACTCCTACTTTCTCTCTAATGCTCTCATTTCTTATTTTGTCCATCCTCGTATGTCCACACATCCACCTTAACATCCTCATCTCTGCAACTCTCATCTTCTGCTCATGTGCTCGAGTCATAGCCCAACATTCAGCTCCATATAACATAGCAGGTCTAACTGCGATTTTATAGAACTTACCTTTAAGTTTAAGAGGTACTTTACGGTCACATAAAACACTCGACGCTCCCCTCCATTTCACCCATCCTGCTTGTATTCTATGTAAGACATCTCTCTCAATCCCTCCATCATTTTGTAAAAATGATCCTAAATATTTAAATCTTTCAGTTCCAGGCAACTCGTCCTCTCCTATCTTAACAATTGTTTCATTACTTCTAATATTGCTAAACTTAAATTCCATATATTCTGTCTTTAATCTACTAAGCTTAAAACCTTTCCCTTCTAGTGTTTCCCTCCAAGATTCTAGCTTAGCATTTACTCCTTCACGTGTCTCATCTACCAAAATAATATCATCTGCAAACAACATGCACCACGGTACTGTGTCTTGAATGTGTGCAGTGAGTTCGTCCATAATTAATGTAAAAAGATAGGGACTTAGAGCTGATCCTTGATGTAACCCTATCTTTATTGGAAATGCTTCAGTTACTTCGCCTGAAGTCTTTACTCTGGTCGTTACATCCTCATACATATCCTTAATTAGTTCAATATATGTTACGCTAACACCTCTCTTTTCTAAAATTCTCCATATAATTTCTCTTGGGACTCTATCATATGCCTTTTCTAAGTCAATGAATACCATGTGTAGATCTTGTTTTTGCTCTCGATATTTTTCAATTAATTGTCTAAGAAGATGTATAGCTTCTATTGTTGACCTTCCAGGCATGAACCCAAATTGATTTTCTGTCACTGTTGTCTCCTTCCTTAATCTTTTTTCTATTACTTTTTCCCAAGGTTTCATAGTATGACTCATTAGTTTAATACCCCTATAGTTTGCACAATTTTGTACGTCTCCCTTATTCTTATATAAGGGAACTAGAGTACTTATCCTCCATTGATCAAACATTTTTTTCGTTTTCAATATCATGTTAAATAATTTTGTAAGCCATTCAATACCTTGTTTCCCTAAGCACTTCCATACCTCTATTGGAATATCATCTGGTCCAACGGCTTTTCCATTGTGCATCTCATTTAAAGCTTGTTTTACTTCTGAAGTTTGAATTCTACGATAAAAATTAAAATTTCGATGCTCATTTGACCTAATTAAATTACCTAAGTTAAGTTGGTCTCCTAAACCTTCATTAAAAAGTTGATGAAAATACCTCTTCCACCGCTCTTTTATTTCTTCATCGTTTACTAATACCCTATTACATTCATCTTTAATACATTTTATTTGGCTAAGATCTCTTGTTTTCTTTCTCTCACTTTAGCTATTCTATAAATATCTTTCCCCTTCTTTTGTATCCAATTTTTGATATAACTGTTCAAAAGTTTCATTTTTTGCTTCACTCACTACTTTCTTAGCTTCTTTCTTGGCTATTGTATATTTTTTTAAATTTTCCTCGTTCTTACAAATATATAATTCCTTATAAGCTATTCGTTTTTCCCTCACTTTCTCTTGTACTTTCTCATTCCACCACCAAGATTCTTTACTTAGCGGTGCATGCCCCTTTGACTCACCGAGGATACTCTTAGCTACTATTTTCAACTTTGATACCATCTTATCCCATGTTGTATTAGAGTCATCGTATATTTCACCTAATGCTTGTACTTCTACCTTCTCTTTAAATATATGTTGCTTCCCATCCTTTAACTTCCACCACTTAATTCTAGGAATTGTATATATTTTCTTTCTATTGATACTATGTTTGAGGCGTATATCCAACACTACTACCCTATGTTGGGTAGTTAAGCTTTCTCCAGGGATGACTTTGCAATCTTTACAAATCTTTCTATCCTTCTTCCTAACCATAAGAAAGTCAATTTGCGATTTATTATTCCCACTTTTGAATGTGACTAAGTGTTCTTCTCTTTTCTTAAAAATGTATTAGCTAATATAAGGTCATATGCTATCGCAAAATCTAATATAGTTTTCCTTCCTCATTTCTCGTTCCAAACCCATAACTCCCATGTACTCTCTCATATTCCTCATTTTTCACTCCGACATGACCATTTAGATCACCTCCTATTAAAATCCTTTCATTTGGTGGAATATTTTGTAATATTTCATCTAAGTCCTCCCAAAACCTTAATTTGGTAGCTTCATCTAATCCTACTTGTGGTGCATATACGCTAATTATGTTCATAGTTTCTTTCACCACTATTATCTTAAGAGTTATAATTCTATCCCCTTTTCTAACTACTCCTACAACTTCATCCTTTAACAAACTATCTACAATAATACCCACTCCATTTCTTGTTTTACTTTTTCCAGTGTACCATAACTTAAAACCCGAGTTCTCTATCATCTTTGCCTTCTCACCTGTCCATTTTGTCTCTTGTACACATAAAATATTAATTTTTCTCCTAATCATCATATCTACTACCTCCATTGATTTACCAGTGAGAGTTCCTATATTCCATGTTCCAAATCTTAGATTATTAGTTTTCCTATCATATTTGTTCTTATCTAACCTATGGTGTGAGAACTCTTGCCTATTTAACACTACACCCAAGTTCTCATGGAGATGTAGCGGTCCTTGCTGAGACGTTACAGTCGGACCCTGTAACGCGAACTCTTGCATATTTATCACTACACCCGAGTTCTGGAGATGTAGCGGTCCTTGCCGAGACGTTACAGTCGGACCCTGCAATGCGTTCCTTCCGGGGAACAACCTAGCATTAGCACAATAGTTTAATGGATTCATTCATGAAATTTTGCCATAGTTTGACGCTGGCTGGCAACCTAACGCAACCCTCCTCCTTTATCCGGGCTTGGGACCGGCCATGACTGGTCATCATGGGCGGAGTTTAAATCTTGATGCTGATGTTGCAATATATTTGACATTGAAGCCAAAATGTAACACCGCGCCATCTCATCTACTTTTACCCATTTCTTATGATATTCAATCTCCTCTCGGGTAGATTCACCAGTGGGTGCATCAGGACAAGGTTCAGTCAGTACAAACTTATAGCTTTCGGCAGTAAGAACAATGTACAGGTTCCTTTTCCAATCTATGTAGTTAGGACCAGTAAGTCTATTCTGTTGTAGTATGATGGACAGTGGGTTGAAAGTCATCCTAAGAATCACAAACAACTTTTGGTCAGAACTCTAAATTTAAAATAATATTGATTCCTCAAACAATACTATTTTAAATTAACCAACACCTCAAAACACCGCGAATATTGTATGCCACGATAGTGTGGACGTATACAAATTCAGCATTTGTAAAAGGAGGGTTAAACCCATTAATTTTATTATCTTGTCAACCTATCTTTTTGACAAATAAAATTAATAGTTGGTATCCTTTGGTCACACGAATAATAGCAGTGACTCCGATGGGGAGGATACTATTAGACGTGCCTAAGTGTATACCATTACTTGACAGTCCATTAATAAGATTGTGCCCCTTCCGATGGGGAAGATCACATGCTCTTAATTAACTTCCTATAGTCATCCAAAATGGAAGTTTGTTCTAGTGATCCACAAACAAGCTCATCCGATATGGAGGAAGGCACTCAGAGCCAACGCGCAAGCTTGTTTGCATCACTTACAAACCAGTAATGGAGACCGTGGAATTCATTTAAAATCCCTCTCCCACTTAGTTATTTATAAATGAGGAATTTTAACTATGCTAGCCTATTAAACATGTATACTAACATGCACACACAACACAATATAAAAGCAATAAATAGAAAATCTAATTTTCAACTATTATGGCTTTTATCTTTGCTTGTCATCCGTGTGTTGTCATCCCAAGCTGCTGCCACAATTGGCCACCGCCACCGGGTCTAGCTGTCGCATCCATCTTGCTTCTTATTCCGCTGCGCCTCTGGTCCTCAAAAGGTTTCACGCCATGCAAGATTTGATCCGCGACATAAATAGAATTTTTTTACATTTTTCGATTCTATATTCCACGAAGGAATGTACATGTAAACTAGATCGAACATAAAATAAACATTTACATCCATCGATCCTATATTCCATAAAAGGAATGTACATGTAACTAGATCAAAAATAAAATCATAATAAAAACTAAATACAGCTCCAGCTGTATTTTATAATACAATCATGCACACACATATAATTACCCTTGACATGTCCAAAGGTCCAATCACACACATAAAAACTATAAGCCATAATAGTTGAATCCTGCATCCACAAAGTTAGCATATCCTACTATTAACCTACCTAAATTATGTTTGACATGTGCATAATTAAACTAATACCAAATACACAGAGACAAAACCCTAGCTCTGATACCAATTGTTGGTTGCTACTCGAAAAACCTAAAGGTTCCACTGTACAAAATTTTTGTACAAAGGTCTTAACCTTTTCCTAGCTACCATGTGTTCTTTTAAATTAAATTTTGGATCGCCTGCGGAACTTAACACGTTTGATCCAAAACTTAATCTATTTGTTTTTTTAGGTTTTGACTTGGATCTCCTGTGGAACTTTACACGTTTGATCCAAATCACCTAAGTTATTAATTCCATTAAATATTAATTTCTAAAATTGGTTCCCAGTACTGACGTGGCGAGGCACATGGCCTTCTTGGATATGGGAGCAACCACCACCGACTAGACAACCTTTTAAGGAAAGCTAATATTTAATTTCCTAAAATAACTTTAGGTTAACCGAAAAGAACAATCAAATCACAAGGAAAAGAAAAAAACAAAAGAACACAACATCGAAAAACATATTCGAAATACTAGAATCGCATGCCTCTTGTATTTGGTATTATTTCCAAAAATAACTAGTATGATGCGGAAAGGAAAAAATACTAGTTATACCTTTTAGAAAAACCTCTTGATCTTCTACCGTATTCCTCTTCTAACCTCGGACGTTGTGTGGGCAACGATCTTACGAGATGAGAAACCACCAACACACCTTCTTCTCCTCCTTGCTAGGTTTGGCCAAATCAAGAGTTTCACCAAGGATGAAGAGAAAACACCAACCAAAACTCCAAGGGATGCAAGCTTTCTCTCCTTCTTCTTCTTCTTCTCCAAGTAGTATCCGGCCACCACAAAAGCTCCAAGCAATGGAAGAGTTTCGGCCACCACAAAGAGGAAGAGAGGGAGAGAGGTTGGCCGGCCACAACACCAAGGAAAAGAGGGAGAGAATAATAGAAGTTGTATCTCATGAAGGCACCTCAACCCCTTCTTTTATATTCCTTGGCTTTGGTAAATAAGGAAATTTAATTTCAATAAAATTTCCTTAACATTCCTTGACAACAATTAATTAAGAAAAATTAAATAAAATTTCCTAATTAATTGTATGTGGCCGACCACCTCATGGAGAACAAATAAGATAATTTTCAATCAACAATTAAAAATTCCTTATTTGTCTTTGGAAATTTTAAAAAATAAAATTTTCCTTTAAAATCCCTTCATGGTTGATAAAAAGAAATTTCTATAATTTTAATTTTTCAACATGTGAATAATTTACAAAGAGAAAAAATAAAATATCTTTCCTATCTACAAATAAGGAAAGAGATCTAATCTCTTTCTTTAATCTTTTGTAGATCCTTTTAAAAGAGATATTTTAATTTTTAATCTCTTCAATAAATTATATCTTTCACATAAGAAAAAAATTAAAATTAAAATTCTTTTTAATTTAATGGGGGCCGGCCACCTAAGCTTGGGTTCAAGCTAGGGCCGGCCACCCATGAACCAAGGCTTGGCCGGCCCTAGCTTGAACCACAAGCTAGCTTGGCCGGCCCCTATATCATGGGTACGAAGGTGGGTATAGGTGGGTATAGTACTCTATAAATAAGAGGCTACGATAGGGACCGAGAGGAGGAATTGGTTTTGGTCTCCCGATAAAATTAAGCATCCCGTGTTCGCCCCGAACACACAACTTAATTTTATCAATAATAATTCATTCCACTAGAGAACTATTATTGAACTACCGCACCAAATCCCAAATTATATTTTTGGGCTCCTTCTTATTATGAGTGTGTTAGTCTCCCTGTGTTTAAGATGTCAAATGCCCACTAATTAAGTGAGTTACTGATAACTCATTTAATTAATATCTTCATCCAAGAATAGTACCACTCAAACTTATCGTCATGTCGGACTAAGTCCACCTGCAGGGTTTAACATGACAATCTTTATGAGCTCATCTTGGGGACATTATCAACCTAGATTACTAGGACACAGTTTCCTTCTATAATCAACAACACACACTATAAGTGATATTATTTCCCAACTTATCGGGCTTATTGATTCATCGAACTAAATCTCACCCATTGATAAATTAAAGAAATAAATATCAAATATATGTGCTTATTATTATATTAGGATTAAGAGCACACACTTCCATAATAACAGAGGTCTTTGTTCCTTTATAAAGTCAGTATAAAAGAAACGACCTCAAATGGTCTTACTCAATACACTCTAAGTGTACTAGTGTAATTATATAGTTAAGATAAACTAATTCCTAATTACACTACAACCTTCCAATGGTTTGTTCCTTTCCATTTTGGTCGTGAGCTACTGTTTATAATTTATAAGGTACTGATAACATCATCTTCTGTATGTGACACCACATACTATGTTATCTACAATATAAATTAATTGAACAACTACAACTAAATATAGACAATTTGACCAAATGTGATTCTTTATTCAAAATAAATGTTTACAAAAGCTTAGGCTTTCAGTATACACTCTAACAGACAAAGCGCTGATGAATAGCTGTGGAAGGCCTTTAGGGGTTTTAAACCAAAACCCTTAATGAACATCGGGATTTGAGCCGGACAATTGAAACAATGGTTCATAAGATAGCCATCGGATTAAGGGAAGGAAGTGCCATCAGGTCGTGCACAAAAAGCATGCGTCAGGCATCATATCAAGGGAAGTTTGTGGGACACATGTTAGCTCTCTATGAAGTGACATTTATGATGGAAATGATAGGAAAATCATGAAATCGATATGGGAACAGTGGCACCATGCCTCACTGGTACCATGCCTACATGACCGAAAATTCCATACGACTACCTCGGGAAATGGAATAGGAGGTAACAAGAAGCGATGAATGGGGCGAAGTCCACGAGTACATTTCCTTCAATCCCCAATGACCTCTCGGCCAGGATCCCAAAATCTTGCCCCAGCACGAGTTATAAGTGAGCATGCTCTCACAACCAACAACCTCTCGGTCGGGATCCTAGACTCTCGCCCCCAGCGCGAGTTATAAGTGAGCATGCTCTCACGACCAACGACCTTTCAATTAGAATTCTAGATTCTCGCCCCAACGCGATTTATAAGTGAGTATTCTCTCACGACTAACGACCTCTCGGTCGGGATTCCAGACTCTCGCCCCAGCGAGAGTTATAAGTGAGCATGCTCTCACACCAACGACCTCTCGATCGAGACTCTAGACTCTCACCCCAGCGTGAGTTATAAGTGAGTATGCTCTCACGACCAATGACCTCTTGGCCGGGATTCCAGACTGTTGCCCCAGCGCGAGTTATAAGTGAGCATGCTCTCACTCCTAATGACCTCTCGGTCGGTGTCCTAGACTCTCACCCCAGCGTGAGTTATAAGTGAGCATGCTCTCACACCCAACGACCTCTTGGTCATCCCAAACTCTCATCCTTATGCGAGTTATAAGTGAGCATGCTCTCATGCCCAATGACCTCTTGGTCGGTGTCTCAAACTCTCATCCCAGTGCTAGTTATAAGTGAGCATGCTCTGACGTCTAACGACCTCTCGATTGGTGTCCTATACTCTCACCCCAGAATGAGTTATAAGTGAGCATACTCTTACGCTAACAACCTCTTGGTCGATGTCCCAAACTCTCACCCCAGTGCGAGTTATAAGTGAGCATGCTCTCACGCCCAATGACCTCTCGGTCAGTGTCCTAAACTATCATCCCAGCGTGAGTTATAAGTGAGCATGCTCTCACGCCCAACGACCTATCGATCGGTGTCCTAGACTCTCGTCCCAGTGTGAGTTATAAGTGAGCAAGTTCTCATGCCCAACGACCTCTCGATCGGTGTCCTAGACTCTCGTCCCAGCGTGAGTTATAAGTGAGCATATTCTCACGCCCAACGACCACTCGGTCGGTGTCCCAAACTCTCTCCCCATCATGAGTTATAAGCGAGCATGCTCTCGCGCCCTAACGACCTCTCGATTGGCATTCTATAGTCTCGACCTCGCACAGGTTATAAGCAGACAAGGCCTTCATCAACTACCTCTTGGCTAGTATGTTAAACTCATCACATCTGAGGTGATAGAAGGGAAAAGCCCTTGTCATCACATAATTCATGGATATTCAAAAATGCCCTTTCTGTTAAAGATGTCTGCATGAAGCAAGAGAGTTCCAGTGGAAAAGAAGTAAAGAGACAGGAATAAAAACTAAATCCTGATCAGATCTACATTTAATTGATAAATTATAGGGGAGTGCCCCTCAAAATCTCATTCTTAATTGGCAATGACATAGAGACCATCTAAGTGCTCAGGAGTCTCTTCTAGTGCTAGCCATAAGCCGTCACCTCGAGCAAAGACATTTTTCCTGACCTGCTTTCTCAAGATGGGTTCGAGACTGTTCTAGCTTAGCTTAAGTCAACTGAAGGATGCGTCATTGTTGAGCAATTGTTTCATCTTTAATCTTTGCTTCTGCCCGCAGAAAGGACATGGAAGAGGCGTGTTTCTCTTTCAAATAGATCAGGAATTGAGCTTGACTCTTCAGGTCTGCATAAGCTTTATGTTTCAGCGCTACCTCAACACGGGCCCGAGATTTAGTAGCTAGCCAGAGTTCCTCAATTTCTTGGCGAAGGGAAGACTGAAGATCCCTCTCCTACACCATCTCGGTTAAGGACGTATCCTTCAGGGCAAGTAGTTGGGTCATATGGTAGTTGGGTCATATGATCTAATTTCTGGCGGAGGTGTTGCAGTTCATCAAACTCGGAGTTTGACTCCATGATTAGGGGACAACAGTTAAAAGAAAGTATATCTCTATGGGTGGAGATCAACCCCTTTTAAAGAGGAAGAAGGGAGAAGTCAAATTCTGCAGAAATTAAAGTGGCCCTTCCCCCAAAGTTGATTGGTCAATTAAACAGGTTGCGATACCAATGGTTTGACAAAAGAAGCAATATTTATAGTCATAATGGTGAAGTAAATGAAACTTGACTTTGGGTTTCGTCAGTCGGACTTGAGCCTCCTTTGACTAGACTTGGGGGGGGCTTGTGATACAGTGCATAAATGTGGGGTATGATAAGGCCAGGCAGTCAGAAGTTAAAGGGGCATGGTACTCAAGGATAATCCAAAGTCAAGGGGACGTGGCGGTCAGAAGTTAAAGGGGCGTAGCAGTCAGCAGTTAGGATGAGAAATAAAGAGTTAGATAGCCTGATGTCATCAGCCGCATAATTCCCGATTGGGTACAGATAGATCAGGTTACCAGATCTAAGACTCAAGATGCAGCCTGGAGTAGTGCCTGACCTACCCCGACTGGCCGGGTTTCCTCAACCTGGTCCGCATAGCCAGGCCTGATACTTTCAGTAAAACAATTTCCGATCGACCCTTCAATAAGCCAGGCGTGAAAGATGGGACCCTCACAACAGCTCGTCTCCCTCATCAAGATGGGAGCCAGACGTCACACTCGGATGATCATCCCGAGCTATCCGCAGCTAAGCCTGGGCGGGACAGAAAGCATTAGGCGACAACAATGTCAGGGAATCGTAACCTCTTGTCAGGGAATAACTACCATGCATCAAGATATATCCCAATGGTCTGTTATCATCTACGAATGAAACCTTCTTCAACCAATGAGAGGACATCATGTGTCCTCCATCGCCCGACAGGCCCTGATAACCAACATTCTCTGACATCGGTCAGACTCCAGAGGTACGCATTGCCATATAAAAAGGAAGGTCCTCTCCATTGAGCAAGTACGCGCACATTCGCAGTCATCTTCTACAATTCTTTTTTCCTTCGTATGTTGTTCTTCTAGGGAAAAAGTACCGGACTTGAGCGTCAGAGGGCCTATACCGGGGACTTTTTCCTTGGTTTCTGGTCTCTAACGTTCCGTGTACTTGTTTGAGTGTGCACAAAGCCTAACTATCGCCGATCTCGTCACCACCATCCTTGAGCTCCACGTGGGGCTCCCTCTTTCCGGTGCACGTACGCTAGGTGTACTCAGATTTCAGACAGGATCATCAGCATTACTATACTTGGTACTTTACTTGTATATCGATCTTTCAATATACTATACAACTGGTTTGCTAAATATCCGGTCGGGACAATCATCAGGGGATAACATTGTTAGAGAATCACAACAGTTTGTCAGGTAATAATAACCATTTGTCAAAGATAATATTCATTTATTACAGCAAGGCATTTAAGGGAACATTCTTCAAAAGTAATTACACATCTTCTATCAACCGACAGAATATTCCCTTAACCGCCTCATTAATGACGTACGTTACAAAAAGGTGCACATGTATAACAAAAGATTTCTTGGACAATGACTATACACCTCCCTAGCTGTACTTCTTACTTTACTCGAACAAATACTGACACCCGACATTCTTTGCCACCTTATAATTGTGGAGGTTACAAGAGGTGGTATATAAAGGGGGTTCTCTCTGTTGGTAAGGTACGCTTACACGCGCAATACATTTTATGCTCTGCTATGCATCTACTATTCATTCTTCCTAATTTTCGCTCGGACATTGCACTGACTCGAGCATCGGAGAGCCTTCTCTATGAACCCCTTCCCTGGTTTTGGTGCTGACATTTTGTCTGATTTCCTAAATGTGTGCAAAGAGGATTTTTGATCCAGTTCACTGCCCTTTTCTTGATTAAAAGTCTTCTCTCAGTTAATGTTTGAGTCATCTATCCAACGCGCCATCTCTCCAGGGTTTAGGGTTTAGGGTTATTTTGATTGATGGATTATGTTGCTTTACCTTAAATCTATTCATTATTATCCTGCTTGATACTTATTTGCTTGACCTTAAAGATGATCTATCTATTTCATATACAGTCTTGGCTTTAGATATCTATACTCTATTGTGTATATACATGTAGAGTATGTATCGTTGGGGATATTTTGTTGACTGAGCTAACATAATGATTATGCATTTGTTATTGGGTGTACACATATTTGGTATGTATTATAGGAGTCACCGTGTTAACTGTCCATTTGCATGTTGTGTATACATATGTGTCTGGTGTGTACTATTGTTGGAATCATGTTAATTATACCTATGTTGTGTGTGCACATGTATCTGGTGTGTACTATCAGAGGAATTATGTCGATTGTACTTGTGTTGGGTGACTCGGCAGGATAATGGATGATATGGGTTAGGTTTCATGGATCCCCGATAAGGAAGGGAAAGGAGATAACTAAGTGGAGAAGATAGATCGATATTGGCTGGGATATACCTCAAAGGAGGTAGGCTAATATCTATCGGTATATGCTTCCAAGGAAGCAGGCCAATATCGATCGAGACACACCTTCAGGAAGGAAGGTCAATATCGGCCGGGATATGCCTCCAAGGAGGCAGACCCACATCTATCAAGATATACCTCCAGGAAGTTTGGTTAATATCGGCCGGGATACACCTCAAAGGAGGTAGGCCAATATCGGTCGGCATATGCCTCCAAGGAGGTAGGCCAAATATCGATCGAGACACACCTTCAGGAAGGAAGGCCAATATCGGTCGGGATATGCCTCCAAGGAGGCAAACCCACATCTATCAAAATATACCTCCGGGGAGATTGGCTAAGATCAGCCAGGATATACCTCAAGGGAGGTGGACCAATATCGAACAAGACATACTTCCGAAGAGGAAGACCAATATCGGCCGGGATATATCTCAAAAGGGGTAGGCCAATATCGGCCGGGATATGCCTCCAAGGAGGTAGACCTATATCTATCAAGATATACCTCCGGGGAGGTTGGCTAAGATCAGCCAAGATGTACCTCAAAAGAGGAAGGCCAATATCGGCCTGGATATACTTCCGAGTGAGTAGACCAGTATCGATCGATGCATGCCTTTAGAAAGGAAAGCCAATATCGGCCGGGCTGAATAATACCTTGAAAAGATACTTGATAAAAATTACATACTTGATAAAATATAGCTCAGTGCTAGCTGGGATAATAAACATAGAGGAGCACGGACGGACATTGCCCCAGGAGCCTCATGAGAGGTAATAATAATTGATCAAATCTAGTTAAACCCATCTTTGACCGATACAAGGAATATTGTTATATTAAGCTATCTATGATATAGCAAAAACAGGAGGGGCGAGTAGGAACGATAGAAACACTTTAAAAGGACTTGTGAAACAGGATAGAAGTAAATATTTTAAATAAAATAGTTAATGAAGATATTTGCAGTATATGATGGTGTAACAGGTGTTATATATTTGGCGGGAAATGTGTTTTTAGACTATTTTACAGGTACTAGATGACAAAGAAGGTACATCTGGGGTACAAAAAAGATTCCTTAAAAGTCATTTACCACAAGTATGCAGCTTACGTCATCTCATAACAAACTCTAACAAACCGAGGTCCACTTCATGACTACGGAGGTTATATGAAGTGGTATAAAAAGGAGAATTCTCTCCATTGGCTTAGTATGTTCATATCATTACGCAGATTCATAACCCTAATTCTCGGCTACTGTTCATCTTTTTTCTTCTTCTTCCTTCTTCCCCACTGAGAGAGATTACTGACTTGAGCGTCGGAGAGCCTAGCCAGGGATTCCCACCCCGGTCCTAGGTCACTGACGATAGTGTTGGTCGGTCTCTTGTGCGCAGGAAGCCTCGGAAGCTCCGGATCTGTGTTTTCTTCTATCAGATTTACTTCTCGTCATCGGGACTTTGCACCGGGAAGGTATTCTGTGATTCCACTCTCCCCGATCCGCTTTGGGTTTCTCGGATCGGCATTCAGTCAAGTATTATTCTTCATCGAGGCAGTAGGTTTTTTCCTTCTAGCTCTCCGTTTTGTCAAGCTTCTCAGACAGGATCAATGGAGTAGGCATATTTTTAATGTCATCGTACGAAGATATAATGCAACTGTCAATTCGGCTGGACTACCGGAGTATGAATAATGAGGCAGAATATAAGGCTCTGATCGCTGATTTGCAAGCAGCCAAACATGTGAGTGCCACACAAGTTTTTATTTATTCAAACACCCAATTGGAGGCTTAGCAACTCTCAGGGACCTTTGAAATAAATAATGTTAGGTTGAAATGATACCGAGTCGGGTTCTTCTCCTACCAGTATCGAATAGAACATGTTGAACAAAATCTTATTCATGTAAACCTACTCGATTTAGATCGGGAAAATCGTACAATGAAACCATGTGTTATGGCTCGAATCCGTAGTCAATCCTATTTCCGATAGGAGCAGTTGACAATTGAATCCAATTTTTCCCTTCAATTGGTCGCACTGAGCCTATCGACTCTCTCCCGTGCCATCCTTCTTGCTAGCTGCGTCTTTCGCTCAACCTCTTGTGCTCCTAAGTTTCTGCACACATAGACATAGGGATTAAAAATACAATAGGACCTAACTTGATTTAGTTGATCACATCAAAATTACCATGGGGTACTTACAGGATCTAGTCAGGGTCTCAATTTAAGTTTTCAAAATGGACCTAAATTGGACTGACGCATACTGTCCTGTTAATCGAGATGCATCCTCATTGAGTGACTCTCCTCTAGTGACTTACCGTCACTTATTAAGTGTCCAATTACCTCCTTGACGCCTAATCTGACCCACCAGGGTCTTCTTGCTAGAATCACACATCCAGACTTCGTCAATCGGGAATCGAACATCCTGACCTCCTGCTAGAATCACACATTCAGACTTTAACCCATCGAGAATCGAACATACCGATCTCCTGTTAGAATCCCACATATGGACTTCCTACCTAGTGTCTGGTCCTCTTGACTCATTAAGTTAGTTAACCGTGCGCACTTGGTAATAAAGTTAGAACAACAATACATCTAACTTTAATCTACTTGTCATTCATCAAAACTCAAATATGATCATTAGTGCCAACTGCACCAATAATTTCTCCCTTTTTAATGTAATGACAACCTAAGTTAAAATTATATATACATATTTTTAAGAGAAATCTAAAATAAAACAGTTAAGGTTTATTCTCTTAATCATTTTTAGGTTTAAGTTTTTCAAATTTTCTCTAGGTTTTCTTACTTAAACCCTAACCCTTCCCCTTGGCATTCATAAAAAAAACGCATATAAGTGGATCAAATTATGTAAATACACAAGCAAGCATAAGTAATAAATTTTTAAAAGTAAACATAAAAACTTGCAGGTTTAGTGTAGGGAGGAGTTAAAAAATTTTAAAATTTTTTGTAATGAATTTTCAAAATTTATAAAAGGTTTTTAAAATTTTGAAACTTGAAAAAATAAACCATTTTACAAAGATAAATTTTGTAAGAATTTTATAAACAATTTTTCAAGATAGATTTTAAAACACTTTTCAAACAATAATGTGTTGCAAAGTAATTTTTATTATGCTTTTCAAACTTGCAGGTTCATGATCTCTTATAAAATGACGTTTAACTTATATGATGAAACCTATGCTCCAGTGGTCAGACTCGAGTCTATTAGAATGCTACTAAACTATGCAGCTTATAAAAGGTTTAAACTCTACCAAATGGACGTCAAGTCAGCCTTCTTGAATGGATTAATAAAAGAAGTATACATAGGACAACCACCTGGATTTGAAAATCTAGGACACCCTGATTATGTATTCAAATTAAAAAAGATCATCTATGGTCTAAAACAAGTACCTAGGGCTTGATATAAATGATTATCCACCCATCTGATTTTAAAAGAATTCAAATAAGGTCGAATCAACCCAACCTTATTTGTAAAAACCTGTAAATATGATATTTTTGTCACCCAAATTTATGTCGATGACATAATTTTTGGATCTACAAACTAAGATTTTCTATAAGAATTTATAAATCTAATGGAATAAAAATTTGGAATGAGTCTAGTAGGTAAATTAACCTTCTTCTTAGGCTTACAAATTAAACAAACTAATGAAGGTAATTACGTCCATCAAGAAAAATATACAAAGGAATTACTTAGAAAATTTAGAATGGATAATTCTAAAGAAATAAAAACACCTATGACAATAAATGAAAATATGGATAGTGATCTAAATGGAACACCTGTAGACCATAAGTGTAACGACCCAATTTTCCTCATTAGGAGTTCTAAAAGTTCTTAAAAATATTTAGAAATGCTATAGAAAAATTCTAGAGATTTTTAGAAATTTTTAGAGTATTTTTACGTAATTTTTGGAGGTCGTTTGGTATTTTTACTAAACGAAGGAAGTTTCGACAAAAAAATGTCCAAGTCAAGAATTGAACCCACGACCTTTGACTCGGTCAAAACCCGACTGACCAGGTGGGCAAACGGATTTTTCTGTTTAGAAAAGGTAGCGAATTTATTTAAGATAGTTAACAGAATATTTTAAAAGGGATAAGTTGATCTTGGATTTGTTTGTTTAGAAAAGGTAGCGAATTTATTTAAGATAGTTAACAGAATATTATAAAAGGGATAAATTGATGTTGGATTTGTTTGTTTAGAAAAAGTAGTGAATTTATTTAAAATAATTAACAGAATATTGGATTATAAAAGGGATAAGTTGATATTGGATTTGTCTGTTTAGAAAAGATAACAAATTTATTTAAGGAGTTAACAGAAATATTAAGTTATAAAAAGGGATAAGTTGATGCTCTGTTTTCCCGTGACTTAAACCATTCTCTCCTTCTCTTCTGCGTACGATGGCGGAGCTCGGGCAGAAAACGAAAGGGAGTTAGGGCATCATCTCCGGCGGACGACCAAGGTCCTAGAAGCCCTTTTTGTTCGGTTGTGAGTCCAAGAAGCAAGGTAAGTTGCTACTCACCTGCAGTAAGATAGCTCCGACGTTTAATCCTTGATTTTCTCCTTGTTCCCGAAGCTTTGCATCAGTTTCCTTGCTTTCTCTATTTTTGGATCATTTGAGCCTTGCAAGTTTCGAAATTTTTGCTGCCAATCGATGAACCTGTAATGGTATGGATTATTGAGCAACTTTTCTTTATGCTATGCGTAGTTGGAAGAATTAGATTGTGTAGATTCATTGGGTGCATGTTTTAGTACATCACGGTATTAATTTTTGTGATAACAGCAGCAATTTTCCTTATGCTTTGCTTAGTAACGATTAATTTAGAATGGGTAAGTGCTTCTCACCTGCAGTAGGAGTAGTTTCGAACCTTTGTTCTTCTTGAATTCGAAGCATAAGAAGCGCTTATAGTGCAGATTTTTAATTAAACCTATAGTGCATATTTTAATTAAGCTTATAATGCAGATTTTTATGTAGAGCTTATATTGCAGATTTTAATTAAGCGCTTATAGTGCAGATTTTTAATTAAGCCTATAGTACAGATTTTAATTAAGCTTATAGTGCAGATTTTTATGTAGGCTTATAGTGCAGATTTTATGTTTGCATAGTATGTAGAAATAGTGTAGCATAGAATGCAGAATCTTGATTAGAATAGTATGCAAAATTTTGATTAGCATAGTATGCAGATTTTTTGTTTATGCATTTCAAAGTTAGAATTTGTTTAAACATTTCAGTTTTTAAAGAAGCATTCTTTTATTAGAGGTATTAACAAGTATAAGAAAGATAAAGAAAAGAAAGAAAAAGGCCAAGGCCTTAAGTAGATCCCAAAGTCAAGACTTTAGGGATTTTGGCACACAAGGTGCTCGTTAAAATACCGAGGCATTATATATTAGAAGTATTAAAAGATAACAAGTATTTTACTTTTATCAGTGGCACTGTGCTGGACTCTCAGTTGTCCTTGGGTTGGGCTCCCATAGTCGTCCCTAGGTTTAGATAACCTAGTAGTAACGACTCAGCCGACGGTCGACGACCATAGGGTCGCCAAATGGGCCGCCAAATGGGCCGCCGAATGGGTCGGGTCGTTACAAAAGTAAAAGCACAGTTGCCGGGCCCAAGAAGAAGTTGATTACTATTTTGAAGTATTATAAGTATAAGTTTTTGAACAAGTAAAGCAAGTTTTACATAAGTATAAAGTATTAAAGAATAAGTCTTTAAGCAAGTGAAATAAGATTCAGAAGGTATTTCAGTAAGTTTAGTTCTTTATGCTAGCATGATTGTATAGATTTACTTTACATGTTTAGCCTTTCAGTATGTTTCTTTCACTAGTAGATGAGCATGAGTAGATTTCCTTTTGAGCATTCAGTTTTAGATTTCAGTATATCCTCATGCATATCGAGATTTTGTGAGTTAGATAGCGCTTACTAAGCAAATTTTTGCTTATAGACTACACTTCCTCTTACTGCAGATACAGGAAAGGAAAAGATATAGAAAGGAAGGCGACAAGGTGGCGCGGATGGTGTGTGATGCCAGGACTATGGAAGCCTTGGGACTTAATTTAAGAATTTATTAAGATTGTCATTTATTAAGAATGTATCAGATGAGTCATTTAGTCTTCCGCTGTTAGTTAATTGTATGTTTTTATTTTGTTTCCGCTATTCATTACTTGCATGATTTGATTTCGTTAAACTGCGTGGTGATGTTATTTCTTTTGTGTGTTTGATATGTGTTCCAGCCGCCTGTGACTGTGTATATTATGTTATGTATGTCAGTTTAAGGTCACCGGTACAGGGGAGACTTTGCCGAAATTTTTCGGTAGGGTTTTCATGTGATTTTTAATCATACCGGTTAAGTAGAGTTAGTAGTTAAGTAACGGTCATCCTTAGAGAGTAGTAGTAGTAAGAAGGGTGGTCGTTTACAGTTGGTATCAGAGCAGTTCCCATTCTCCAGCATCACACATCAGCACCATCCTTGCCGTCTTCAAGTAAGAAAGTATTTAATTTTCTTTTATGCTTTCTTTATTATTTGCAGTATAGAATATCTGCTTATATGTGCTTAGGAAAGAAGAAAATTCATGTTTTAATTTTCTATGTTTTAATACATATGCTTAGAAAGAATAGAGACAATTTTAGTTTTGTTTCTCTTATATTCATATACATAAGTATGTTTAGAAAGAATAGAGAAGATATCAAGTCTTCCAAGGATCACTAATGGGTACAATCAGATATGGATAATAGAGGATCAAGCAGTTAAGAGACTAAGGAACAAAGAGTATCATTAGTGAAAGTCATTTAGAACCAGAAGCACGAAGAAGTTATTTAGGAACGTGAGGACAGTATGAGACAAAGATATCCAGAATTCTTCTAAGTTCGAGGACGAACTTTTTATAAGGTAGGGGAGATTGTAACGACCCAATTTTCCTCATTAGGAGTTCTAAAAGTTCTTAAAAATATTTAGAAATGCTATAGAAAAATTCTAGAGATTTTTAGAAATTTTTAGAGTATTTTTACGCAATTTTTGGAGGTTGTTTGGTATTTTTACTAAACGAAGGAAATTTCGACAAAAAAATGTCCAAGTCGAGAATTGAACCCACGACCTTTGACTCGGTCAAAACCCGACTGACCAGGTGGGCAAACGGATTTTTCTATTTAGAAAAGGTAGCGAATTTATTTAAGATAGTTAACAGAATATTTTAAAAGGGATAAGTTGATCTTGGATTTGTTTGTTTAGAAAAGGTAACGAATTTATTTAAGATAGTTAACAGAATATTATAAAAGGGATAAGTTGATGTTGGATTTGTTTGTTTAGAAAAAGTAGCGAATTTATTTAAAATAATTAACAGAATATTGGATTATAAAAGGGATAAGTTGATATTGGATTTGTCTGTTTAGAAAAGATAGCAAATTTATTTAAGGAGTTAACAGAAATATTAAGTTATAAAAAGGGATAAGTTGATGCTCTGTTTTCCCGTGACTTAAACCATTCTCTCCTTCTCTTCTGCGTACGATGGCGGAGCTCGGGCAGAAAACGAAAGGGAGTTAGGGCATCATCTCCGGCGGACGACCAAGGTCCTAGAAGCCCTTTTTGTTCGGTTGTGAGTCCAAGAAGCAAGGTAAGTTGCTACTCACCTGCAGTAAGATAGCTCCGACGTTTAATCCTTGATTTTCTCCTTGTTCCCGAAGCTTTGCATCAGTTTCCTTGCTTTCTCTATTTTTGGATCATTTGAGCCTTGCAAGTTTCGAAATTTTTGCTGCCAATCGATGAACCTGTAATGGTATGGATTATTGAGCAACTTTTCTTTATGCTATGCGTAGTTGGAAGAATTAGATTGTGTAGATTCATTGGGTGCATGTTTTAGTACATCACGGTATTAATTTTTGTGATAACAGCAGCAATTTTCCTTATGCTTTGCTTAGTAACGATTAATTTAGAATGGGTAAGTGCTTCTCACCTGCAGTAGGAGTAGTTTCGAACCTTTGTTCTTCTTGAATTCGAAGCATAAGAAGCGCTTATAGTGCAGATTTTTAATTAAACCTATAGTGCATATTTTAATTAAGCTTATAATGCAGATTTTTATGTAGAGCTTATATTGCAGATTTTAATTAAGCGCTTATAGTGCAGATTTTTAATTAAGCCTATAGTACAGATTTTAATTAAGCTTATAGTGCAGATTTTTATGTAGGCTTATAGTGCAGATTTTAATTAAGCTTATAGTGCAGATTTTATGTTTGCATAGTATGTAGAAATAGTGTAGCATAGAATGCAGAATCTTGATTAGAATAGTATGCAAAATTTTGATTAGCATAGTATGCAGATTTTTTGTTTATGCATTTCAAAGTTAGAATTTGTTTAAACATTTCAGTTTTTAAAGAAGCATTCTTTTATTAGAGGTATTAACAAGTATAAGAAAGATAAAGAAAAGAAAGAAAAAGGCCAAGGCCTTAAGTAGATCCCAAAGTCAAGACTTTAGGGATTTTGGCACACAAGGTGCTCGTTAAAATGCCGAGGCATTATATATTAGAAGTATTAAAAGATAACAAGTATTTTACTTTTATCAGTGGCACTGTGCTGGACTCTCAGTTGTCCTTGGGTTGGGCTCCCATAGTCGTCCCTAGGTTTAGATAACCTAGTAGTAACGACTCAGCCGACGGTCGACGGTCGACGACCATAGGGTCGCCAAATGGGCCGCCAAATGGGCCGCCGAATGGGTCGGGTCGTTACAAAAGTAAAAGCACAGTTGCCGGGCCCAAGAAGAAGTTGATTACTATTTTGAAGTATTAAAGAATAAGTTTTTGAACAAGTAAAGCAAGTTTTACATAAGTATAAAGTATTAAAGAATAAGTCTTTAAGCAAGTGAAATAAGATTCAGAAGGTATTTAGAATTCAGTAAGTTTAGTTCTTTATGCTAGCATGATTGTATAGATTTACTTTACATGTTTAGCCTTTCAGTATGTTTCTTTCACTAGTAGATGAGCATGAGTAGATTTCCTTTTGAGCATTCAGTTTTAGATTTCAGTATATCCTCATGCATATCGAGATTTTGTGAGTTAGATAGCGCTTACTAAGCAAATTTTTGCTTATAGACTACACTTCCTCTTACTGCAGATACAGGAAAGGAAAAGATATAGAAAGGAAGGCGACAAGGTGGCGCGGATGGTGTGTGATGCCAGGACTATGGAAGCCTTGGGACTTAGTTTAAGAATTTATTAAGATTGTCATTTATTAAGAATGTATCAGATGAGTCATTTAGTCTTCCGCTGTTAGTTAATTGTATGTTTTTATTTTGTTTCCGTTATTCATTACTTGCATGATTTGATTTCATTAAACTGCGTGGTGATGTTATTCCTTTTGTGTGTTTGATATGTGTTCCAGCCGCCTGTGGCTGTGTATATTATGTTATGTATGTCAGTTTAAGGTCACCGGTACAGGGGAGACTTTGCCGAAATTTTTCGGTAGGGTTTTCATGTGATTTTTAATTATACCGGTTAAGTAGAGTTAGTAGTTAAGTAACGGTCATCCTTAGAGAGTAGTAGTAGTAAGAAGGGTGGTCGTTTACAATAAGTATTATAGAAGTGACATAGGTACGTAGTCTATTATATCTAACTGCAAGCTGAGCCAATATACTATTTGTAGTTAGTATGTATGCTAGATATCAAACCTGTGCTAAGGAATCCTATCTAAAAAATATTAAGAATTTTCAGGTATCTAAAAGGTACACAAAATATAGGAATATGGTACCCTACAACAAATAATTTTGATCTTTTAGGATATTTTGAATTAGACTATGCTGACTTAAATTAGGTGAAAAAAGTACAAGTGGTGGATGTCAAATACTTAGGTCATCACTTGTCAACTAGTTTAGAAAATAATATTGTGTTGCTTTATCTACAACTGAGGCAGAATATATAGCTATGGGTGAGTGTGTAACCGAATTATTATAGATGATGCACACATTACAAGACTTTAACATAGAATATAAAAATATAAAAATCTTTATTGATAACATAAGTTCAATTAATTTAATAAAAAAATTTAGTGCATCATTTAAGAACCAAATATATAGAAGTTAAATGTCATTTTATAAGAGATCATGTAGCCAAAGGAAACATTGAACTTAACTATATTCAGTTATAATCAAATTTGGTTGACATATTTACTAAACTATTATCAAAACTCAAATTTACTAACTTAAGACGAAAATTAGGAATATGTACGATAGACTAGGAGTCTTATTATCAAATAAATTTTCAAGTGGTTTGTAAATTCTAAGAAAATTCATTACTTATGTTTTCTAAAAATTCTCATTTCCCTAGTTTTGCAAAACTTATTTTATCCTTAGTCAAATCCCTAAAAAGTATGATCCTATAGTTCTAGGTAATGAACATTTCATAAACACACTAAGTCTACCTTGATTGTGTATTCAAAATCTTAGAATGACGTGAGATGCAAAATCCTTTTACCTAGACTTCAGATGTTTTTATCAATACATCAACATAAGTCTTGGCAAAAAATATAACTATATATTTTGCTATCTTCTGATAACATAAGTCTGGGCAAAAATAGTACTTATCTTGCTATCTTCTGATAATTAGTTAGTAACTAATAGTTAGATATTTAAGGACAACCTTTAGATGAATATTCTTTTCAAAATAATATCAGGTTTAAGGAGAGGATATTTGAAAACTACTTTCAAAAAGAGTTTAATTTCAATTTTTTTTAAGTGTTGGTTTTAATTTTTTTTAAAACTTACTTTACAAATGGTTCAAAAATTACTTTTGAAATATTTCCAAAACTATTTTTTTACCAAAATGCTTTCAATTTTTTTTTTAAAAAAAACTTACTTTAAAAAAAATACTCTTATACTATTTCAAATGCCTGTTTTGAAAAATAAAATGAAAGTGTTTTGAAAATTGCATTGAAAATTGATTTAAAATACTTTGAAACATACTTTGAAAGTTGTTTTCAAAACACTTTGAAATGTTTTATAAAATTCTTGCAAAGGTTATCTTGACTTTGGCAAACCTCCTGAAAATTTGTTTGATAACTATTTTCAAAATGTTTTTAAAATTAGTTTGCTTGGATAAATTTCTTTGAAAATACTTTAAAAATATCTTAGAAAGATAATTTTCAAACCTTTTCATAAGTTTTCTTGAACAATTGAAACTCTAAAAATTACTTTGCAACACATTATTATTTGAAAAGTGTTTTGAAATCTATCTTGAAAAATTGTTTGTAAAATTCTTACAAAATTTAGGTTTGTAAAATGGTTTGTTTTTTCAAGTTTCAAAATTTTGAAAACCTTTTGTAAACTTCGAAAATTCATTACAAAATATTTTGAAAATTTTTAACTCCTCCCTACACTAAACCTGCAAGTTTTTATGTTTACTTTTAAAAATTTATTACTTATGGTTGCTTGTGTATTTACATAATTTAATCCACTTATATGCATATTTTTTTATGAATGTTAAGGGGGAGGGTTAGGATTTAAGTAAGAAAAATCAAAGAAAATCTAAAAAACTTAAACCTAAAAATGATTAAGAAAATAAACCTTAACTATTTTATTTTAGATTTATCTAAAAATTATATATATATATATAATTGTAACTCAAGTTGTCATTACATCAAAAAGGAAGAAATTATTGGTGCAGTTGGTACTAATGATCAAACCTGAGTTTTGATGAATGACAAGTGAATTAAAATTAAATATGTTGTTGATCTAACCTTGTTACTAAGTGCATAAGGTTGACAAACTTGACAGGTCAAGAAGACCAGACACTAGGTAGGAAGTCCAAATGTGGGATTCTAGCAGGAGATCGGGATGTTCGATTCTCGATGGATTGAAGTCCGAATGTGCGATTCTGACAGGAGGTTGGGATATTCAATTCTGGATTGACGAAGTATGGATGTGTGATTCTGGCAAGAAGACCTGGTGGGTCAGATTGGACGTCAAGGAGGTAACTAGACACTTGATAAGTGAAGGTAAGTCATTGGAGGAGAATGACTCAATAAGGACACGTCTCGGTTGAAAGGACAGTAGGCGTCGGTTCAATTTAGGTCTATTTCGAAAACCTAAATTGAGACTCTGACTAGATCCTAGCCTCAGGGAGACATGATCTAATTACTAATTAATACTACTTTTATTGTGCTAACTCTATTTTGTAGGTTATTACTTGTTTTGGGCTAACAAGAACTTGCAGTACAAAAGGAGCATAAGTTGCCTTGGGTGAACAGTACCCTAGGCGCCTTCCAGGCGATGGAAGGCACCTTCGGGAGCTTGGAAGGCACCTTCAGTCAGATAACATAGAAGATCTCGACAATGATAAGAGCCAGTTTTTAAGGGATAGGTTTTATGTTTGAAGCCACCCTCAGTGGTGTTAAAGGCGCCTTCCATCCCTTATAAAAGAGGCATTAAACCAAGCTTTTACAACAACTCTTCTACAAGCTTCTACGCGTCTGTTTGGTGTTTTGACTGCTCTGGCTTCCTACCGCTACTCTGCTATAATGCTGCTATGCCTGACTACTGCGAAGGAGCCACCCAACACTGAGCCTGATCCGATCATCGTCGAAGGTGTTGGGTAATGAACATTTCATATTATACTTAATTTCTGCATAAAGGAAAGAGTAGCGTGTTACACTTGTCCTAACTTTTCTTTGTATTTGATCCCTCTTCCAGCGGTTCTAGATTAGGTTATTATTGGATTATCCATCGATAGGTCCACGGGACCTAGGTCTTAGAGTAGAAGTTACTGAAGACTCCGAATCAAGTAAAAATCGAACGTGTGTTTTTCTTTTTCTTGTTTTCTCGTTATTCCGATGCATTTGTACCTAGTTTTAAAAAGAAAAAGAACAAGAAAAGTTTTTAAAATCACGTGATTCACCCCCCCTTTTCATGTGCGTCTTGATCCAACAAACTTCAGCCTGGTGTCAGGTCCTCTAGACCGGTCAATTCCTACACTCTCAGTAAAGAGGTTAGACAAACATAACATCTAACTTTAAATCATTTGTAATTTATCAAAATCTAAGTTTGACCATGAGTACTAATTACACTAACAGTAGTTGTTACAATGTGTAGAATCTACCCAATAGTTGCTACAACGTATTTAGGATGGATTTAGACTTTAGGGTTGTAGCAATTACATAATTGCTTATACAACCATTTTAAAATGATTCTTTTATGAAGTTTAATAATTTTGATCAAGTTGATAAATAATATTTTGTTATAATAGTGTTCAATGACCCTAAATCCTAAACCCTAAATATGTCATAACAATTACTAGGTAGCTTCTATATGGTGTAAGCCCTAAACTCACCCTAAACGTATTGAAGTAGCTATTCGGTAGCTTCTACACGTTGTAACAAATATCCAGTAGCATCTACACATTATAACAATTATATCGTAGCTTTTACAATAGTGTTAGGTCAAGGAGTATTTTGAGGATAAAAATATTGAAGGGTGTCCTTTTGATTTTTTTTTTTTTTTAAAAAAGGGGCACCTTTTGATGATTTGTAAAATTTAGGGTGCTCTTTTGATTTTTACCCATAGAAGTTTCCATGGGATATATCCAAGCATTTTTTTTTATTGATTAAAACAATCAACAAACTGATTACAGTGCACCTCAAGCTTTTGTGAGTATTTACTATCAATTAAGACGATATTTTTACATCATGAAAGATCCTAACAGTTTAGATTTGCTAATGACAGGCAATATAATAAAAACACCACTGATTCTGCAGCTATCAGATATATAATCGTCTTTAATTGAACAATTATGTTTCATAAGTTTATTCAAGGTCTCCGAGTGATGAATTCTTGATGGATTGCTCAGAGACATCTCAACAAACTAACAAACTAATTAAGATGTTAAGGCTCAATATGTATGAAAATGGACGGACTTCATATCAATTTGTTCACATAATAATGGATGAAGAAAAAATGTAAACAAACTTAAAGCTCACAAGCAATGAACAATTTAGAAGGTGATGTGGTGGTTAAAATTAAGATGCATGACGAGATAGTCCTATTCGAAAAAGAATAATATTTTCTCATTTGGCCTGGATCAGTTCCTCAGTATTAAAATCCTTGAGTTAATCAGACTGGTTTTTAATCTGACTAGGGAAGGATGGTCAGTCGTTAAGTTGAGCGAACCAGGGAGTCTAATGTCTCAAGGATGGTCATCTCTTAGGGAGGTCAAGTTTAAGGTTAGCTGGCCTTACATAGCAGCTGAGATGATGGAATCACTCTATAACATGTCAATCATAAATAATAATGTGCATGCGCATTCATCTGGTCTTAAAGTCGACCAAGCATGTATGCTCTGATCGTATGAATATTCAGTTGAATTAAAGACACAACCCCATCAATTATCATATGTGCGATCGACCAGATAAAGACTGGCCGGGTTAAAAGCACTTAGTCTCATCAACTGCTATATGTGCGATCGGCCAGATAAAGACCGGCCGAGTTAAAGGCACTCAGCCTCATCAATTCATACATGTGTGATCGGCCAGATAAAAACCAGTCGAATTAAAGGAACTCAGCCTCATCAATTCCCATATGTGTGACCAGACAGATAAAGCTCAATCGGGTTAAAGGTACTTAGCCTCATCAATTCCCATATGCGCGACCGACCAGATAAAGACTGGCCAGGTTAAAGGTACTTAGCCTTGTCAGCCCTTATATATGCGACCAATTGCCCGACTTAATGCCCTCAGCTTCATAAATCTTTCCAGGGATGTCCGACCAAAGCGCACTTACGTCAGATCAAGCAAATGATTGATCGGGCATACGACACTTATACTTATGTTATTATCAATTGCCCGAACGGAATTCCAACACAACATATGTTATTATCAAAGGAATTTCCCGGGATCTTGATATACTCTACCATTCTCCAGTGAGTATATTAATGTTGCACAGGATGCGATTGAGCAGCTTAATCTTACATAGGGCAGTGGGATATACAAAATTCAACTGAATGACTCAATAAAACATATCAGCTTAAGGATCGACCGAGATATATTCAGCGCAGATTACATCACTTAAACAAAGAGGTTGACTTAAGGGTCGACCGAGATATATTCAGTAGATTATATTACTCTGACAAAGAGGTCGACTTAAGGGCCGACCGAGACATACTCAACAGACAATATTTTAACAACTTATCAGGATTGTCGGAGAATATTCCTTGGGCACTTCCGGCGGAGGTTAGCTATAAAGCATACTCCTTCAACAATTTCATCAAAGGGCCTAAGCCATAAACGGTTAAAGAAGTACATCTGTGGGTAGAAAAAAGATTTCTCAGACTGTTACTGCATATCATCTAGAATGTACTTTTTCCATCACCTAACAAACTCTGACGTACGATACCACCTCATGATTACAGAGGTTGTGAGAGGTGGTATATAAAGGGGATCATCTCTATTGACAAAGTACGCATCATCTGCATATGGAACCTACACTTGTGTGTATCCACTACTGTTCTTCATTTTATTCGTCGGAGATCGTACTGACTTGAACATCAAAGGGTATTGCCAGAGATCTCTTCCCTGATTTTTGGTCATTAACATTTTGTTGGATCATCTGAGTATACGTAGGATCTGAAGGAAATCTCCTTCTCGAAGTCAGGAGGTCTTCTCTTTGTCAACGATCAAGTCATCATCGCCAAGGCACCATCTCTTCATCTCTCAGACAGGATCATAGATCATTATGGTGAAGGGTCTATATCTTCTTGAAGATCAACTCCGCATTAAAACTCATCCCTCCAAATATGTTGTGGTTACTCCCCCTCCAAATGTGATGTATCCTAGAATACATGATCTAGGGTCTCCTCTTCATGTCAATAGAAGATGGATCGCCTATCCTCCTGATACTCTTGCTTGGCGCAGACAAATAGCCTCCCATGTGTTAACAATCATAGCGTAAATGCATGACTCGGCTGAAGGTCCTTCTACCAAACTATTTTTACCGATAGTTACCTAGCCATGTTATCTCTAAATGATTATACGCCTACTGTACACCCCCTTTCCCCTATCAAATTCCACTCTGTTAGTGTTTGGCCTGCAGCTCATTACTTTTCGGTGGGGCCTAGTTGAGCTTGACCCAACCATCCTTCTATTCTTCTTTGCAAGGGCTCCTTTTCAATTCACTTCTTATTGAGCTATGGTGAGACGATCAGTTCACTAAGAAAATAGAACTAAATGCTACATGGCAAATATTTCAGTCAACAAAGTGATGTTCCAATGAAATTTGATTCATTCCTCGACCTCTGATCGAAATATTTATGTATGGGGAATATGATATCGTTTTTTTTTATTTTTTTTAAATAGAATATCTTTTTGACCATTCTAATAATTAAGGATGCCTTCTGTTTTTATTATTTTACTTATTTTTATGCACTAACTAGGCAATAACCCATAAAAATTACTAATTACTAAACAACAATAAAAAAAAAAAATCAAATCTTTAATTTATCAAAAATATCTTAAATATTTCTTATATCCACCTTCAATTCATTTTATTTAATTTTAATCTTCTCCCAACAAAATCATAGTCATCCTTAAATAAATATTTACAAAATATTTCTTCCATATTTAAATAAAAAACATTAATTGTTCACTCGACATTGTGACCCTATAACTATTTATGACATAATTTTAGTTTTATGAGAAATTATGCACATGGGTAAAAGATGACCGTACTCGTTTCAGTATCCTTATCAATCCGTCTTAAAATCAATACAAATGAAAAATGTATTTAGCTAGGCCATGATGAAATTTGAAAGACCTCAAGTTTATAGTATCTCATGTGCTAGTCACTAGACTGTCTTGATGGAATTAAATTTTTACATATACATAGGATAGTAAAGATGGAATTTGTTATCTCAATGGTCTCATATGGTTAATTTAATGATTATTTATAATAAAATAAATTGAAAAATAATAATTGAGGTTAATATAGAAAAGAATTTTTTCCTGCCTATACCGTGATTAAAATTTTTGTCCCATAATAACAACACTACTAGAAATGATACACCGAATGAGAATGTAATTTCCATTTGACAGACACGTAATTTAATATTTTCACGAATTATCATACGAGTATATTACGAATTTAGTATTTAGTAGATTCTGCGACGGATAAGTTATAACATTTTAATGACGTATGTTTTTCCCTACGAAGGTGGGCTCTCACTACAAACAGTAGGGATGATCTAATTATCAAAAGATAGATTTGACAACCAGTGATATACGTTGTTCAATGGATTATCATATGAATACAAATGCGGCAAGAGGGTTCGAGAATTGATGCACCAAATGTGAAAGTAATTATTATTTGGCATACACGCGTAATTTAAAACTTCCATGAATTATCATATAAATATATATTATGTATTAAACAGATTGTAAAACGGAGGAACTATTATATTTTAAGTATACATTGTCTCCATATCTGGCATCGTACAGCTCTCTATATATATATAACAAAAGGATCTTTCTATCACAAGGAAGATATAACAATTTGAATTACGACATGGATCCTATGCCATGGCTGCTCTTTCTTCTTTTCACCTTCTTCACTAATTCCTCCATCGCCTCTCCTTTTTCTTCGGGCCGTTACATTATTCAAGTGGAAGAGCCGATTGAGCCGTTGACAGAAGAGAGCCTAAAGAGGTGGCATGAATCTTTCTTGTCGTCGGGCGACGTCAAGGTGTCTGGCGTCGAACGACGACTGCTGCACTCCTACAGTGACGTCTTCAGCGGGTTTGCCGCTACGCTGACGGAGGAAGAGCTGCAAGAGATGGGGAAGAAGAATGGCTTCGTGCGCGCGTTCCCCGACCGAGTGCTACGCGTAATGACCACCCACACGCCGGATTTTCTCGGGCTCAAGGTCGGGAGCAAGGGGTTGTGGAACGATTCAAAACTCGGGAGCGGAGTCATCATCGGAGTTCTTGACACCGGCGTGACGCCCGGTCACCCTTCCTACGACGACGAGGGGATCCCGCCTCCACCCTCAAAGTGGAAGGGCTCGTGCAATCTCGAGACCGGTTGCAACAACAAGCTCATCGGAGCCAAGTCAATGATCGCCGGTGGGGGTGGGAGTCCTCCCGTCGACGAGGGTGGCCATGGGACCCACACTTCTGCCACCGCCGCTGGTAACTTCGTCCGCAACACAAGCTACTTCGGCTTTGCCAAAGGCACGGCAGCCGGGATGGCCCCTCGGGCTCACCTCGCCATCTACCAGGTCTGCGGTGGTGACGGCAGCTGCAGTTCCGCCGATATCCTTGCCGGGTTGGACGCAGCTGTCAAGGACGGTGTCGACATCCTCTCTATCTCACTCGGCGGCCCTTCGAAGCCTCTCGACCAAGATCTTGTCGCCATCGGTTCGTTCGCAGCGGCTAGGAAGGGCATCTTCGTCAGCTGCGCTGGTGGCAATGATGGACCTAAATACTACACCCTCTCCAACGAGGCGCCGTGGATCCTCACCGTGGCGGCTAGCAGCGTCGATCGAAGTTTTAGGGCCTCCGTTAAGCTTCCCAGTGGGAAGGTAATCCCTGGAGAGTCTCTCGACCAACCTAGCAACTTCCCTGAAAGCTCTCTTCCCCTGTACTACTCCACCAAGTCGCCGACTTGCGACATGGATCCTCCCGATGATAGCCACAGGGGCAGCGTCTGGGTATGCGAGGTCGAACGTGGCCTTCTTGTAGATGTGGTGGCATTCGCCCAGTCCCACGGTGCTAGGGCGTTGATCTCCATTTCCTCGAAGACAGAGGGTGCCACCATCTCAATTAGGAAGATGGGCTTTCCTTTAGTAGTGCTCACCACCCAAGAAGGCTCTCGCCTCATATCATACTTGAACTCTTCTTCTGACCCCTCCGCGTCAATCGTCTTCAATGGGACGGTTCTCGGTGTATCCCCGGCCCCCCTCATGGCATTCTTCTCCTCCCGGGGACCATCTATGGCAACGCCAGGAATCCTCAAGCCAGACATCTCTGGTCCTGGCCTTAACATCTTCGCCGCATATATTTCATCCAGTGACACTCCGGAGTATTTGATCGAATCTGGCACATCCATGGCTACACCTCACCTCAGCGGTGTCGCTGCGCTATTAAAGGCCACACATCCTACTTGGTCGCCAGCAGCTATCAAGTCAGCGATCATGACCACGGCAGACGCCGACATCTCTGACGAGTTACTTGAGCCGGCACTCTATTACACCAAGGGCGCAGGACACATCAACCCTAACAAAGCTGTTGATCCCGGTCTTATTTACGACATCACCAACGATGACTACGTCTCCTACATCTGCGGCAAATTTGGCGAAGAAGGTGCAAGAAATATAGCACGCGGAGTTGTGGATTGCTCAAAGAGCATGCCAGAAGAGGAGCTCAACTACCCGTCGATTTTACTAGCCCCCAAAGGTAGCGCGGTGGCCAAAGTAACCCGGACGGTCACAAATGTTGGGTCGGCGAGATCGAGCTACACAGTGTCGATGACCATATCGGAGACTTCCGTGTCAGCTACTATCACCCCTAAGACGCTGACATTCACAGAGTTGAACGAGAAGAAGTCGTTCACCGTGAGCGCGAAATGGAGCGCCGGTGGACCTCCCACTTCCGGTAATCTATTCGTGGAGGGAAAGTTGACTTGGACCTCCGATGATGGTATGTATGTGGTGACCAGCCCATTTGTCGTCTCCGCCCTGGAGTACTCGTACTGATGCAACGCAAGTTCAAGCTTCTCTTCTTCATTGCAAATATTATATATTATTCTTGGTTATTAAGAAGATTGTATGAATAAATAAATTGTGTTGGGGACTCGAATAAATAAATATTTCCTTTTAGTATCATAAATTAACATTTTTATAAGTGTTTTTTTACTATATCTATATAATATGGGAAGGTGAGGTGACAGTCAAAATCAAAGAGAGATGGTACCCAACGTGATACTCTCGATAGGACCTTTGCTCCTCACTTAGTGCCAAGGCCTCCAATCCCAGGCCGACCGGTCCAAGGGTCGGCCCGACCTGAGGGACCTAGTGTTTTCCTCTTGGGATTCGATACCTAATATATATTCGTTCCCCCATGAGTCGGTCAAGCATGAAGTCGGTCATGCGTAATTTCAAGCAGGCATATAGCTGATTAAGTATGAGAAGCAGCTCTCCACTACTATCTCCTTCATAATAGTCGGTCGATCATAGTGTCGAGCGGGTCTGCACATCTAGATATTCCTATCTCCCATCTATACGCTTGACAGATCAAACAACTCTCATCGCATATCTGACCGGATAAAAGTACCGATTAGATCTTTTGGGATAGCTCCCCGTCAGAGGCAGGTATCCCATCATATGGGCGGTCGATAATAGAATCGATTGGAGATAGGGGACTTTACTTCATATTACTTCAATATCAGGTCTTCAGTATTGCACAATATATAGTCGCACAGCCTAGAGGTCGGGCGACCTTACTATACTTGGTACTCTGCTTGTATAATGATCTTTCAATATACTATACAATCGGTCTGTTAAATATCCAGTCAGGACAATCTTCAAGGGATAACATTGTCAGAGAATCACAATAGTCTGTCAGAAAATAATAATCATGTGTCAGAGATAATATTCATTTATTACAACAAGGCATTTAATGGAACATTCTTCAAAGGTGATTACACATCTTCCATCAACTAATAGAAATTCCCTTAACCGCCTCATTAATGGTGTACGTTACAAAAAGGTGCACATGCATAACGGAAGATTCCTCGGACGGTGACTGTACACCTCCCCAGCTTGAGTGTGGTCAGGTAGAAAAGCATCTTCTGCTGCCACCTCTTGAAGTTCAGTCCACTAAACTTCTCTGGCCTTTCCCCATGACTGATTGGCACAGTTCCAATCAGAGCGGAGGGGGCCTGAATGTGTTGAGTCTGTTGCACCTCAACAGTTAGTTCCGTGGCCATTTTAACAGAATCGAATCTGTTTCAAGATTGTTGGAGACCAAACAATCTGTAGCCGGAGATATATAAGGTATTTAGCTGAATTTAAAATTACACCGAATTCAAATTCAACTTACAATTGAGATGACCTGAGCTGATAATCTCAGGCTGCCAGCAGAGGCTGGTTTTGAGCAAATCGTCCGAGCAGCAAGTCAGGTCAGCAGCTCGGGTCGGCAGACCAGCTCGGCGGGTTGGAAGATCAGCTCGGCTCGGCGGGACAGCAGCTTAGCCGAACAGCAGGTCAGGATGGCAGCTCAGTCGAACAGCAGGTCAGGTCGGCAGCACAGTAGCTCAGCCGAACAGGGGGTCAAGTGGATTGATCGAGGCCTGCGAGTTCGCAGTTTCCTTGAAACAGATTCGCCCCCACCTCCGGCTGTGCTTCGAGGCCTATTCGAGAGGTCTGTTTCCCAGGATACAACGGTCTGACCGTGGACTCCACCAAGCACTGGTGGTCACGGTGAACTGAGTGGCACCCGATCACTATCACGGGCGCTCTGCCGAGCAGGAGTTGCACGACAGAGGGGAACGAGGAGGAGGACCTTTGCTTTTGTTGCTCTCTCTTCTTTTCTGCCTGTGATCACAGCCTCCTTATATAGGAGCTCAGATCAACGGCAGTGTTAATGACCTTAATGGTCATTATTAGCCGAACAGTGAAATGACCACCGTTTCACTCGTTATTATTCGGCCGGTTTTATTCTGCATTAATCTCGAATTAATGTATCCGTTTTTCAGCAACAAAAAGTTCAACGTGGCAAAATGTTGGTTGTTTTGCTTGGGCAAATTTTTGCCCCGACCGGTCCGGCATTCGTGTGCACAGGTCGCGCTCGCGCACGAGTCAACTTGGTTTAATGCAATCCGGGCCCTGGATTTGCACCCCCTCTGCACACCCACGCGTGAGAGAGAGCCTCTCCCCATGCACTTGTTCACATCCTCAAAGTATGTGAATCAATATAAACCAACAAAAACCACTTGAAACTTCCAATGTGGGACTAAAGTCCCCATTCACAATGAAGCTTCTTGTCTTCCTCCTCTTCTCCATTCACACTTAATCAACAGTTACGACCATCTACGTGCCCTTTTCAGTGTTACCCTTCTAGAGATCTACCATTTGGTGATCCTTACTCACATGTTATTCTGGATACGATTTACTCGTATTTTTTTGGAGGGGAGCGAGTACCCACTGTGACTATGTTTAGGTCAGTAGGCCTTCAAGTTCACGATTATGTACTCTATAGGGGTTTAGTCTTCTGAATCTTACCGTTGTTGTAAGATATCGTAAAATTTAAATAATAAATATTATTGGACGAAAAATCTTATGGAATTTTTCAGAAATTTTTAGAAATTTTTCGAGATTTAAACGGGGTCCGTATGACTCGTTTTGAGAGGATGAATCGGTAAGGCTAAGCGGAGCTTGTTTGGAATATCCATTTAAGTTGGGAGTTAATTAAGAGGTTAACTTAGGATTTAATTAAGTTGACCTAAGTATTTAAGTAAAAACCTTAATCCCTAAATTTCCCATTTCATCTCCCGAAGCCATTCTCGCACGATATCCTCCTCCCCGACTCCCCTCCCTCGCGATCCAGTTTCATCGTCGGTCGCCGGGCATCAACGCCGACCGCCGGCAACGGTCTTCTCCAGGGGGCCTTAGCCGACCCTTTTAGGTCGATGGTGCTGCGATTCCTTTTCCTCTCCTCTCCGATTCTTCCCTTGTTGTTGCGCCATCACCACTGGCATCTCGCTCGTGCCGCTGCGAACCGTCGACCCACGGGACGCCGGAGCCTTTCTTGAAGTTGTGCCCTAGCTTTGGGCAGCGCCACCATCTCCCTTCAATCGAGCCCTAGCTTCCCTCTTCTTGGTCGGTTTCCACTGTGAGTATGAGACGGTTGCCACCAATCGTCTCTGATCGCCGGAACATCTAACCCCAGCCATTCTATGGCTTGACGAGGGGTTTCTTCCACAAGAAGGTATGGTTGTCTCCTTACCTCTTCTTGCTCTATTGTGGTTCCATTTGTTGCTGTATTGGATTGATTCTTGAAGGAATGGATTCTTTGCTAGGGTTGATATCAATAGAGCAATGTATGGTTGAGGGATAGGCATCTGATCGCTGTTGGCACATCAAGGTAAGTGTGCTTTTTCTGATCTGTTATTAATATGTTTTGTTAGGATTGCTAATGGTTATTAGATTTTGTCTAGTTTTGATTACATAGAAACATGTGGAGGGATTATGAAAAGAGGATGGGTTGGAATTGGGGTTTTAGTGGAGTTAACTGTGCTTAGTTGTAAATCGTAGATTGATTAGGGTTTGTATTGGGTTGGACTTTGTGGATATGGTGATTAGTTGATATAGATTGTTATGTGATCATTCTTTGGATCATTGGATTGATTGTTGGTTGGGTTATCAGATGTGGTGGTTTGGTTAGTTATTGATGATGATGTTAGGTTGTTGTGGATTTATGCTAGAGATTTGATTTTGTGATAGGTTATTGTGGGATGATATCATTATGAGATGAATTGATATTAGTGAAATGGATTCGTTATTGGATTAAATGATGTATTAATTTGGGGAAGTTTTAGAGATGATTACATGATCGTTAATTGAGTTCATTGGATTGATATTGTGAGGTGTAGGGATGGATGAGAATGTATGATGGGATCTGATTAATGAGGTGTTATGGATGTTTGAATTTGATTAGTGTGTATTGATTTTAGAAGATGACCACGATTAAATTGATTAACTTATGAGTAGAATTGAAGTGAAGGATTATGGATTTAGTTAAACCTAATTGGATTAAGGACTTGGGTTAATTATATCAATTAGGGTTTTCCCTAATTAGATTGGGGAATTTTATTTAGGTATTTGCTACCTATGTAATTAGGTAAATATATTATGTGATCGCAGGACTTGGTTTCGAGGAGAGTGTCTCGACGTGGAATTGGTTTATCTGACACGGTCGATAGATAAAGGCGGGTATTTCTTCCTTGGCCTTTATGTAGTTTGTCTTCGAGCTTAGTGCATGGTTATTATTTGATGGATTAAGCTGCTTTACCTTATATCGTGTTTGTTTGCTACTTTTCTGCTTGATACATATGCTTGATCTTTGAGGCTTTCTAGTTATATCATATACAGTCTCTACTATTAATATCTACTCTGCTATGTTCACATGTGTAGAGTATGTATTGTAGGGATTATCGGGTTGTTTGTATTATCATGTTGATTGTGCATATGACGGGGATTATATGTAGGATGGTATGTGTTATAGGAGTCATCATGTTGACCTTACATTTGCATACTGTATGTACACACACGTATTTGTTATGTACTTTTGGAGGAGTTGTGTTGATTGTATATTTGTTGTATATACACGTGTCTGATGTGTTTTATTGGAGGATACATGTTGATCGTACCTATGTTCTGTGTACATGTGTCTAGTGAGATTTTTGGAGATTTTTTGGGTGATTATACAGGTGTAGTGGTGTACATGTGTTGGTGGGATATGTGGATATATCATTACGATTATATTCATGTTGTGGGGTACATATGTGGATTTGGGGGTTGCATGGATGATGACGTTGTCTGTATCATGATTTTATATATATCATGTTCATCATTCATTGCATTGCTGACGACTAGTGTCTCCCTTGTGGTTGAGAGAGTCGTCAGTCATTTATAGTTGTCCTTTCGACCACTGATGGAGAGTGGTAGCTATGAGTGGAGCTAGTCCTGTCGCGCTTACTCAGCCGCTCAGTGTTCTGTCAGCCTCGACCACTCTAGAGTAGTGAGTCTTGAGGGTACAGTAGTCAGAGGGCTAGAGATGTAAGTGGGCAGGGACCCTTAGTTATGTAGTTAGATAACTACTTAGCTGACCGTCCGCTTCGGCCACCTATAGCGGTGCATGTACTGAAGGCTAGTACGGTTTGTCACGGACCCAAGCCTCTCGGCCATACAGGGTCGTGGTGTCTAGAGAGGTGGCGGGGGTGACCATGGAGCATGCAGACGTATTTTTGCATATGATGCGCGGTGCATCTTTGGAGATATATTTGCATACATGCCTAGTATATACTATATGCATGTGATTGTGGTTGTTGCACTTGTTTGAGATATGTTTGTTGCATATGATTGTCATGCTGCATACATGTCATTTATTTTACATGTATATGCAGTCGTATTTATATTGCACAGGTGTCACGAGGAGGTCTGTTGCAGGTCCGATGAGTTTACTGATTATTGTACTATGTGTCGATTCCAGATTGGGTATGTATCTATCATTATGATAGTTGTGGTTTGTACAGTTTGTATGTCAGGGTATTATGTCAGATATGATTAGATGCATTTATTTTGATAGTATGATCATGTTCTTTATTCCCTACTGAGACTGTATACTTTTGATCTCCATGTTTATTTATGGACCATGCACTATTCTGTCTATTACCCGCTGAGTTACCTATACTCACCACCGCATTTGTAACTTTATTTTTTCAGGTAGCAGGTAGATGGTTGGTGTGTCGCTTGGAATATCCTGTCTGGCGGTCCTACGTCACATCCGAAGAGCGTTTCGGGTTTTCGCTTATGTTTTACTTGTATTCAGTATTTGATGTATTTGGTGTATTTGGTGTTGTGATTCTATTTATGTTGTTGTGGTTGTTGTATAAAGCCTAGCCGGCTAGCAGTGTGTTGATTTGTTTTGTATGGGCTTTTCGTTATTATTTTTTTGCTGTGTTAGTTTTTAGTACAGCCGAGTGGGTTGTTTAATGTATATATAACTGCGTGGTTGTGTTTATTCTTGTTCCAGCCGAGTGGGCTGATTATATAACTGCGTGGTTGTGTATATATTCCAGCCACATGTGGGTAATGTATTTTGTTTATATTATGCTTCAGATTGTCACCGGTACAGGGGAGATGCTGTCGAAATTTTTCGGTAGGGACTCCTTTGGGGGCGTGACAGCTGTCCACTCGCGACATAGCAATGATACATCCATTTCATTCCTTTCTCTTGTATGCCCTTTGCCATAGATTAGACCATTATCTTTTAGACCATAGATTAGTTTACATATCTTTCAGACCACTATCCACTTAGCTAGAGTCACCACCAGTGCTCGAGTTCATATGATATATTGTCATATTTTGACGGCATATTTCGCCTACCTACGTATTGACGTCACCCGAGGTGATGTCCGAGTCCTGACTGAGTTCGACGTCTTAGGACCTAGGAACTTCTCTCTAGGAGATGTCCATATAGATGATGAGGGTGTCCTATCTTGGTGGAAGGGGGCACAGCACCAGCCAAACCCAGATGCCAGGAGGAGGCAGAGCAGGACGAGTCTATGGTCGCACTATATGGTGAGGACCCTCCGGCCTCTGTACCACCTCCACCTCCAGGTCAAGCACCTCATCTCGTTCCTCGCACTCTAGGCTATCGAGTTGCCGGACTTGAGCTATCCATGACGAGTCTTCGTCGAGAGGTGAGACAAGAGATCTCTGATTTACGACGAGAGGTGCGGCAGGAGGTCTCCGACTTGCGACGAGAAGTAAGACAGGAGATCTCCGACCTTCGACGAGATCTATCCAGCTCCTGAGAGGATGACCGGACTTGTCATGCTGAGCTGGTCGAGATGTTACGTTCCTTGGAATCCAGACCACCCCCCTCCTCATCTCAATAGACTTCATCATCCCTATGTATATTTTATTATGATCATTGTACTTTGACCTTGACATTGACTTATGCTATTATGGGTTACTCCGACTTAGGTATATCTCGACTCTGACAATGATTGACCTTAATGTGTTTAATAGACTAGGATACTAAAATTGTAAAAACTGTTTTAAAAAATAGTATTTTCAAATTCTAGGATAAAATCTTTATTTTTTAAAAATCTTCCATTTCTAGAATTTTAAATCAGTTTAAGCCTTAGATTAGAATAATTCCTTAGAAAGCATGTTCCCCTAGGGCTAGTACTTGAGCATCTCACCAACACCCTAGGATTCCCTTGTTTGTGATTGCCAAACATAGAAAGGGGTGAGATGCATAGACAAATTGCCTGGACTTAAGATGCTTATTTTAGCGCATCGACATAAGTCTGGGCGTTAAATACCAAACAGACATTAATCAGGTTAAGTCATTCAGTTTAGTCAAACACTAACTTATTACAATTAGACTTAACTTGACTAACCAAGTGAAAGCTGCTATCCTCTAATAGTCAGTAAGTAGCAAACTGGTTAGATAGATTTTGTAATGTCAAGTTCAGGGGAAGGATTAATTGTCTTTATAACTATTTTAAAATTAATTTTTAAAAAATATCTCTTTTTAAATCAGTTTAACACTAACTAAGTGTTTTAATTTTTTTTGGGGATTTTTTCAAACTTAGTTTAGAAAGTTAAAATTACTTAATTTACTTGTTTAAAGTTAGGTTTGAAACTTAGTTGTATTTTCAAATTTTAACTTTTCAAATTTACTTTTGAAAATTATACTTTCTAAACTTAGTTTTGAAAAATAAACTCTATCCAGGTTTGTAACTTAGATTTCTCATTTTGAAAATTATATTCTACTTAGTTTTCAAAAAATATTTTTGGAAACTTATTTAAAACAAACTTGGGTTTGAAAATAGATTTTCCTTAGTTGGATTTTACAAACTAAATCTTGAGAAATAAAATCTTATTTAGTTTTGAAAACTTAATTTGAAAATTGGACTTAACCTTAAATATTTTTTTGTAAAAATACTATATTTGCAAATTATATTTTCAAATCGTAAAACTCTTTTCGAAAGATTAAGTTAAAATTACAGTTATCTTTCTAAAGTTAACTATATTTTTAAACGTAGCTATTTTTTGAAAAAAAATAAAAGTTGTCTTTCTAAAGCAGGATTAAAGACAGAATATATGGAATTTAAGTTTAGCAATATTAGAAGTAATGAAACAATTGTTAAGATAGGAGAGGACGAGTTGCCTGGAACCGAGCGATTTAAATATTTAGGATCATTTTTACAAAATGATGGAGGGATTGAGAGAGATGTCTTACATAGAATACAAGCAGGATGGGTGAAATGGAGGGGAGCATCGAGTGTTTTATGTGACCGTAAAGTACCTCTTAAACTTAAAAGTAAGTTCTATAAAACCGCAGTTAGACCTGCTATGTTATATGGAGCTGAATGTTGGGCTATGACTTGAGCACACGAGCAGAAGATGAGAGTTGCAGAGATGAGGATGTTAAGGTGGATGTGTGGGCATACGAAGATGGACAAAATAAGAAATGAGAGCATTAGAGAGAAAGTCGGAGTTGCATCTATTGAGGAAAAACTCCGAGAGACACGTTTAAGATGGTACAGACATGTACTTAGACGACCAATAAATGCTCCAGTTAGGCGATGTGAAACTATGATAAACATGCATATCAAACGAGGAAGAGGAAGACCAAAAAAGACTTGGTTAGCAACAATAAAACAAGATAAAATTTATTTAAATATAGATGATGATATAATAGGAGATAGAGCTCAATGGCGTAAAAGGATTCATACAGCCGACCCCACCTAGTGGGAAAAGGCTTGGTTGTTGTTGTTGTTGTGTTGTCTTTCTAAAGCTTAAAAAAGAAGTTATTTTTTTTAGCTTAAACTCCCCCAAGAAAATCTGACTTACACTTCTAGACTTTTCTAGACTTCCTTGCATTTTTAATTATAATTTGTTCTATGTTAATTGTTGATGAATGCCAAAGGGGAGGGTTAGGTGGTTTAAGTTAGTTAAACAAACAACAAAAAACAACAAAATTTAAAAGCTAACTTAACAACCTTATGTTTGTTTTTACTTGCATATTTTTCACTAACTTAACCAGGTTGTCATTGCATCAAAAAGGGGGAGATTGTTGGTGCGGTTAGCACTAATGGTCTAACTCAAGTTTTGATGAATGACAAAATAGGTTAAGTTAGTTTCATTGTTATCTAACACTTTGATCGAGTGTGCAGAAGAAGCCTAGACAGGTCGACAGGCTGACATGATGTCTGGTACAAAGTCCAGCTAGATCGACGGGCCGACCGGATAGCTGGCACGAAGTCTAAACAGGTCGATGGGCTGACTGGACGTTTGGCATGAAGTCCAGCTAGGTCGACAGGCTGACCGGATAGTTGGCATGAGCCCAGATGAGTTAATTGGCTGACCAGACCTCTGAAAAGTAAGAGAAGGTAAGTCACTGGAGGGGAGTGACTATGAGGGCGCGTTCCCGGGAAGGGAACATTAGGCGTCGATCCGACTTAGACCCATTTCGAATATCTAAGTCGAGATCGTGACTAGATTCCGACCTCGAGGAAACGGAATCTAATTAATATTTTTATTTAATGATAAACTGTGCTAACACTCTATTTTGCAGGATATATATTTGCCTCGGACTAACTTTTTCTTGCAGGTAGAAAAATCGCTGGAAAATAAGGGTCCGGACGCCCGGGAGGGATCCAGGCGCCCGGAGGTAAATTTTATCCCTAACGTCACATCATCACGTGGAGATCCCTGGTTGGCTCGGTTACGTCATATTCAGGGCACCCGAAAGGATCCAAGTGCCCCGAACTGTTAGGTTCTTCGGGCCACGAAAACCGATTTTTCGCGTCGCGGAAACCCCGAGTCACCCAAAGCCATGGATCTCGTGCAAAGATTCGTAAACAAAATTATCGAAAAACCTTTTCTTGTATGAGTTTGTAAAAACTTTAGATCTACACTAAAGTTAAGATCATTACCCTTGTAGCAAAGCCCTTCGCGTTCCCGCTTGTCCAAGATGTCGCCGGATCTCTAGTTGTCAAAGTAGACAACCTCTATATGTATCCACACGGACACAAGTAGAAGGAGATGACCAAAACACAAGGTGTGCTAGCACCAATGGAGTGTTCGGCCAAGGAATGGGAGAAGGAGAAGAGAGAGCACCCAAGGGAGAAGAAGAGTGAATGAATCAATTAGAGGAAATTCAAAAAAACCCCTTAGCCATCAAGTGGCCGGCCACTCTAGGAGGTGTAAAACCCCCACATTAATTCCAATTAATGTGGAGACCATTAAGAGTTGTAACCCCCATGAGGTGGCACTCTAGGATGATGTGGATCAACACTATTGGTCCACATCTTGCCACCTCACTAAATGACATGGCAACAGTGTAACCTCCTCATTTAATGTGGGCCGGCCACATTAAATGCTATGGAGGCTTGTAACCTCCATGAGGTGGCACACATTGATGATGTGGAGCAATCCTATTGGTCCACATCTTGCTAACTCACTAGTGATGTGGCAAAAAGTCAAGTCAAACATGACTTTTTCTCTTCCTCTCAAATCAAGTCAAACTTGATCAAATCTCTCTCATGGTTGATCTAATCCAACCATATGATTCAAGCCAACTTAATATAATGAATCTAATTCATTAAATTAAGTTGATTTAATGAGTCATAATCTAAATTAGACTCATTGAATACATGAATCAACTTGAGTCCAACTCAATTAGCCCAATTTGGATTACTCTTAATCCAATATGATTCATCAAATGAATCTAATCCTCTTGGTTCATCATATGTACCAAATCTCCATCTAATTGTCCTTAGTGTGTGACCCTATAGGTTCTTGTAACGTTGGCAATGCCCTAAACCCATTTAGGAGCATAAGTAATGAGCGGTATCTAGCAACACATCATTACTACCTAAGTTACAAGAATGTCGAGATCCGACATCACCTTGTGACTACCAATTGTGACTCCTCACAAAATATGTCAAATGTCCTTCTATCCTTGACATCTAGATTGATCAATGTGAGGCATAGACCGTGTCATCCTCTAATCAATCTAAATCTTGAACTCCAAGTAGACTCACTCGATCAAATGAGCTCAACATCTCATGTTGACTCATTTGGACATGGCCATGCACTTCGTGGTCTAACTCTATCAAGAATATTGATGTCGCTCCCGTCATATGGGAGGGATAGATCCCATCTACATCACTCACATCCCTCTGCATAATTTATTACATACCCAGTAATCGCCTTTATAGTCCACCCTGTTACGGGTGACGTTTGACGAAACCAAAGTACATAACTCCTTATGTAGGGATCCATGGTGACTTCAGGTCAAAGGACTAATATTCATACTAATAGCCACATGAGAAAGTATATGACACTCATATAACGATCCATGATACTTTCTCATGGCGGGTCATTTAGTATACATTCTCTAATGCATACCCATGTGTCAGCTTGATATCTCTATATCCATGACTTGTGAGATCAAGTTATCGAGCTAACCTACATGCTAGTCTTATTGTATTAACATTGTCCCTGAATGTTAATACTCGACTAGGAATGATTTAGAGTAGTGTTCCCTATATCATCTCACTATCGATTCAACCAATCGATTGATATAGGTAAGAACCTTTCTACTCTAGGACGTTACTATACTTATTTTATCTGGCACTAATACAAATAAGCATAATAATCAAAAACCAAATGCCTTAATATATATACATGAATATGATATACATGAGTCCATACAATCATCAAATGATTGGCTCTAGGGCTCTAACTAATAATCTCCCACTAGCACTAGTGCCAATCAGTATAGGCTCTAAGGCCTAATGACCTAGTGTGACCATCATGCTTCCTCTGTGCCAAAGCCTTGGTCAAGGGATCTGCGATGTTAGCCTCTGTAGGTACTCTGCAAATCTTCACATCTCCTCTATCGATAATCTCTCGAATGAGATGGAAACGTTGTAGAATTGCTGTGAACTCTGCCAGCTCATAGCACTACCATTCAAGCAAAACACGAACCTCGACTGTGATCTTTAATCATCCTGATCGGTCTGGAAGCTAGCATCACTGTAACCCTTTACAGCTAGCTTATCATTGCCTCCATATATCAAGAAATATTCTTTAGTCCTTCTTAAGTACTTAAGAATATTCTTGACCGCTATTGAGTGACTTTCACCTAGATCTGACTGGTATCTACTCGTCATGCTCAAAGCATACGAGACATCAGGTCGAGTACATAGCATGGCGTACATGATCGATCCTATGGCTGAGGCATAAAGGATCTGATCCATGCAGTCTCTCTCCTCTCTAGAAGAGGGACCTTGAGTTTTCGAAAGACTCACGCCATGTGACATCGACAGAAATCCCTTCTTGGAGTTCTGCATGGCAAACCGTAGGAGTACCTCATCAATGTATGTACTCTGACTTAGGCCAAGCAATTTCTTAGATCTATCTCTATAGATCTGTATCCCAAGAATGCGGGATGCCTCACCTAAGTCCTTCATTGAGAAGCAACTCCCTAGCCAGGTCTTGACAGCCTGAAGCATAGGGATGTCCTTCCCAATGAGTAGTATGTCATCTACATACAATATGAGGAAGACAACTATATTTTCTACAACTTTCTTGTAGACACAAGGCTCATCTTCGTTCTTGATGAAACCAAACTGTTTGATCGCATCATCGAATCGAAGATTCCAGCTCCGAGAATGGCCTCCAGCCATTTCTCGGAATCTGGTCTCATCACAGCTTCCTGATAGGTGGTGGGCTCATCCTCTATGAACACAATGCCATCATGGTCAGACAAGAGAAATGAGTATCTCTCAGGCTGACGACGTACCCTATCAGACCTGCGAAGAGGTATGTCTACTTGAACTGGTTGTTGTTCCTCAACTCTTTGTGGAACAACATCATCCACAACACTTTGTGGTTCCAGTTCAATTTCCATCAAGGCATTAGTGCTATTGTTCGCATCTTGAACTTCTTCAAGATCGAACGTGCTCCCACTAGTCTTTCTAGAAACAAAGTCCCTTTCTAGAAAGACTCCAGTTTTTGCCACAACAACCTTGTGCTGACTGGGAGTGTAGAAGTAATATCCCTTAGTTTCCTTGGGATATCCGATGAAATAGCACTTGTCGGATTTGAGTCCTAATTTGTCTGAGACTTGACGTCGTACGTAAGCCTCACAGCCCCAAATCCTCATGAAAGACACCTGGGCATCTCTCCCAGTCCATATCCTATATGGTGTCTTTATCACGGCCTTGGATGGAACTCGATTGAGAATGAAAGCTGCCGTGTCTAGAGCATAGCCCCATAGATATGTCGGAAGATCTGTGTGACTCATCATAGATCGTACCATATCTAATAGGGTACGATTTCTCCTTTCGGATACACCATTCCACTGTGGTGTTCCAGGAGGAGTGAGTTGGGATAGAATCCCACACTCAGCTAGGTAGTCACGAAACTCATGGCTTAAGTATTCACCACCTGAATCTGATCGAAGTATCTTAATACTCTTGCCAAGCTGGTTCTGTACTTCATTCTTGAATTCTTTGAACTTTTCAAAGGATTCCGACTTATGTGTCATCAAGTACACATAACCGTATCTACTGAAGTCATCAGTAAACGTGATGAAGTACCTATAACCGCCTCTAGCAGCGACATTGAAAGGGCCACATACATTACTATGTATGAGTCCTAACAGATCAGTCGCTCTCTCGCTGTGCCCACTAAAGGGAGTCTTGGTCATTTTGCCTCGTAGGCATGACTCGCATATCTCATATGATTCTAAATCAAATGAGTCCAGCAAACCATTCTTATGGAGCTGGGATAAGCGCTTGTCATTTATATGACCTAAGCGACAGTGCCAGAGATAGGTGTGGTTTAAGTCAGTCGACTTGAACCTCTTGGTACTAATGTTATAGATAGGGCTCTCAAGGTCTAGAATATAGAGTCCGTTTATTAGTGGTGCACTACAATAGAACATATCTTTTAAATAAACAGAACAACATTTGTCTTTTATTATAAAGAGTATCCTTTCTTGTCTAAACAAGAAACTGAAACTATGTTCTTAGTAAGAGCAGGCACGTAACAACAATCATCTAAATCTAGTACAAGCCCAGAGGGAAGAGATAGCTGATAAGTTCCTACAGTTCCTACAGCAACAGCAGCAACCCGTGCTCCATTGCCTACTCGTAGGTCTACCTCGCCCTTTGCCAATGCTCTGCTATTTCTCAGCGCCTACACATCAGTACAAATGTGAGAAGCACATCCAGTATCTAATACCCATGATGTAGAAATAGATAGATTGACTTCTATAACATATATACCTGAAGTGGAAGTCTCACTTCGCTTCTTCTTAAGATCCTTCAAGTATACCTTGCAGTTCCTCTTCCAGTGCCCGGTCTGACCGCAGTGGAAGCAGGTAGCATCCTTGGCGACCCCTCCTTTAGGCTTCAGTGCCTTGCCTTTGCCCTTGGTTTGGGACTTTCCCTTACCTTTGGGCTTGCCCTTGCCCTTGTGCTTCTGGACCATCAGAATGGGCTTAACCTTCTTAAGGTTAATCTCAGCAGTTCGTAACATACTAAGTAGCTCGGGCAGTGGCTTGTCAATCTCGTTCATGTTGTAGTTGAGAACGAATTGACTATAGCTATCCGGCAAGGACTGCAAGATCAAGTCGGTGGCCACTCTTGGCCAAGTGGGAACCCCGCCTTTGTAGGTTCTCTATGTATCCAATCATCTTGAGTACATAAGGACCCACAGAGCCCGTCGACATCTTGCATCAAACAAAGGCCTTAGAGATCTCAAATCTCTCATGCCTCGCTTGTCCTCGATATAGTTGGCGAAGATGCTCAACCATATCGTAGCGCCCATCAACTCGTGTTGCTTCTAAAGCTCGGAGTTCATGGTCGCGAGCATTAGACAGACACATCTAATGCGTCATCTTGATCTTCTTAAAGCATCCGGCCACCAAGGTGGCAAGGGTGAGGAGCCTGAATGGGCTACTCCCGGCGATACCACGCCTCCCGGTGAGAACTATTCTCAAGTTCCCTGCAGTCCAGAAATTCACTCCGTTGAGCTTGTCCTTCTCAAGGACAGATCGCAGGGAGAAGGAATTCGTGTTCGACGTCATGGTTATCTACAACAGAAAATTTGCAGAAATAAATATCATATTCTTTAAAAATCATTTAATTAGGCCTTTAATTAAATGATGCTCCCACTGAATTCTATAATTCTTGTGGGACAAGATCCACATCATACTAACCCTTGAGTTAGCTTTGGCTAATACGCCCAAGGCTTAGTATGATCGGTAGGTAACGATTACCAATTACATCTCTATGCAACTCTTGTTTATAGAATCAATATCCGCATTTATATTAAAACTCGAGTTAGCTTTGGCTAATACGCCCGAGAGTTAATATAAACGTGATTTTGTCCTACCTTTCCAACTATTGGAAGAATGCCTATAGTTGACTCGATCCAACCGAGTAACTAGGAATACTCAATCTAATTGAGTTTGTATTCACCCATGCGTTGATAGGCGGGACCAAGATTGTCCCTCCCTACCCTACCAAAATAATATGTATTGCTCTGCTTTGGCAGATTCAACAATACATGTGATCGAGGTAGTGATAGGTATCACGGCACGGTTAGGCATTTAGAGTTGGTTCGATATAGATCTAATCTAATCGAGAAGGATGCATCTTGTGCACGACTTAGATCTAATCTAATCGTTAAGGCACTAATTAATTAATTAATTATTAAACATGCATCAGATACATAACAATTAATTAATTAATCTATTTGTGATTTAGTCATGGCCCTACTACGATCTTCTCAAGCCAATGAGAAGATCGAATGGTCAACCTAGGGTCAACAGCTTCTCCAAGCTCCTCCCTTTGACCACCTTGTGTTGCTCGTGCCCGCCTCGGAACTCCGTCTCGTGTGGACCCTCCACCGCTCCAATTTGTACATTACAATTTGAAACTCGAGTTACATTCAAGTCTAAATCTAATTTACAACCACAATAAGAGAAAGGAACGACGCGCAGGCCGTGGAAAAAATAAAAATACAGCACACACAATCATATGACGGCACGCAGGCCGTATTATGAATTACAACACAAATCCAATCTTATTGGGTATTTTGGGCCATGACTATCACAAATTAATATATAATTCAAAATTATATATTTTTCATAATTTTTTCTGTAATTTTAAAAATAATTTTTACAATTTTATGAGTAAAATTTCCCGGCGGTCCCGTTTAGGGATTTCGGGCGCAATCGCGGAACGGATCCCCTTGCGGGGCCCAGGGGCAGCGCCCCTACCCGCGATCTAACCATCGCGAGGGTTCCTTTGTGATCCAACAGCGCCTAAACCCGCTGTCCCAAAACGATTTGGGTCGAGACATTGCCGTTTCGGAAAAATCTTCCCGGCGGGTTCGTTTTTAGCGATTTCGGGTGCAATCACGAAGCAAATTCCCTTGCGGGGTTAGGGGCAATGCCCCTATCCACGATCTAACCATCTTGAGTTGCTCCTTTGCGATCTAATTGCACCCGACCCCGCTGTCCCAAACGGATTTGGGGCAAAACGAAGCCGTTTAAAAGAAAACTTTCCGGTAGCCGAAGCCTACAAGTGCCGAGACACTTGTGCTTCGCTTCTACGGAAAAATTACTCATAAAAACTCTAAAAACTCAATTTTTACAGAAAATCACAGAAGGTATATTTTTCATAAAAATACAAACGAACTCGTACAAGTCTTTGCACGTGGCTCTGATACCACTGTTGGGTTCTTCGGGCCGCGAAAACTGCTTTTTCGCGTCGCGGAAACCCCGAGTCACCTAAAGCCATAGATCTCGTGCAAAGATTCGTAAACAAAATTATCGAAAAATCTTTTCTTGTATGAGTTTGTAAAAACATTAGATCTACACTAAAGTTAAGATCATTACCCTTGTAGCAAAGCCCTTCGCGTTCCCGCTTGTCCAAGATGTCGCCGGATCTCTAGTTGTCAAAATAGACAGCCTCTATATGTATCCACACGGACACAAGTAGAAGGAGATGACCAAAACACAAGGTGTGCTAGCACCAATGGAGTGTTCGGCCAAGGAATGGGAGAAGGAGAAGAGAGAGCACCCAAGGGAGAAGAAGAGTGAATGAATCAATTAGAGGAAATTCAAAAAAACCCCTTAGCCATCAAGTGGCCGGCCACTATAGGAGGTGTAAACCCCCCACATTAATTCCAATTAATGTGGAGACCATTAAGAGTTGTAACCCCTATGAGGTGGCACTCTAGGATGATGTGGATCAACACTATTGGTCCACATCTTGCCACCTCACTAAATGACATGGCAACAAGTGTAACCTCCTCATTTAATGTGGGCCGGCCACATTAAATGCTATGGAGGCTTGTAACCTCCATGAGGTGGCACACATTAATGATGTGGAGCAATCCTATTGGTCCACATCTTGCCAACTCACTAGTGATGTGGCAAAAAGTCAAGTCAAACATGACTTTTTCTCTTCCTCTCAAATCAAGTCAAACTTGATCAAATCTCTCTCATGGTTGATCTAATCCAACCATATGATTCAAGCCAATTTAATATAATGAATCTAATTCATTAAATTAAGTTGATTTAATGAGTCATAATCTAAATTAGACTCATTGAATACATGAATCAACTTGAGTCCAACTCAATTAGCCCAATTTGGATTACTCTTAATCCAATATGATTCATCAAATGAATCTAATCCTCTTGGTTCATCATATGAATCAAATCTCCATCTAATTGTCCTTAGTGTGTGACCCTATAGGTTCTTGTAACGTTGACAATGCCCTAAACCCATTTAGGAGCATAAGTAATGAGCGGTATCTAGCAACACATCATTACTACCTAAGTTACAAGAATGTCGAGATCCGACATCACCTTGTGACTACCAATTGTGACTCCTCACAAAATATGTCAAATGTCCTTCTATCCTTGACATCTAGATTGATCAATGTGAGGCATAGACCGTGTCATCCTCTAATCAATCTAAATCTTGAACTCCAAGTAGACTCACTCGATCAAATGAGCTCAACATCTCATGTTGACTCATTTGGACATGGCCATGCACTTCGTGGTCTAACTCTATCAAGAATATTGATGTCGCTCCCGTCATATGGGAGGGATAGATCCCATCTACATCACTCACATCCCTCTGCATAATTTATTACATACCCAGTAATCGCCTTTATAGTCCACCCAATCACGGGTGACGTTTGACGAAACCAAAGTACATAACTCCTTATGTAGGGATCCATGGTGACTTCAGGTCAAAGGACTAATAGTCATACTAATAGCCACATGAGAAAGTATATGACACTCAAATAACGATCCATGATACTTTCTCATGGCGGGTCATTCAGTATACATTCTCTAATGCATACCAATGTGTCAGCTTGATATCTCTATATCCATGACTTGTGAGATCAAGTCATCGAGCTGACCTACATGCTAGTCTTATTGTATTAACATTGTCCCTGAATGTTAATACTCGACTAGGAATGATTTAGAGTAGTGTTCCCTATATCATCTCACTATCGATTCAACCAATCGATTGATATAGGTAAGAACCTTTCTACTCTAGGACGTTACTATACTTATTTTATCTGGCACTAATACAAATAAGCATAATAACCAAAAACCAAATGCCTTAATATATATACATGAATATGATATACATGAGTCCATACAATCATCAAATGATTGGCTCTAGGGCTCTAACTAACACGAATCTCCTATATATATAAGGAGGGTAAAGGCTGGAGTTAGAACACAACTCACAAACTGCTCTCCTGTGCTCCTGCGACGCTGCGAAGGCTCTCCGACAAGTTCTATTTTTCTGTTTCTTTTTAATTACTGTTGGTTTTCCTTTTCTAATTAATTCCTGTACTTCAATTCTGTAATTACCTTTCGAATAATTAGTGATTGTCCATCGAAAGCACCCTTGTGTGTGGGCCTTGGAGTAGGAGTCGACACAGGCTCCGAACCAAGTAAAACTACTTGTGTCATACTTTTTGCTTTACTTTTTCCACTGCATACTTTAATCGCTCGATTTTTTTTAATCGATATTCACCCCCCCTCTATCGAATTCACGATCCAACATGATCATGGTTTTGATGTATGTGTCAAAAAGTTTAAATTAGGCTTTCATATTGGTTTGACATGTGTGTTTGAGTCATGCAGGACTTGGTGAAACACACATGAGGAGCTTGGTGCATCTATGCTTAGGAAGCTCATCCTAGGGCTCAAGTCCATGAGATGGTGAAGAATGATATGGAAGGCATTCAAGGGACCGCCGGACGAGGAACAATGGAGTGAAGCCGAGGCAAGTGGACTTCAAAGCAACGTGAAGGATGCATAAAGAGGAGCCGCGGGCTCGGGTACATCTGAGGGACGAAGGCCGAGGAAGAGGGCTTCAAAGGGTGACTCCGGAAAGGATGTGTGTGAGTGTGTAACCAGGACCAGTCGACTGATGGAAGTGGCAGTCGACTGGTACAATCAACTGAGCAGCCGACTGAGAGCGAATAGAAGCATTCTGTTCGCTCAGCCAGTAGTGACCAGTCGACTAGTAAGTGATCGTTGGCGACCGTTGGCAGAAATCCTGATTCTACCAAGTAGTCGTTACTTGTGTCCAACAATTGCACCAGTCGACTGATGGAATCCACTAGTGCACAGGAAATGAGTTGATATGTGGTAAATTCTTTCCTTTATATATAAAGCTTGGGGATTGAAGGAGGTTACTGCTTTGATTAACATTCTCCTAGTCTTTGCATCCAAGCTTCCAAGTCTTCTCTTCCTCTCTAAACCTAAGCTTCATCTTGCAAAGAGGAAGAGAGCATTGTAAGACATTTACTCCACCGAGAAGGAGAAAGCTCTAGCCGAAGATTGTCGGGACTAATTCATAGAAAGATTAAGGGTTCGTCCACCTCAAGGACAAGCCGTAGAGTAGGAGCAAGCAATCTCCGAACCATGTAAAAGGAAACGTATTAACGTTTTTGTTCTTATTTACTTTCATTGTTTTAGTTTTATTCTACTACGTAACTAACCTTGTAGAAAGAAGAACGAATTGGGGACAACATCTATTCAACCCCCACCCCCCTTATAACCGGTCACAAGATCCCCAACAATTGATATCAGAGCGAGGACGCCCTTCAACGAATTAATCACCGAGAAGAGCACTTCAACAAAATGGATGGTTCAAGCATCCATCCATCCAAATTCGAAGGAGAATTCTCTTAGCGGAAAAAGAGAATGGAGATATTTTTCGATACCAATTTTAATATTATGTTAATTATAGAAAATAGTTTCGAGATACCCTACTTCCACTAGGACTAACACTAATGATTGTATTTGATAGGACATTACTACTCCCACTAGGAAAGACACTAGTGCAGTAGTAATCATCACAAGTCTTATCTTTCTAGGTTCAACTTGGGTAATCTCAGGCAAATCGGTGATCTCAACTTAGTCTATATTAGAATCCATCTCTGGATCCTCCTCAAACTCTTCTAAATTCTCCTCAAACTCTTCAGGATTCTCTTCAGACTCTTCAAGATCCTCCTCAAACTCTTCAAGATCCTCTTATGGGAACTCATGGTGAAGTAGTTCCACACACAATTCTGCATATGAGATACGTCCTTCAAAGCTCGCCCCTTTCCCCATATATGGTGTGCTACCACCTTTGGATTCTCCGACAGTGAACGAATCAAAGCTCAAATCCTATAATTATCGAGGATGGAAAACTCTTCCTGCCCGAGCTTCCAGAACAGTTGATTGAGTTGTCTAATGTGTCCTTTGAGTCCATAAACTGAATCATATTTGATACCCTGAATCTCCTCCCGTTTCTCATTTCGTCGTACATCGTGATGGGTCATCGTGCATATCATTGGTGGCATCTTAAATTAAAAATAATAATGTTAGTATAAGACCAACAAACCAGTAACAAAATCGGTTAAATTCAATTCACACATATGCATGATACTTAAGCAATAAGAAAAATAAATTTTCTTCATTTGAGAAGTTCAGTTGACTGGCACATTGGATCGTTTGAGAAATCATACCCTAAGCATTAACTTAATCCCTTATCCTCATTAAAACTAATTTAATTGGGACATTTAATTATTTTGTTTAATCTAAGTCCATTAATTATACTGACTTAATAAATTTAAACCGATCTAATTAAATAAAATTAATCTAATTAAATCAACGATTTAAAGTAAATCGGGATTTATTTGATCAACATGATCGGTTAAAAATAAACCAAGCAAGTCAGGTTCTAATGAGCCAGGCCGATTTTAACAGATGGCATGCATTATAAAAATTACACTAACGTTACGCTAAACGTTGGTATTAATTTCCACCTGCAAGAAGTTTAATCGTTGTATGAAAACGCATTAATGCCAACAAATGCATTTTAAAAAAATTAATGTTTTATATTTAAACCCATACGAAACTGATGTTTCATTTTATTTTCTTTTTATTGATAAAAAACATTTTTTTCTCAAATAAGAATTTTGACTAATAAAATTACTGTTCTTCTTTCTTCTCAACTACGCTCACTTCCTCTACCATTTCGATCGGCAATCATCGCCCCCGGAAGCAGTCGCTGGCAGGCCTCCCGGGATGTGATAAACCTAAATTTGTCATTAATTGTATTGCATCAGATAATCACTGAACCTCTCTAAGCTAATGAAGCATAGGAAATAGTCAGGATTGTCTCTTTCAAAGAATGTGAATGGTGTCTAATAGATCGACCTAGGAACAATTTATTAGAATTGAGCTTTTGGATTTTTAATGCTACATCTAACAAATGAAACAATGCAAGAATGACATTAAATCTAATAAATGGAAGACAATACGAGTAATGGAACCTAAACGGACTTGATCACTGCATTGTAGCTTCTCCTTTTGAATCAAATTAGATCTCGATCAATGACTAAGATTTCTCCGGATTGATCCAATGGTAGAATTTACTCAAAATCTGATCCAAAGGTGTTGATCTTCATCAAGGGTCTTGATCTAACCTCTCTTAGCTTGGATAGACCAGATCTTCAATGGATGGTTCGAATCTCTCCTGATCTTGATGAATGGTCCAAATTAGTTCTTGATTGGCTTTCCTCTATTAGCCCTAGATTTTAGCTCAAATCTAGTCTGATCTGATTGAGTCCTTACCCTTTGATGCATACAAAGATCATATTCGAATATTAACATCAAATATCGTTATAATGAGATAGTTTGCAATCAAATCCGAGAATAAATGCAATTTATAAAATGTGATGTAAATATGAGTTTAACCTATGAGAAAATCATAAAAACATGTATTTATGAATCAAAATATAATAGTAAAATCATGGCTATCAGGATGTCATCATCAACCCAGTAATGACATCGCGCTTGTGTCCCGGCGATGTAGCTCTGCCCGCGACGTAATCACTGGTGCACCGTCTCGATAAACAGTCGCAAATATGCAACTATTTTTTTCAAAAAAATTCACAAATTGCAATTATCCTATTCTTCTTCTCTGAATCATCTCTAATACCATTGTGAATCTTTCATATCAATCTATTGTACTAAACAAAAGACTTACGGTGATCTTTTGGAGGAGAAGAACTCAGAGAAGACACTGGACAAGAAGATATCACTCCCTCTTCTCTTTATGTTCCCACTTGTGATCTTGTATGGAACTTGGATGCTCTTTTATAAGAGGGTTGAGGAAGACGAAGGCGAAGGAGCACCCCTTTGATCTCCTTAACCCATGCATCAATGAGGATGACAAAGGGGAAGGGGTGTCCCTTCATCTCCTTAACGTCTAACCGGCATTCCACCCCGATGAGGCGATGCTGTCTTCACCGGCGGCGTGTATATTTTGCAACGGTCGAATTGAGCCAAGCTACAACTGTATTTAGTTAGATCGGGAACATTAACTCTACAATCATATGGAAGAAGAGATTAAGTCTCAATTTTGTTGGCCAATATGAGTTTAATAATAATACATAACGATATTGTCATTAAGAAATTAAATCCGGATTCAATGATCTAACATTTGATGTACGAAAAGGGTTTATTTTATTGGAAGTGATTTAACGTGGACATCTGATAATCTGATTCGTTAATGAACTATATTGTAAATTTAAAATTTATACATGGATTTATTTTGTATTCATAGAGATAGATTTAGGATATATATTGTAAATTATTAAGCCAGTCAAAAATAGATGAAGTTGGACCACCAGTGAGATGACCCTAAGATTAACGAGAAGAAAATCTCGAAGGGAGATCACCGGTAAGATCACAAGGAGGAGGAAAAAGAAATGTTAGTAAGCAAGCTAGGAGTCTCTAGCTTAGTCACTCTAACGTTCAAGTTAGTGAAATGGTCCAAGTGGAGGAAATATGGAAGACAAACAGTAGAAGAATATTCACTATAAGAAAAACGTTCATAGACAACGATTTTCCACTTATCTATGATAAAATCGATCAGTACCTATGAAGGCGCAGTAAAAGGTCTAACATTTTAGACACTAGTTTCTAACTGATGTAATATCATTTAACGCATCGGTTTCTGAATCAGTTATTAACCAATTTAATATCACTTAACAACACTGTTTTCAATAACGGTGTAAGACCAATGTAATATCTATTAATAACACCAATTTTGACAATAATTTTCGACCGATGTAATATTAACGACACCGATTCTAGCAACAGTGTAAGACTGATGTAATATCAATTAATGACACCGATTTCGACAACAATTTTCTACCAATATAATACTAATGACATAAGTTTCAGCACCGGTGGAAGATCGATGCAATATCAGATGATAATGACACTTGTTTGAGCAACGGTTAAAAATCAATGTAGTATTGAACGACACTGATTTCAGAAGCGGTGAACAGTTGATATTATCATTTAACAACAATGTTTCAAAACTGATGTCATTGAAGTTAAAACTGTTGTAATAACAATTATTTTTTTCATTTGTATATTATGATCGAGCAAAAGTATGAAATTGATCTGATTCCCAATAGTATAAAAGTTAATATTATAAATTCACCAAGCAAATCACAAATAAAAATGCACTAATATATTTAAACACACCAAATCAATATCCACCAATGTAACCAACACAAATATTCTTCTTGCAATATAAAAAGCTAATAGATATTATAGAAATACACATCAAGTCAATATCCACATATTACATTCCATGAAAATGCATGCATCCTCTAAAGTTTTCAAAAATTGAATACCTTTCCTATTCAAATGTAATCAAATGTAATCTAGCATGCATTCAGCCCATTCGAACCGCACTTCATCAATTTCAACTGTAGAGTACTTGATATTTGTAAATTGTAAAAATAAATAAATAATATATTAGTAAAATCAAGTACTAATCATTTTGCAAAGAGATATTTTGAATGTGCTAGCTGACCTTAGTGCTTGAATTACTAAAAGATTATTGATTAATTACTTCTTTAATTTGATACTAAAGTATTGTTGAAAAATTCAACAAATTTTCCTTAGGACATAAGTGGTAGGACAACTAGTATATTAGTAAAAGAACAAGATTCAGTTGTAAACATACAAATTTCAACTCAAACTCTTTCTCATCACACACACAGAGTGACAAAGTAAGAATTGTCCAACTAGATCATGACTAATTGACTACCATCGAAATAGTACACAGTAGGAAAACCCTAAGAAATGCTCAAAGTCCAACAAAATTCAGTAGATTCTAATAATTTAAACTGAGATAAAACTCATTGTTTTTCTCAGGACATGCAGCAACAAGTAATCAAGCAAGCTGTAAAATCATAATGCAAAAAAACTATTTTTCTCTCAAATCTTTCATATTAAGAAACAAAGAAGATACTGATGGGCAAAACCATCTTATGCAGTCGAAACTGAAGTTTGAAGTTTATGCTTCTATTCCTGAAGCTGAAATTTGATATTAATACATTTGTTCTAGTCCTAGGTTTAATTTAGACAAATATTCATGGTACAAGCAGTACAGTAATTAAGTGTACCAAGAAAAATATGACAGAGCCTAGTTGCATGGTGTCTTTTGCCAATCCGCAAGCTTACTTAGAAAGGAATTAGAGATGATAGTTTTTACTATACTTCAAAACACTTCAACAATCAATCGATACAGTAGTTGAAGCTATCTGACATTTAAAAGTCCTTTAAAGAATAAAGGTTCTATGAAAAATGCCCTTGGTTTCATAATCAAATATGGAGTAATCGAAAACTAATAAATTTTCAAAACCAAAAAATGAATTCCTTGAGGATGCCTATAATAAAAGATTAATCAATTGAGAATTTCAAATAGAAACAAAAAATACAATATCTAATTGTAAATTTTCACAAGGCTTAAGTTTGTTTGGAACTTCCATCAAGAGCTTGACATTACCTTCTATCTGACAGGGGAAGCTGTCTCCTACGAAGCCTGTTGATTAGCCATATGGAATTGGATTTCTCGGCGCAACTCAGGTGCCTGAGGAATAGGGATGGTAATGGGGCGGGGTGGGGTCGGGTTTGCCATTTTCATCCCCGTCCCGTTTTTATTTTTTCGGGTTCGGGGATTCCCCGAACCCGAACCCACGGATTCGGGGATTCCCCATCCCCGCCCCATTTATAAATTAATTTATATTATTATTATTATTATTTAATAATAATTATTAATAATAATATTAATATTAATATCAATATCAATAATATTATTATTAATAATATTTTCAAAAAATTTAATATTAATATTAACACTATTATTAATATTTTTAAAAAAAATCATATTAGTATTTAATAATAATAATAATAATAATAATATTCGGGGCGGGTTCGGGGATGGGGATAGTATTCCCATACCCGCCCCAAACCCGCCCCATCCCCGAAAAATCGGAGATTCTCATCCCTATTTCTGGTTTTCTCCACGGAATCCCAAACTCATGGAAAAAATTACCATCCCTACTTAGGAAGAGGTTTAGAAGTCTCAAGAAAGATTCTGAGATATTATTGATCGTCTCGTATATCATCGAAAATAGGACTTCACTATAACATGTAAGCAAACCAAAATATTATTTTCGTAATATATATATAGACGCAGACATAAACTACTTGCTATAGTAGAACATTGATATCAACTTAATTAGTTAAAGAAGGGTATGGATGCTAATTCAGTTTCGTAAAATCTCAACAAGTGTCACTGATCCGGTGGTAAGTATAAGAGGACCCACATGGCCAGCGGTCAACGACATGTGGGGGTCAAAGTCAAGAAGGTCAACCTAAGGGTCTTGTCGATCAGAGAGGCCCCCTGGCCGCTCGGCCAGGATAGCGCCAGGGTTGGCGCGAAGATAGCTCGACCACGGGTCGAGCTTCCGACGCTAATGATTTGCTCGTATAGAGGAGTTGCTGCGCTGAGCAGCCCGTCCGCTTGGCTGATCTGCAGATTAACTAAGGACGCATTCCAGTCCGAATATGTGCCCGAGGGGCCTTCCCTCTTGGTCCGACACACCTTTACGCCCAACCGCCGGGGTGGCCGAGCGGCCCTCCCGCTCGGCCCGGAAACAGACAAAAGTCGCAAAAGAGAACAAAGGAGGCAGACAGCTGGTGATATCCTTCTTGAGCCAGGTGCCGCCGACGGACAGCATGGTCGGCGGCTGGACCGGACAGAGAATCGTATGGTGAAAGTTTCCACTGTTATGTCAGAGATATGCTCAGACGGTTGCGGTATGACGTCAGACACACTTTTCTGGCACGACCATTATGAGATATGCTTTAGGAAGCGTGCACGTCTCGAGAAGCGTACACGCGCCTCCCCGTGATCCTATATAAAGCCCCCCAGACTTCGACGGAGGTATGCAATATTCTTCACTGTAGCTACAGTCTCACTACTCTATTTCTGTTTCATCTCGCCGTTGCCTGACTTGAGAGTCGGAGGGTCGTCGCCGGGAACCCCTTCCCGGCCCGACTTTGTTGCAGGTTCACCGGAGGTCCACTTCACCTTAGAGCTCACCCAAAGACAGTCGCGAGCGCCATGCCCCCAACATCCGTCGACTTGACTCTCAGACATGATCAAATTGACGTCGTCTGTGGGAACGCACCTGAATCTGAGAGGTAAAGATGGAAGGAGCTAGACAACCGCACACCGTGACGCTCTCTCAAGAGGAGCTCGAAGCTCTTATCGAGGCGAGAGCAGCAAAAATCGTGGAGCAGCAGCAGCAAAAAGCGTTAGCCGAGCGGATGGCGCAACAGGCGACCTCGGCATCAGGCGGTCAAGCGGCGCAAGAAGATCGACCGGAACAGTACTCCACTTGGGCACAGAATAAAGGGCAGACCGACACACTAGGAGATGCGCCGCCCGCCCCCATTCCGTTCCATCGGGCCCTGTTCCAAACTCCGTCTTAGCTAGCTCAAGCCAACCAAGGATCATCTGATGAAGCCCCTGCCCGGGATGTCAAAAGGGGCAAGGCGCCTCAGACCGAGTCATCTCCCGAGCGGATCAATTGCCAATTCTCTGAGGCGATCTTACAGGACCCGCTCCCGAAGCACAATGCCCCACTGGCGATCGGGGAGTATAGCGGCGTAACCGATCTTGACGACCACCTCGGTAAATTCGACAATGCCACTACCCTCCACCAATATACTGACAGAGTCAAGTGCCGAGTCTTCCTTACTACGCTGTCCGGCTCGGCTCAACGTTGGTTCCGAAGACTGTCGGACGGATCAATTCGGACCTTTAAAGACTTCCGAACGGCATTCCTCCACCACTTCGCCAGCAGCCGACACTATCAGAAGACTAGTGTTAGCCTGTTTTCTATGAAACAAGGGTCGAGAGAAACTCTTCGAGAGTACATCCAGTGCTTCGACCAGGCAGCGATGGACATCCCCACGTTCTCATCTGAGATAATGATGCATGCCTTCACTCAGGGCCTAGTCAACGGGAATTTCTTTCGCTCGCTCATCATAAAACCACCTCGCGACTACGATCATATGCTGAAGAAGGCCATCGAATATATCAATGTAGAGGAAGCCCGGGCGGCTAGGAAGAAATAAGCACCATCCGAGCCCTTGTCTTCAGCCGAGCGGCGTCCGATGGTCAGCCATCAGCCACCAAGAGGACCCCGCGTTGAGGGAACGCGCTCTCATCAGGAAACAAGGTCGCACGTTGTCCAACATATGGCGGTCGATCGACCCAAGCAAAAAGAAAAGGTATGGACTCCCATATTTTGTTCACTTCAACAATCAGCAACTCACAACACCCATGATTGTCAGAGTCTCGGCCCGATTGCTCACCCGGCGCCGAGAAGCTATCAACGCCGATCACCTTCGCCTAATCAACGCCATCGACACCAGAGTACCGGGCGGTGGGTGACTAGGGAGTCCCCCGAACAGCAACATCATCATCAGTCGAGGGTCAATCCCGGAGTCTCACAGGAGAGAATGAAACCGTCCGTTTGGGAGGAAGAAAACAGGAGCAACACTGCTCAGGGCGAGATCAACATCATTGCTGGTGGACCAACAGGCGGTGACTCAAATTGGGCCAGAAAATCGCACGCTCGGCAGTTAAGGATCCATGAAGTAGGCTGCAGTCAGGAGCGAGCACAGGGCCCCGAGATCAGCTTCGGGCCCATAGACCTGGAAGGAGTTGAAGTGTCGCACGACGATGCACTCATCATCCGAGCGGTAATTGTAAATTATACTATTCACCACATATTCATTGATACAGGTAGTTCGGTCAACATCATTTTCAACAAGGCGTTCGATCAACTGCAAATCGACCGGGCTGAACTGCTGCCCATGACAACCCCGTTGTATGGATTTACTGGCAATGAGGTTCTGCCGGTCGGGCAAACTAGGTTGGCCATCTCGCTAGGAGAGGAGCCACTTCAAAAGACGCGGACCACTAACTTCATCGTGGTCGATGCCCCCTCCGCCTACAAAGTGATACTGGGACGACCGGCTCTCAACGAGTTCCGGGCGGTCGTCTCAACTTTCTGTCAGAAGATCAAATTTCCCGTGGAGGACAAGGTGGGAGAAGTCCGCGGAGATCAGCTGGCCGCCCGACGATGTTATGTGGAGATGATTCAAGCTGAATCAAAGTCCGCTCGGAAGGCGTCGTGCCTTGAGGTAAACACCGTAACCGAAAAGCCTCCCACCTTAGTTTATGAAGAAAAGCAGGAGGTACAGATCCAGGATGGCCGACCGGAGGCCACCACATTCATTACATCAGATCTGGAAGTGGGCCCGAAGGAGGCGCTGATCAGGTGCCTACAGCGCAACCACGACGTCTTCGCGTGGTCAACGCATGAGCTACCAGGCATCTCGCCGATCGTCGCGCAGCACGAGCTCCATGTCCGGCCGGACGCTCGACCCGTCAAGCAGAGGAAGAGGGACTTAAGTGCGGAGCAGAACGTCATAATCCGAGCGGAAGTCGAAAAGCTCCTGGAGGTCGGCCACGTACGGGAGGTGCAGTTCCCAAGCTGGCTCGCGAATGTGGTGTTGGTCTCCAAGCCGGGCAATAAGTGGAAGGTCTGCATCGACTTCCGGGATCTAAAAAAGGCATGCCCAAAAGACTTTTACCCTCTGCCCCGAATTAACCAGATGGTAGACTCGACCGCTGGATGCGAGCTGATAAGCATGCTGGATGCCTATCAGGGTTACCACCAAGTGCCACTCGCCCGGGAAGACCAGGAGAAAGTGAGCTTAATTATGGCGGACGACACCTATTGCTACAACGTAATGTCGTTCAGACTGAAGAACGCCGGTGCCACATACCGACGACTCATGAACAAGGTGCTCCAGAAGCAGATCGGGCGAACTCTGGAGGTATATGTTGATGGCATACTTATTAAGTCAATCCGAGCGGCCAACCTTTGTGCAGATATAGAGGAAACCTTCCAGACGCTGAGGACATACGGAGTCAACTAAATCCCCAGAAGTATCTGTTCGGAGCAAAGAGCGGTCGCTTTCTAGGGTACATTGTTACCGAACGGGGCATAGAGGCGAATCCCAGCAAAGTGAAAGCACTGCAAGACATGCCGCCTCCCCAAAACTTGAGGGAAGTGCAACACCTTACTGGTCGGATAACGGCCTTGTCGCGGTTCATCTCCAAAACGGTCGATCGAAGCTTGCCTTTCTTCAAGATTCTGCGCCGAGCCACCAAATTCCAGTGGGACAAAGAATGCGACCAGGCGTTTGAGGAATTAAAGGTTTATCTAAACTCTTTGCCTATATTAGCTAAGCCCAACATCGGCGAGCCGCTCCGCATCTACTTATCCTCGACCGAGCATGCTGTAGGCTCGGCGTTAGTGCGACAGGACTGCGAAGAACAGCCCGTGTATTTTCTGAGTCACATTCTAAAGGATGCTGAGTCCCGCTACACTGGTCTCGAAAAGCTTGCCTTCGCGCTAGTCCTCGCCATGCAGAGGCTTTGACCTTATTTCTTCGCGCACACGATAATCGTCATGACGAACATCCCTTTGGAGAGAGTTCTCCTTAACCCGAAAGCATCCAGACAATTGATCAATTGGACAACTGAGCTCAGTGAATTCGATATCCAGTATCAGCCCAGCACGACAATTAAGGCGCAATCCTTAGCAGATTTCGTCACTGAAGTGCATAATCCCGAGCCCGAATCTTTATGGAAAGTATATGTGGACGGGTCCTCCACTCGGTTCGGGAGCGGTATTGGTATTTTATTGATTTCTCCCCAGGAAGAGCTGGTGCAGTTGTCCATCTGGCTGGATTATCGGACAACCAATAATGAAGCAGAATATGAAGCCCTCATCGCTGGATTGCAGGCTACTCGGCATGTAGGAGCAAGCCGGGTGGTGATCTACTCAGATTCTCAGCTTGTTGCTCAACAACTCTCAGGAGCTTTTAAGATAAACAATGCAAGACTCAAGCTCTACGCGGAGGCATTCGAAAAGCTCAAGGCCACCTTCAGCGAGGTGGTCATACAAAAGATCCCCCGAACGGAAAACCAGCCGGCGGATGAGTTGGCTAAGCTTGCAAGTTCGATATCTCCGATCGTCATACAACAACCGATTGAGCAGGTGTCGTTAGTGGCTCGAATTGATAAGATGGAGGGCCTCACGTTCCTGAGTGACTGGAGGACAGCCATAGTGGAATTTTTACGATCGGGAACTACGCCGCCCGGTCGGGAAGAGGCCCAATTGATAAGGAAGAGAGCGGGTCGGTTCACCCTCATCGGGGTTCAGCTCTAATAAAAAGCTTTTTCCATCCATTACTAAAGTGCGTCAACTCGGAGGACGCGGAATATATACTAAAGGAAGTGCATCAAGGATCTTGCGGGGGACACACGGGCGGCTGCTCATTGGCGAGAAAGATTCTGCTGGCCGGGTACTTTTGGCCGACTCTCCAAGAAGATGCTGCTTGGATCGTCACTACCTGCCTGTCCTGTCAAAGATATCATAACTTATCCCATCAGCCAACGGAGGAAATGAAGGAATCCACAGTGTTCTGTCCATTCGACTAGTGGGGCATGGATATTATGCGACCTTTCCCTATGGTGACCGGGCAGCGGAAGTTTTTACTCGTGGCGGTGGACTATTTCTCCAAATGGGTCGAGGCCGAGACATTGGCAAAGATAACCGAGCAGATGGTCAAGAAGTTTATCTGGCAGCACATAATATATCGGTTCGGCATTCCACGTCGACTCGTGTCCAACAATGGGCGGTAGTTCGTCGGACAACAATTCCGAGAATGGTGCAAGGGGTATGACATTCAGCAGTCCTTCACCTCCGTGGCCTATCCGCAAAGCAACGGGCAGGCCGAAGTCGCTAATCGGGAGATCCTTAGGATTCTTTGAGTTCGGCTCGACCATGTCGGAGGTAGCTGGGCAGATGAGCCCCCAGGCATATTATGGGCGATCCGCACTACCCCTAAGGAGAGAACGAGGGTCACACCTTTCCACTTGGTGTACGGAGGGGAAGCTGTCGTTCCCGTGGAGGTTGGAGTATAATCTAATTGGGTGCAACAGTACGACACGAGTAATACTGAACGGAGACAGCTGGAGCTGGACTTGATAGACGAGGTGCGAGCCAAAGCAGTCGTCCAGCTAATGGCGTACCGGCAGAGAATGAAGCAGAATTACAACAGACGAGTGATTCCCAGGGCATTCCAATCGGCAACTTTGTATGGAAGAAGGTGAAGCCGGTCGGCGATGTGAGCAAGCTGGAGGCTCCCTAGGCTGGGCCCTTCAAGGTCATCGAGAAACTCCGATCGGGCGCCTACTACCTGGAAGATGAAGATGGACGGCAGCTAGAACGACCATGGAGCGCTATCCATCTCCAACCGTACCGGGCTGGGTGAAAGGTGTGCCAATGTAATCAGTTACGTATATTTCCGTTCTTCGGTACCCTTTGACTGCAGGAATGAAATCATGAAACACAAGGGTATAACAAGTTCGCATCAAATGGTTACGCTCCATCAAATCGTCGAGCGGCGACGTTAAACTCTAGAGTCGAACCAGCGACTATAAACCCCCTCCCCCCCGCCTGAAGACCGTCGAGCGGCGGTGTTAAACTCTAGAGTCGAACCGGCGACTATAAACCCCCCGGCCTGAAGACCGTCAAGCGGCGACGTTAAACTCTAGAGTCGAACCGGCGACTATAAACCCCCCGGCCTGAAGACCGTCGAGCGGCGACATTAAACTCTAGAGTCGAACCTGCGACTGTAAACCCCCCGGCCTAAAGACCGTCGAGCGGCGACCATAAATCCCAAAGGAAGGAAACAATGACCCTCTAGCAAAGCACTCGCTCGGGCCACACAGTTATTTGTGTCGACCAGGGAAAACAAGCTAACATAGCAAAAGGCAAAATTCCATTCAAAATAAGGCTTTCCGACCGAGCAGTTGTACAAAGACACTTCACTCAAGCTAGTTAAAAACATGTTTTGGTATGGCAGTAAGAAGCGCAGCGTGTTCCTGGATGGGGATGATAAAGGACTCCGGGAGGTGACCCTTGGCCTTCAGATGATCCGCCGTGGCAGTGATGGCCACCTCGAAGGCGAGGACGAGCCGATTGTAGACCTTCTGAATGAATTCATCCAAGCGGATGTTGCTCTGCCTCATTATAGCAAAGCGGCTCGGCTCGGCCTCTTGGTACTCCTTGAGGGCAGTGCGCGAGGCCTCGAGGGCCTCCTAAAGGGCCTTCATTTCATCCTTGAGAGACACCACCTCCGCCAAGCGGCCTTTTTTCTCGACATCCAGCAAGTCGGCCAATTCCTTCACCCGCTGCTCCAGGGCTCAGGCAACAACGTTCTTCGCGTCCAGATCAGCGATGGCATTATTCCTCTGAGTAGTCACTAGCTCTATCTTGTGGTCGAAGGCTTGGACCTGCTTTTCAAACTGGCTCAGCAGGTTCACCTGATCAGCCGATTTCTTCCGCTCAGCCTCCAACAATTCCTTAGTCTTGGCTAGCTCCTTCTGCAGCTCGGCGTATGATGGTGCCTGAGAGGAGGACGACCCGCCAAAAATTTTGAGTTTCTTCAGCTCTTCCTCTAACATCGCCAAACGACTGGTGATGGCCACGCTTTCGACCCAGTTCTGACAAATAAAGAGTTGTTCAGTGCCGATCGTAAAAAACATGCGAATGAGTATGGATAGAAAACTTACACCGGTGGCATGCTGCAGGTAACTATTGGCCAGCAGACCGGGGGGCATTGCAGCGACACGGGCACGAGCGTCCTCCCATACTTTGGCGAGCGACCCTCTGATGGTGATCATGTGTTCAAGGGTCGTCAGTCGCTCAGATTCTGTCATGTAGGCCTCCGTTGGAAGGTACAGAACGACCTTTATTGTGCGGCGCCTGCCTAGTGTTGTATGAGCGGACGCTGAAGGACCAGATGGCTGGTCAGACGGCGCATAAAGTATGCCCGAGCGACGAATCCTTTGGCGCGCTGGAGGCAAAGAACTGACTGGCTGCGCCGTGATGGGGTCAGTTGGCAGATCCAGCTGGGAGGGAGTCCGATCGGAGGAGAGGGCCTCGACAGATGGGACATTTTCTTTAGGGGAGAGCGCGCCCATTTGTTTGGACACCTGTACCGCTGAAGTGGCCGAAAGCATAGGCGTCCCTGTCCTGCGTCGCTTTAGTCCAGAAAGGGGAAGATCATCCTCTAGCTCAGAGTCGTCACCCCGAGCTGCAGGCTGTCGGCGTGAAGTTGCTTCGCCCACCACCTCCATAGGAGAGGTCTGAGCGGCGGACTCCCCAACATCCGCCTCGCTCTCACCCTCATGAGAGCCGACCGGAGCAATGTCAAGTTGCTCCATTTCTTTGGCCGCTGCTGCCTCGATCGCAGCGGCCTTCTTCTTCAGGATGCCGAACAGCATGGACTTTATCACAATATTCGCTGCGAAAGAAAAGGAAGAAAATCAGTTAGACTCAAAGTAAAGACACAAGTAAATTCCTTACCAAAGCTGCTCGGAAGCTTCATTCGGATCAGACTCAGACCAAACATGTACATCACCCCCTCTGGTAGCAGCTTGTGAATATCGAGCTTCAGGCCGGCTAGCATATTTGCTGCTTGGAGATAGTCCGGTCGGGTCTTATATCTCTTCAGAACGGGAGGACTAGGAAGCCCGACCTGCCACGTTGTTCGGAAGGGAGGCAGTTCGGGGAGTCGCAGGAAGAAGAAGTAATCTTTCTAGTGGTTATTAGAGGATGACATCTTATCAAAAAAGACTAAGCCGATCTTAGACTGGAACAAATAAGTGCCCAGCTCGGACTGCTTGGGATAATAAAAGTAGTAAAAAACCTCAGGACAGAGAGGTATGTTGTGGATTTTGAATAACACCACAACCCCACACAAGAGGCGAAAGGAATTAGGGATGAGCTGGGCGAGCAGAATGCGAAAGAAGTTACGGACTTCAAGGATAAAAGGGTGGATAGGAAATCGCAGCCCGACCAAAAATTATTCTCGGAAGAAGCAGATCGTGCTGCTCGGCGGCATGTGTGGCCGGTCGGAATGCGAAGCTAAAACTAATTTAAAATCAGAAGGAAGGTCGAGGGCATTGGTCAGGGTCTCGGCATTGCGTGCGTTGAACCATGACTCCATGGTCGTGTACCATGCGCCAGGAGCAAGTTTCGAAGGCTGAGAAGGACTAGCCATCGCCGGAACAGTAGGCAAGGCAGAAGCCAAAGAAAAACGGAGGGGTCGATGGAGGAGATGATCGGAACAGTGCCTAAGGGGCACAAACACCACTAGAGTGTAAAGACAAACGCGAACGAACAAAGAGACAAGGGGCGGAGAAGTCTTATAGGGGAAAGGGTGATCGAAGAAGAAGAGGAGTTGCCGGAATGCTGAGGAACGGGTTCACCGGAGTACCGAACGCAGACGAAGGCTTTCGGACGCACGAGCATGAAGATAGGCGGCGGAGGAAAGTGATGAGGGCTTTATACAGACGAGGCTCAATTCCTCCAAGCCGTTGGATTCAGGTCACAAGACTCGAAAACCAGATCTCACTGTCAAATTCAAAAAGCAGAGGTCACATCGTCTGATCATGCGATGACGGCGGCCTCACCGCGTGTCGCCCGCTCACAGGATTGCATTTAATGCGCCCCATTACGCAGCCATGACCACGTGCTCAGCCTTAATGGCAAGGATTTGCACGAATTCCGAGGGAATCCTAAAGACGTTAGCATTGACTGCCATTGGACCGACGAGGCAATCAGCGACAAACCAAAACTTTTGAAGTTCCAGGGGATAGGCTGCCGAGCGGCAGTGTTCACCTCCATGGTGCCTGAGCGGAGAGACATTTTCGTCAGTGGCAGAGCGGCTGTCACACCACCAGACTAATAGTCCAGTCAGTCGGACTTGCGTCCTCCTTCAACTAGACTTGAAGGGAAGGCACGTGATCCGGTGGTTAGCATAAGGGAACCCACATGGGCAGTGGTCAACGACACGTGGGGGTCAAAGTCAAGAAGGTCAACCTAAGGATCTTACCGATCGGAGAGGCCCCCTGGTCGCTTGGCCAGGATAGCGCCAGGGTTGGCGTGAAGATAGCTCGACCACGGGTCGGGCTTCCGACGCTCATGATATTGGATCGAGAAGCGCTAGAGGGGGGTGAATAGCGCTCGTGGCTATTTCGTTTCGGAATCGTAAAATACGAGTAATTAAATGTAGCGAAAATAAAAGAAAAAACAAGAACACACGCAAACACAGGATGTTTACTTGGTTCGGAGCCTGTGGCGACTACTACTCCAAGGCCCGCGATCGTTGATCGCTTTCTGTGAGCAACAACTATAAGCTCGGTAAAAGGTTACAAATGAATTACAATCAATGCAGTAATTAAAAGATAATTATACCGATGACAAAATAGTTATTTAGGATCTCCGGGTCGTCGGGAACTTGTAGCAGCACTTCATGGCATTTTTGAAGCAGCACGTTGTAGCTTGATCACTTAGAAATTGTTGTCCTGAGCTGCTGCCTCGACCCCTCTTTTATTCTGTGCTGGAGGCACCTCCAAGCCTATCCGAGGCGCCTCCAAGCCCCGAGTCCACCGCGGTGATAAGCGCTGATCCGGTCGCGCCGTATCCCTTTGAAGGTGCCTCCAAGCTGCTCCAAGGCGCCTCCAGCGCCTGGTCCAAGGCGCCTCCAGCGCCTGGTCCAAGGCGCCTCCAGCGACGTCCGAGGCACCTCCAAGTCTTCTACGCAAACTTCTGCTGGCTCGCACTCGAGGCGCCTCCAAGCCCCATGGAGGCGCCTCGGACACTGTTCATCCGAGGCCAAAGTTGTTTCTTTGTTCCTGCAAAATGTGTTAGTCCCAAACGCATATCCTGCAAAACAAAGTTAGTACAGAAACGATATAACAAATGATAGTCGACAGTCATCGGACTTTCCTTGTCTGACTTCGGATTTCCAACTGGAAACCCTAGGTCGACCCGACACCTACTGTTCCCTCTATGGGGAATGCGTCCTCACCTACTCCACTCAGGAGATTTACCTGTTGCCAGTGCGATCCTCCAGATCGACTGGACTTTTGCTCAGCGTTCGAAGCTTCCAGACTTTCTATTGGACTCCCGCTTCCCGGCCCGTCCAGTCTTCCACCTAGTTCGTAACACCAAGACTTTCCACCTAGGGTTACCACCCCCTAGGACTTTTGCCTGAAGGCCTCGACCCGCCAAGACTTTTCGCATAGGGTTACCACCCCCTATGACCTAGGGTTACCACCCCCTATGACCTATGGTTACCACCCCCTAGGGTTTTCCACCTGCCTAACCGCAACTAAGACTTTTGCCTAAGTACCACTTAGGACTTTCCTGCAAGCTCCATGAACCTTGTTAGATAACAACATAACCTTAACTTTGAATTCCTTTGCCATTATCAAAACAACGGTTTGATCGTCGGATGCTTCCCGCACCAACAATCTCCCCCTTTTTAATTATGGCAACTGAAATTCAAAGTTAAGTAAAATAGATGCATAAATATTTTTCAAAGTTTAAGCAAGTTAAAAATATTTAAATGCAAGCATAGTTAAGCTAGAACTAACTTAAACTTTGTAAGGCTCCCCCTTAATAGAGGCTCTCTTTATAAGGTTGAATTTTCCTATTTTGAATTTCCCTACTATCCCCCTTTGTCATTTATCAAAAATAAGCAAGTTGAAGAAATCTAATTTTTCAAACAGAATTTATAGTTGGAAAAATAAATAAAAATTAGGCTTTTAAATAAACAAGTTTGGGATAAAGATATTTTGAGAATACTTAGCTTTTTGAAATTAATTGTAGAATTCTTAGCTAAGTGAAGTAAGGATCTAAATAGATATTTTTCTTTCAACTGAATAAAATGTTGACTTTGAAAGGTAATGTTAGCTAATTGTTGAAACTTAGTTGAACTCTTTGAAAAGTATGTTGTAAAATTTGAAAAACATATTAAAGTATACTTCAGGTAAGTTGACATACTTTGAAAATCTTAGCTAAATTTTAAAAATCTATTTAGAAAAATACTTAGTTAAATTTTGAAAATATGTGAGAAGAATATTTAGTTAAATTTTCAAAATCTGTTAGAAAAATACTTAGCTAAATTTTCAAAATCTGTTTAAAAAATAAATATTTAGCTAAATTTTCAAAAGCTATTAAAAGACACTTAGTAGATTTTGAAGAGATTTGAAAGACTTAAATAAATTTGAAAAGCTTTGTTAGCAAATGTTTTCTTAATTTCGCAAAAGTTTTTTTGTTTGAATAATAATTTGGAAAGTTAAGAAAGACTAACAAAATATTTAACCGAAAAAAGAAGTCCAAAATATTTAAAGGCAAAGGAGGATTAATCAGCTTAAAGCCTTAATGTCCAAGCATGAGTTAAAGAGATTGGAGATTATTTACTTTCTTTTAGTAAGGTATCAGAGCCCTAATGTGCAAGTTTAGTAACCCTAAAAATCAAACACTTAATTTCTTGACCACATGTCTAACCATCTAGCTACTAGCTGATTGCCTAGAGGACAACAGCTTTCACTTGGTTAGTCAAGTTAAGTCAATAGATCCAGTTAGATTTGACTAGGGTTGGATGACTTGACTTGATTACTGTAAATTAGGTATTTAACGCCCAGACTCATATTGATGCACAGATATAAGCATTCTTGAGTCCAGGCTGTACCCTATGCATCTCACATCATTCTAAGTTTTCAAGTACAATCAAGGTAAGCCTAGGTGTTTGTGAGATGCTCTGGCTGAATTCTAGAGGAACATGATATTTAGGGGGAAGATCCTAGGCTAAGTCCACATTTAAAAGAGCTAAGAAAACTGGGATTTTGAAAATATTATTTTTCCTAGAATTTCAAAATATAATTTTAAACTTAAGCAGATTTGAAGATTAATAGAAATTTTAAAGTTAGATTGTAGGAAATTTGAAAATAAGATCTATTCTACCCAACACATTCCTATTTGTGCAGAAAACAAATAAAATTGGTAAGCATAAATAAGTAGAGTTCTCTAACACTAGTACAACCAGAGTAGAAAATGGAGATGTCTGTGTAATATCCAAGATACATGATAGTGTCAAAAAGCAGGATCATCAGCTGGAGGATCGTCAACTGGAGGTGGTGCAAGGGGTTGCTCGGGTGCAGGCTCAGGCTATCCCTGGCGACGTATCTCACCCCGGAGAGAAGCGAATCCTGCTGCTATCTCGGATCGTAGAGATCGGAGGAAGCGATGGCTATCTAGCACAACCCGTCGCGTCTGAATGGACTGGATCTCGAGCCGAGCGAGTCTGTTCTCGACGAAAAGTGGTGTCGAAGTCGAAGGTCCGACTGATGTCGAAGGCCCGGCAGAGGTGGAAGGATCTGCGAAAAACTCCTCGGCTAGGAAGTCGGGCCACTCCTCTCCCTCGCCCGGTGCATCCTTGGCCTCTGGAGCAATAGGAGCAGCGGCTGGCTGTGGCCGACTCTTCCATGTCAGAATTCCCTCAACGGTGACCTCCATACTGGCTAATCAAAGACTACGCTGCCCTAACTCGTCGTATAGTGTAAGTGGGATGAGTGCCCCTATGGCTGTGTCTATCCTAGAGGTGGAGAAAATCTAAGTCAAGATATGACAGTAGGGCATGTGCACGACTCCTGATGTGACTGTACTAGATGCATGTATGATGTTATGGAACATATGCAATGTAATATCTATATCTAAACGCTGACTCAGGGCATACAAAAAGAATGAGTGAGAGGATCGCATCTTCGTGACGTCACGAGATGTGATCGGCAAAATACATGCTGTCAGGACTCTGTACATAACGTAGTCCTGAACCCTAAGAAGAGTACTTGACCTGAACTCAGTCAGGCCAAATGATCTCTCCTCCCCGAAAAAGTGCAAATAGATGGTGTTTAATGTGATATGAGCGTAGGGATCACCAAATGGTAGATCTCTACCTGGGTAGCATACAAATGTACATGTAGACTCCCTAAGCTCTAAACTCGTACGAATAAGGGAGGGGGTAAACTGGATGTCTGTTCCACCGACTCTAGTGGAATACGTACTATCATCAACATTCTCGAGGTTATGATAGAACTGTGCACATAAATCCTGGTTTACTGTATTGTTGCAGTAACTCAGTTTCCCTAATTGATAGTAATCTATCATCTGAACTGCGGGGTGACAGAACTGGGTAAAAAATGTCCTACCTACATACCTAGGTTTAATAGACTCAAATGTAAACCTAGCAAAATCTACCCTATGTTGCTCTAAGGGGAACCTAGGATCTGTAGAAGGGGTCCTGGCTGGTGTAGGATCAATAATGCGACATTTCCTATTGGTAACAATATACACGAAAATAGCAAAAACTAGTACTAAAATCATGTAGGAGATGAGTAAGGATGATTTAGAGTATACCTAGGAGGCATTGTAGGACGAGGGAAGGAGTTGGAAGGGGTTAAAGGTGCCTTAGATGAGAGAAATCGCCGAGAAAGGCTTCGGCGTCGCGTTAAAAACGTGAGCAGAAACGAGCAGAGAAACTCTCTGTTCATGGTGAAATTAGGTGTTGAAGGCAACTTGAACGCTCTTTAGGGCGCCTTTAACGCTCTGTTGGAGGCGCCTTGGAGACGGTCCGAGGTGCCTTAATTGAAGCCGGCGGGATTTTTCCCGCCGTTTTCTAGGGGCCCTCCCTTGTATAGGAGTCACCTCCGAGCGTCTTTACGGTTTTTTTTCGGCTAATTTGATTTTGTAAAAAATATTAATTTGACTTATGCTTTTAAATTTTAATTTTGAAGAAATTATTTAAGTTAATTAACTTTTGAGAAATATTAATTAAATTTTGAAAAGTTATTAATTTTAGAAAAAGTATTAAATTAATTAAATTTTTTGAAAACAGTTTAAGTTAATTTTAATTAAATTTCTTGAAAAGTGTTTAAGTTAATTAAATTTTGAAAAAGTATTAAATTAATTAAATTTCTTGAAAGTATTTAAGTTAATTAAATTTTGAAAAATATTTAAGTTAATTAAATTTGAAAAATATTTAAGTTAATTAAATTTTGAAAAATATTTAAGTTAATTAAATTTGAAAAATATTTAAATTAATTAAATTTTGAAAAAATATTAAATTAATTGAATTTTGAAAAAGTATTAAGTTAATTAAAATTTGAAAAAGTATTAATTAAATTTTTGAAAAGTGTTTAAGTTAATTAAATTTTGAAAAAGTATTAATTAAATTTTTGAAAAGTATTTAAGTTAATTAAAATTTTGAAAAGCATTAAATTAATTAAATTTTTGAAAAGCATTAATTAATTAAATTTTTGAAAAGTATTTAAGTTAATTAAATTTTGAAAGAATATTAAATTAATTGAATTTTAAGTTAATTAAATTTTGAAAAAGTATTAAATTAATTACATTTTTGGAAAGTGTTTAAGTTAATTAAATTTTGAAAAATAGTTAAGTTAATTAAATTTGGAAAATGTTTAAGTTAATTAAATTTTGAAAAATATTTAAGTTAATTAAATTTGAAAAATATTTAAGGTAATTAAATTTTGAAAGAATATTAAATTAATTGAATTTTGAAAAAGTATTAAATTAATTAAATTTTTGAAAAGTGTTTAAGTTAATTAAATTTTGAAAAAGTATTAATTAAATTTTTGAAAAGTATTAAATTAATTAAAATTTTGAAAAGTATTTAAGTTAATTCAATTTTGAAAGAATATTAAATTAATTGAATTTTGAAAAAGTATTAAGTTAATTAAATTTTGATAAACTATTAATTAAATTTTTGAAAAGTATTAAATTAATTAAAATTTTGAAAAGTATTTAAGTTAATTCAATTTTGAAAGAATATTAAATTAATTGAATTTTGAAAAAGTATTAAGTTAATTAAATTTTGATAAACTATTAATTAAATTTTGAAAACCATCAAGTTAGTTTAAATTTAACAAAATGTTAATGTTCGGACCGAAATGTAGCTAGGGGGAGTTGAATAGCTCGGTGCGATCTCGTGCTCGTCTTTGCTTGCTTTTTCGATGATGTGTAGCGGAAATACAAGAAAACAGACACACAACGCTAACACAAAGGATTTACTTGGTATCCACCTCAAGAAGAGGTGACTAATCCAAGAATCCACACACTCACGCACCCTCCACTAAGAAAATACTCCTTTACAGTAACTACCGAAGGCGGAGAAGCCCTACAAGACTCTCAATACAACAAGAAACAAAGAGAAGCAAATACAAGGGAAAGCCTACACGGTTTACACAAGAAACCCTAACCCTAGCTTCTTCTTCTTGCTGTAGATCCGCCTCTTGACTTGGAAATGCCTCCAAAAACCTTCAAGATCTGGCGATGAGAAGTCTGTGGAGGAGCTATGAACTCGCTGTGAAGATCGGAGATGAAAGCTGAGAGTTCTTCTGAGAGAAACACTCGCCAACAGCTAAATACAACGCCAACGGTCAAATCTCAATCGATTGGATTGCTCCCAATCGATTGGGGAGGCTTTGGTTCGATCGGTCGATCGATCCAGAGCGTCTCTGTGCTCTCAAGAATTGCCTGGATCGATCGACTGATCGATCCAGGGCTTATCGCACAGAATCGCGACTCCCAATCGATCGGTCGATCGATTGGAGGCTCCCAATCGATCGGCTGATCGATTGGGAGGCTTTCTGTTCGCGTGACACTTCTCCCCAATCGATCCACTGATCGATTAGGAGGAGGCTTGTCGCTGGGACTCACCCAATCGATCAGCCGATCGATTGGGCATTAGCCAATCGATCGGCTGATCGATCCAGCTCAAGGTTTTTGCCTAAAACCAAGTCCAAAGTCCCCTAAACTAACATCCGGTCAACCATGACCTGTTGGTACATCATGTCTAGCATCCGGTTACCCTTGACCTGCCAGGACTCCCTCACTAAGTGTCTAGTCAATCCCTTTGACTCACTTGAACTTTTCTCCTCGTGCCAAGTGTTCGGTCATCCATGACCCACTTGGACTTCCACCAAATGTCTGGTCAACTTTGACTCATCTGGATTTCCTGTGTCTGGCTTCACTCACCAGAACTTCCCTTCTGCCTAGCTTCACTCACTAGGACTTCTCCTCTGCCTGACTTCACTCACCAGGACTTTCCTTACTGCCTAGCTTCACTCACTAGGACTTTCACCTGGCTTCACTCACCAGGATTTTCTTCTGCCTAGCTTCACTCATTAGGTCTTTCACCTGGCTTCACTCACCAGGATTTTCTTCTGCCTAGCTTCACTCACTAGATCTTTCACCTGGCTTCACTCACCAGGATTTTTTTCTTCCTAGCTTCACTCACTAGGACTTTCCACCTGACTTCACTCACCTGGATTTTCTAGTCTGCCTAACCTTCCAGTTAGGACTCTCACCTGGCTTCACTCACCAGGATTTTCCAGTCAAGTATCCAGTCAGCCTTGACCTACTCAACTCTTCTTCACAATCTCCCCACATGAACAATTACACCTGCAATCTCCATGTGTTATCTACATGTATTGTCAAAAATCGAAACTTAAACATCAAGACTCGAGCTTGAACCAATTCACGCTCAGTCAACCAGGTCAACCTTGACCTAGGTAATATTGCACCAACAGTTAATTCAATTTAGTATTGACTTAATTTTAATTTAATTCTAATTTTAATTTATAATTTAATTTTGATTTAATTTAATTTTAATTTAATTTAGTTTTAATTTATAATTTAATTTTGATTTAGTTTTAATTTAGTTTTAATTTAAAATTTAATTTTGATTTAATTTAATTTTAATTTAATTTAGTTTTAATTTAGTTTTAATTTTGATTTAGTTTTAATTTAGTTTTAATTTATAATTTAATTTAATTTTAATTTAATTTAATTTTAATTTAATTTATTTTAGTTTTAATTTATAATTTAATTTTAATTTAATTTAATTTAATTTAAATTTAGTTTTAATTTAGTTTATCCTTAGTCATCTCACTTGATCTAAATTTTCAATCAGGAAATCCTATAATCTTGTAAGATAAATTAGGTTCAATTTTAGGGTTTTGTTTTAACTTTGTGTTAGTGTAACGACCCGCCTTCTACTGACTAGGCTATGAGGCCAATCGTTACATTAATCTGTGCTAACTATTCCATGACCATCATTAAAGCTAAGTGCGGAAGCTGGGCTAATTGAAATTTTACTAAACTATCATCATCTCTTGGTTCTACATGTGCTAAGGGGTGTAATCTAAACTATTCATGACATATATTACATCCCCTAATGGTCAAGGAACTTAACTAGGAGTTTCTTGCTGATGTCAGGCCTCCCAATCGATCCACGGATCGATTGGAATGGCCGGATCGATCCGTGGATCGATCTAGGTGGCTACTGTATGTGGGGCTTAGGTTGGATCGATCCAGTGATCGACCCAGCACGCTACTGTGCTCGGGCAATATTCTGGATCGATCGGCTGATCGATCCAGACTGGCCAATCGATCCAGTGATCGATCCCAGAGCCTTCTGTTCACGACAGAATTTGCTGGATCGATCGGCTGATCGATCCAGAGGCCTACTGTTCGCGGTACGAACTTCTCAATCGATCGGCTAATCGATTGAGAAGCCTCCAATCGATCAGCCGATCGATTGGGGTTTCTGATTTCGTACCAGAAGTCTGATTTCAGCACTTGTTCGTGCCAAGACTTCCCATGTCAACCCTAAACTAAATGTAAAACCTTCTAAACATATACTAATAACTATTCTATCATACATTGGCAACATTCAAGACATAATATAATGCATGTTCACTAGTTCATACCATTAACCATACTAGAATGCGAAGCATAAGGGAAAAGAGAACAAGACTTTAATAACTAGGCTTGCTATAAGTTCTAATGCGTAGTAAAATAAAACTAGATCCCTAGGATCTTTATTCCAGTTCCTGCCACACACATCCTCATCTGCACTGACCTCCACTGCTAGTCCACTTTTCCTTTACCTTTATCTGCAGTATAAGGAAATAGTATCTATAAGCTAAAAAGCTTAGTAAGAAACCATCTACCTCACTAAATCATGCATACGATGCAATTATGCTTTTAAATCATGCTGTTTGAAAAACATACTGAATATGCAAGCATGGCATGGCATGGTATCATACAAAGCATGGCATAACATAAGCTGAACATAAAATAAAATTGATCATAACATGTCTAAAACTGTATATGAAGCTATCATACTTAGCAACTGAAATAAGCTGAGTAGATACAAAAGTGAGCTGAGCTGAAGCTGAGCTAATCCTGATTTCCATTATGTTTTAAAACTGATTTGGAAAACTATTCTATATAATAGATAAAAATACTAAACATGCTGCTGTAGGGCCCTGGCAACTGTACTTGCTGTGCGCGCATCCCTAACTAGGCCCGGGATTGTAAGTTCCGAATCTAGTAGGGTTTACTAGGTTAGCTAAACCTAGGGACCACTATGGGAGTCCAACCCAGTGGATATCTAAGTAAAATACTGAAATAACTAATGCTAATTAGCTGAATCTAGGTTATCTGAACCTAGAACTAGGTTGTCTGAACCTAGAGGCGACTGTGGGAGCCCACCCATTGGACATCTAGTCCCATAAAGCTGGAATAAAACTGATATGCTGTTTTAAATGCTTCTATACATTTAACTATGCTGTTAAAACTGTCTAATGTTGCGCTAAACATTTTTTTATCGAACGCCTAGTGTGCTCCAACTCTCCTCTCTAATAGGGAAACCACCTCTAGGCACCCGACGACGTCTAGAACCTCTATCTGAAGAGGAAAAACGCGTCCGGTCCATCCAGAGGTACTCAACTAACCCCTAAATCTACGAAGAGAATTAAATACACTCTAGATGTTGATAAAAAATCTACATATAACTAAATTATAAGCATGCAATCAAACGAGAGCTACTTATACTGCAGGTGAGGGGTTTCTTACCTTGTGTGCTAGATTTCTTACAAATCTAATCGCTAGGAATTCCGGTGGAGACGACTTCTCGACGATCCGCTCGCGTCCACGTGCTCTACTCGCGGAGGGGAACGTCCTCGTGCTGAAATCGTCGCCGGAAAGTGACCTTGGGACCCTAGGGAGAGAACCCTAGGTTGTTTGGGTGTTGGCGCCGAGAGAAGGAGAGGAAGGAGGGGTTGGCGTCGGTGAGGGTTTGGAGAAAAGAATTGGCGTGAGGTTTTGTGAGGAGAGGGCTGCCGAACCAAATTAAACCAAACCCACACTTAAGTTTTTCCTATTTATATTAAGCGGATAGCTAAGCCCAACTTAAATATAAATATATTTGATTCTCCTTTCCTTTCAGCACGACCCTGCTGGGTTCACCGGTTACTAAGGCTAACTAAAGGTTTAGCGGACCCGAGAGGTTCCGGGTTCGATTCCCGCTTAAGCCTTTTTATTCTTCTAATTATTTTTGCTACTTCCGCTACTCGGAAAATTCCAGAAAAATATCTAAAAATTCCAGAAAAATCATAGAATAATTTTAATGAAAGTTTGAGAATTTTCGGGCGTTACAATCCCCCATACCTTATAAAAAGTTCATCCTCGAACTTAGAACAATTCTGGGTACTTCTGTCTCATGCTGGCTTCTGTCTCCCAAGTTGCCTTTTCTGCTGTGTGACTGTGCCAAATATTTCTTAACTTCTCGGTCTATTATCTGAATAGGCCGACTATCATAGCTGAGGTCTTCGCGGATCTGTACCGACTGGGGCTCAATCACCTGGGTGGCATCTGGGGTATGCTTCTTCAGCATAGAGACATGAAATACGTTGTGGACAGCTGACATTTCCTGGGGTAGCTCTAGCTCATATGCTACCTTGCCCACTCTTCTGCTGATAAGGTATGGTCCCACATATCTGGGACTTAGCTTGCCCTTCTTCCCAAAACGCATTACTCCCTTCATGGGAGCTACTCTGAGGAACACTGAATCCCCAACTGAAAACTCTAAGGGTGCTGTATCAAGATAGCTCTTCCAAGGCTCAGCTGCCTCTATCCTCCGCGGATCTCAGATAGTCATGTGGTATCTGCTTAGATCTGTCTGAAGCTCTAGTTCTTTCTGCTCACCACTCTCATACCAGCAGATTGAGATCTACACCTCCGCCCATAGAGAGCCTCGAAGGTGCCATGCCGATAGTGGCTCGATAGTTGTTGTTGTATGCAAATTCTGCTAAACTCGGATATTTGCACCAACTTCCTTGAAGTCTAGGGCACACTCGGAGCATATCTTCGAGTACCGATTTACTCTGCTGTCCGACCATCAGTCTGAGGATGGAATCTGTGTGAACTTTAACTTAGTGCCCAACGCTGATTGTACACTCCCAGAAGTGATGTGAATCTCTTGTCTCTGTTCGAAATGATGGTTCGTGGGACTCCATGAAGTCGACAATCTCTCTAATGAGCTAGCTTCTCCATGGAATAGGATATCTTGATAGCTAAGAAGTGGTGATTTAGTCAGACTATTACCCAGATGGTGTCAAAACCACTCGTGGTTCTGGGCGATCCCACTATGAAATCCATAGAGATATCCTCCCACTTCCATTCGGAATCTGTATAGGCTGCAGAACTCCTGGTCGCTGATGTTCTTGACCCTTGGCCGGTGAGGCAGATGCTAACATATCTGGCGATGTCCGCTTCATCCCGGCCACCAAAAGCGGTTCTTCAAGTCTTGGTACATTTTGGTGGAACTCGGATGCATCGCATAGGGGGTCTTGTGAGCCTCATCTAAAATTTGTCTCCGTAGCTCCTCCCGATCCGGAACAAGTCCATCACCAAAATACAACACCCCGCCATCGGACACTCTGATTTCTGATTCTTCTAGCCCTTGCTTGATTTTCGAATTTCGGGGTCCTGCTCTGGTGATGAATATCACCAAGCAAGGTAGACTCTAAGGTCATAGTAGAGAGTCGCCCAACGAGTTCGAGACCAAAATCTACGATCTCCTTCTAGAGGGGCGGTGACATGGCAGTAAGAGATAATAAGGTAGCATTGGATTTCGCTAAGTGCGTCGGCTACCTTATTGGCTTTCCACGGATGGTAGAGGATGTCTATATCGTAGTCCTTGACCAGCTCAAGCTATCTGCGCTGTCGCATATTCAGATCCTTCTGAGTGAAGAAGTACTTCAGACTCTGATGATCTGTATACACTCTGCACTGAGCTCCATATAAGTAATGTCTCCAAATTTTGAGAGCGAACACTACTGCTGCAAGCTCAAGGTCATGAGTAGGGTAATTCTTCTCATAATCCTTGAGTTGTCTGGAGGCATAGGCGATCACCTTGCCGTTTTGCATCAGTACTGCTCCTAGTCCCAACTTAGAGGCATCACTATAGATGTCAAAGCTGCTGGTGTTGTCTGGTAGAGCCAAAATGGGAGCACTGGTCAATCTTCTTTTTAGCTCGCTGAAGCTGTTCTCACAGTCCTCTGTCCACTGAAATTTCCTGTTCTTTCTGGTAAGAGCTGTCAGTGGGGAGGCTATCCTGGAGAAGTCATCTACAAACTTTGTGTAATAACCTGCTAATCCCAGAAAGCTTCTGATTTCACTGGCGTTCCTCGGTCTTTTCCAGTTACTTACTGCTTCTATTTTACTGGGGTCTACCATGACACCATCCTTTGAGATGATGTGACCTAGGAAAGACACCTGATCAAGCCAGAATTCGCATTTCGTGAACTTGGCATATAGCTGATTCTGCTGAAGTGTCTGTAGCACTGTCTTCAGGTGCTCTGCATGTTCTTCCTGAGTTCCTGAGTAGATAAGAATGTCATCGATAAACACAATAATAAACTTATCTAAATACTCCCTGAATACTCTGTTCATGAGATCCATGAATGTAGCTGGAGCATTGGTCACGCCAAAGGGCAGGACTACGAACTCGTAATGTCCGTATCTGGTCCTAAATGCTGTCTTCGGTATATCACCCTCCTTGACTCTGACTTGGTGATATCCGGATCTGAGGTCAATCTTAGAGAACACTGCTGCTCCCTTTAACTGGTCGAACAGGTCATCTATTCCGGGAAGAGGATACCTGTTCTTGATCGTTTAGTGCTCTGTAGTCTATGCACAGCGCATGCTTCCATCCTTCTTCTTCACGAGCGATACAGGCGCTCCCCATGGTGAGTGACTAGGCGATGAAGCTTGTCCTCACGTCTCGGAGTTTCTGAAGTTCCTTCATTCTGCTGGAGCCATGCGATATGGCGCTTTGGAAATAGGATTGGTGCTGGGAAGAGCTCTATCTCCCTGTCTGGTGCTAGCCTGGTAACTCCTCGGGAAGCTGGGTAGTCACATACAACTCGGACCCCTGCTAGCTGGTCCTTGTCCTGGCCGGTATTGACTACATGTGCTAGGTACCCATACAACCCGAATCCATCAACTTCGTGCCTTGAGAGAAATTTTTTGGCTTTTCTCTTTGGTTCTCCGATGTACTCGAACTGTGTTTTACTCGAATACAACTTCTGCTTCGACACTCTATGGAAGCACCGTATCGATCAGGAAGTTCATTCCAAGGATGACGTCGTAGTCGGTCATTTCCAGCAGGATCATATCACAAACGAGTTCCCTGTCTGCTATAATGACCTGAGCCAGCGCGTGGATGCCATGATCTCTCCAGAAGGTAGCCACTGAGTACCTCCGAGGGTATTTCTAATTTTCCGGAGACCACGCTATATATGAATGGGTTGCCCGAGTATCAAATAATACAGTAGCATAATGAAAATGCTGACCTGTGACAACTGCCGAGGCATTAGCTCTCTCTGGTGAGTGAATAGATCCTCGCATTCGCCATAGTGGAGGGGCTTCTAATATGCCCTGGCTGATAAGTGGACCTTCTAGAGCGGCCTGCATCTACTGAGCTGGCTGGCCTGCATACTGAATCTGCTGTGGCCGAGGAAGACCGGTCTTGTTCTGGCACTGCTTGGCCATGTGCCCTTCTTGTCCACATTCAAAGCATCCTGTGTGCCGGCGACAAACCCACGGGTGAAATTTCCCACAAGTAGCACACTTTGGATAACCGGTCGCTTGCTAGATGGTCCTCCCTTGGGTCACTCCCGATTTAGCGCTTCTGGAGTTCCCTTCCGTTAGGCGTGGCCTTGCTTGCTTTTGAGTGTGAGGTTTCCTTGGCCTTTAGACTCGAGGAGACCCGTCACGCTTTATCTCGTAATGCTCGTGGTCAAAGCACGCTCACTAACTCCTCCGTGGTTTGTGGCCTATGTATGCCACCACCCACGTTCACTGCTTCTCGGCCTCGGCATCTTGAGCATCAACCGGATTCGTTCCTTCTCTGCTGACTAGCTCAGGCATAGACGAGCCAACTGTTGAATTTCTTCACGCTTCCTCAATCGAAAGGTTGCCTGACGAAACTCGTGAACTCGTCGTGGTGGCGGTTTGTGACCAGATGTGAAAGAACTCCTCAAGAATTCCTCTCAAGTCACCCATGACATCCGGTTCCTTTGGGTGCTTGTTCGATTCTTTCCACCACATGCGTGCGTCTCCTTTCAGGCGTAGGAGGCACACTTCACCTTCTCGTGTTCGGGCCAAGCTCCATCGTGCTCTCCGGTGTTTTGAACCGGCTTGTGCATCCCATGGTTCACTAGAGCCCGAGAAGTTCTCTGGCTTGACTCACTGCCACTGGATTAGATAGGCTTCCTTTCTTGGCTCAACTGCTGGGACTGCTAGTTGCTGTAGGCTGGTGGTGGAACCTCTAAGACTTACGGAGTCGTCAGTTCGGTTCGGGGTGACTGTGGGGTACTCTGATTAGCCTTTAAGGTGACTATTTCTGTTCTTTGTCTCAGCTAGTCACTCAGAATCGAGCCACTAATCTTTGAGTCCGGAGGAGGCACCGAATCGCGCTCTTGCCTTGGGGCTCGAGAGCTAGTGCCCTTCTAGGGGCGCTCGTGCCATTTCTAAAGACATAGAGAACATAACATAACTAATGTAATCACAGTTATATAACTTCTGATATCATGTTTAAAACATTATCACATACTAACAAGCGTTAGGCATATAAACATGAACTGTAATAACAAAACAAGGAGCATAAATTAAGTAGAGTATTCTGGGCGAACACGGGATGTTTAATTTTATCGGGAGACCACAACTGTAACGACCCGCCTTCTACTGACTAGGCTGTGAGGCCAATCGTTACATTAATCTGTGCTAACTATTCCATGACCATCATTAAAGCTAAGTGCAGAAGCTGGGCTAATTGAAATTTTACTAAACTATCATCATCTCTTGGTTCTACATGTGCTAAGGGGTGTAATCTAAACTATTCATGACATATATTACATCCCCTAATGGTCAAGGAACTTAACTAGGAGTTTCTTGCTGATGTCAGGCCTCCAAATCGATCCACGGATCGATTGAATGGCCGGATCGATCCGTGGATAGATCCAGGTGGCTACTGTATGTGGGGCTTAGGTTGGATCGATCCAGTGATCGATCCCAGAGCCTTCTGTTCACGACAGAATTTGCTGGATCGATCGGCTGATCGATCCAGAGGCCTACTGTTCGCGGTACGAACTTCTCAATCGATCGGCTAATCGATTGAGAAGCCTCCAATCGATCAGCCGATCGATTGGGGTTTCTGATTTCGTACCAGAAGTCTGATTTCAGCACTTGTTCGTGCCAAGACTTCCCATGTCAACCCTAAACTAAATGTAAAACCTTCTAAACATATACTAATAACTATTCTATCATACATTGGCAACATTCAAGACATAATATAATGCATGTTCACTAGTTCATACCTTTAACCATACTAGAATGCGAAGCATAAGGGAAAAGAGAACAAGACTTTAATAACTAGGCTTGCTACAAGTTCTAATGCGTAGTAAAATAAAACTAGATCCCTAGGATCTTTATTCCAGTTCCTGCCACACACATCCTCATCTGCACTGACCTCCAGCCTCCACTGCTAGTCCATTTTCCTTTTACCTGTATCTGCAGTATAAGGAAAATAGTATCTGTAAGCTAAAAAGCTTAATAAGAAACCATCTACCTCACTAAATCATGCATACGATGCAAATATGCTTTTAAATCATGCTGTTTGAAAAACATACTGAATATGCAAGCATGGCATGACATGGTATCATACAAAGCATGGCATAACATAAGCTGAGCATAAAATAAAACTGATCATAACATGTCTATAACTGTATATGAAGTTATCATATTTAACAACTGAAATAAGCTGAGTTGATACAAAAGTGAGCTAAGCTGAAGCTGAGCTAATACTGAATTCCATTATGTTTTAAAACTGATTTGGAAAACTATTATATATAATAGATAAAAATACTAAACATGCTGCTGTAGGGCCCTGGCAACTGTACTTGCTGTGCGCGCATCCCTATCTACACCCGGGATTGCAAGTTCCGAATCTAGTAGGGTTTACTAGGTTAGCTAAACCTAGGGACCGACTATGGGAGTCCAGCCCAGTGGATATCTAATCTCGTACAGTGCCGCTGCTGAAAGTAAAATACTGAAATGCTAATTAGCTGAATCTAGGTTATCTGAACCTAGAACTAGGTTGTCTGAACCTAGAGGCGACTGTGGGAGCCCACCCATTGGACATCTAGTCCCATAAAGCTGGAATAAAACTGATATGCTGTTTTAAATGCTTCTATACATTTAGCTATGCTGTTAAAACTGTCTAATGTTGCGCTAAACATTTTTTTATCGAACGCCTAGTGTGCTCCAACTCTCCTCTCTAATAGGGAAACCACCTCTAGGCACCCGACGACGTCTAGAACCTCTATCTGAAAGGAAAAACGCGTCCGGCCCATCCAGAGGTACTCAACTAACCCCTAAATCTGCGAAGAGAATTAAATACACTCTAGATGTCGATAAAAAATCTACATATAACTAAATTATAAGCATGCAATCAAACGAGAGCTACTTATACTGTAGGTGAGAGGTTTCTTACCTTGTGTGCTAGATTTCTTACAAATCTAATCGCTAGGAATTCCGGTGGAGACGACTTCTCGACGATCCGCTCGCGTCCACGTGCTCTACTCGCGGAGGGGAACGTCCTCGTGCTGAAATCGTCGCCGGAAAGTGACCTTAGGACCCTAGGGAGAGAACCCTAGGTTGTTTGGGTGTTGGCACCGAGAGAAGGAGAGGAAGGAGGGGTTGGCGTCGGTGAGGGTTTGGAGAAAAGAATTGGCGTGAGGTTTTGTGAGGAGAGGGCTGCTGAACCAAATTAAACCAAACCCACACTTAAGTTTTTCCTATTTATATTAAGCGGATAACTAAGCCCAACTTAAATATAAATATATTTGATTCTCCTTTCCTTTCAGCACGGCCCTGCTGGGTTCACCGGTTACTAAGGCTAACTAAAGGTTTAGCGGGCCCGAGAGGTCCCGGGTTCGATTCCCGCTTAAGCCTTTTTATTCTTCTAATTATTTTTGCTACTTCCGCTACTCGGAAAATTCCGGAAAAATATCTAAAAATTCCAGAAAAATCATAGAATAATTCTAATGCAAGTTTGAGAATTTTCGGGCGTTACAGTTAGATTCAGGTTTAGCTTTGTGTTCAACAAATAGACATTCTTTGGATAAACTTCTAGGCTATGGTGAGTCACCTGGACATCATTAAAGTAACTATGTCTTCGAGGTTTTTCCAAATAGTCCTACCCATTGAACTTAGTACAAAACCTTGGTCTAACTGGTTAGGATCCATAAAGGGTAGCTTCGGTCAGTTTCACTTAGCCAAACGCACCAAGTCGAAGTCATATCTTCCTAGACATGCGATGACTAAGCTTCCCCAACATACTATTATCCAATACTTCACCAGTACTGTGAGTCAAGTTAAATCTAACCATTTTCATTCTAACCTTAATTACCCTGTCGGGTAGTCTACTCTTGGTTACCCTTGTCGGGTAGATTAAGTTTTGGAGGTGTCAGCTATTCTGGAGCTTGCCCTTAGATTTTTAAGATTTTGTAAGAATTTAATTTATAAATTTGATTTAAATTTTGATTTAATCTGAATTTTTAATTTTAATTTGATTTTTGATTTAATTTGCATTTTAAATTTAATTTGATTTTTGATTTTTTTTTAAAGTGAATTTTAATTTTAATTTTTAACGTTAATTTTAATTTTAATTTTAATTTTTAACGTTAATTTTAATTTTAATTTAATTTTAATTTTTTAAATTTAATTTTAATTTTAATTTTAGATTTTAATTTAATATTAATTTGAATTTTGAATTTTTTAATTTAATTTTAATTTTGGATTTTAATTTAAATTTATTTTTATTATTTTTCTTCTAGCTCCCCCTGGATCATAACCTCGGTATGGTCTATCGAGGTAATGTATTTGATCCTTAGGGACCTTATATTGACCAAGTCCAACTTGATTAACCAGGTTGGACTTGGGTACCCATGCTTGGACTGATTTGCTATTTAGTCTGTTTACTAAGGATAGATAAGATCTATATTTCCTTTTGGTTTTAAATCCTAGCCCAGTTTTCTTGTAAACGGCTCTTTGTGTCCCAGTAATTAGGTCAAGGTTCTTGGAGCCCAAAGAAAGCCGTTCCAATGTCTTTTCCAAAGCCTTGACCTGATTTTTCAGATTGAAATTTTCTTCCTCAAGTTTTTGAACTTGAGTTGAATTTCCAGTCTGAGCTGGGTCAGGCAAGGTTTTGGAATTAGTCACTTCTTTAAGAACTGCTACTTCCTTTAGAAGTGACTTGACCCTATGGTTTGATTTTGCTAATTTTCATAATAAATAATTAACTAAATTATTTAAGCGAGGAATACTTATAGCGGGGTCTGGCCCTTCGGAAACGGATACGGATCCGTGGCTTCGTTCGGACTCGGCTTCCGATTCGCTCTCGCTCTCGGACACAACGATCTGGTCCCGAGCCATCAGTGCGAGGAGACTCGTCTGATCGAGTTCGTCGTCAGTATCTTCTTCTGAGGATTCGTCCCATGTCACCTTCAGCACCTTCTTTTTCCTCTGCTTCTTTGCATCCTTCTGATTTGGGCAGTTGGCCTTGATGTGCCCTTTCTGGTTGCACCCGTAGCAAGTTACCTCGAACTTGACTTTTGAGCTTGGTTGACTCTCCTTGGATTGGACTGCTTTCTTTAGGTCTCTCTTGTTGAAGCCCTTCTTCTTCTTGTAGAGCTTCTTCACAAGATTCATGAGTTCGGAGGTCAATTCGTCGTCTTCATCGTCTGAGTCGGGTTTGTCTTCCGACTCCGGTTCAGTTCTTCGCCGTGATCTTGGTTTGCGTGTTCAACTGGTACCTGCAACCAAAGCAATACCCTTCTCGGTTGGCTGTGTATTAGTCTGTTCATGTAGTTCGAATTCAGAAAATAATTCATCTAGTCTAATGGAAGATAAGTCCTTGGAGACTTTGTAGGCATCTACCATTGATGCCCACAATGTACTCCTTGGAAAAGCATTTAGAGTATACCGTATAATATCCCGATTTTCGACTTTCTGTCCGATCGCATGGAGGGAGTTGAGAATGTCTTGTCTGCGAGCATGGAGTTGACTTGCTGTCCCTCCTTCCTGCATCTTTATATTAAATAATTTATTAAATAACAAATCTCTCTTACTAACCTTGGTGTTGGAGGTGCCCTCGTGGAGTTCGATCAGCTTCTCCCATAGCTCTTTTGCGCTGGAGAACGGTCCAACTCTGTTGAGCTCTTCCTTGGTTAGGCCACATTGGAGGGTGCATGTCGCTCTGGCATCAGCTTCCACCTTCTTGATTAGGGTGGGTTCCCATTTTTCGCAAGGTGTAGGCTTGCTGTCTTCGTCGGTTGATAGTTGCAATCTAGTCTTGACGATCATCCACGTCTCGAACTAGATTTTGAGGAACGTTTCCATTCGTCCCTTCCAATACCCGAAATCTTCTCCGGTGAAGAGCGGGGGACGAACGGTGCTGAAACCCTCTTGTTGGGCCATTGATAGTATGCAAAACAAAAAAAATAGAAGAGATGTCCCAAGACTAGGTCTTGGATTAGCAGTGCGGGAAATAAAGTTTTAAGATTACGAGCTTGAGTGGTGTTGCACCAACTTCGAGCAAAAACTGATTCAAAAAATAATTAGAATGTAGCTATTAAGCTAAATTCTAATTGACTCCGTAAAATCGAAAATACCACGGAAAAAGAATTTGTGTGATTGGTGGTTGCACCAGATTAACGCGACCCCGCTATGATACCAATTGTTGGATCGAGAAGCACTAGAGGGGGGTGAATAGCGCTCGTGGCTATTTTGTTTCGGAATCATAAAATATGAGTAATTAAATGCAGCGGAAATAAAAGAGAAAACAAGAACACACGCAAACATAGGATGTTTACTTGGTTCGGAGCCTGTGGCGACTCCTATTCCAAGGCCCGCGATCATTGATCGCTTTTTGTGGGCAACAACTATAAGCTCGATAAAAGGTTACAAATGAATTACAATCAATGTAGTAATTAAAAGATAATTATACCGATGACATAATAGTTATTTCGGATCTCCAGGTCGTCGGGAACTTGTAGCAGCACTTCAGGGCGTTTTTAAAGCAACACGTTGTAGCTTGATCACTTAGAAATTATTGTCCTGAGCTGCTACCTCGACCCCTCTTTTATGATGTGCTGGAGGCGCCTCCAAGCCTGTCCGAGGCGCCTCCAAGCCCGGAGTCCGCCGCGGTGATAAGCGCTGATCTGGTTGCGCCTTATCCCTTTGAAGGCTCCTCCAAGCTGCTCCAAGGCACCTCAAACGCCTGGTTCAAGGCGCCTCCAGCGACGTCCGAGGCGCCTCCAAGTCTTCTGCGCAGACTTCTGCTGGCTCGCACCCGAGGCGCCTCGGACACTGTTCATCCGAGGCCAAAGTTGCTTCTTTGTTCCTGCAAAATGTGTTAGTCCCAAACACATACTCTGCAAAACAAAGTTAGCACAAACACGATATAACAAATGATAGTCGACAGTCATCGGACTGTCCGGGTCTGACTTCGGATTTCTAACCGGAAACCCTAGGTCGACCTGACGCCTACTGTTCCCTCTACGGGGAACGCGTCCTCACCTACTCCACACAGGAGATTTACCTATTGCCAGTGCGATCCTCCAGATTGACTGGACTTTTGCTCAGCGTTCGAAGCTTCCGGACTTTCTACTGGACTCTCACTTCCCGGCCTGTCCAGTTTTCCACCTGATTCACGACACCAGAACTTTCCACCTAGGGTTACCACCCCCTAGGACTTTTGCCTGAAGGCCTCGACCCGCCAAGACTTTCCGCATAGGGTTATCGCCCCCTATGACCTAGGGTTACCACCCCCTAGGGATTTCCACCTGCCTAACCGCAGCTAGGACTTTCGCCTAAGTACCACTTAGGACTTTCCTGCAAGCTCCATGAACCTTGTTAGATAACAACATAACCTTAACTTTGAATTCCTTTTCCATTTTCAAAACAACGATTCGATCGTCGGATGCTTCCCGCACCAACAAATGATTTGCTCGTATAGAGGAGTTGCTGCGCCGAGCGGCCCGTCGGCTCAGCCGACCTGCAGATCAACTAAGGACGCATTCCCGTCCGAGTATGTGCCCGAGGGGCCTTCCTTCTCGGTCTGACACGCCTTTACGCCCGACCGCCGGGGTGGCCGAGCGGCCCTCCCGCTCGACCCGGAAACAGACAAAAGGCGCAAAAGAGGACAAAGGAGGCAGACAGCTGGTGATATCCTTCTCGAGCCAGGTGCCGCTGACGGACAGCATGGTCGGCGGCTAGACCGGACAGAGAATCGTATGGTGGAAGTTTCCACTGTCATGTCAAAGATATGCTCGGACGGTTGCGCTATGACGTCAGGCATACTTTTCTGACATGACCATTCTGAGGTATGCTTTGGGAAGTGTGCACGTCTCGAGAAACGTGCACACGCCTCCTCGAGATCCTATTTAAGGCCCCCAGACTTCGACGGAGGTATGCAATATTCTTCACTGTAGCTACAGTCTCACTACTCTGTTTATGTTTCATCTCGTCGTTGCCTGACTTGAGCGTCGGAGGGTCGTTGCCAAGAATCCCTTCCCGGCTCGGCTTTGTTGCAGGTTCACCGGAGGTCCACTTCACCTCGGAGCTCTCCCAAAGACAGTCGCGAGCGCCACGTCCCCAGCATCCGTCGACTCGACTCTCAAACAGGATCAGTCACCTTTAACAGAAGTTTACAGTGCAATAACACATTTGATATAACCACAAAACTAGAAGCACAAGTCAAATAAAAATCATTTTCTGCATACTCAGCTATGTGTAGGAATTATATATTAATTGTATAAAATAATTAAATACTTACAGTAATCTCCTGCAGATTTACATTCGACGATAGCTGGACTTACTGTCGGAAGAACGATCACAAAATCGAAAAGCTCTCCGCAATTCCACGAACCAAATCCCACCACCTTATATGCTCTTCTTCCTCTCTTGTTGTCTCTTTCACCACCATGAATGATCCTTGGACGCACTCCTTATAAAGGGAAAATTACCTAGGGGTATAAGGGATAATTTATCCCTAAGAAGTGGGCAACGTGGGCTTCCCTCCACGTTCCTATTTCCTACATCTCCCACTCGTCCAAGGTAAGTCACTAAGACCAGTCATCCAGATTAGTCACTAAAATCAGTTAGTCACAAAGACCTAGTAAGTCACATAGACTATTTGAGAGTTTAGTTACAAAGACCATATTAGAACATCCAATCCATACTTAGAGAAAATGGTTCGTGCGACCATAAGCACACTGAGCGATAGTTGCTAAGAAGATTGTTACACCTTATATAGCCACTCTTTGAGCGATCAATGCTAACAAAGTTGTTACACTTAGCCGCTCTTCTAAATAAATTAGAGACACACTCTTCATGGCACATAGCCTCTCTCTCCTGGTGGCACATAGCATTTATCCAGGATTCATCCAATTTCCTAGTGGCACATGTTGGATCGAATGAGTACGATAGAGGGTGGGGGTAAATATCGCGCTTTTAAAACCTTTCTTTTACTCGTTAAAAACAAAGTCGTGCAGTGGAAAAATAAAGAATAGTTTGGTTACTTAGTTCGAAGCCTAGGTTGACTCCTACTCCAAGGCCCACGATCCTTGACTGCACCAATGGGCAATCCACTAATACTCTTCTTTCCAAAAACCTCGGAAAGAAGCAGTGTGTACAATATGCAAGATAGGAACGCCCTACTATCTTGTAAGAATTTAAGTACAATGCAAGCTTTTCTAAAATAAAATATACCGACAATAATTGATGACGATGCTTGGTCGGTACTTCTGGATGGAGCAGCTTGCGAGTCGTAGAGTATTAGCAGAAGCTTGCATAGAGATAATTTTCGAAGCAGAACAGAGTTGTATACAGCCTCGGACCTCGATCTCTCTTTTATAAGAATCGTTGATGTTCGGTCGACTGATCACTAAGTTCGGTCGACCAAACCAGCTCCCTTCCATCTTCGCTGAGATCTGATGCTGATTCGATCTTCGGCATTAACTGATCATTAAGGGTTCGGTGGACCGATCCTCCTTTTCGGTCAATCGAACAGGATCCTTCCCTGTTCGTCGAGATTTGCCAAGATTCGCATTTACTATGCCTTTAATGTTGATCGTTCGGTTGACCGATCAGTGTAGTTTCCTTCTAATTCTGATCGTTGCTGATTGAATTGATCTGTGCTAAGTCATAAGGGTTAGGTCACCCGATCAGCTGGTTCAGTCAACCAATCAGGACATAACCTATAAAATAGTGTTAGACAATATAATCCTGTAAAACATATGTTAGCACAGTTATATAAAATACATGAGAAGTAATAATAGACAGTTCCACTGTCTTGATCTCAACTTGGAAACCTTCCCGGTTTCCTTAGTTGGATCAACGACCTTAGGTTGTTCACTTTAGGAATCCGACCTCACTGTCGCTCCTCTAGTTATTTACCTCAACCTACCTGTCAAACATTGATCCTCAAGATCTTATTTGGACTTTTCACTTAGCCTTGATTGGCTCGCCAGGACTTTTATTTCGATCTTCGATCCTCCAGACCTCTCAATCACACTGCCAAGCATCGGATCCTCTCGACCCACTTGGACTTTCACCTGGGTTCCACGATCTACTAGGACTTCTCCTACCTAGTCTCCAACTAGGTCTTCCCCGGTTGAGTAAATAGCCTGCACACTTAGTCAACTTGTTAGATCACAACAAGACTTAACTTGAACCTTTTACAACATCAAAACTAAGATTTGATTCTGGTGCAACCTGCACCAACAGCACACAACCATTATCTTTGAGATATCAATGTCTTGCTATTTACCCAGACTAAATAATTTTCATTTATATCAATATAAACATCTCTAATCCCTTATAATGACTATTATAACAAGAGCATGTTCTATATTCAAATATTCACTATCATTTCTATACATAATAAAAATGGGTCGACCAGTGAATAACATCAAAAGATGTAAATCTATTTAATCTTCCTTTTTAGCTAGAATCTATTTATTTCAATCAGTCGCTTTCCTAGTTATGCTCCATAGACCGAATCATCCATAGTCATAGGATACACGCTAAAGTAGCAGATACTGATTAAAATTTCAAGTAAACAGATAAATAATCACTAAGGAAAAAAATTGAGGTTAACTTATAATCTCAAAGGTCTCACATTATAGAGAAATAGAGAATCATTCTCCTACTACCTTTATTATCGCAATAACACATGTGGTATGAATCACATGCTACGATGTTATTCTCTTTACTAAAAAGAGAGCATGTTTTCCTCAAATTTAACATCGTATAAATTTTGGTCTAGACATACCTAATGTCTAACCCTGAATTCAACATGTGAATTCTAATCTGGCTTTCGACAGATTCAGTAAATGGTGAGTTCATTTACTTCGATCATTATTAAGATATAAATGATCTCAACTTGATACAATTATCAAGGTGACTTTAACTTATGGATCTGTCTTTGTTCACAACTATGTAAGATGTCCCATAAGTAACAGTCTTACCTCTATATGTACTCAACAAATAGAGATTATTGTCCATGTGAGTGGATCAATCTTTACTTGTCACATGCTCATCGAGATCTTATATGAATGTAACAAAAATAACATATACACTGAATAAATTATGGAAAGTCACACAATTAAATCACAAAGTCTTATTGTTATTTCAATATTGTTACATTCTACAAAGTCCCAAAGACTTTACATATTCTTTAAATGACTCTTTAGTCATTGGCTTAGTAAAAGGATCTGCAAGCATAGCACATGTAGGGACATACTCAAGAATTACTTTTCTTTTAGCCACAATATCCCTCACAAAGTTATATTTTATAGCTATATGCTTGCCTTTGCTATGATATTTGGGATCCTTAGAAAAAGTTATCGTAGCTTGATTGTCACAGTAGAGAGTTACTAGACTCCCACTGCCCTTAGATGCTTCAGGAGCCTTCTCAACCAGACTGCTTCTTGCACATCCACTGAACATGCCACATATTCAGCTTCCATAGTTGGCAAAACTACACAAACTTATTTCTTGTTGTTCCAAGAGATGGTGCCACCATTCAGCAAGAATACATAGCCTGATGTGGGTTTTCTATCATCCAGGTTCCCAACCTAATCCACATCTGAATAACCTTTCAGACTCATATCTGATCCTTGAAAATAGAGGCAATAATCTATTGTTAACTTCAGATATCTGAATATCTTTGTTACTACCTTTCAGTGTTTTAGTCCTGAGTTTGACTGGAAGCGACTAACTAAGCCAATAGCATAGCTCATATTGGGACGAGTACACAACATAGTGTACATCAAACTACCAATAGCACTGGCATATGGGTTTTTATTCATTTCAGCTATTTCCTCTAGAGTTTTGTGAACATACTCTTGCTCAAAATAGTACCTTTTACAATAGATATATGTTCTATGTTGCAATTAGACATGCTGAAATAATGTAACATATTATTTATATAAGACTCTTGTAACATACCTAAAAGTATTTTAGGACAATCTCTAATGATCTTTACTCCTAAGATGCACTAAGCTTCTGCTATATCTATTGTATCAAATTATGATGACAATCACTTCTTGACTTCATTCACATATGTTGGTGCGGGAAACATCTGACAATCGAACCCAAGTTTTGATAATGGCAAAGGGATTCAAAGTTAAGTTGTTTTGTTATCTAACATGTGTGAATGAGATTTTTCAGGAAAGTCGTAACTACGGTTAGGTAGGTGGAAAATCCTAGGGGGTGGTAACCCTAGATGAAGGAAAACCCTAAGGGATGGTAACCTTAGGTCCTGGGGGTGGTAACCCTAGGTGGAGGAAATCCTAGGGGGGGTAACCTTAAGTCCTAGGGGGAGGTAACCCTAGGTGGCGAAAGACCCTAGGGGTATTGGTTAGTCCTAGGAAAACGTACCGGTTCCACTGTACAAAAATTTATTTATACAAGTGTCGAACCTTTCCTTAAATAACCTATGGTGTTCTTTACAAGTTAAATTACGAATCGCAGACGGAACTTAACATCATTGATTCCAAATTTAACTTATCTGTTCTTAATGGTTTAAATTTGAATCGCAAACGGAAATTAACACTATTGATTCAAATATGCCTAAGTTATTAATTCCATAAATATTAATTTCCAAAATCGACTTCTAGGACTGCATGGCGAGGCACATGACCTTCTTGGATATGGGAGCAACCACCACCGTCTAGGCAAAGCCTTTTAAGCAAAGCTAATATTTATTTCCTTAAATAACTCTAGGTTAACCAAAAAAAAAACAATCGAATCACAAATTCGAAGAAGAAGAAAACACAAACTCTAAAAATAAATTCAAAAAACTAGATCTAATTGCCTCTTTTATTTAGAATTCTTACATAGAAAATAACTAGTATGATGCGGAAGAAAATTACTAGTTATACTTTCTCTTTGTAAGTTAATGACCTCGAGATCTTCTGTCGTATTCCTCGCCTCACCTTGGACGTCGTGTGGGTGACGATCCTCCAAGATGAACACCACCCAAAAGCTTCCTCCTCTTCTTCTAAAATCCGGCCACCAACACCACCAAGGAGAAGAGAACAAAAGGGAAAAGAGAGAAGAGAGGGAGGGCAGACCACTTGATGATCTCCAAGCAAGAGAATAAGAGTTGTGTCTCATGAAGCCCCCTCACCCCTTCTTTTATATTACTTGCCCAAGGCAAATAAGGAAAATTTTTTTACAAAAAATAAAATCATCCAAGAGTTTTTCCTTTTCCCTTTTCTTTCCTCTTGATTGAATCAATCACAAAATCAATGGTTGTGATCAATCCTATTTGGTTTACGATTGAGTTTGGTCGGCCCCTTGCTTGGGCACCAAGCAAGGTGGCTGACCACCATATTTAGGAAAGAAAAAATATTTTTTTTATAAAATTTTACAAGAAGAAAAATCTCTTATAAAATTTTACAAGCTCTCCTTCCTAGAGTTAAAAAAGGAAAGTTTTAAAAAATTAAAACCATGTTTTAAAATTTAAAACTTCCCTTATAAAATTTCCTTTTTTAACATGATGATAGAAAATTTTAATTTTAAAACTTATCTTCCTCCTTTTTTCTTAGACCATGAGGATGGTTAAAAAAGGAAAGTTTTAAAACTTTTAAAACTCTCTATTAAAACATGTGGCCAAATTCAAATAAGGAAAAGTTTTTAAAATTAAAATATCTCTTTTAAAACTTATAGTTTTCTACAAAGAGAAGATTTTAAAAATTCAAAAAAAACCCCTCCTTGTTTGAATATTGTGGCCGACCCCTACTAGCTTGGTCACCAAGCAATAGGACCCTTTAGGAGGAGATGTGGCCGGCCATTGCTTGATCACCAAGCAATGGACCGGCCCCCTTCTTGGACACCAAGATGGGCCTTTTTTTGAATGAACTTGAGGCTCTAATGAGGCTACGATAAGGACCTAGAGGAGAAATTAGTTTTGGTCTTCCGATGAGCTTGAGTATCCCGTGTTCGCACTGAACACACAACTCAAGTTCATCGATAATAACTCATTCCACTAGAGAGTTATTATCACACTACCGCAGCAATCCCAAATTACATTATGGGCTCCTTCTTATTATGAGTGTGTTAGTCTCCCTGTGTTTAAGATTACGAATGTCTACTAATTAAGTAAGTTACTGATAACTCACTTAATATTCTAGCTCCAAGAGTAGTATCACTCAACTTCATTGTCATGTCGGACTAAGTCCACCTGCAGGGTTTAACATGGCAATCCTTATGAGCTCCTCTTGGGGACATTCTCAACCTAGATAACTAGGACACAGATTCCTTCTATAATCAACAACACACACTATAAGTAATATCATTTCCCAACTTATTGGGCATATTGATTTATCGAGCTAAACCTCACCCTTTGATAAGTTAAAGAAATAAATATTAAATATATGTGCTTGTTATTATATTAGGATTAAGAGCACACACTTCCATAATAACTAAGGTCTAGTTCTTTTACTAAGTCAGAACAAAAAGAACTTACCTAAATGATCCTACTCAATACACTTAAAGTGTATCAGTGTAATTTATTAGTCAAGATAAACTAATACTTAATTACACTACGACTATTCTGATGGTTTGTTCCTTTCCATCTTAGTCGTAAGCAACTGTTTATAATTAATAGAGAACTGACAACATGATCTTCTAAGTGTGACACCACACTCCATGTTATCTACTATATAAATTAATTGAACAATTACATTTAACAAATAAATGCACATATTGACCAATGTGATTCTTTTATTTCAAAAATAAATGTTTACAAAAGCTAGGCTTTTAGTATACCCTTCAACAATCTTCCACTCATACTAAAAGACTAAGCTGCCATATCTATTGCCACACATCTTATTCCCATCCCCTCTACATGTCGATCAAAAGCTTTCACCGGAAGGGCCTTAGTGAAAGAATCTGCCAAGTTATCTGCTGATGTAATCTAGGCAATGACAACTTCTCCTCGCTTGACGATGTCTCGTATTAAGTGGTACTTGCGCTCTATATGTTTACTTGCTTTATGGGCTCGTGGTTCCTTCGAGTTTGCAACTGCACCGCTATTATCACAATAAATTGTGATGATCTTGGGTAAACCAGGAATCACATCTAAGTCCATTAGAAAGTTCCTTAGTCATACAGCTTCTTTGGCTGTCTCAGAGGCTGCCACATACTCAGCTTCCATGGTTGAGTCTGAGACGCATTTCTGCTTAACACTCCTCCATGCAATGGCTCCACCTCCTAGAGTACACACATAGCCTGACATAAACTTACTATTGTCCCTATCTGATTGGAAATCCGAATCTGTGTAACCCACAGGGAGCAAATCGTCTGTTTGGTAAACTAGCATATAGTCTCTAGTCCTTCTCAGGTACTTTAATATATGCTTTACCGTAGTTCAATATCCTTGTCCAGGGTTACTCTGATATCTGCTAACCATGCCCACGGCAAAACAGATATAAGGTCTCGTACACAGCATTGCATACATAACGCTTCCTACAGCCGAGGTATAAGGAACTGTCTTCATGTCCTCTATCTCCTTTGATGTCTTTGGAGACATCTCTTTAGATAAGGCTACTCCATGCCTAAAAGGTAAGAAACCTTTCTTGGAGTTTTGCATGCTAAAACGAGTAAGGATCCCAAGAATGTGTGCACATTCTCCTAAGTCCTTCATATCAAATTGTTTGGACAACAATACTCTTACGTCTGATAATACCTTGACATTGTTGTCAATTAACAAAATATCATCTACGTATAGTACAAGAAATACCACCACGTTTCTGTTACACTTCTTGTATACACAAGACTCATCCGGACACTGAATAAATCTATATGACTGGATTACTTCATTAAACCAGATGTTCCAAGATCTTGAAGCTTGCTTCAGTCCATAAATGGACCGATTGAGCTTGCATACTAGATGCTCTTTGCCTTTTTCAATGAATCCCTCTGGTTGCTTCATATGGATGTTTTCTTCAAGACTTCCATTAAGGAAAGCTATCTTGACATCCATTTGCCAAATCTCATAATCCATATGAGCGGCAATGGATAAGAATATCCGGATAGACTTAAGCATGACTACCGGTGAAAAAGTCTCCTCATAATCGATTCCCTCTTTCTGAGTATACCCTTTCGCAACAAGCCTTGCTTTGAAGGTTTCTACCTTCCCATCTATCCCTCTTTTCCTTTTGTAGATCCACTTGCATCTAATGACTTTTACACCATCAGGTGGTTCTACAAGCTCCCAGACCTTATTAGAATACATAGATTCTATTTCGAAATTCATTGCCTTTTGCCAAGATACTGCATCTATATCTTGGAGTGCTTCGTTATATGTTCGGGGATCAGGTTCATGTTTACCTGGGATCAAGTCCAAAGACTCTCCCAAAAATATGAATCTCTTAGGTTGCCTCACAACCCTCCCACTATGACGAGGCACTTTCTCTGGCTGTGTATCATGTGTGACTCGTGTTACAGTTTCTTGTGGTACTTCATTTTGTACTGTTGGTACTAAAGTAGACGTGTCCTCTCTAATTTCTTCTAGAACTATTTCACTAATGGGCTTATGGTTCATTACATAATCTTTTTCTAAAAATCGAGCATTGGTGCTAACAATGATCTTCTGATTTTTAGGATTATAAAACAAACCACCTTTCGTTCCCTTAGGATATCCCACAAACAGACAAACTTCTGTACGTGATTCCAACTTGTCAGTATCTCCCTGCAGCACATGTACTGGACTACCCCATATCCGGATATGATTCAGACTAGGCTTACGCCCATTCCATAATTCCATGGGAGTAGAAGGAACTGTTTTAGAAGGTACCATATTCAGAATGTACACTGTTGTTTCTAAAGCATATCCCCAAAACGAATTTGGTAATTCTGAATAACTCATCATCGATCTAACCATTTCCATAAGAGTCCTATTCCTTCGTTCTGCCACACTATTCTACTGCAGACAATTGAGATTGAATCCCGACTTCTGATGAGTAATTCCTAAACTCTCCAAAGAGGTATTCGCCATCACGGTCAGACCGTAGTGTCTTGATACTTTTACCAAGACGTTTCTCCACATCAGCCCTATATATTCTTTGAACTTGTCAAAGCATTCAGACTTGCGGCGCATCAGGTAAATGTATTTGTATCTTGAATAATCATCTATAAAGGAGACGAAGTATTCATAACCACCTCTTGCCTGGATAGACATAGGACCACACAAATCAGAATGAACCAGTTCTAAAGCATCTTTGGCTCTATACCCCTTGGCCTTAAAAGGTCTCTTGGTCATTTTACCTTCCAAGCAAGATTCACATGTTGAAAAGTTTTCCAACTCTAATGAACCCAAGAGTCCATCGGCTACAAGCCTTTGAATCCTACTTAAGTTAATATGTCCAAGCCTTAGATGCCAAAGATACGTTTGGTTCATTTCCGAAGGTTCTTTTCTCTTATTAGAGTTAGAAGATGTGTTATTAATTTCCATATTTTGATTTGTGGGAGAAATTGGATTTAAAGTGTATAAATTGCCAACTAATGCACCAGAACAGATAATCACCTTATTTTTCTTTATAACCACATTGTAACTAAAAGAAATTGAATATCCATCCAAATACAGTTTAGAAACTGAAATTAAATTCTTTCTAAAACTGGGTACATAAAGACAATTTCTTAAAATCAAATTTTTATTCCTATCAAAAGATAAGTAGACGTCTCCCACTACAACAGCCACCACCTTAGTAGCATTACCCATGTTGACAGTTATCTCTCCATCAAATAGTCGCCGGATTTCCTGGAACCCCTGCAAAGAATTGCAGACATGATCAGTGGCTCCCGTATCTACACACCAGGTGCTGGTAGATAACACCGATAAACATGTTTCAACTACTAAAATATGAGATATAACTTTATTGTTCTGGTTCTACGAGGACAGTCCGCTTTCCAATGTCCAGACTGCTTGCAGATGAAGCACTTGCCCTTCGGCTTCTTCATTCCAGCTTTTTGTCCTGTACCCTGAGGTTTATTCACCTTCTTTGCTGAAAAGACTTGTTTCTTCTTCTTCTTGTCTTTCGACTTAGAAGTAGAACCATTTTCAGCATAGTGAATTTGAGAACTATGACGAAATATTCCTTCTGCTACCTGTAGTTCTGCCAAAAGTTCCGCCAACGTATACTCTCTTTTGTTCATGTTATAGTTCAGGCGAAACTGCTCAAAACTTCTGGGTTGCGTTTGGATAATTATATCTACCTGGGTTTCCCCATCAATTTCTCCTCCAAGGACTTGTATTTCATTCAAATAAGCCATCATTTTGAGGATATGGTCCCTTACGGGTGTCCCCTCAGACATGGTGGCTGTCATTAGCTTTCTCATTACCTCTTGCCTAGCAGTCTAACTCTGGTGTCCAAAGAGTTCTTTGAGATTATTCATTATATCATAAGCTGTTGGTAAATCTTGATGCTGATGTTGCAATACATTTGACATTGATGCCAAAATGTAACATCGCACCATCTCATCAGCTTTTACCCATTTCTTATGATACTCAATCTCCTCTGGGGTAGAGTCACCGTCAGGTGCATCAGGGCAAGCCTCAGTCAGTACAGACTTATAGCTCTCAGCAGTAAGAACAATGTCCAGGTTTCTTTTCCAATCAATATAGTTGGGACCAGTAAGTTTGTTCTTTTTCAGTATAATGGCCAGTGGGTTGAAAGTCATCCTAAGAATCACAAAAATAAACTTTGGTCAAGACCCTAAATTTAGAATAATATTGATTCCTCAAATACTATTTTAATTAACCAACATCTCAAATCACCGTGAATATTATATTGCATGTCACGTTAGTGTGGACGTATACAAATTCAACATTTGTAAGAGGAGGGTGTGACCCATTAATTTTATTATCTTGTCATCCTAACTTTATGACAAATAAAATTAATAGTTGGTTTCACTTTGGCCACACAAAACAATAGCAGTGACTCTGTTGGATAGGATACTATTGAATGCGTCTAAGTGCATACCATTACTTGATACTGAGTCCATTAAATAGGATTGTGCCCCTTCAGTTGGAGAAGATCACACGCTCCTAAATAATTTCCTATAACCATCCATAAAAGGAAGTTTGATCTAGTGATCCGAAACAAACCCATCCGTTGTGGAGGGAGGCACTCAGAGCCAACACGCAAGCTTGTTGCATCACTTACAAACCAGTAATGGAGACCATGGGATTTATTAAAATCTCTCTCCCACTTAGTTATTTAAAAATGAAGATTTTAACCTATGCTAGCATACATCACATGCATACACACACATCACCGTAAATAAAAGCAATAAATAGGGAAATTATTTTCCAACTATTATGGTCTTTTTCTGTTACTGTCCTCCATGTGCTCCAACCCTAGTTGCTGCCATCTTTAGCCACCGCCATCGGGTCGAGTCGTCGCATCCATCTTGCTTCTTATTCCGCTGCGCCTCTGGTGCTCCAAAAGTACCATGCCTTGCAAGAATCCGATCCGCGACAAAAATAGAATTTTACATATATCGATCCTATATTCCACGAGGGAATGTACATGTATTCTAGATCGAACAAAAAATAAAATTCTAAAAATAATACAGCTCCTGCTGTATTTGATACATACAATCATGCACACAAAATAATGCCCTTGACATGTCCAAGGGTCCAATCACACACAATATCTAAATGTCATAATAGTTGGAGCCTGCAACCAAAGAGTTAGCACATCCTACAATTATCCTGCCTAAATTATGTATGATATGTTCATAACCTATTTGAATTCTAAACACACAGAGGAAAACTCTAGCTCTGATACCAATTATTGGTTAGTCCTAGGAAAACGTACCGGTTCCACTGTATAAAATTTTTTTTTGTATAAGTGTCGAACCTTTCCTTAAATAACCTACTGTGTTCTCTAGAAGTTAAATTAGGAATCGCAGACGGAACTTAACATCATTGATTCCAAATTTAACTTATCTGTTCTTAATGGTTTAGATTTGAATCGCAAGCGAAACTTAACACTATTGATTCAAATATACCTAAGTTATTAATTCCATAAATATTAATTTCCAAAATCGACTTCCAGTACTGCATGGCGAGGCACATGACCTTCTTGGATATGGGAGCAACCACCACCGCCTAGGCAAAGCCTTTTAAGGAAAGCTAATATTTATTTCCTTAAATAACTCTAGGTTAACAAAAAAAATAATCCAATCACAAATTCGAAGAAGAAGAAAACACAAACTTGAAAAATAAATTCGAAAAACTAGATCTAATTACCTCTTGTATTTAGAATTCTTACAAAGAAAATAACTAGTATGATGCGAAAGAAAATTACTAGTTATACCTTCTATTTGTAAGTTAATGACCTCGAGATCTTCTGCAGTATTCCTCGCCTCGCCTTGGACGTCGTGTGGGTGACGATCCTCCAAGATGAACACTACCCAAAAGCTTCCTCCTCTTCTTCTAAAATCCGGCCACCAACACCACTAAGGAGAAGAGAGCAAAAGGGAAAAGAGAGAAGAGAGGGAGGGCAGGCCACTTGATGATCTCCAAGCAAGAGAATAAGAGTTGTGTCTCATGAAGCCCCCTCACCCCTTCTTTCATATTACTTGCCCAAGACAAATAAGGAAAAACTTTTTACAAAAAATAAAATCATCCAAGAGTTTTTCCTTTTCCCTTTTAATTTTTCCTTTTCTTTCCTCTTGATTGAATCAATCACCAAATCAATGGTTGTGATCAATCCTATTTGGTTTACGATTGAGTTTGGCCGACCCCTTGCTTAGGCACCAAGCAAGGTGGTCGGCCACCATATTTAGGAAAGAAAAAATAATTTTTTTATAAAATTTTACAAAAAGAAAAATCTCTTATAAAATTTTACAAGCTCTCCTTCCTAGAGTTAAAAAAGGAAAGTTTTAAAAAATTAAAACCATGTTTTAAAATTTAAAACTTCTCTTATAAAATTTCCTTTTTTAACATGATGATAGAAAATTTTAATTTTAAAACTTATCTTCCTCCTTTTTTCTTAAACCATGAGGATGGTTAAAAAAGGAAAGTTTTAAAACTTTTAAAACTCGCTATTAAAACATGTGGCCAAATTCAAATAAGGAAAAGTTTTTAAAATTAAAATATCTCTTTTAAAACTTATAGTTTTCTACAAAGAGAAGATTTTAAAAATTCAAAAACAACCCTCCTTGTTTGAATATTGTGGTCGTCCCCTACTAGCTTGGTCACCAAGCAATAGGGCCCTTTAAGAGGAGATGTGGCCGGCCATTGCTTGGTCACCAAGCAATGGACCGGCCCCCTTCTTGGACACCAAGATGGGCCTTTCTTTGAATGAACTTGAGGCTCTAATGAGGCTACGATAGGGACCCAGAGGAGAAATTGGTTTTGGCCTTCCGATGAGCTTGAGTATCCCGTGTTCGCCCTGAACACACAACTCAAGTTCATCGATAATAACTCATTCCACTATAGAGTTATTATCGCACTACCACACCAATCCCAAATTACATTATGGGCTCCTTCTTATTATGAGTGTGTTAGTCTCCCTGTGTTTAAGATTACGAATGTCTACTAATTAAGTAAGTTACTGACAACTCACTTAATTAATATCTAGCTCCAAGAGTAGCATCACTCAACTTCATTGTCATGTCAGACTAAGTCCACCTGCAGGGTTTAACATGGCAATTCTTATGAGCTCCTCTTGGAGACATTCTCAACCTAGATAACTAGGACACAGATTCCTTCTATAATCAACAACACACACTATAAGTAATAGCATTTCCCAACTTATCGGACATATTGATTTATCGAGCTAAACCTCACCCTTTGATAAGTTAAAGAAATAAATATTAAATATATGTGCTTGTTATTATATTAGGATTAAGAGCACACACTTCCATAATAACTAAGGTCTAGTTCTTTACTAAGTCAGTACAAAAAGAACTTACCTAAATGATCCTACTCAATACACTTAAAGTGTATCGGTGTAATTTATTAGTCAAGATAAACTAATACTTAATTACACTACGACTATTCTGATGGTTTGTTCCTTTCCATCTTAGTCGTAAGCAACTGTTTATAATTTATAGAGAACCGACAACATAATCTTCTGAGTGTGACACCACACTCCATGTTATCTACTATATAAATTAATTGAACAATTACATTTAACAAATAAATGCACATATTGACCAATGTGATTCTTTTATTTCAAAAATAAATGTTTACAAAAGCTAGGCTTTTAGTATACACTCCAACAAGAGGGTGGTAACCCTAGGTCCTAGGGGGTGGTAACCTTAGGAGAAAAGTCCAATTGGTCTGGAGGACCGGACTGGCATCAGGTATGCTCTCCAGAGTGGAGTAGGTGAGGACGTGTTCCCCGTGTAGGGAACAGTAGGCGTCGATTCGACCTAGGGTTTCCGGTTGGAAATCTGAAATCAGAATCGGGCAGTCCGTGATTGTCAAACTTTCATATTATTATGTTTATTATGTATGACAACTTTGTTTTGCAGAATATGTGGTTATGTTGTGTACTAACCTATCTGTTGGTGCGGGAAGCATCCGACGATCGAACCTAAGTTTTGATAATGGCAAAGGATTCAAAGTTAAGATGCTTTGTTATCTGACAGCTTTTGCTGAGTGTTTCAGGAAAGTCCTAACTGCGGTTAGGCAAGGTAAAACCCTAGGGGGTGGTAACCCTAGGTCATAGGGGGTGGTAACCCTATGCGGAAAGTCTTGGCAGGTCGAAGGCTTCAGGCAAAAGTCCTAGGGGGTGGTAACCCTAGGTGGAAAGTCCTGGTGTCGCGAACCAGGTGAAAGTCTGAACTGGCCGGTGAAGCGGATGTTCAGCAGAAAGTCCGGGAGCATCGAGTGCCGAGCAAAAGTCCAATCGATCCGGAGGATCGCATCGGCAATGTAAAATCTCCGAGAGGAGTAGGAGGACGCTGCCCCGTAGAGGAACAGAGGGCTTGAAGTGACCTAGGTTTCCTTGAAACCCGGTCGCACCCGGCAATCCGAGATCGCCATAATTTCATATTCATACTATTATGTTGTGTTAACTTTGTGTTGCGTATCTTTGGATTAACATACTTGCGGTGTACCAAAACACAAAGAAGGACTCGGATGAATAGGTCCGAGGCGCCCATGGAGCTTGAGGCGCCTGCGAGCCAGAAAAGGCCAACAAGAAGATCGAGGCGCCTTGAATGGAGATCAAGGCGCCTTGAACCGGAGGTTGAAGGCGCAGGCTGAAGGCGCCTTAAACCAGATAGAGTTCGACCAGGTCCGTACTGATCCACGCAGGCTTGTTCAAGGCGCCTTGGTGAGCAGTGTAAGGCGCCTTGAACCCCTTTATAAGGGGTCTCGACCAGCAGCCTTGAAACACGACTTCCAAGCAATCCTTGTGTTGCGTCTGCTCATTCAACGACCCTGAAGTCCTACTACGAGAGCTTCGAGATTACGATTCTGTCGTCGGTAAACTTGTTTTTAATTACTGTACTGATTGTAAATCTTGTACTCTTTTTCGTACTTATAAGTGTTGCCCACCGAAAGCGATCAAGGATCGCGGGCCTTCGAGTAGGAGTCGACCTAGGCTCCGAACGAAGTAAAACTATCTGTGTCCTTCTGTGATTGCATTCGTTACTTCCGCTGCGTATATTTACTTTGGTAGTTTTACGTTTCCGATACGATAAAAATAGCCGCGAACGCTATTCACCCCCCCTCTAGCGCGATCTCGATCCAACAATTGGTATCAGAGCGGGGTTGTTTTGAATTGGTGCAACCACCTTTCAAAACAAATTTTTCGCAGTTTTTTTTCATTTTCGGAGTCGAATTAGAATTTAGCCTTATAGCTATATTCTAATTTTTGTTTCCCTCGAATCGACTTTTGCTCGAAGTAGGTGCAACACCACTCGAGTTCGTTTTTATTATCCTTTACTCTCGCACTACTAATCCAAGACTCAGTTTTGGAATAGATTTTGTTGTTTTTGTTCTTTTAGATCTAAAATGGCCCAACAAGAAGGATATAGTACCGTTCGTCCCCCACTATTTTCCGGAGAAGACTTCGGGTATTGGAAGGGGCGAATGGAGATATATCTGAAGATCCAGTTCGATACCTGGATGATCATCAAAACAGGACTGGAACTGCCAACTGGTACCGACGGTAAGCCTACACCCTGTGAAAATTGGGAGCCAGCATTTATCAAAAAGGTGGAAGCTGACGCAAAAGCCACCTGCACCATCCAATGTGGTCTTACCAAAGAAGAGCTCAACAGAGTCGGTCCATTCTCCTCCGCAAAAGAACTCTGAGAAAAGCTCATCGAACTCCACGAAGGCACTGACGACACCAAGGTAAGTAAAAGAGATCTTTTACTTAATAAATTATATAATCTAAAAATGCAGGAAGGCGAAACGGCGAGTTCTCTTCACGCAAGAATACAAGACATCCTTAACTCTCTTCACGGAATTGGCCAGAAGATAGAAAATCGGGACGTAATAAGGTATGCCCTAAACTCGTTTCCAAGGAATACATTGTGGGCATCAATGGTAGATGCCTACAAAGTTTCCAAGGATTTATTTTCTTTAAAACTAGATGAACTTTTTAGTGAATTTGAACTTCATGAGCAGACTAATGCACAGCCTACCGAGAAAGGTATTGCGTTGGTTGTAGGTACAAGCCGAACCCGGGAACCGAGACCTCGACGGAGAACCGAACCAGCATCGGAAGCTGAACCAGACTCTGATGATGAAGAAGGTGACATTACAACCGAGCTGGTAAATCTCGTGAAGAAGCTCTACAAGATGAAAGGATTCGACAAAAGAGATCTAAAGAAGGCAGTAAAATCAAAGGAAGGCCCACAAAATACAAAGATGAAGTTTGAAGTTACATGCTACGGGTGTAACCAAAAAGGGCACATCAAAACCAACTGCCCTAACCTGAAGGAGGTCAAAAAGCAAAGAAGGAAAAAGGTCCTTAAGGCAACATGGGACGAATCTTCATTGGAGGACGACGACGACGAGCTCGAACAAACGAGTCTACTCGCATTAATGGCCCGGGACCAAGTCGTCGAATACGGATGCGAGAGCGAGTCTGAGGCAGAGTCCGAGCAAAGCCACGGATCCGTATCCATTTCCGAAGAACCAGACCCCGCTGTAAGTATGTCCCGGTTGAAAATTTTAGTTAGCTATTTATTGCGCAAATTAGCTAAGTCAAACCTGAAAGTTAAGTCACTTCTAAAGGAAGTAAGTGTCCTTAAAGAAGTGGCTGACACCAAACCCTTACCTGACCAGAGTCAGACTGAATTTCCAACTCAAGTTCAAAAACTTGAGGAAGAAAATTCAAGTCTAACAAATCAGGTTAAAGATTTAGAAAATACCTTAGAACGGTTTACTTTGGGCTCCAAGAATTTGGACTTGATTCTTGGGACACAAAGAGCCGTCTACAACAGAACTGGGCTGGGATACAAAAGTAAATATAGATCTTATTTATCATTAATAAACAAACAAAGTGTTAAATCAGTCCAAGCATGGGTCTCCAAGTCTAACTTGGTCAATCAAGTTAGACCTGACCAATACTGGGTTCCAAAGGATCAAATATACTACCTCGATAGACCATATCGAGGCCATGATCCAGGGGGAGCAAAACGAAAAACAATCCTAAAAATTTAAAATTCGAAATTTAAAATTAAAAATTAAATTTAAAATTCGAAATTTAAAATTAAAAATTAAATTCAAAATTCGAAATTTAAAATTAAAAATTAAATTCAAAATTCGAAATTTAAAACTAAAATTAAATTTAAAATTCAAAATTCAAAATTAAATTTAAAATTCAAAATTCAAAATTAAAAATTAAATTCAAAATTTGATATTTAAAATTAAAAATTAAATTCAAAATTCGAAATTTAAAACTAAAATTAAATTTAAAATTCAAAATTCAAAATTAAAAATTAAATTCAAAATTCGAAATTTAAAATTAAAAATTAAAAATTAAATTCAAAATTCGAAATTTAAAACTAAAAGTAAACTCAAAATTCGAAATTTAAAATTAAAATTAAATTCAAAATTCAAAATTAAATTATCAATTCAAAACTCAAAATTAAAATCAAGTTAAGATATTCAAGAGTCGAAATTAAGTTAACACTGAAAATAAAAATGGAGGATCCAGACTCGCTGGCACCCCCAACTAAACTACCCGGCAGGGTAACTAAACCTAATCTACCCGAAATGGGTAAAACAAGAGTAGATTACCCGGCAGGGTAATTAAGGTTAGATTAAAACGGACTAAGGTTAACTTGAACCACAGTACTGGTGAAATTTTTTGGATGATAGTATGTTAGGGAAGCTTGGGCATCGCATGTCTAGGAAGATATGGCTTCGACCTGGTGCATTTGGCCAAGTGGAACTGACCGAAGCTACCCTTAAATGAATCCTGACTAGTTAGACCAAGGATTGGTATTAAGTTCAATGGGTAGGACTATTTGGAAAACCTCGAAGGCATGGTTACTTTAATGAGCTCCTTGTGACTCACCATAGCCCAGAAGTTTATCCAAAGAATGCTTACTTGTTGAACCCAAAGCCAAACCTGAATCTAACACAAGTTAAACCAAAATCCTGAATTCAACAATAAATCATCTCACATCAATCATAGGATTCCCTGATTAAAAATTTAGATCGGGTGAGATGACTAAGTAATAAAATTCATTTGAAAATTATTTAAAAAAAAAAAAATCCTTTCAAAACTCAATTTCAAAATTATTTTAAAACTTAAATTTCAAAATTATTTTTAAACTTAAATTTCAAAATTATTTAAAAAAAAAAAAAAAATTCAATTTCAAAACTCCTTCAAAATTAAATCTCTAACAAGTTTACTTCAATTTAACTATCGTGAAATCCATTAAAACAATTCAACCACTTCCTATGTAGGAATTGGATCAATGGATGTTGGATAGTGGCTGCTCCAGACACATGACTGGAGATAAATTGAAGTTTACTAAACTCACATACAAAAACTTGGATAGTGGCTGCTCCAGACACATGACTGTAAAGTTCACATTTTAAACACTAAAGATTATTTAAGAAAATTCACACCCAAATCTAACAAAGGAATATTTTTAGGATACTCCTCAAACAGTCGAGCCTATAGAGTCTACAATCAAAACACCCTAAAAGTTGAAGAAACAACTAATATAATATTTGATGAAGAAAATAATCTACCAAATATAAATGAGAATGTTGATATTGATCCAAGAAATATAGAAGATGATGAAATTCAACCAAATCTTAATAAACCAGAGGAACCAGCCCCTGACCCACTTATCAGACCAACTAGGGTCAGTACCTCTCACCCATCTGATCAAATTTTGGGTGATCCAAATCTAGGGGTAAGAACTAGATCCTCCTACAGAATTCACAGTCAGATTGCCCTAATTTCTAAAATCGAACCAAAAACAATAGAAGAAGCACTACCTGACCCGGACTGGATCATAGCTATGCAGGAAGAGTTAGCCCAATTTGAGAGAAATCAAGTCTGGGAACTTGTATCTAAACCCTCAAATAAATCAATAATCGATACAAAATGGGTATTTAGAAACAAGCTAGATGATCAAGGCGAAATAATTAGAAATAAGGCTAGGCTTGTAGCTAAAGGATTCAGCCAAGTTGAAGGTTTGGACTATGATGAAACCTATGCCCCAGTAGCTAGACTAGAATCCATTAGAATGTTGTTAGCCTATGCAGCAAACAAAGAATTTAAACTATACCAAATGGATGTCAAGTCAGCATTCTTAAATGGATTTATTAAGGAGGAAGTATATGTAAGCCAACCCCCAGGATTTGAGGACTTAGGATATCCTAATCATGTATTTAGGTTAAAAAAGGCCTTGTACGGACTTAAACAAGCCCCTAGGGCATGGTATGAACGATTGTCAAATCACTTAATATCCAAAGGTTTCAACCAAGGTCAAATAGATCCAACTCTATTTGTAAAAACTGTAGACAAAGACATCTTCATAGCTCAAATCTATGTTGATGATATAATTTTTGGATCAAATAACTCTAAATTTTTAAAAGAATTCACTAAATTAATGGAAAATGAATTCGAAATGAGCATGGTTGGTGAACTTAATTTTTTGTTAGGCTTACAAATAAAACAAACTAAAGATGGAATATATATTTATCAAACTAAATATGCAAAGGAATTAATTAAAAAATTCTGCATGGAAAATTCAAAATAATAAATACACCCATGGCAACCAACATTAACATAGACTCTGACCCTGAAGGCAAACCAGTAGACCCAAAGTACTATAGGAGTGCCATAGGAAGCCTGCTTTACCTAACTGCAAGCCGACCCGACATATTATTTGCAGTTGGTATGTGCGCAAGATACCAATCTTGTGCAAAAGAGTCACATTTAACCTATGTTAAAAGAATACTTAGGTACATTAAAGGTACTCTAAATATAGGACTCTGGTACCCTAGAACTTGCACCTTTGACCTTCTTGGCTATTCTGACTCGGATTACGCCGGATGCAAGTTAGATAGAAAAAGCACAAGTGGTAGTTGTCAATTTCTAGGACAATGCCTAGTAAGTTGGTCAAGTAGAAAGCAACATTGTGTGGCTTTGTCTACCACTGAAGCTGAATATATAGCCTTAGGTGAATGCACATCACAATTGCTTTGGATGATGCACACTCTTAAAGACTATCAACTGAACTATCATAACACAAAAATCTCAATTGATAATATAAGTTCCATAAATTTAACAAAAAACCCAATTCATCACTCAAGGACTAAACATATAGAAGTGAAGCACCATTTTGTAAGGGATCATGTAGCTAAGGGTGATATTATACTCAACTATGTTGAGTCAAAATCAAATCTAGCTGACATCTTCACAAAACCCTTACCTGAACTTGAGTTCAGCTCACTTAGAAGACAAATAGGAATGTGTTGGGTAGAATAGACAATGTTTGGTTATCATTTGCTTTTAAATTTCTAGGAAAATACTTATTTCAAAATTCCAATTTCTTAGAATTTTCAACATTTGGAACTAGCCTAAGTTTTCCCCTAGAAATCATGTTCCCCTAGATTAAAGCCAGAGCATCTCACAAACACCTAGGTCTACCTTGCTTGTGTTTGAAAAACTTAGAAAGGCGTGAGATGCATAGGGTACAGCCTGGACTCAGGAATGCTTATGTTTGTGCATCAATATGAGTCTGAGCGTTAAACACATCATAAATATTAATCAAGTCAAGTCTTCCAGCTCTAGCCAAATCTAACTGGACCAAATAGACTTAATTTGACTAACCATGTGAAAGCTACTGCCCTCTAGGCAATCAGCAAGTAGCTAAAGGTTAGACAGTTGGGAAAAGTGTGTTTCAATTTAAGCATGATTATACTTTACGGTTCTAATCAAATTACTTTACCTGATTATTTTAGGGCTCTGATACTTAATCAAATTAAACTTAATAATTTAATTTGACTCATGCTTGGACTGAAAACAAACTCCTACTACTCCCTCTGTCCTAAAAATAAATATTTTGTTAATTTTCTTCACAATGAGTATTCAAAACTCATTTACAGTTTTTTTTCAAAAACTTGACCATGTAATTGAATATTCAACTATTTTTCAAATCTAGGAAACTAATTATAACATTTTAAAGTGACCTCAAATTTTATAACTTCTAAGCAAAACTTTTTATTGAAAACATTTTATTGAAAATTCAAATACTCTTATCTTCAAACTTAGTTAATTTTAAGAATATGTTTACTAGACTTAGTTAGATTTTACTCTAAACTTAGCTATTTGGCAAAATACTTTCTCAATACAAATCATTTCAAAGAAGAATATATAGCTAACTATTTTCAAATTTGGCAAAATCCAAAATTCAAAAAGCTAAGTAGTTTTGCTAAGAAGAAAACTTATCTTTTTCCCTCTTTTGAAAATTTTCCTTCAGAAAATACAAATCTACTCTCAAACTGGTTTATTTTTTTGATATATGGCAAAGGGGGAGAGTAGGTAAATTAAAGTTAAAGGAAAATTCAAAGCAGAGAGTAGGTAAAGTAAAGCTAAATTCAAGTATTTAATAAAAGGAGGGCTTTTATTAAGGGGGAGTCTTATATTACAAAGTTAAAAGTTTCCAGCTTAACTGTTATTGCGTTTGAAGTTTATTTACTTAAGCTTGGTTAACTTTATGCAGTTATTACATATGTTGTTTTTCTTAACTTTGAATTACGTGTTGGCATAATCAAAAAGGGGGAGATTGTTGGTGCGGGAAGCATCCGACGATCGAACCTAAGTTTTGATAATGGCAAAGGATTCAAAGTTAAGATGCTTTGTTATCTGACAGCTTTTGCTGAGTGTTTCAGGAAAGTCCTAACTGCGGTTAGGCAAGGTAAAACCCTAGGGGTGGTAACCCTAGGTCATAGGGGGTGGTAACCCTATGCGGAAAGTCTTGGCAGGTCGAAGGCTTCAGGCAAAAGTCCTAGGGGGTGGTAACCCTAGGTGGAAAGTCCTGGTGTCGCGAACCAGGTGAAAGTCTGAACTGGCCGGTGAAGCGGATGTTCAGCAGAAAGTCCGGGAGCATCGAGTGCCGAGCAAAAGTCCAGTCGATCTGGAGGATCGTACTGGCAACAGGTAAAATCTCCTGAGAGGAGTAGGTGAGGACGCGTTCCCCGTAGAGGGAACAGTAGGCGTCGGGTCGACCTAGGGTTTCCGGTTGGAAACCCGAAGTCAGACCCGGACAGTCCGGAGACTGTCATAATTTCATATTCATACTATTATGTTGTGTTAACTTTGTGTTGCAGGTATCTTTGGATTAACATACTTGCAGGTACCAAAAACACAAAGAAGGACTCGGATGAACAGTGTCCGAGGCGCCTCCATGGAGCTTGGAGGCGCCTCAAGGCCAGCGCAGCAGACTGGAGGCGCCTTGAATGGAGATCAAGGCGCCTTGAACCGGAGGTTGAAGGCGCCTTGGATAGGCTGAAGGCGCCTTAAACCAGATAGAGTTCGACCAGGTCCGTGCTGATCCACGCGGGTGACTCGGCTCGTTCAAGGCGCCTTGGTGAACAGTGTAAGGCGCCTTGAACCCCCTTTATAAGGGGTCTCGACCAGCAGCTTCAGAACACGACTTCCAAGCAATCCTTGTGCTGCGTGCTGCTCATTCAACGACCCTGAAGTGCTGTTACAAGTCCACGACGACCAGGAGCTTCGAGATTACGATTCTGTCGTCGGTAAACTTGTTTTTAATTACTGTACTGATTGTAAATCTTGTACTCTTTTTCGTACTTATAAGTGTTGCCCACCGAAAGCGATCAAGGATCGCGGGCCTTCGAGTAGGAGTCGACCTAGGCTCCGAACGAAGTAAAACTATCTCTGTCCTTCTGTGATTGCATTCGTTACTTCCGCTGCGTATATTTACTTTGGTAGTTTTACGTTTCCGATACGATAAAAATAGCCGCGAGCGCTATTCACCCCCCCTCTAGCGCGATCTCGATCCAACACTATCTTGCAGGAATAAAAGAGCATATTTGGCCTCGAATGAACAATACCCGAGGTGCCTCCATGGAGCTTGGAGGCGCCTCGGGTGCAAGACAGAAGCTGGCTGCGTAGAGGAGCTGGAGGCGCCTCTATGGAGCCTGGAGGCACCCTGGACTGCTAGTTGAAGGCGCCTTCAGTGGATGATGAAGGCGCCCTCAGGTGGATAAACAGCGGACTGCAAAGGATTATCTACAATGCAAAACTAGGGATAGAATTTTGGTTTGAGGCGCCTCCATGAGGACTTGGAGGCGCCCTCAAAAGCCTATTTAAGGCTTCTTCGACCAGCAGCTAGAAAACAAGAATTCCAAGTGATCTTCTTCGTGTTGTTGATCAAATAACGTTCCGAGAAAGCCTCAACCAAACGCCGACGACTTGGAGCTTCAAGAATGTTATTTCTGGTTTGTCGTTGGTATATTTTACTACTGTCGATTGTACTTCATTTGTAAACACTTTAACGCTATTATAGTTGTTGCCCAACGTAAACGCTCAACGAGCGAGGGCCTTGGAGTAGGAGTCGCCCTAGGCTCCGAACCAAGTAAATAACTTATGTTCGTGACTATTTTCTATTTTATTCCGCTGCATTACTCGAACGTTTTCCGATTACGTCAAGTGAAAGCCACGAGCGTTATTCACCCCCCCCCCTCTAACGCTTCTCGATACAATAATTAGTATCAGAGTGGGGTCACTTTGATTTGGTGCATCCACCAATCAAACATTTTTTAGTGGTGATTTCAGTTTTTCGGAGTCGATCGGAGTCGGTATTTTTGCCGCCTTCCGATCAGATTTTGTTGGTTGCTACTCAGAATATCGTACTAGTTCCCCTATACAAAAATTTTGTACAAGTCCCGAACCTTTCCTAACAACCTATTGTGTTCTTTAGAAATTAAATTTGGAATCGCAAACAGAACTTAACATTATTGATTCCAAATTCAACTTATCTGTTCTTAGAGGTTTAGACTTGGATCGCAAATGATGCTTAACATTATTAATCCAAATCCACTCATGTTACAAAGTTGATTAAATATTTGTTTCAAAAATCGACTTCCAGGTTAAACATGGCGAGGCACTAGGCCTTCTTGGGTATGGGATCATCCACCACTTCCTAGACAAAGCCTTTCAATGAAATTCAATATTTAATCTCCTTATAGTAACCCTAGGTTTAACCACCAAGAACAATCGAATCACAAGATCAAAAAATAAAAGAAACACAAAATCGAAACATAAAATCGATTGCCTAGAATCGTTAGCCTCTTGCGTTTGGTAATCCAAACTTCATACAAAGAAAACTAGTATGACGCGGAATAAGACAACTAGTTATACCTTTCTTTGTTAACAAAAACCTCTTGATCTTCTATTGTATTCCTCTTCTTCTCTTGGACGTCGTGTGGGTGACGATCAACCAAGAAGAAATCCACCAAAGCCTTCTTCTCTTCCTCCAAGCACCGGCCACCAAAGGGATCTAGACAAGAGGGCCTCCTTTGTCTTCTTCTTCTCCTCCTAGTAACCGGCCACCAAAGCTCCTAGTAGACTTGATGCCGCCGGCCACAATGTGGAAAACAAAAGGAGAAGAGAGAAAGGAAGAGGGTCGGCCACCAAAGGAAAAGAGAGAGGAACAATAGAATAGAAATTGTGTCCCATGAAGGCACCATTTACCTCTCTTTTATAATCCTTGGTGAATCCAAAAAAAGAAAGTTTTATAACAAAAAATAAAACTTCCTTTTCTATTCATGACATGGCCAGCCACCTCTCATTAAACAAATAAGGAAAGATTTTAAACAAAAATTAAAATCTCTCTTTTAAAATATCCCTTTTGTGGTTAGCTATAAAAGGAATGTTTTATAAATTAAAACCTCTCTCTTTTAAATCCTTTTATGGATATCTATAAAAGATAAGATTAAAAATAAAACTCCTTTTATATCATGGTTACAAAAAAAGGAAAGTTTTCTTAAAAATTAAAATCTTTCTTTTAACATTATAGATATCTACAAATAAGGAAAGATATCTAATCTCTGTTTTAATCCTTTGTAGAAAATCTATAAAAGGAAAGATTTTAAAATTAAAAACTCTCTTTTAAATCCATGTGGATAAAAACATAAAAGGAAATATTTTATCAAAATTTTATTTTTAATAAAATTCCCTTTTCTTTCCTTACTTGGTCGGCCACTTGCTTGGGCACCAAGCAAGGCTTGGTCGGCCCTAGCTTGAGCTCCAAGCTTGGCTTGGCCGGCCCCTTGCTTGGGCACCAAGCAAGGCTTGGTCGGCCCTAGCTTGAGCTCCAAGCTTGGCTTGGCCGGCCCCTTGCTAGGGCTCCAAGCAAGGATAGGGGATGGCCTCTAGCATGGGCTAAGAGGCTAGGATTTGGGTGGATATAAGACTATATATAAGAGGCTATAATAGGGACCGAGAGGAGGAATTGGTTTTGGTCTCCCGATGATCTTGAATTTCCCGTGTTTGCCCCGAACACCCAACTCAAGTTCATCAATAATAACTCATGCCACTAAAGAGCTACTATTGGACTACCACACCAATCCCAAATTACATTATGGGCTCCTTCTTATCATGAGTGTATTAATCTCCCTGTGTTTAAGATATCGAATGCCCACTAATTAAATGAGTTACTGACAACTCACTTAATTAATATATAGCTCCAAAAGTAGTATCACTCAACCTTATTGTCATGTCGGACTAAGTCCACCTGCAGGGTTTACATAAAAATCCTTATGAGCTCCTTAAGGGGACATCATCAACCTAGATTACTAGGACACAGTTTCATTTTATAATCAATAACACATCATATAAATAATATCATTTTCCCAACTTATCGGCCCTATTGATTTATCGAACTAAATCGCACCCTTTGATAAATTAAAGAAATAAATATTAAGTATACGTGCTTGTTATTATATCATGATTAAGAGTATGCACTTCCATAATAACAGAGGTCTTGTTCTCTTTAAAGAGTCAGTATAAAAAGAAACTACCTCAAATGGTCCTGCTCAATATACTCATAGTGTACTAGTGTAATTTATTAGTCAAGATAAACTAATACCTAATTACACTACAACCACTCCAATGGTTTGTCTCATTCCATCTTAGTTGTGAGCAACTGTTTATAATTTATAAGGAACTGATAACATGATCTTCTGTGTGTCTCCTCACACCATGTTATCTACAATATAAATTAAATGGACAACTACACTTAGCATAAATGTAGACATTTGACCAATGTGATTCTTATTTCAAAATAAATGTTTATACAAAAAGCTAGACTTTTAGTATACACTCTAACAATCTCCCACTTATACTAAAAGACTATATTGCCATATACACTGTCATATATCTGATTCTCATCCCCTCAACATGCCGATCAAAAGCTCTCGCTGGAAGGGCCTTAGTGAAATGATCTGTCAGGTTATCTGCTAATGCAATCTTAGCGACAACAACTTCTCGCTTTACAATGTCTCGTATCAGGTGGTACTTGCGCTCAATGCGTTTACTCGCCTTATGGGCTCGTGGTTCCTTCAAGTTTGCTACTGCACCACTATTATCACAATAATTTGTGATGATTTTGGGCAAACCAAGAATCACATCTAAGTCCATCAAAAAGTTCCAGAGTCATACAGCTTCTTTGGTTGCCTCAGAGGCTGCCACATACTCAGCTTCCATGGTTGAGTCTGAAACGCATTTCTGCTTAACACTCCTCCATGATATGGCTCCACCTCCTAAAGTAAACACATAGCCTGATGTAGACTTACTATTGTCCCTATCTGATTGGAAGTCAGAATCCATATAACCCACAGGGAGCAAATCATCTGCTTGGTATACCAGCATATAATCTCTAGTCCTTCTTAGGTACTTTAATATATGCTTTACTACAGTCCAATGTCCCTGCCCTGGATTACTTTGATATTTTCTAACCATGCCCATGGCAAAATCGATATCCGGCCTCATGCATAACATAGCATACATTAGGCTTCCTACAGCTGAAGCATAAGAAATTGTCTTCATTTCTTCTATCTCTTTTAATGTCTTCGGAGACATCTCTTTAGATAAAGATACTCCATTCCTAAAGGGTAGAAAACTTTCTTGGAGTCTTGCATGCTAAAATGAGATAGGATCGTATCGATATATGAAGCCTGGGATAAGCACAACATTATTTTCTTGCGATCTCTTATTATTTTGATCCTGAGAATATGTACACATTCTCCCAAGTCCTTCATATCAAATTGCTTGGACAACCATACCCTTACTTCTGACAACACTTTGATATTGTTTCCAACTAACAAAATGTCATCTACGTATAGTACAAGAAATACCACCATGTTTCCATCACACTTCTTGTATACACAAGACTCATCCGGACACTGAATAAATCCATATGACTGGATTACTTCATTAAACCGGATGTTCCAAGATCTTGAAGCTTGCTTCAGTCCATAAATCGACCGATTGAGCTTGCACACTAGATGCTCTTTGCCCTTTGCAATAAACCCCTCTGGTTGCTTCATATGGATGTTTTCTTCAAGACTTCTATTATGGAAAGCTGTCTTGACATCCATTTGCCAAACCTCATAATCCATATAAGCAGCAATAGATAAGAGTATCCGGATAGACTTAAGCATAGCTACTGGCGAAAAGGTTTCCTCATAATCGATTCCCTCTTTCTGAGTATACCCCTTCGCAACAAGCCTTGCTTTGAAGGTTTCTACCTTCCCGTCTGTCTCTCTTTTCCTTTTGTAGATCCATTTACATCCAATAGCTTTTACACTATTTGATGGTTCTACTAGCTCTCAGACTTTGTTAGAATACATAGATTCTATTTCTGAATTCATTGCTCTTTGCCAAAATGCTGCATCTTTATCTTCGAGTGCTTCGTCATATGTTCGGGGATCAGGTTCATGTTTACCAGGGATCAAGTCCGAAGACTCTCCTAAAAATATGAATCTCTCAGGTTGCCTTACAACCCTCCCACTACGACAAGGCATTGTCTGTAGTTGTGTATCATTTGTGATACATATTACAGTTTCTTGTGATATTTCATCTTGCACTCTTGGTATTAAAGTAGATGTGTCCTCTCTCATTTCTTCTAAAACAATTTCACTCATGGGCTTATGGTTTATTACATAGTCTTCTTCTAAAAATCGGGCATTCGTGCTAACAATGACCTTCTAATATTTAGGAATATAAAACAAACCACATTTCGTTCCTTTAGGATAACCTATAAACAGACAAACTTCTGTACGAGATTCCAACTTATCAGTATCTCCCTTCAGCACATGTGCTGGACTACCCTATATCCGAATATGACTTAGACTAGGCTTACGCCCATTCCAAAATTTCATGGGAGTAGATGGTACTGATTTAGAAGGTGTCAGGTTCAGAATGTACACAGTCGTTTCTAAAGCATATCCCTAGAATGAATTTGGTAATTCTGAATAACTCATCATCGATCTAACCATTTCCATAAGAGTCATATTCCTTCGTTCTGCAACACCATTCTGTTGGGGTGTACCAGGTGCAGACAATTGAGATTGAATCCCAACTTCTGATAATGAATTCCTAAACTCTCCTGAGAGGTACTCACCACCACGATCAGACCGTAGTGTCTTGATATTTTTACCGTGATGTTTCTCCGCATCAGCCTTGTACTCTTTAAACTTATAAAAGCACTCAAACTTACGGCGCAACAAGTAAATGTACCCATATCTCGAATAGTCGTCTATGAAAGAGACGAAATATTCGAAACTACCTCTTTCCTGGATAGTCATAGGTCCACACAAATCAGAATGAACCAATTCCAACACATCTTTTGCTCTATACCCCTTAGTCTTAAAAGGTCTCTTGGTTATTTTTCCTTCCAAGCAAGATTCGTAAGTTGGAAAGTTTTCCAACACTAATGAACCCAAGAGTCCATCGGCTATTAGCCTTTGAATCCTACTCAAGTTAATATGACCAAGTTTTAGATGTCAAAGATATGTTTGGTTCATATTTGAAGGTTCCTTTCTCTTATTAGAATTAGAGGATGTGTTATTAATTTCCATTGGTTGCTTTGTGGGAGTTACCGGATTTAGAGTATACAAATTACCAACTAATGTACCAGAATAGATAATTACCCTATTTTTCTTGACAACTACTTTGTCATCAAAAGAAACAGTATATCCGTCCAAAAAGAGTTTAAAACTGAAATTAAATTCTTTCTAAAACTTGGTGCATAAAGATAATTCCTCAAAACCAAAGTTCTATTCCTATCGACTGATAAGTAAACGTCTCCCACTGCAACAGCCGCCACTTTTGTAGCATTGCTCATGTACACGGTTATCTCTCCTTCATATAGTCGACGGGTTTCCTGGAACCCCTGCAATGAATTGCAGACATGATCAGTGGCTCCTGTATCTACACACCAGGTGCTGGTAGATAACACCGCTAAACATGTTTCAACTACTAGAGAATAAGATATACCTTTATTGTTCTCTTTCCTACGAGGACAGTTTGCCTTTCAATATCTAGACTGCTTGCAAATAAAGTACTTGCCCTTCGGCTTCTTTACTTCTGCTTTAAGTCCAGTACTTGGAGATCGATTCACTTTCTTTGCCGAGCCAGCTTGTTTATTTTTCTTCATCTTGCCCATTGACTTATAAGTAGAAACATTTTCAGCAAAGTGAATTTGAGAATTATGATGAAATAGTCCTTCTACTGCCTGAAGTTCTATCAGTAGTTCAGCCAATGAATAAATCCTTTTATTTATGTTGTAGTTCAGGCGAAACTGCTCAAAACTTTTGGGTAGAGTTTGTTGAATAATATCGACCTGGGTTTCCCCATTGATTTTAGCTCCAAGGATTAGTATATCGTTCAAGTAAGCCATCATCTTTAGGATATGATCCCTTATGGGTGTCCCCTTTGACATGGTGGCTGTCACTAAGTTTCTCATAGCCTCTTACCTAGCAGCCCAATTCTGGTGTCCAAAGAGTTCCTTGAGATTTTGCATCATGTCGTAGGCAGTGGGCATGGCCTGATGGTCATGTTGCAGCACATTTGACATTGAAGCCAAAATGTAACACCGCGCCATCTCATCTGCCTTGACCCATTTCCGATGATACTTGATATGGGTTAGGTTTTTTGGATCCCTGGTGAAAAAGGAAAAGGAGATAGCAGAGTTAAGAAGATATGTTGATATCGGTCGGGATATACCTTAAGAGAGGTAGCCCAATCCCGGCCAGATAACACTTTGATAAAGGAAGACTAATATCGACCGATATGTACCTTGAGGAAAGTGAGTTAATACCGATCGAGAAATACCTTAAGGAAAGTAGGTCGATATCGACCGAGATATACCTTAAGGAAAGTAAGCCGACATCGGCCGAGATATACCTTAGGGGAAGGCAAGTTGATGTCAACCGGTATATGCCTTGAGGACAGTAAGCTAATACCGATCGAGAAATACCTCAAGGAGAGTAGGCCAACATCGACCAAGACATACCTTAGGGGAAGGCAAGTTGATATCGACCGATATATGCCTTGAGGACAGTAAGCTAATACCGATCGAGAAATACCTCAAGGAGAGTAGGGCAACATTGGCCGAGACATACCTTAGGGGAAGACAGGTTAATATCGACCGGTATATGCCTTGAGGACAGTAAGCTAATACCGATCGAGAAATATCTCAAGGAGAGTAGGCCAATATTAGCCGAGATACATCTTAGGAAGGATATATCGGCCGGGTTTTCATGTTTAAGACAAAAAGCCAGGATTATTTAAGATAGCATATCTAGAATTAGTTAAGTATACATGATCGCCCGAGAATGAAAAGATCTAAGGCTTTATAGAGTTAGTAGTATATTATTGAACGATTAGTTAAATAATAATAATAAATCGACCGAACAAGGTCCGGGTTTAATATTCAGTCAATATGAAACATAGTATAATACCAAGCTATCTACAACATAATAAAGACAGGACGAACAGGGAGACTCATACTTAATTTAATATAGATATCTGTGTCTAATTGTATAACAGGTTTATCCATTTGGCGGGAAATGTGTTTCTAGACTTTTTTGCAGATACTAGACGACAAAGAAGGTACATCTAGGGTACAAAAAAGATTTCTTAAAAGCCATTTACCACAAGTACGCAGCTTACGTCATCTCATAACAAACTCTAACAAACCGGGGTCCACTTCATGACTACGGAGGTTATATGAAGTAGTATAAAAGGGGGAATCCTCTTCGTTGGCAAGGTAAGTTCACATTATTGCTCACATTGAGGAGACTAGTTTTCGACTACGGTTCATCTGCTTCTTCTTCCTTCTTCTTCGACACCAAGGAGATCACTGACTTGAGCATCGGAGGGCCTAGCCAGGGATTCCCACCCCGGTCTTAGGTCACTGACGATAGTGTTGGTTGGTCTCTTGTGCGCAGGAAACCTTGGAAGCTTCGGATCTCGGTTTTCTTCAGTCAGATTTCTCTCTCGTCATTGGATCTTCACGCGAGGAGGGCAGTTCGTGATTTTATTTTCCCTGATCCGCTTTGGGTTTCTCGGATCGGTATTCAAGTAGGTATTACTCTTCATCAGCAGTAGGTTTTCTCCTAGCTTTCCATTTTGTCAGGCTTCTCAGAAAGGATTAAATTTGGCGTCGTCTGTGGGAAAGTTTACCTGAATCTGAGACTACAAGATGGAAGAGACTGGAAAATCAAATCTACTCACTATTAGCCGCGAAGATCTAGATTTTCTTATCAATACTCATGTACAGAAAGCTTTGCAACAACAACAACAACAACATCAAGCTCATACTGGGGCTACTCTGTCGGTAGCTCATAATCCGGCAATTTCGACCACTGAGCACCGGAAGGGAAAGGAATTAGAAGAAGAGGAACATGTATATTTCCCTCCAGTTACAGCTTCCCCGACTAGGCGTCCTCGAGCCTTCCTTCGTACCCCTTTGGAACAGGGAGGACGAAAGCCTATATTTCAAGAATCATCTAGTGAAGTGCCAGACAAAGAAAAGCACAAAGCTAAGATGATAGCCAGCGATAGCTCGCTAGAAAGAATCATTTCTCCGTTCTCTTAAAATATACTGGATGATCCGCTTCCCAAGCGATACCAAAATCTTCAGATCGGTGAGTACACTGGGACTACAGATCCGGAAGATCACTTGTTAAAATTTAAGAATGTAGCACTACTACAACAATTTTCTGACGGAGTAAAATGGCGGATGTTCCTCACAACACACGGAGGAGCTGCACAGCGGTGGTTTAAGAGACTGCCAGAAAAATCTATTCGAAAGTTCAAGGACTTCAAGAAGGTTTTCTTACACCATTTCTCTAGCAACAAGAGGTATCATAAGGCTCCCTGGAGTCTATTTTCAATTAAACAGGCATCTAAGGAGTCCATCAGAGCCTATATCAAAAGATTCAATCAGGTAGCTATCGATGCACCCAACGCTACTACTGAAATATTAGTAAGTGCCTTTTCCCAAAGATTGAATGATAATGATTTATTTAAAGATCTAGTAAGAAATCCTCCTATCAATTTTGACTCCTTGATCGAACGTGCCACTGAATTCATTAATGTTGAAGAAGCTCGAGCTGCCCGCAGGAAAGAAGGCACCACTTCTTCTCCTACCCCTGTCAAGGAGTAGGCTCCTGCTCCTGTCCCTCCACCTAGAGGACCTCGAGTAGTTCATACACCTCATCGTCATCCGGAATATCGTCCGCAAGCAGTACAACACGTGGAGATGCAACAAGAAGCACCAAGAAGGTGGTGCTCCTACCATAAGACCAGTAGTCATCATATAGAGGACTCTTTCATTCTGAAAAACAAGAAAGCGAACAGGGATCGTTATCAAAGGCAAAACTATTATCGGGAACAATACCCCAGATAGCAAAGTCCGCTCAAATTGGAATATCACCCGATCGAGCCTCAACAAGGTGCATTACTGATCCCGGTCGGTACAAGTCAGGCGCCCAAAAAAACTGAGCCTGACGTCATGACCACTCGGCAAGAAGAAAATAGGAGCAATGCTGCCCGAGGCAACATTAATATGATCGTGGGCGGGCCTACTGATGGAGATTCCAACATGGCCAAGAAAGCACATGCACGGAGACTTGAGATACATGTCGTGGGGTGCAGCATGGAAAGAGCATCTGGTCCAGAAATCAGTTTTGGGCCTAGAGACCTCGAGGGAGTGGAAATACCCCATGATGATGCATTAATAATCAAGGTTGTGATAGCCAATTATGCTATCTCTCGTACCTTCATAGATACGAGAAGTTCTGTGAATATTATTTTCAAGAAAGCTTTTGATCAGCTGCAGATTGACCCCAGTGAACTTCAATACATGGTAACTCCTCTATATGGATTCACTGGTAATGAAGTGCAACCGTTGGGTCAAATAAAATTGGCTATATCCTTTGGAGAAGAGCCTCTTATGAGAACGAGAAGATCCTACTTTATGGTGGTGGATGCCCCCTCCTCCTATAATGTGATATTGGGTCGGCCGGCCCTAAATGAGTTTAGGGCGGTCGTTTCTACTTTCTGTCAAAAGATTAAATTTCCTGTTGATGACCAGGTCGGAGAAGTACGGGGTGATAAGAAGACAGCCCGAAAATATTATGTAGAGATCGTTCGAACTGAAGCTAGCGCTGCTCAGAAAATCCAACGAATGGAAGTTAACGCCATTCAAGAAAAGTTGTATGTTCTGGTTTATGAAGAAAAGGAAGAAGTCCAAATACAGACCGGTCAACCTGAAGCTACTACTTACGTCGCGGCCGATCTTGATCCTACATTGAAAGCCGAACTAGTCCAGTGCTTGAAGAAAAACAATGATGTCTTCGCTTGGACGCCTAAAGAAGTCATGGGTGTTTCCCCTTCAGTCATGGAGCATTCTTTGCATGTTTTCCCAGATGCCTGACCGGTCATGCAAAGAAAAAGAAACTTCAGTGCAGAACAAAATCAGATCATCAAGGAAGAAGTGACTAAACTCATGGAAGCCGGTTACATCAGGGAGGTACGGTTTCCCAGCTGGCTAGCCAATGTGGTCTTGGTCTCTAAGCCAGGCAACAAATGGCGGGTATGTATTGATTTCCGTGATCTCAACAAAGCCTGCCCGAAAGATTATTATCCGCTGCCCCGAATCAATCAATTGGTAGATTCTACATCTGGGTGTGAATACATTTCTATGCTGGATGCTTATCAGGGTTATCATCAGGTCCCCTTAGCTAAGGAGGACCAAGAGAATGTCAGTTTCATAACATTTGAAGGTACTTATTGCTATAATGTTATGTTTTTTGGACTAAAAAAATACAGGAGCAACTTATCAAAGGCTTATGAATAAGGTCTTCCAAAAACAGATTGGAAGAAATATGGAAGTATATGTCGATGATATCTTAATTAAGTCTCTTCAAGCTATTGATCTGTGCAGGGATGTGGAAGAAACCTGCCAGACATTGAGGCAATATGGACTCAAGCTAAACTCGGGCAAATGTTTATTTGGAGCAAAGGGTGAAAAGTTCCTGGGCTATATGGTGTCCGAGCGAGGGATAGAGGCCAACCCGAGCAAAGTCAAAGCTCTGCAAAACATGGAGCCACCACGCAACATGAGGGAAGCTCAAAGACTCACAGGCCGGATTACAGCCTTGTCTAGATTTATTTCAAGGTCGACCGATTCTAGTCTCCATTTCTTCAAGATACTTCGGAAGGCCAACAAATTTTAATGGGATGAAGAATGTGACAAAGCTTTTCAAGAGTTGAAAGATTACCTGTCCACCCTTCCTGTATTGGCTAAGCCTGTAGTAGGAGAGACCTTGTGGGTATATCTCTCGGCTAATGAAAACGTTGTGGGCTCTGTGTTAGTTAGACAGGAAGGGAAAGAGCAACACCCTGTGTATTTTTCTAGCCATTTATTAAAAGGAGCTGAGTGTAGATATACTACACTCGAAAAATTGGCTTATGCATTAGTGTTGACTGCCCGGAGGTTGCGTCCATATTTTTTAGCACACACAATTATTGTGTTAACTAACAGTACTCTCGGGTGGGTGTTGCTCAACCGAGAGGCATCGGGTCGATTGATCAAATGGACGACCGAACTTAGTGAGTATGACATACAATATCAACCCCGCTCAGCCATCAAGGCACAATCTCTAGCAGATTTCATTATAGAGGTTCAAGGCCCTAAAGAGGAAAATACTTGGAAAGTTTATGTGGATGGATCCTCAACCAGACAAGGTAGTGGAATTGGTGTTCTCCTTATATCTCCAAGGGAAGATAGACTTCAACTTTCTGTCAGGCTGAATTATAGAGCTACCAATAACGAGGCAGAATATGAAGCATTGATAGCTGGATTACAGGCCGCTCGGCATATAGGAGCAGCTCGAGTTCTTATCTATTCTGATTCTCAGTTAGCAGCCCAACAATTATCAGGTAACTTTGAAATTAATAATGATAGGCTCAAGTTATATGCTGAGGCATTTGATAAATTGAAGTCTCAGTTTCAAGAAGTAAATATACAAAAAGTTCCTCGATCCGAAAATCAAGTAGCAGATGAATTAACCAAATTGGCCTCTGCTATAACACCATGGAATCTGGATCGGCCAGTTGTGCAGACATTATTAGTATCTTGCATTAAGAGGCAGGTTGAAGCATAAATGCAGAGTGATTGGAAGGCACCAATCATATTATATTTGCAGCAGGGCATTCTTCCAAATGATGTGGAACAAGCAAGAATATTTAAGAAGAGGGTTGCTTAGTATACTATGATAGGGGAGCAATTATATAAAAGAGTCTTCTCCAGACCTTTGCTCAAGTGTGTTGGCACAGAGGATGTACAATTTATCTTGCAAGAAGTTCATCAAGGCTCATGTGGAAGCCATATAGGAGGAAGATCCTTAGCTCGTGGAATTTTACTAGCGGGGTATTTCTGGCCTACTCTACATGAAGACGCTAACAAATTGGTAAGAACTTGTATTTCTTGTCAGAAACATCAGAATATTCCGCATCATTATACACAATTATTGAGAACCTCTATAGTCTCTTGCCCCTTTGATCAATGGGGTATGGATATAGTAGGCCCGTTTCCTATGGCAACTGCACAGAGAAGATTTTTATTAGTACCAGTGGATTATTTCTCTAAATGGGTAGAAGCAGAACCACTTGCTAGGATTACAAAAGATGCAGTTATTAAATTTCTATGGAAAAATATCATATGCAGATTTGGTATTCCTCATAAATTAGTTTCTGATAATGGAAGGCAATTCCAAGGAGATAGAATCTTAGATTGGTGCAAAAGTTATGGTATTATTCAAGCATTCACCTCTGTGGCGTATCCACAGAGTAATGGCCAAGCAGAGGTAACTAACAGAGAAATTATAAGAGGCTTAAAAACTAAATTAGATCATGTTGGAGGTAGTTGGGTCGATGAATTACCCAGCATTCTTTGGGCCTATCGTACTACACCCCGAGAAGCTACAGGGATCATTCCTTTCTAACTGATTTATGGGGGAGAAGCAGTAATTCCTATCGAGGTGGGAGTAGAATCTGATAGAAAATAGTTATATGATGAAGATAACGCTGGTCGACGACTCATGGAGCAGGATCTGATAGAGGAAATCAGAGACAAGGCTGCAACTCGTCTCACATCATATCGACAACGAATGAGGCAAAATTATAACAGAAGAGTCATCCCCAGATTTTTCCAAGTGGGAGATCTAGTATGGAAACGTGTTAAGCATGTTGGGGATGTTAGCAAGTTAGCACCGCAATGGGGAGGACTTTACAAGGTGGTAGAAAAACTAGCATCAGGTTCATATTATCTCCAGGACACTTAAGGAAGAATTCTCGAGCGCCCCTGGAGTGCAAATCATTTACAGCCCTATCGAACTTGACAAGCTCATATCGTTCAAGAATATGCCTGAAAGAACAAATCAAAATCACTTGAAGCAATTCTCTTGTGAACAAATGACAAGTATGCTTATACTTTATGTACTTTATTCAACTCGATTAATACAATGCAGGCCAAATATCACCCAAGAAATAAATATGGGTCAAACAGCATGATGATTATTAAGCAAACATTTTTTATCTGATCAAGTGGCCATCAAATGGTAGTTTTAAGGAAGGGTCTACTAGGTTTTCCTTAAGAAAATCCTTAAAAAATGCTAAACTATCACAAGGTTAGTACAAGCATTTTTGCTTTACATAAAAGCATAGTCGATCGGAAAATCTAATGAAATAACTCGGACGGGTCTTCATGGAAGGAACCGGAGACTTTAAACTATCACAAAGCATAGTCGATCAGGAAATCCCATGAAGTAACTCGGATGAGTCTTCATGGGAAGAACTGGAGACTTTAAATTATTACAAAGCATAGTCGATCGGGAAATCCCATGAAGTAACTCGGACGGGTCTTCATGGGAAGAACCGGAGACTTTAAACTACTACAAAGCAAGTCGATCGGGAAATCCCATGAAGTAACTCGGACGGGTCTTCATGGGAAGAACCGGAGACTTTAAACTATTACAAAGCATAGTCGATCGGGAAATCTCATGAAATAACTCGGACGGGTCTTCATGGGAGGAACCGGAGACTTTAAACTATCACAAAGCATAGTCGAGCGGGAAATCTCATGAAATAACTCGGACGGGTCTTCATGGGAGGAACCGAAGACTTTAAACTATCACAAAGCATAGTCGATCGGGAAATCTCATGAAATAACTCGGACGGGTCTTCATGGGAGGAACCGGAGACTTTAAACTATCACAAAGCACAGTCGATCGGGAAATCTCATGAAGTAACTCGGACGGGTCTTCATGGGAGGAACCAGAGACTTTAAACTATTACAAAGCATAGTCGATCGGGAAATCCCATGAAATAACTCGGACGGGTCTTCATGGGAGGAACCGGAGACCTTAAACTATCACAAAGCACAGTCAATCGGGAAATCTCATGAAGTAACTCGGACGGGTCTTCATGGGAGGAACCGGAGACTTTAAACTATTACAAAGCCCAGTCAATCAGAAAATCCCATGAAGTAACTCGGACGGGTCTTCATGGGAAGAACCGGAGACTTTAAACTATTACAAAGCATAGTCTATCGGGAAATCTCATGAAGTAACTCGGACGGGTCTTCATGGGAAGAACCGGAGACTTTAAACTATTACAAAGCATAGTCGATCGGGAAATCCCATGAAGTAACTTGAACGGGTCTTCATGGGAAGAACCGGAGACTTTAAACTATTACAAAGCATAGTCGATCGGGAAATCCCATGAAGTAACTCGGACGGGTCTTCATAGGAAGAACCGGAGACTTTAAATTATTACAAAGCATAGTCGATCGGGAAATCCCATGAAGTAACTTGGACGGGTCTTTATGGGAAGAACCGGAGACTTTAAACTATTACAAAGCATAGTCGATCGGGAAATCCCATGAAGTAACTTGGACGGGTCTTCATGGGAGGGAACCGAAGACTTTAAACTATTACAAAGCATAGTCGATCGGGAAATCCCATGAAGTAACTCAGGCGGGTCTTCATGGGAGGAACCGAAGACTTTAAACTATTACAAAGCATAGTCGATCGGGAAATCCCATGAAATAACTCGGACGGGTCTTCATGGGAGGGATCGATGACTTTAAACTATCACGAAGCATAGTCGATCGAGAAATCTCATGAATTTACTCGGACGGGTCTTCATGGGAGGAATCGGAGACTTTAAACTATCACAAAGCATAGTCGATCGGGAAATCTCATGAAATAACTCGGACGAGTCTTCATGGGAGGAACCGGAGACTTTAAACTGTCATAAAAGCATAATCGACCGAGATTATATTGTCAATGTAAATTCAAAGTTATGTAGATTTCTTCACAAAAATCATTTGGTATTACACTCTAAATCAAGAGTCAAGGTTCGAGGGGGATTTCGTATATATATATGCATATAATCTGTCAAAATTACATTCCCTATCTGGAGGCCCGATTACATGGAGCTCTTTATTTAAAATCACCCGGAGTATTATACTCGGCTAAGAGCTCAAAAATTCCATGAAGTTCCTCATATAAAATCGCTCGGAATTACCTGTTCTTCTGAAGTATGAATGATACTCTGCACATGCCTACCTGATTGAAATTCAGGGAGATTATGGGAAATTTTACTACTCAAAATTATATGGTCAAGGAAGATATTATCAGCGAAGGAGTTTATTAAAACAAGATCTAATTCCAAGGAATAAGGAAGGAATTCTTGAACAAAGTAGCACTTATGCTTAGTTCTCAGAAGCATTTCAAAGGAAGCAATATCAGGCTAATACAAACTGGAAAGAAAATAGGTAAGTATCAAACTTTCTCTTGATATTGCAACCACTTAATTACAGATCTTTCAGTTACAAGTCCTTTCATTACAAGTCTTTTCATTGCAAGTCTTTTCATTACCAATCTTTGTAAATACATAGCCGGGCTTACTTAAAATGACTCGTTAAATCTTCGGATAATTCTTTGTTGAGTGTGCGACGGTTTATGAATAGAGAAGGAGGATCCCTAGGTAGATAACCACCCTCTTTCAGTTGTTGAAGAATCCCTGACACAGAATAATTTAAAGCCCCTACAATTCGACGAACATATTCTTTAACAAACACCGGAGACTTTAGATAAGCTAGGCATCTCTCTTCCCATCAATTTTCCTCATGCTCCTTATAACTTTGAAATTCAGCCTGTATTTTAGCAGCTTGATCTTTGAGAGTGTCTTTCTCCAATTTAAGTTGTTCTAGTTCCTTTTGGAGTGATGATAGCTCGACATCTTGAGCCTTTCTTTGTTCTTGTTTCTGTAGAATAGCAAAGTCATGTGAGGCTGAATCTTGAGCCTGCTTAGAAAGAAAGGCATTATGAAGCCTCTCTACTTTCTCTAAAACAAGACTTTTATGAGAAACATCTGAGAGAGCTTTTTCCTTCAAAGCAATTTCCAGTCGAAGACCAGAATGTAATCGATCCACTTGTAACTCCAAGGTTCTCCTTTCAAGTTCTTTGTCTTTCAGTGACTGTTGTAACTCCTGTAATTCTTTCTTCATAGCCTCTAGTTATCGATCCTGTGAGGCTACTTTCTTGTGCAATTGAGTTATATCAGTGTGAGAAAGAGGAGAAGCAGCTTTCAATGTTTCTATTTGAGCTTTTAATTGGTCATTTTCCCGGTCTCGAGCCATAAGTAGCTGGTCTATGTGAATACTTGAAGCAAGGAACTAAACAAAATAATAATGCGGTTAGAAAAAATGATAGGAAGGTAGTAACTTATAACTAAGAATACGTACAGCAATAGCTTGGCGACTGTGACTATCAACCCGATCTGAAATATTGATGCTCCTTAATTGCTCTTGGCTATGTAGCCAAGATTTAGCCAACATGCCTTGTAGCTGAAGAGAACCATAACTAGGTGGATCGAAAGTCTGCCCCATTTGGGAAGGTAGACCCACAGCTTGTCTGAATAAAGGTGGGGGAACTGAAGAAGAAGGAGGTAGGGAGAAAGAAGACGCAATAGAAGGGAAAGAAGTAGTAGAAACAAGAGCAGCAAAGGAAGAACTAGAGGGGATGGAAGGTGGTAATGCAAGGGGTGTTGATTCAGTTGTCGAAGCATGAATTGTTGAGGGCCCTGTACTTAGAGAAGATCTCCGGCAAGGTATTTGTTTAGCTCGTGGCCCAGAGGTTAAAGGAGGCAAGGCCAGTGCAAGAGGCTGAGAGGATGCAGAGGGGATAACAGCCATCTCAGAAGCAGAAGAAGCTGAAACAATAACAGAAGAGGAGGAGATGAGTAGAGCCGGTCTCATCATCCTAAGAGTAGGATTGGAGATAATATGGGTAGGGGGCATTGGTGCCTTACCTCTCTCAAAAGAAATAGGCACCGGAATGAGGGGAGCTTGCACAAAAGTACCAAAGAGGTCGCTAAAAGGAACATCCTCGGTAAGCCTGGGTTTCTTGACTAAGGTAATAAAAGGTTGTTCCTCTTCCTCTTCTATAGCTGCAACAACTTCTGCTTTTTGCTCTTCTTTTGATAGCAGACCCAAGGTAGAGGAATTAAGATTAGCTCGGCAAGCCTGCAGCCATTTTTCTTCGAGATTATTCAGAAAAGACTTAGTCATAGTAGTGTTCTTATACATGAAATCCGGAAGAAGAGCATCAGCTGAAACACAAGAATTGGGCATCATTTTGTGATGCCATTCCCCTTGAGGGGGAATTCGGTTGAACAAAATAGCCATAGGGCGGACTGAAATTTAAAGACACCGATGTCTACTTGGCGCGAAACGAAGAAGTGATGAAAAAGATGAGGGAATAAAGGAAAATCTAGCAGTTTAGACACTCCAACGAAACCCATAAGGATAGAAAAAGACTGAGGGATAAACTGATTAAGGGGAATATTAAAGTAGATACTAACATCAGGAAAAAAGGAATGAAGAGGAAATCGAAAACCTTGTAGAACTTGGTCCCGAAATATAGATATACACCCTAGAGGAGGAAGATGTGGGCTATCCTAGGGGGCAGGGCGAACTATATAGGAAGGAAAACCATAGCTCATTTGTAAATCCACTTCCTCTGTCTCTGTGAGGTCAAAAACACACGAAAGAAACCACGCAGGAGGAGAGGTAGCCATGGTGGAACAGTAAAAGGAAGGCGAACCGAGGAAAGCAAGAAAAAAGTCAGGAAGCGAAAGAGAACATCTTAAACCCTTGCTCTTCCTTTCGATCCTAGGCTAGGACCCTCAAATAAAGATAGCAGAAGAAATAGAATATGGAAGAATACCCAGAATCATAACCGTCATAAAGAGGTAATGTCATCAAAGGATAAAATAGAATTCAAAAAGAAGGATGAATCCCAAGAAAAAGATGTTAAGTTTGGTAATCTTCCTCGGGAAACGCGACCAAGTTTCTCTCGATATAGACTTAATTCTTAAAAGAATCAAACAAATAGGGAAAATCGGTCGGGTACTAGATTGATAAAATAATTTTAGATTATCTATTTGAGTAAAACAATAAACCCAGACAGGCATAATGAACCGGACGAGATTTAGTTAAGTATAAGGCATCAATCGATATGTTCCTGCACAAAAATATACCGACTAGGTATAGTAAATTAGCATATCGAACGGGACTCGATTAAAGACTACCGGATGGGACTTGTAGGCATAAATATGAATCGGTCGGTTATGATAGACTGGCCGAGATAAATACTACTCTAATATATTGATTAGAGGTTTATAATGGTAAGTCAGGTGGCACTCGCCATAATGAATCAGAATGAAATTTGGTTAAGCATAATGCACTAGATGATATTCATAAATACAAGTATATATCGATCGGGTATAATGAACCGACCGATATTAAGAATATTACGATAGGCTGCACTAAATTGAACGGGACTTAATTAACTACAAAATACCGGACAATATTTGTCAACACTAGTGTGCATCGACCGGTCATGATAGATCGGTCGGAGTGGAGGATATTATAGTATATTGAGTGAGGTTCTATGGTGGCAAGCCAGGCAACATTCAACATACTTAGACAAAATAAACAACCACCATGAAAAGGAACAGATTTAATAATAAAATTAGAAGTTCAACTTCACATAAACCAACCAGACTGTCGTCACAAATCCTAGTCAACCTTACAATAATTTAAATTCGAGTAAGAAAATCACTCTATCGTTAACTGAGGAAACAGATCGGTAGGCCTGTTATCAAGAAGTTTACGACGGTTCAAGAAGTTGGGAGGAGGATCGCGAGATGAGAAGCCTTCTTCTCGCAATTGCTGCACCGCCCCTTCAGCTCCAGCAATGTAGGCTTCCAGGATAGACTTTACTATGGGCTTGTTGAACTCTGGAGACTGGATCAAGATGGTAGCTCGCCCCTTGAAGCGGGTGTCCTCACCAGCCTTGTAGACTACTAAAGTCATTTGGGAAGTTTTTAGCTCAGCATCTTTGATGGATGCCTCTACTTTAACTGTGTCCAAAGAAGTATTCAAAGAAGTTATCTCGTCATCTTTCAGATGTAAAGCCTTGAGTTTATCAGCTAGTGCAGATTCATAATCAGACTTTAGTTTGTTAAGTTTGGCCGTCTGATTCTCTAACTTGGAAGTTAATTCCTTGTTAAGATCCGTAGCCGATTGGATTGCAATTGAAGGCTTTCAATTTGAGATTCATATTGCTTCTTGGACTCTTCTGAAAATCTAGCAGAAGACATCTCGGCAACTTGTTGCTTCAACTTCTTGTTCTCGTCGTATAAGTTGTGCATCAACCGAGATAGACCCATGTTCTCTAGCCATCGCTAGGAACATGATAAAGGATCATAAAATAGTAAAAGAAAATTGATAAATAAACTTTGATAAACATACCTGGGTTTCCTTGTTAGAAAATCGGTCAATTGCCTCAGGAGGGGAGAGCTCCCAAAAAGAGAATAAATTTTTTCCCAGGCATTAGCAAAAGAACCTCCCAATAAGATAGGGAGGACGGGAATGGCAGAAGAGCCCGTAGAAAAAGAAGAAGTTGGAATAGAAGGGGGAGCAAAAAGTAGATAAGAAGAAGGCAAAGAGGGTAAAGATCCAGATGTGGGCATAGATAGTGGAAAGGTGAAAGAAGTGCCACCGGGAACAGTAGTACTAGAGGAGGGTGAAGAAGAGAAAACAAGAGAAGGATAAAGGTTAGCCAAAGTAAGATCATCAGAAGGAAAGGCAGTAGAAGCAAAGTCTTCAGAGAGTAATTCTTCGGTGGAAAAGATGAGTCTCCTTTTGGGAGGAGGAGCCCTAGTAAGTTTGCGCCTCGGCCGTTTGCCGGGAGCAACTTCAGCTATTGACTTATCGGAGCCCATAGGAGATGCAAGCTCAATGATAGGAAGGGGAGTGACTGTTGAAGGAGCTACAACCACTGATAAAAAAAATAGTTGGTGAAGAAACAATAGGAGTTTCTGCAGGAAGGCCTTCGGGAGCCTTAGGAACCACCTGAGAGCTGGACACTTCAACCAGGGGAATCGGATCTTCAACTGGAGGTGGCGGAGTAATGGAAGCAAGAAGCTCTTGTTCTTTTGCACGAAGTGCATCCTCTTCTTGATGTAATTCTTCATCGATTAAAGAAGAATAAAAATTATCCACTACATAGAGAGAAAAAAATGTTTTAGTTAGTAAAAATCAATAAGGAATAAGCAGAATTTTACCTAAAGAGCCTTGTGTATCGGGCTTGACAGGGCTTAGACCAAATAAGTATAGAAGATCGACCCTCAGCCACTTAGGGATAGAAAGCCGGCGACATGACAATTTTTCACAATAAACAGGAAAAGAAGGATGAAGATGAAACTCCCTAACGTCGGGCAAGGGAGGTAAGGAGGATCTCTAGGCATGAGACCAAGGAATGGATCCTGAAAACTTTACAAAGAAGAAACGAGATTTCCAAGCTTTAAGAGACGAGGGCATATCCTCAAAAAGGACCATCTTAGTCCGGGATTGGAAAAGGAAAACACCGGACTCCAAACACTTTGGGTAAGAAAACATGAAAAAATTTTGAGGAGTAGGAGGGAAATCTAATAGACGAAATAGCATGTAGGTGCCACACAGATAACGAAAGGCGTTAGGTGCAAATTATTGCAAAGGAATATCAAAATACTGACTCACATCAATTAGAAAAGGAGAAATGGGAAATCGCAAACCCCCTATCAATTGATCCCGAAAAAAAGTCACACAATCAGCGGGCAGACGATGTGGATGATCATCTGGTTTCGGGATTAAGATGCTATATTCCCTAAGGATTTCATATTGATGGCGGATAGCGAGCCTAGCATTTTTATCAAAGGAAGAGGAAATTTGGACATACCAAGGAGCAATCATTTCTTCAGCCATAGATAGAAGTAAGGGTTAGTGGAACAGCAAATTACTTACTAGAAACAAGAAAGGAGATCGTCGAAAAGCGGTAAGCGCGAGGTTGGTCAAAGACTGCAGCAAGAGAAGAATGCTAAGGCAAGAAAGAAAGGGACAAAGTTGACAAGAAGACAAAAGATTTAGGGTTTTGAAAACACACAACAGTCGTTAGATCAAAGCACTTTTTCTTTCAATAGACGTTAGGGATTATAGAAAAGGGGCAAAATGCCCATATGACACAACAGAAGGAGAAGATATGTGTTGCATAATCATAAAGGGGCATTTATGTTGGACGCAACAAATGTAACGACCACCCTTCTTACTATACTATACTACTCTCTAAGGATCACTGTTACTTAACTACTAACTCTACTTAACCGGTAAGATCGAAACCACGAGGAGTCTCTAACAAAAAATTTCGGTAGAGTCTCCCCTGTACCGGTGACCATAAACTGAAATACATACATAGTATACATTAGCAACAGGCGGCTGGAATATATATCAATCACTCACACAGTTAAATAAGTGACAAACATCAAAATATCTACTTATTAAACAGAACTCATCTCCATGCAATCTAAACAAAAATAATCTCAAATGACATGAACATAAAATACAACTTCAAATGTTTATTAATTACTAAAATGCGGAAAACTTAATAACGTCCCAAGTCTCTTCCATAGTCCTGGCATCACACACCATCCGCGTCATCTTGTCGCCTTCATTTGCTAAATCTTTTCTTTTCCTACATCTGCAGTAAGAGGAAATGCAAATTATAAGCAAAATGCTTAGTAAGTGCTATCTAACTCACAAAACCTTGATATGCATGTACATATATCTATAACATGATCTAACTGATTACTTACTGAAGACTACTCATGCTCATCTAATAATAAAGGAATCAAACAGGCTGAAATGCTAAACATGTAAAGCTACTCATGCTCAGAAAATAGCAAAGAACAGTAAGCTAATCTAAATGACATGCTAGCATAAAAGAAAACTCAACTTGCTGCTTTTAAAACAAAATGAAACTTATTTCATTTGTTCTAAACTTATTCTTTTATTTCACTTGTTTAAAAACTTCTTCTTTAATACTTTTATACTTATGTAAAACTTACTTTACTTGTTCAAAAACTTATACTTATAATACTTCAAAATAATAATCAACTTTCTTCTTGGGCCCGGCAACTGTATTTGCTATGCGCGCATCCCTAACTAGACCTGAGATAGTTGGTCCCGAATCTAGTAGAGTTTACTATTGTAACGACCCGACCCATTTGGCGGCCCATTTGGCGACCCTCGGGTCGTCGACCGTCGGCCGTGCCGTTACTACTAGGTTATCTAAACCTAGGGACGACTATGGGAGCCCAACCCAAGGACAACGGAGAGTCCAGTACAGTGCCACTGATAAAAGTAAAATACTTGTTATCTTTTAATACTTCTAATATATAATGTCTCGGCATTTTCTTTAGCACCTTGTGTGCCAAAATCCCTAAAGTCTTGACTTTAGGATCTACTTAAGGCCTTGGCCTTTTCTTTCTTTTCTTTATCTTTCTTATACTTGTCAATACTTCTAATAAAAGAATGCTTCTTTAAAAACTGAAATGTTTAACAAAAATCTGCATATAAGCTTAATCAAAATCTGCATTCAAGCTTATTAAAAATCTGCATTTTAAGCTCTATAAAAATCTGCTAGATCTAAACTGAAATACTAAACTACACAACTAAGGAATCCAAACTGCATGTTAAGGAACTAACAACAAAAGGGTCTATAGCATGTTAAATAATTGATAATACAAGGGTCCAAATAAGCCACAGAAACTCAATAATTAATCTGCACTGCTACCTTGTTGTTCACGCCAAATGCAAACACAAAGGAAAACTAGAAACTTAAAAAGAACTCTAACTACGTGCTTGGAATAAAAGGTAGATCAGGTTCTATACAGTAGCAAAGAAACAAAAGAAAACTTGAATATAATCTGCACTTGCTAAAGCACAAGTTACTTAAAGAAACTGCACTAAAATTCTGCACTACAAGGAGATCTATACTGCACTAAAATTCTGCACAACAAGGAGATCTAAATTGCTATATTAAACATATACAAAACTGTGATGCTAAACAAATCTATGACAAACTAGTCTGACAGTATGGTAAACATATCAATAGCCCCCACTAAAAAAATTCCACAGGAAACCAAAACTTCGTGCATGGATTAGCTACTAAGGATCCAACTGAAACTTCCCGAATTAAATCTGTTCATTGTTGTTTACTTGGAAACAAAGGGTTTAGAACTGCATATTTAAAGGAATGAACAGAGAACTGCACAAATCCTAATACACAACAAATTTCAAAGGTTGTTCTGTTCATGCCAATTTAGTAGCTCCACCCGAATTGCACATCCAAACTAAGCTTACTAGAATCTAAGAATAAAATCTATATAAAACTTGTTCACAACTTATACCTTTATAGAGCAATAGGGTTTTTAAGCAGGTTTCGGCAGTAATGCAAAGAAGAAGGTAAAATCTTGAAACTACTCTTACCTCTAACAATTAATTCTGTACAGCCTATTCCGAAATCCTAAAGAAAATTGAATCCCTTGCATTCCACAATTCTCTACAACCTAATCCGAAGACCAAAATGAATGAACGGACTTCTTTATAAAACTCACCACAAAAAATTCAAAGGGAATCACTGCTCCTCTCGACAAGCTCCAGAAAAGCATAATGCTAACAAGAAATCCGAAACACATGTCGAAACTAAACAATTTGTTCCTTATCCAAAACCCAACCAATCCGGATTGAATTTATAGCAGCTAGCCTCAAGAACTCACTTCTTACAACATGCTTCGGAAGAACAACAAGAAGAAAACAAGAATCTGAACTACCCTTACTGCAGGTGAGAGCACTTACAGCGTGTTCTTGGATTCAAACCGAATGGGAAAAACTTCTAGGGTTCGGACAGCTTGAGATCTTCGGCCCTTCTTCATTCTAACAGTTCCCTCTTGACGAGGGAAGCTCGGATCCAAGAAGAACTCGCGGAATCCCTTTGGCTGGCCACCGGAGAAGCCCTAGCTTTGTTCTTCAACTTCGCCCGAGAGGAAATCGCCGTGGACGTCGTGCGCAGAAGAAAGGAGAGGAGAAAGGAATTTGGTTTCAGGTAAATCAAGCCCTAAGTTAAGTTCCTCTTTTATAACTTCAATATTCGGTTAACTTCTTTAAATAAATTTGCTATCTATTCTAAACAGAACCGACGGCCTGAACACTTGGTCAGCCGCGGCTTGGTGCGAGTTGGAGGTCGCGCGTTCGAACTCTGCTTGGCTCCCTTTATTTTGGTATTTCTGTTCCTATTATGGCTTAAGTATAATTTGGTTCCTATATGTTCACAAAATATCTGCAGCACACTTGGTTAGCTGGATTCAATCAAGGTTTGGTTTGGTTGGAGGTCTCGGGTTTGAAACTCGGCTTGGACATTTTTTTGTCAAAACTTCTTTCGTTTAGTAAAAATACCAAACGACCTCCAAAAATTGCATAAAAATACTCTAAAAATCTCTAGAATTTTTCTATAGCATTTTTAAATATTTTTGAATTATTTTTGGAGCTCAAATTGAGGAAATTTGGGTTGTTACAACAAATCGAATCATACTGGGGTTGGTAACACCTCGTCATACGCCTCCAACATTCTCTTACCGTTGAAAAGTCAATCACAATCAAGGAAATTCTGAAGAGAAGATGCAATTTACTAGGTGTAATAAAGGAAGAGGGATTGAGTTTGATGAAACCCAGGCTAAGGACAAAAAATAATGAAAGTTATTTAGGCATAAAGCATGGTCCAAATTAATGTCATTATAAAGCATAAACTAACATTGATCGAAGTAATTTTATTTACAATATCGGTCGGCATAACGTCAGCTATAATAGATAGTATAATATCGGCCGGGATAACCTTGTTCGTGATAAACAAGCGAATATCGGTCGGCATAACGTCAATTATAATAGATAGTATAACATCGGCCGAGATAACCTTGTTTGTGATAAACAAGTGAATATCGGTCGGCATAACGTCAGCTATAATAGATAGTATAACATCGGCTGGGACAACCTTGTTTGTGATAAACAAGCGAATATTGGTCGAAATGACAACGTTTATGATATACAAGTCAATATTGGTCGAAGCATTGTGTTTATTCTTGTGAATTAGAGGGATTCAAGAGAGTCACCCAATTCAATACAAAAAATTGTTCGAATTTACATTTAGAACCTGATCAAATACATAACATTACATTTTCCTCTCAAAACGTTAAACCTCGAAAGGTCAACAAAAGTTACAAACATAAGCTTTCAGGATGCTTAGAAAATTTCAATCCCACCGGAGTCAAACTTGCCATGAAGCAGAAGTGGAAATATTTTACCTGGCACGAAGGAAGCTTGCCCGGGCAACAGAAGTGGCAATATTTTGCCCGAGATGAAGGAAACTATGAAGCAGGGTGGTCTCAGGGACAAGGGGGAGGGGGCAGATCTATTCAGGCCCTGGTGGAAAGGTGACTAAAGCGTTCCTCCCCTGCTGGAGCCCTAGAGCTCTGCTTCCAGAGTGACCATCCTAGCCCGCGGGTAACATGGGCTATGCCTTCGTAGCGACATCCATGGGCTATTCAGTTGGCCCTCCATAAGTAGTGGGAACTCCTCTGAAACCCGTCGGGTTTGCAGAATAGTCATGCCTTTGGCTAGAGATCCTAGATCTCGAGAAACTTCATCCCTTGGGATAGTTTCTCAGACCAAAAGGTTAACTAAAGCCAAAGCTTGGGCAAAATCATATATAGATCTCGCCTTGTCCAACAAGAATTACCCCCAGAAAGGGGGATCTGAGGCCATACTCTCGGTAAGACGAAGTGAAGAATGAAGAGAGGGTAATAGCTCTATTTAAAATATCAGAAGACTCACGGGATCACTGTACTTGAGTTCACGGGATAACTATAGCAGAGGATTACGAGGCCACTGCAGTACCTGTGGCAGAGTCACGGGTAAAGACAGGCAAAGAAACAAAAATAGTCTTGTGTCTAGTCAGTCGGCTACACCTCCTTCGACTAGACTTGAAGGGAAGGCTAGTGATATGGGTTAGGTTTTGTGGATCCTTGGTGAAAAAGGAAAAGGAGATAGCAGAGTTAAGAAGATAAGTTGATATCGACCGGGATATACCTTAAGAGAGGTAGGCCAATCCCGGCCAGATAACACTTTGATAAAGGAAGACCAATATCGACCGATATGTACCTTGAGGAAAGTGAGTTAATACCGATCGAGAAATACCTTAAGGAAAGTAGGTCGATACCGACCGAGATATACCTTAAGGAAAGTAAGCCAACATCGGCCAAGATATACCTTAGGGGAAGGTAAGTTGATATCGACCGGTATATGCCTTGAGGACAGTAAGCTAATACCGATTGAGAAATACCACAAGGAGAGTAGGCCAACATCGGTTGAGACATACCTTAGGGGAAGGCAAGTTGATATCGACTGATATATGCCTTGAGGACAGTAAGCTAATACCGATCGAGAAATACCTCAAGGAGAGTAGGCCAACATCGGCCGAGACATACCTTAGGGGAAGACAGGTTAATATCAACCGGTATATGCCTTGAGGATAGTAAGCTAATATCGATCGAGAAATACCTCAAGGAGAGTAGGCCAATATTGGCCGAGATACATCTTAGGAAGGATAAATCAATACCGGTCGGGTTTTCATGTTTAAGACAAAAAGCCAGGATTATTTAAGATAGCATATCTAGAATTAGTTAAGTATACAAGATCGCCTGAGAACGAAAAGATCTAAGGCTTTATAGAGTTAGTAGTATATTATTGAACGATTAGTTAAATAATAATAATAAATCGACCGAACAAGGTCCGGGTTTAATATTCAGTCAATATGAAACATAGTATAATACCAAGTCTACAACATAATAAAGATAGGACGAACAGGGAAACTCATACTTAATTTAATATAGATATTTGTGTCTGATTGTATAACAGGTTTATCCATTTGGCAAGAAATGTGTTTCTAGACTTTTTTGCAGATACTAGATGACAAATAAGGTACATCTGGGGCACAAAAAAGATTCCTTAAAAGTCATTTACCACAAGTACGCAACTTACGTCATCTCATAACAAACTCTACAAATTGGGGTCCACTTCATGACTACGGAGGTTATATGAAGTGGTATAAAAGGGGGAATCCTCTCCGTTGGCGAGGTAAGTTCACATTATTGATCACATTGAGGAGACTAGTTTTTTACTACGGTTCATCTGCTTCTTCTTCCTTCTTCTTCGACACCGAGGTCAGAGGAGATCACTGACTTGAGCGTCGGAGGGCCTAGCCAGGGATTTCCACCCCGGTCTTAGGTCAATGACGATAGTGTTGGTTGGTCTCTTGTGCGCAGGAAACCTTGGAAGCTTCGGATCTCGATTTTCTTCAGTCATATTTCTCTCTCGTCATTGGATCTTCACGCAAGGAGGGCAGTTCATGATTTTATTCTCCCTGATCCGCTTTGGGTTTCTCGGATCGGTATTCAAGCAGGTATTACTCTTCATCAGCAGTAGGTTTTCTCCCAGCATTCCGTTTTGTCAGGCTTCTCAGACAGGATCAATACTCAATCTCCTCTTCACAAGAATCGCTATTAGGCACATTAGGGCAGACCTCCATCAGTACAAACTTATAGCCTTCAGCAGTTAGGACAATGTCAAGGTTTCTTTTTCAATCTATATAATTTGGACAAGTAAGTTTGTTCTCTTTCAGAATAATAGCCTGTGGGTTGAAAGTCATCCTAAGAATCACAAAATAGGTTTTGATCAATACTTTAGAATTTAGAATAATATTGAGTCCTCAAACAATATTATTTAAATTCACTAACACCTCAAAACACCGTGAATTTTGTATGTCACGTTAGTGTGAACGTATACAAATTCAAACATTTGTAAGAGGAGGTTTTACCCATTAATTTTATTCTTGTCATCCTAACTTTATGACAAATAAAATTAATAGTTGGTCTTTCTTTGATCACACAAATAATAGTAGTGACTTCGATGGGGAGGATACTATTAAATGCGCCTAAATGTATACCATTACTTGATACTTAGTCCATTAAATAGGATTGTGCCCCTTCAGTTGAAGAAGATCATGTTAATTAGAGCCCTAGAGTCAATCATTTGATGATTGTATTATGGACTTGTTGTATCATATTCTTATATAAATAAAGGCATTTGTTTTGGTTATTATACTTACTTGTATTGGTGCCAAATAACTAAGTATAATAGCGTCCTTGAGTAGAGGGTTCTTGCCTATATCAATCGGTTAGTTGAACCGATAGTGAGATGATATAGGGAACACTACTCTTAATCATTCCTAATCGAGTATTAACATTTAGGGACAATGTTAATGCGACGAGACTAGCATGTAGGTCAACTCGATAACTTGATCTCACAAGTCATGGATATAGAGATATCAAGTTGACACATGGGTATGCATTGGAAAATGTATACTGAATGACCCGCCATAAGAAAGTATCATGGATCGTTATATGAGTGTCATATACTTTCTCATGTGTCTATTAGTATGACTATTAGTCCTTGGACCTGAAGTCACCATGGTTCCCTACATAAAGAGGTACGTATTTTGGTTTCGTCAAACGTCACCCGTAACTGGGTGGACTATAAAGGTGATTATTGGGTATGTAACAAATTATGCGGAGGGATGTGAGTGATGTAGATGAGATCTATCCCTCCTATATGACGGGAGCGACATCGATATTCTTGATAGAGTGAGACCACGAAGTGCATGGCCATGCCCAAATTAGTCAATATGAGATATTGAGCTCATTTGATTTAGTGAGTCTACTTAGAGTTCAAGATTTAGATTGGTCAGAGGATGACACGGTCTATGCCTCATATTGATCAATCTAGATGTCTAGAATAGAAGAACACTTGTCATATATTGTGAGGAGTCACAATTAGTAGTCACAAGGTGATGTTGGATCTCAACATTCTTGTAACTTGGGTAGTAATGATGTGTTGCTAGATACCGCTCATTACTTATGCTCCTAAATGGGTTTAGGGGCATTGCCAACGTCACAAGAACCTATAGGGTCACACACTAAGGACAATTAGATGGAGATTAGGTTCATATGATGAACCAAGAGGATTAGGTTCATGTATTGAACCAAATTGGATTAAGAGTAATCCAAGTTAGGCTAATTGAGTTGGACTCAAGTTGATTCATGTGTTCAATGAGTCTAATTTAGATTATGACTCATTGAATCAATTTAATTAAATGAATTAGATTCATTATATTAAGTTGGTTTGAATCAAATGGTTAGATTAGATCAACCATGAGAGAGATTTGGTCAAGTTTGACTTGACTTGAGAAGGAAGATGAAAGGTCAAGTTTGACTTGACCATTTACCACCTCATTTGTGAGTTGCCAATAGGAGAACTAATGATGATGTGCCACATCATCAAAGCTAGCACATGTGTGTGCCACATCATGGAGGTTACAAACCCCTTTCCATTTAATGTGGCCGACCACATTAATTGTAAGGGAGTTACAATTGTGGCCGGCCACTCAAAATGAATGAGAATAATTTTTTTTCATTCAAGGTATTCATTCTATCTTCTTCCTCCTTGAGCTCTTTCTTCTCTCCCTCTCATCCTACCTTGGCCGAACCCTACTAAGGTGCTAGCACACTTTAGTTTGGTTTTCTCCCTCTCTTGTTCGTGTGGATACGTGTAGAGGATTGTCTACTTTGACAATCTTGAGATCCGGCACCTTGGACGAGCGGTATTCGAGAAGGGCGCGCATCAAGGGTAAAAACTCTTAACCATCTAGAACTCTAATGTAGATCTAGAGTTAGTAAACTCATACTCGAAGGTTTTTTGGAAATTTCATTCTTCGCACGGATCCGGTGACGAGGGTTTCGGGGTTTTCGCAGCCCGAAAAGTCCAACAATGGTATCAGAGCCACGTGCGAAGTCTTGTACGAGTTTATTTTGTATATTTATGGAAATAGAAGTTCTGTAATATTCTGTAAATTTCCTATTTTTATAGTTTTTATGGGTATTTTTCTCGTAGAAGCGAAGTACAAGTGTTTCGACACTTGTAGGCTTCGACTACCGAGAAGATTTTTCTGAAACGGCAAGGTTTCACCTCAAATCTTTTTGGGACAGCGGGCTAAGGTGCTGTAGGATCGCTAAGGAACACTCGCGATGGTTAGATCGCGGGTAGGGGCATTGCCCCTGGCCCCACAAGTGGATTCGTTCCGCGATTGCGCCAGAAAACCCGCTAAACGGAACCACCGGGAATTTTACTCATAAAAATTGTAAAAATTATAGTAAAAATTACAAAAAATTATAGAAAATACATAATTTAGAATTATCTATCATTTTGTGATAGTCATGTCCCAAAAATACCCAATTTGATTGGAAATGTGTTGTAATTCATAATACGGCCTTTGTGCCGTCATGTGATGTGCGTGTTGTATATTTGATTCGCGACCTGCGCGTCGTGCCTTTCTCTATTTTGTATGTTGTAAATTAGTTTAGACTCAAATGTAACTCAAGTTTCAAAAATTGTAATGTACAAAATTGGAGTGGTGGAAGGTCCACTCGAGACGGAGTTACGAGGAGGGCGCGAGCAACACAAGGTGGTCAAAGGGAGGAGCTTGAGAAGTTGTTGACCTTAGGTTGACCATCTGATCTTCTCATTGGCTTGAGAAGATCATAGTAGGGTCATGACTAATCACAAATAATTTAATTAATTGCTTGAGTGTATGTGATGCATAATTAGTAATTAATTAGTGTCTAACGATTAGATTAGATCTAAATCGTGTACAAGATGCACTCTCTCGATTAGATTAGATCTCAATCGCGTCAACTCAAATGTCTACCATGCCGTGATACCTATCACTACCTCGATCACATGTGTTGTTGAATCTTCCAAAGCAGAGCAACACATATTATCTTGGTAGGGTACAGAGGGACAATCTTGGTCCCGCTTATCAACGCATGGGTGAGTACAACTCAATTAGATTGAGTAACTAGTTAACTCAATTGGATCGAGTTTAACTATAGGCATTTTTCAATGGTTGGTAGATAGGTCAAAATCACATTTATATTAATTCTTGGGTGTATTAGCCAAAGCTAACTCGAGTTTTAATATAAATGCGGATCTTGATCCTATAAACAAGAGTTGCATAGAGATGTAATTGGTAAATTGTTACCTACCGATCATACTAAGTCTTGGGCGATTTTGCCAAAGCTAACTCAAGGCGTAGTATGATGTGGATCTTGTCCCACATGAATTATAGAATTCAGTGGGAGCAACATTTAGTTAAAGGCCTAATTAAATGATTTAAAAGAATATGATATTTATTTTCTACATTTTTCTGTTGTAGATAACCATGACGTCGAATACGAACTCTTTCTCCCTGGGTTCTATCCTTGAGAAGGACAAGCTCAACGGAGCAAATTTCCTAGACTGGTACAGGAACTTGAGAATAGTTCTCACTCAGGAACGTAAACTGTACATTCTGGAGCAGCCCATTCCGGAGGCTCCTCCTGCCACTGCCACACGAGCTGACCGAGATGCTTACAAGAAGCATCAAGATGACGCATTACATGTTTCCTGTCTGATGCTCGCGACCATGAACTCTGAGCTTCAGAAGCAACATGAGTTGATGGGCGCTTACGATATAGTTGAACATCTTCGTCAACTGTATCAAGGACAAGCGAGGCACGAGAGATTCGAGATCTCTAAGGCACTATTTCAGTGCAAGATGTCAGATGGGGCTCCCGTAGGCCCATATGTACTCAAAATGATTGGGTACATAGAAAACCTATAGAGGTTGGGATTCCCGCTTGGCCAAGAGCTGGCCACTGACCTGAACTTGCAATCCTTGCCGGATAGCTATAGTCAATTCGTTCTAAATTACAACATGAACGAAATTGACAAGCCACTGCCCGATCTGCTTAGCATGTTAAGAACTGCTGAGCTGGACCTTAAGAAGGTTAAGCCCAACTCTATTCTGATGGTTCAGAAACACAAGGGCAAGGGCAAGCCCAAAGGCAAAGGAAAGTCCCAAGCCAAGGGCAAAGGCAAGGCACTGAAGCCTAAAGGATGGGTCGCCAAGGATGCTACCTGTTTCCACTACGGTCAGACCGGGCATTGGAAGAGGAACTGCAAGGTGTACTTGGAAGATCTTAAGAAGAAGCAAAGTGAGACTTCCACTTCAGGTATATATGTTATAGAAGTCAATCTATCTATTTCTTCATCATGGGTATTAGATACCGGATGTGCTTCTCACATTTGTACTAATGTGCAGGCGCTGAGAAATAGCAGGGCATTGGCAAAGGGCGAGGTGGACCTACGCGTAGGCAATGGAGCACGGGTTGCTGCTGTTGCTGTAAGGACTTATTTTCTATCTCTGCCCTCTGGGCTTGTATTAGAATTAGATGAATGTTGTTATGTGCCTGTTTTAACTAAGAACATAATTTCAGTTTCTTGTTTGGACAAGAAAGGTTTCTCTTTTATAATAAAGGACAAATGTTGTTCTGTTTATTTAAAAGATATGTTCTATTGTAGTGCACCTCTAATGAATGGACTCTACATTCTAGACCTTGAAAGCCCTATCTATAACATAAATACCAAAAGGTTCAAGTCAAATGACATGAATCAAACCTATCTCTGGCACTATCGCTTAGGTCATATAAATGACAAGCGCTTATCCCAGCTCCATAAGGATGGTTTGCTGGACTCATTTGATTTTGAATCTTATGAGACGTGCGAGTCATGCCTACTAGGCAAGATGACCAAGACTCCCTTTAGTGGGCACAGCGAAAGAGCAACTGATTTGTTAGGACTTATACATAGTGATGTATGTGGCCCTTTCAATGTCGCTGCTAGAGGCGGTTATAGGTACTTCATCACATTTACTGATGACTTAAGTATATATGGTTATGTGTACTTGATGACACATAAGTCTGAATCCTTTGAAAAGTTCAAAGAATTCAAGAATGAAGTACAGAACCAGCTTGGCAAGAGTATTAAGATACTTCGATCAGATCGAGGTGGTGAATACCTTAGCCATGAGATTCGTGACTATCTAGCTGAGTGTGGGATCCTATCCCAACTCACTCCTCCTGGAATACCACAGTGGAATGGTGTATCCGAAAGGAGGAATCGTACCCTATTAGATATTGTACGGTCTATGATGAGTCACATAGATCTTCCTACATTTCTTTGGGGCTATGCTCTAGACACGGCAGCTTTTATACTCAACCGAGTTCCATCCAAGGTCGTGATAAAGACACCATATAGGATATGGACTGGGAGAGATATCTAGGTGTCTTTTATGAGGATTTGGGGTTGTGAGGCTTACGTTAGACGTCAAGTCTCAAACAAATTGGGACCCAAATCTGACAAGTGCTACTTTATTAGATATCCCAAGGAAACTAAGGGATATTACTTCTACATTCCCAGTCAGCACAAGGTAGTTGTGGCAAAGACTGGGGTCTTTCTAGAAAGGGACTTTGTTTCTAGAAAGACTAGTGGGAGTACGTTCGATCTTGAAGAAGTTCAAGATGTGGACCATAGAACTGAAGCCTCGATGGAAGTTGAACTAGAACCACAAAGTGTTGTGGATGATGTTGTTCCACAAGGAGTTGAGGAACAACAACCAGTTCAAGTCGACATACCTCTTCGCAGGTCTGATAGGGTACGTCGTCAGCCTGAGAGATACTCATTTCTCTTGTCTGACCATGATGACATTGTGCTCATAGAGGATGAGCCTACCACCTATCAGGAAGCTGTGATGAGACCAAATTCCGAGAAATGGCTAGAGGCCATGAGATCCGAAATGGAATCCATGTACACCAACCAAGTATGGACTTTAATTGATCCACCTGAAGGGGTAAAACCCATTGGGTGTAAGTGGGTCTTTAAGAGAAAGACTGACATGGATGGACTTATCTATAAGGGTCGCTTGGTAGCTAAAGGTTTCAAGCAAATTCATGGTATTGACTATGATGAAACCTTTTCTCCAGTAGCGATGTTTAAGTTCATTCGGATCATGCTTGCTATTGCAGCATACCATGACTATGAGATATGGCAGATAGATGTCAAAACCGCATTTCTGAATGGAAACCTGCTCGAGGATGTGTACATGACACAACCTGAGGGTTTTGTAGATCCACAGCATACTAGCAAAGTATGCAAGCTGCATAGGTCCATTTATGGACTAAAGCAAGCTTCTCGGAGCTGGAATCTTCGATTCGATGATGCAATCAAACAATTTGGTTTCATCAAGAATGAAGATGAACCTTGTGTCTACAAGAAGGTTGTAGGGGATATAGTTGTCTTCCTCATATTGTATGTGGATGACATACTACTCATTGGGAAAGACATCCCTTTGCTATAGTCTGTCAAGACTTGGATAGGGACTTATTTCTCAATGAAGGACTTAGGTGAGGCATCCCACATTCTAGGCATACAGATCTATAGAGATAGATCTAAGAGATTGTTTGGCCTAAGTTAGAGTACATACATTGACAAGGTACTCATTCGGTTTGCCATGCAGAACTCCAAGAAGGGATTTCTGCCGATGTCACATGGCGTGAGTCTTTCGAAAACTCAAGGTCCCTCTTCTAGAGAGGAGAGAGACTGCATGGATCAGATCCCTTATGCCTCAGCCATAAGATCTATCATGTACACCATGCTATGTACTCGTCCTGACGTCTCGTATGCTTTGAGCATGACGAGCAGATACCAGTCAGATCCAGGTGAAAGTCACTGGATAGCGGTCAAGAATATTCTTAAGTACTTAAGAAGAACTAAAGAATATTTCTTGATATATGGAGGCGATGACGAACTAGCTATAAAGGGTTACAGTGATGCTAGCTTCCAGAACGACCAGGACGATTATCGATCGCAGTCAGGGTTCATGTTTTGCATAAATGGTGGTGTTGTGAGCTGGAAGAGTTTGAAGCAGGACACAGTAGCTGATTCTACGACAGAGGCCGAGTATATTGCTGCATCAGAAGCAGCAAAGGAGATAGTTTGGATCCGTAAGTTCATCACTGAACTTGGGGTGGTTCCTAGCATTGCTGACCCTATTGAGCTCTATTGTGACAACAATGGAGCTATAGCACAGGCGAAGGAACCTCACTCACACCAGCGGATCAAACACATATTACAGCGCTTCCATCTCATTCGAGAGATTATCGAGAGAGGAGATGTGAAGATTTGTAGAGTACCCATAGAGGCTAACATCGCAGATCCCTTGACCAAGGCTTTGGCACAGAGAAAGCATGATGGTCATACTAGGTCATTGGGGCTTAGAGCCTACACTGATTGGCACTAGTGCTAGTAGGAGAATGTTAGTTAGAGCCCTAGAGCCAATCATTTGATAATTGTATTATGGACTTATTGTATCATATTCTTATATAAATAAAGGCATTTGTTTTGGTTATTATACTTACTTGTATTGGTGTCAAATAACTAAGTATAATAGTGTTCTTGAGTAGAGGGTTCTTACCTATATCAATCGGTTAGTTGAACCGATAGTGAGATGATATAGGGAACACTACTCTTAATCATTTCTAGTCGAGTATTAACATTCAGGGACAATGTTAATGCGACGAGACTAGCATGTAGGTCAACTCGATGACTTGATCTCACAAGTCATGGATATAGAGATATCAAGTTGACACATGGGTATGCATTGGAGAATGTATACTGAATGACCCGCCATGAGAAAGTATCATGGATCATTATATGAGTGTCATATACTTTCTCATGTGGTTATTAGTATGACTATTAGTCCTTGGACCTGAAGTCACCATGGTTTCCTATATAAGGAGTTACGTAATTTGGTTTCGTCAAACGTCACCCGTAACTGGGTGGACTATAAAGGCGATTACTGGGTATGTAACAAATTATGCAGAGGAATGTGAGTGATGTAGATGAGATCTATCCCTCCTATATAACGGGAGTGACATCGATATTCTTAATAAAGTGAGACCACGAAGTGCATGGCCATGCCCAAATGAGTCAATATGAGATATTGAGCTCATTTGATTTAGTGAGTCTACTTGGAGTTCAAGATTTAGATTGGTCAGAGGATGACATGGTCTATGCCTCACATTTATCAATCTAGATGTCTAGGATAGAAGGACACTTGTCATATATTGTGAGGAGTCATAATTAGTAGTCACAAGATGATGTTGGATCTCAACATTCTTGTAACTTGGGTAATAATGATGTGTTGCTAGATACCGCTCATTACTTATGCTCCTAAATGGGTTTAGGGGCATTGCCAGCGTCACAAGAACCTATAGGGTCACACACTAAGGACAATTAGATGGAGATTAGGTTCATATGATGAACCAAGAGGATTAGGTTCATGTATTGAACCAAATTGGATTAAGAGTAATCCAAGTTAGGCTAATTGAGTTGGACTCAAGTTGATTCATGTGTTCAATGAGTCTAATTTAGATTATGACTCATTGAATCAATTTAATTAAATGAATTAGATTCATTATATTAAGTTGGTTTAAATCAAATGGTTAGATTAGATCAACCATGAGAGAGATTTGGTCAAGTTTGACTTGACTTGAGAAGGAAGATGAAAGGTCAAGTTTGACTTGACCATTTGCCACCTCATTTGTGAGTTGCCAATAGGAGGACTAATGATGATGTGCCACTTCATCAAAGCTAGCACATGTGTGTGCCACATCATGGAGGTTACAAACCCCTTTCCATTTAATGTGGTCGGCCACATTAATTGTAAGGGAGTTACAATTGTGGTCGGCCACTCAAAATGAATGAGAATAAATTTTTTTCATTCAAGGCATTCATTCTATCTTCTTCCTCCTTGAGCTCTTTCTTCTCTCCCTCTCATCCTACCTTGGCCGAACCCTACTAAGGTGCTAGCACACTTTAGTTTGGTTTTCTCCCTCTTTTGTTCGTGTGGATACGTGTAGAGGATTGTCTACTTTGACAATCTTGAGATCCGGCACCTTGGACGAGCGGGATTCGAGAAGGGCGCGCATCAAGGGTAAAAACTCTTAACCATCTAGAACTCTAATGTAGATCTAGAGTTAGTAAACTCGTACTCAAAGGTTTTTCGAAATTTTATTCTTCGCACGGATCCGGTGACGGGGGTTTCGGGGTTTCCGCGACGCGAAAAAGCGATTTTCGCGGCCCGAAAAGTCCAATAGATCATACACTCCTAAATAATTTCCTATAATCATGCATAAAGGAAGTTTGATCTAATGATCCGCAAATAAACTCATTCGATGTGGAGGGAGGCACTCAAAGCCAACGCGCAAGTTTGTTTGCATCACTTACAAACCAGTAATGGAGACCGTGAAATTTATTTATAAATCCCTCTCCCACTTAGTTATTTAAGATGAGGATTTTATCATGCAAGCACACATCACATGCACACACACATCACAGCAAATAAAAAGCAATAAATATGAAAAAATAATTTTCCAACTATTATGACATCTTTCATAATTGTCCTCCGTGTGCTGTCAACCCTAGCTACTGCCATCTTTATCCATCGCAATCGGGTCTAGTCGTCGCATCTATCTTGCTTCTTATTCCGCTGCGCCTCTGGTCCTTAAATAGTACCACGCCTCGCAAAGATACGATCTGCGACAAAAATAGAATTTTACATTATCAATCCTATATTCCACGAAGGAATGTACATGTAATCTAGATCGAACAAAAAGTAAAATCCTAAAACTAATACAGCTCCTGCTGTATTTAATACATACAATCATGCACACACATAAAATGCCCTTGACATGTCCGAGTGTCTAATCACACATAAACACATTAGGGTCATAATAGTTGGATCCAGGATACCTGCAACTACAGAGTTAATCTATTTGCACATCCTACTATTATCATGCCTAAAATATGTATGACATGTGCAAAATTAAACTGAAAAACCAAACACACAGAGACAATATCCTAGCTCTGATATCAATTATTATTTGCTACTCAGAATATTGTACTAGTTCCCCTGTACAAAAATTTTATACAAGCCCCGAACCTTTCCTAACAACCTATTGTGTTCTTTAGAAATTAAATTTGGAATCGTAAATAGAACTTAACATTATTGATTCCAAATTCAACTTATCTGTTCTTAGAGGTTTAGACATAGATCGCAAACGATGCTTAACATTATTGATCACAATCCACCCATGTTACAAAGTTGATTAAATATTTATTTCAAAAATTGACTTCTAGGTTAAACATGGCGAGGCACAAGGCTTTCTTGAGTATGGGGTCATCCACCACTTCCTAGACAAAGCCTTTTAATGAAATTCAATATTTAATCTCCTTAAAGTAACCCTAGGTTTAACCACCAAGAACAATCGAATCACAAGATCGAAAAACAAAAGAAACACAAAATCAAAACATAAAATCGATTGCCTAGAATCGTTAGCCTCTTGTGTTTGGTAATTTAAAATCCGTACAAAGAAAATTAGCATGATGTGGAATAAGATAATGAGTTATACCTTTCTTTGTTAACAAAAACCTCTTGATATTCTATTGTATTCCTCTCCTTCTCTTGGACGTCGTGTGGGCGATGATCTACCAAGAAGAAATCCACCAAATCCTTCTTCTCTTCCTCCAAGCTCCGACCACCAAAGGGATCTAGACAAGAGGGCCTCCTTTCTCTTCTTCTTCTCCTCCTAGTAACCGACCACCAAAGCTCCTAGTAGACTTGATGTCGCCGGCCACAATGTGGAAAATAAAAGGAGAAGAGAGAAAGGAAGAGGGTCGGCCACCAAAGGAAAAGAGAGAGGAACAATAGAATAGAAATTATGTCCCATGAAGACACCCTTTACCTCTCTTTTATAATCCTTGGTGAATCCAAAAAAAGGAAGTTTTATAACAAAAAATAAAACTTCATTTTCTATTCATGACATGGCTGGCCACCTCTCATTAAACAAACAAGGAAAGATATTAAACAAAAATTAAAATCTCTCTTTTAAAATATCCCTTTTGTGGTTAGCTATAAAAGGAATATTTTATAAATTAAAATTTCTCTCTTTAAATCCTTTTATGGATATCTATAAAAGATAAGATTAAAAATAAAACTCCTTTTATATCATAGTTACAAAAAAAAGGAAAGTTTTCTTAAAAATTAAAATCTTTCTTTTAACATTATAGATATCTAAAAATAAGGAAAGATATCTAATCTCTCTTTTAATCCTTTGTAGAAAATCTATAAAAGGAAAGATTTTAAAATTAAAAACTCTCTTTTAAATCCATGTGGATAAAAACATAAAAGGAAAGATTTTATCAAAATTTTATTTTTAATAAAATTCTCTTTCCTTTCCTTACTTGGTCGGCCACTTGCTTGGGCACCAAGCAAGGCTTGGCCAGCACTAGCTTGAGCTCCAAGCTTGGCTTGGTCGGCCCCTTGCTTGGGCTCCAAGCAAGGATAGGGGTCGGCCCTTAGCATGGGCTAAGAGGCTAGGCTTTGGGTGGATATAAGACTATATATAAGAGGCTACAATAGGGACCAAGAGGAGGAATTGGTTTTGGTCTCCCGATGATATTGAATTTCTCGTGTTCACCCCGAACACCTAACTCAAGTTCATCAATAAAAACTCATACCACTAAAGAGCTGCTATTGAACTACCGCACCAATCCCAAATTACATTATAGGCTCCTTCTTATTATGAGTGTGTTAATCTCCTTGTATTTAAGATATCGAATGTCCACTAATTAAATGAATTACTGACAACTCATTTAATTAATATCTAGCTCCAAGAGTAGTACCACTCAACCTTATTTTCATGTCGGACTAAGTCCACCTGCAGGGTTTACATAAAAATCCTTATGAGCTCCTCAATGGGACATCATCAACCTAGATTACTAGGACATAGTTTCATTCTATAATCAACAACACACCATATAAATAATATCATTTCCCAACTTATCGGGCCTATTGATTTATCGAACTAAATCGCACCCTTTGATAAATTAAATAAATAAATATTAAGTATACATGCTTGTTATTATATCATGATTAAGAGTACGCACTTCCATAATAATAGAGGTCTTGTTCTTTTTAAAGAGTCAGTATAAAAAGAAACTACCTCAAATGATCATGCTCAATACACTCATAGTGTACTAGTGTAATTTATTAGTCAAGATAACTAATACCTAATTACACTACAACCACTCCAATGGTTTGTCCCATTCCATCTTGGTTGTGCGCAACTGTTTATAATTTATAAGGAACTAATCACATGAACTTCTTTATGTCTCCTCACACCATGTTATCTACAATATAAATTAAACAAACAATTACACTTAGCATAAATGTAGACATTTGACCAATGTGATTCTTATTTCAAAATAAATGTTTATACAAAAAGCTAGACTTTTAGTATACACTCTAACAGATTTTTTGTAATCAGATTTGTCTCGAAGTTAGTGCAACACCACTCGAGATCACATAATATCTTATCTTTTAAACCGCACTGCTTTCCAGGATCAAGTCCTGGGACAAGTTTTCTATTTCTCTGTGTTTAGATTTCATTATTATGGCTCTCCGAGAAGGTTATAGCACCGCTCGCCCACCGCTCTTCACCAGAGACGACTTCGATTACTGGAAGGGTCGAATGGAGACGTATCTCCATACTCATTTTGAAGTTTGGATGATCGTCAAAACTGGACTCGAACTTCCAACTAACGGCGACGGCAAACCGATACCTTGCGAGAATTGGGATGCAGCCCTAATCAAGAAGGTAGAAGCAAATGCCAAAGCTACCTGCACCCTTCAGTGTGGCCTAACAAAGGAGGAACTCAACAGAGTAGGACCTTTCTCAAGTGCAAAGGAGCTGTGGCAAAAGCTGATCGAACTACACGATAGTACATCAGACACAAAGGTAAACAAGAGAGACCTAAACTATATAACATTAAACTGCAGGAAAATGAAACGGCAAGCCAAATGCACGCCCGCATACAAGACCTATTGAACGGACTCCATGCAATCGGCCAAAGGGTGGAGAACAGGGACGTTATAAGGTATGCACTCAACGTCTTTCCTAGGAATACCTTGTGGGCATCCATGGTAGATGTTTACAAGGTATCCAAGGATCTCTAGTCAATAAAGTTAGATGAACTTTTTTTCTGAATTTGAATTGCATGAGCAAACTAATGCACGCCTAGCTGAGAAGGGTATAGCTTTGGTTGCAGGTACAAGAAGAAGGCACAAAATCGAACCAGAGTCGGAAGAAGAATCGGAGTTGGACGACAACGACGACGAGCTCACGACCGAACTTGTCAACCTAGTGAGGAAGCTCTACAGAAAGAAGAAGAGCTTCAACAAGAAGGATGTTAGAAAGGTGATCCAGTCCAAGGAGACCCAACCAAACTCAAAGCTAAAAGTCGAGGTGACGTGCTATGGATGCAACCAGAAGGGGCACATCAAGGTGAACTATCCGAACCAGAAAGACATGAAGAAACCAAGGAGAAATAAGGCCCTGAAGATGACCTGGGACGAGTCTTCTTCAGAGGAGTCCAACGACGAGAAACTCGAGCAGACGAGTTTTCTGGCATTGACGGCCCGGGACCAACTCAACGAATCCAGAAGCGAGGATGAATTAGAAGCTGAGTCCGAGAGAAGTCATGGATCCGTATCCGTTTCCGAAGATTCTAACCCCTCTGTAAGTACCACACGTTTGTATGATTTAATTAACTATTTGATGCACAAACTAGCTAAGTCTAATGTTCGGATCATGTTGCTTCTAAAGGAAGTAACATCCCTTAAAGAAGTGACTAATACCGAATCCTTGGCTGACCCTGTTCAGACTGGAACCTCAACTTAAGTCCACAAACTTGAGGAAGAGAATTCTAGCTTGAAAACTCAAGTCAAGGATTTGAAGACTACATTGGAACGGTTTACACTGGGTTCTAAGAATCTTGACTTGATTCTTGGAAATCAGAAAGTTGTATACAATCGATCCGGATTAGGATATAAAGCTAAAAAGAAACATCAGTCTTATTTATCGCTTGTTAACAGACCGAATAGAAAGATAGTCCAAGCATGGGTACCTAAGTCCAACTTGGTCAATCAAGTTGGACTTAATCAATATTGGATCCCCAAGGATCAAGTACATTACTTGATAGACCATATCGAGGCTATGATCCAGGGGGAGCCAATAGAAAAACTATCTCAATAAATAGATAAAAATTGCTTGATGCTTGTTTATTTTTTTTAATAAGCATGTTTAGACTAGGATAGATTAAGGACCTAGGCATAATTTACACTTGTTTAGTTAAACCTAGGGGTTTCAAAAGGGAAATTAAATATATATTTTCTTTGAAAGGCTCTGTCTAGAAGTGGTGGATGATCTCATACCCAAGAAGGTCTAGTGCCTCGCCACAGCCTAGGAACCAATCTTCGAAATGTATATTTAATTAACCAATCGGAAAACTAAAGTTTAATTCAAATATAAATTAATCCTTAGAAATAATCTAAATTAAGATAACCATCTCACAAAGCTACTTACCGTTGCCTGATTGATAATTTAGAATCGGGTGAGATGGATCTAGGTTTAACTCAGTCAAATTTAACTTAATAATTTAATCCAATTAATTAACTTAATAATTTAATCTAATTAAATCCAATTAATTAACTTAATAATTTAATCTAATTAATTAATTAAATCCAATTAATTAACTTAATAATTCAATCTAATTAATTAACTTAATAATTTAATCAATTAACTTAATATAATTTAGTGAATAATTAACTCAATAATCTCTAATTAATCAATCAAATAACTTAATTAACTTAATAATTAACTAAAATCTAATTAATTAACTTAACTAATCAACTTAACTAATAAATTAACTTAATCAACTTAATAAACTAAAATAAATTAACTTAATAATTTCTAATTATTCAATTTTAATAACTTAATTAACTTAATAATTAACTAAAATCTAATTAATTAACTTAACTAATAAATTAACTTAATCAACTAAATAAAATAAATTAACTTAAACCAATTAACTTAATAAACCATCTCACAAACACTCAAAGGAATACCATGGTTGATTATCTAGATTGGGTGAGATGGAACATTATGTTAATTTCAGTCAAACTATCTTCTAAATCCATCAAATTGACCTAAATCAATACTTTATGTAGAAACATAAAGAATTGGATCAATGGATGCTAGATAGTGGATGCTCCAGGCACATGACTGGAGACAGACTAAAATTCACTAAACTAAAACTCAAGAACCTAGGGTCGGTTGCGTTCGGCAACAACGGAACCCTTAAGGTAATCGGAATAGGTAATATCCAATTAAATTCTGATTTTTATATTCGAAAAGTGTTATTAGTTGAACAATTTAGTTTCAATTTACTTAGTATTAGCCAGTTATGTGACTCAAGATACTTAGTCACTTTTTCAAAAAATGAATGCATAATTAAGAATATTAATAATCCTGAAATCACACTTAAGGGAATTAGGAAAAAGAACATTTATACAATAGGCCTACCTACCTCTTCACTAGATTGTCTATTGACACAACAAGAGGAAACCGAGTTGTGGCATAGGAGACTAGGTCACACTCATACTAGACTCATTTCAAAAATGAGTCAAAATGGTTTAGTTAGAGGTCTGCCTAAATTAAAATTTATTGAAAATTCAACTTGTGATGCTTGTCAACAAGGTAAACAAACCAAGTCAAACCATAAGTTAACCAACCTAAATAGAACAATTTCTATACTTGAACTCCTTCACCTAGACTTGTTTGATTCATACGGAGCAAAGTCACTAAGCAAAAACCAATACTGCTTAGTAATAATCGATGACTACTCAAGATTTACTTGGGAAAATTCATAAAAACTAAAGATGAAACCTTTGAAGTTTTTAAAATCTTTTGAAAATTAATAGAAAATGAAAAAGACACCCAAATAAAAAGAATTAGAAGTGACCATGGGGGAGAATTTGAAAACCATAAATTTATTGAATTTTATGAAGTTAACAGTTATAAACACGAATATTCATGCCCAAGGACCCCCCAACAAAATGGTCTAGTAGAACAAAAAAAATAGAACCCTACAAGAAGCTGCTAGGGATATGTTGAATGAATATAAACTTTCTAACCAATTCTGGGCTGAAGCAATTAATACAGCATGTTATATACAAAATAGAATTTTACTTAATAAATATCAAAATAAAACACCTTATGAAATATATTATAATAAAATTCCTAACTTAAACTATTTAAAAATATTTGGCTGTAAAGTATTTATTTTAAACATTAAAGACTATTTAGGAAAATTTACATCAAAAACAACCCCAGGAATATTTTTAGGATACTCAACAACTAGCAGGGCATATAGGGTTTACAACAAAAATACCCTAAAAGTTGAAGAAACTACAAATATAATTTTTGATGAAGAAAATAACTTACCTAATGTAGTAAATGAAAATATCAATATAGAAAATATTAACTCAAGAAATTTAGAAGATGATGAAGAAATTCCACTTGAACCTAGTGAATTACAAGAACTAATTACTGACTCAACTATAAGACCAACAAGAACAAATACTAATCACCCATCTGACCAAATTTTGGGTGATCCAACTTTAGGAGTCAGAACTAGGTCATCCTATAGAAACTTAAGCCAAATAGCCCTGATTTCCAAAATTGAACCCAAAACTATAGACGAAGCCCTACCCGACCCAGACTAGACACTAGCAATGCAAGAGGAATTAGCCTAATTTGAAAGAAATCAGGTCTGGGAATTAGTACCTAAACCTATTAACAAGACCATAATTGATACTAAATGGGTTTTTCGGAACAAGTTAAATGATCAGTGTGAAATAGTGAGAAACAAAGCAAGGTTAGTAGCTAAAGGGTTCAACCAAGTAGAAGGGCTAGACTATGATGACACCTATGCCCCTATAGCTAGACTTGAATCCATTAGGATGTTGTTGGCCTATGCAGCACATAAAGGATTCAAGCTTTATCAAATGAATGTAAAATCCGCTTTCTTAAATGGATTTATCAAAGAAGAGGTATATATAGGTCAACCCCCCGGATTTGAGGACTTAGAATATCCAAATCATGTCTTTAGGCTAAAAAAGACCCTATATGGACTAAAACAAGCACCTAGAGCTTGGTATGAACGTCTATTCAATTATCTAATATCTAAAGGGTTCAACCAAGGTAAAATAGATCCAACCCTATTTGTAAAACCCTAGAAAATGATATTTTTATAGCTCAAATATATGAAGATGATATAATTTTTAGCTCAATTAATTCCAAATTTTTAAAATAATTTACCAAATTAATGGAAAATGAATTTGAAATGAGTCTAGTAGGTGAACTTAACTTTTTCTTAGGTTTACAAATTAAACAAACCAAAGATGAAATTTACATCTATCAAACTAAATATGATAAGGAAATAGTTAGAAATTTTGGAATGGAAAACTCAAAAAATATTAATACACCAATGGCTACTAATATTAAAATTGACTCAGACTTAGAAGGTAAACTAGTAGACTTGAAATACTATCGAAGTGTGATAGGGAGTCTACTGTACCTAACTGTGAGCCGACCAGACATTCTTTTTGCAGTAGGTATATGTGCAAGATACCAATCTTGTGCAAAAGAGTCTCACTTAACCTTTGTCAAAAGAATACTTAGGTATATTAAGGGAACCCTAAATGTAGGATTATGGTACCCTAGATCTTTCACCCTTGATCTAACCGGCTATTCTGACTCAGACTATGTCAGGTGCAAGCTAGATAGAAAAACCACAAGTGATAGCTGTCAATTTCTAGGTCAATGCCTAGTAAGTTGGTCAAGCAGAAAAGAACACTGTGTTGCCTTATCCAGCACTGAAGATGAATATATAGCCCTAGGTGAATGTGCATCTCAATTATTATGGATGATGCATACCCTAAAAGACTATCAACTAGAATATCAGAAAACAAAAATTTCAATTGATAATATAAGTTCAATTAATCTAACCAAAAACTCAATTCATCACTCAAGGACTAAACATATAGAAGTAAAGCACCACTTTGTAAGGGATCACGTAGCTAAGGGTGATATTGTACTTAACTATGTTGAGTCAAAATCAAACCTAACTGATATATTCACAAAGCCCTTACCTGAACTTGAGTTCAGTTCACTTAGAAGACAAATAGGGATGTGCTTAGTAGAATAGAACTTATTTTCTGCTTACTATATTTTCTCAACTTGTTTTTAAAATTGGTTTTAAAATCATAGGAAAAATATTTTTTAAAATTCCAACTTTTGTTAGTTTTTTCAAAAATCTGGTTTAGCCTAGGATTTTACCCCCTAGAAATCATGTACCCCTAGTTTCAGCCAAAGCATCTCATAAGCACACTAGGATTAACTTGCTTATGTTTGAAAACACTTAGAATGGTGTGAGATGCATAGGGTACTGCCTGGACTTCAGTATGCTTATGTCTGTGCATCGACATAAGTTTGGGCTTATTTCTACTAACTTACATTAATCAAGTTAAGTTATCCAGACGTAGTCAAATATAACTGGATCACTAGCTTAACTTGACTAACTAAGTGAAAATTGTTGCCCTCTAGGTAAACAGCTAGTAGCTAATGGTTAGACATGTGGCCAAGAAAATTAAGTATTGAGTTTTAATTTATTTTTTTTTTATTACTCATGCTTGGACTATAGGACTTTTTGAATATTTTATTTATGAGGGTGGCCTTAGCTAAAATTATTTAAATCAAATAGTGGTGCCAAAATTTAAGCTAAATTTAAATGAATTTTTTAACCCTAAAAGAGTTCTCTTCTAGAATTTTTTTTTTTACATTTTATACTTTAAAGTTTTATCATCTACTTTTACAAATTTTTAGCTAAGTTTCTTTTCAAATCAAAACTTTCCCTTAGCTAAAATCTATTTCTAAAATTAAGCTTTGAGATTTTGAGTTCACTTGGCTAAGAAATCTTACAAAAACATTTCGTCTAAAAAGTTAAATGTTCTTGCAAAAGCTTTTCAAATTTAACTAAGTATTTTTCAAAATCTTTTTAAATTTAGCTAAGCACTTTTCAAAAGCCTTTCAAATTTATCTAAGTACTAAAAATCAAAATTTAATTTAAAAGAAAAAGCCTTTTTTAAATTTATGATAAAACTTTTGAATTCACTTAGCTAAGGCCTATACTCAACTTTTTCTTTATCTTCTTGTTTATTTTTGATATATGGCAAAGGGGGAGAGTGTAAGCAAATTCACAGAAAGAAAAAATTCAAAAATTTAAGGGGAGAGTTTTTGTAAGCTTTTATTAAGGGGGAGTTTTTTCAAGTCTGCTTGTCCTAGTTTTACGCTTATGCTATCTTTGAAAATCCTTTATAGCATTATTTTACTTAACTTTGAATTTTCGTTGTCATAATCAAAAAGGAGGAGATTGTTGGTGCGGGAAGCATCCGACGATCAAACCTAAGTTTTGATAACGGCAAAGGGATTCAAAGTTAAGTTGTTTTGTTATCTAACATGTGTGAATGAGGTTTTTCAGGAAAGTCCTAACTGCGGTTAGGCAGGTGGAAACCCCTAGGGGGTGGTAGCCCTAGGTGAAAGAAAACCCTAAAGGGCGGTAACCTTAGGTCCTAGGGGGTGGTAACCCTAGGTGGAGGAAATCCTAAGGAGGGAGGGGGGTAACCTTAGGTCCTAGAAGGTGGTAACCCCAGGTCCTAAGGGGTGATAATCCTAGGAAAAAAGTCCAGTCGGTCTGGAGGACCAGACTAGCATCAAGTATGCTCTCTAGAATGGAGTAGGTGAGGGCGCGTTCCCCACGTAGGGAAAAGTAGGATTCAGTTCGACCTACGATTTCCGGTCGAAAATTCGAAGTCAGAACTGAACAGTATGTGACTGTCAAAATTTTATATTATTATGTTTATTATGTGTGCTAACTTTGTTTTGTAGGATATGTGGCTGTGTTGTGTACTAACCTATCTTGCAGGGACAAAAAAGCATATTTGGCCTCGGATGAACAGTACCCGAGGAGCCTCCATGGAGCTTGGAGGTACCTCGGGTGCAAGAAAGAAGTTGGCTACGTAGAGGAGCTAGAGGCGCCTCCATGGAGCCTGGAGGTGCCCTGGACTGCTGGTTGAAGGTGCCTTCAATGGATGATGAAGGTGCCCTCAAGCGGATAAACAACGGGTTGCGAAGGCTTATCGACAGCGCAAAACCAGGGATAGGATTTTGGTTTGAGGCGCCTCCATGAGGACTTGGAGGTGCCCTCAACAGCCTATTTAAGGCTTCTTCGACCAGCAGCTAGAAAAACAAGAATTCCAAGTGATCTTCTTCGTGTTACTGATCAAAGAACGTTCCGAGAAAGCCTCAACCTAACACCGACTACTTGGAGCTTCAAGACTGCTATTTCTTGTTTGTCATTGGTATATTTTACTACTGTCGATTGTACTTCATTTGTAAACACTTTAACGCTATTATAGTTGTTGCCCAACATAAACACTCAACAAGTATGGGCCTTGGAGTAGGAGTAGCTTTAGGCTTCAAATCAAGTAAATAACTTGTGTTTGTGATTGTTTTCTGTTTTATTCTGCTGCATTACTCGAACGTTTTCCGATTACGTCAAGTAAAAGCCACGAGCGCTATTCACCCCCCCCCCCCCTCTAGTGCTTCTCGATCTAACAACATACCCTATGTCATTTCTAGCTATCAGCATATCATCAACATATAATGATAAAATGACATACTTTCTTTTTCTCTTGTCTAGAAAACGCAATGATCCTCATTGGCCATTTCGAAACCATAAGATAAAATAATTTCATTAAATCTTATGTTTCATTGTCTTAACACTTGCTTTAGGCCATATATAGACTTTTTAAGTCTACATACTTTCTCCTCTTGGCCTTCAGCAATGAAACCTTCTAGTTAAACCATATAGATTTCTTCGTCAAGCTCACCATTAAGAAAAGCGGTTTTTATATTCATTTAATATAATTCTAAGTCATAATGTGCCACAAAGGTCAAAATAACTCTTATTGATATGAATTTCACTATGGGAGAAAATATCTCTTCAAAGTCAATAACCTCCATTTGGGTATATCCTTTTGTAACTAAACGAGCTTTGTATATGTTAATCGATCCATCATCTTTCCTCTTTATCTTGAGAATCTACTTATTCCCAATAGCCTTTTACCCCGGAGGAAGATCGACTAAGTCTCAAACATGATTTTGATTCATTGACTCCATCTCTTCATCCATTATAGCTATCCACTTTTCTTTAACTCTACACCCTAATGCTTCCTCAATGGATTGAGGTTCGTCATCGTCAACTAGAAGTGTTATCAATACCTCTTTCTCAATATCAAACCTCTTCTTAGATTTGATTGAACACTTCTTCGTAAGTTGGGTTGTTGAGAAGTCAACTCATGACTTGGCATATCACTCCCACTCGGTTGACTAGACTCAGGTATCCCTTTTAACACCTCTCTTGTTGATAATATCTCATCCTCCTCAAATAGAGGAACTATTTTATCAACATCACCTCTGGTTGGGAACTCTGTTTCAAGAAAAGTTGCATCTCTCGAATCTATTTCGGAGATGGTTCCATCTAGTCGCTCACCTATGAAAACATAACCTTTGGAAGTCTCATGATATCTAATAAAGATACATTTCTTACCCATAGGTCCCAATTTTCTATACTTATGAGAATTATCATGAACATAAGCAGCTGACCCCCCACGGTCTCAGATTACTTAAATCTATTTTTCTGTTTGTCCAACGTTCATATGGGGTAGATGAAACTGACTTTGAAGGTACTTTGTTAAGTATACAAATCATAGTTAATAATACATCTCCATAATAGGAGATAGACAAATTAGCTTGTGCCATAATAGACCTAACCATTTCAAGAAGAGTCTTATTTCTTCTTTCAGCTACCCCATTTTACTGTGAAGTTTCAAGGATTGTCAATTGACTAATAATCCCTCTATCATTACATATTATCTTGAACATATCAAACAAATATTCCCCTCCATGGTCAATGCATAAAATCCTAACTTTATGTTCTGTTTTATTCTCAACTTCGTTTATATAACGAATGAAACAATCCAATACTTTAGATTTATGAGAAATTAAATACACATGACCGAATCAAGAGAAATCATCAATAAATGTAATGAAATAGGAATCTCCATGTCTATCCTTCACATTCATTGGACCACAAATATCCGAATAAATTAACTGTAATGGTGATTCAGCTCTAATAGTCTTACCAAATGGTTTCCTAGTTACTTTTCCAGCAAGACAATGCTCACATATGGACAAGTGAATCTTAGCCCAAGTGCCCAATAGACCCTCTCTAGCCAACCGATTCATATATTCTTGTCCTATATGTCCTAATCTAGCATGTCAAACCTCATCAGTTATACCCGCATCACTAGTTAAAGCAATGCTTGAAAAACAACCATCAATAGCATAACTGACATCTGATTCTACATTAAGAACCATAAAACTAGTTGTTAACAAACTATATCCACTTGACACTGAGTCAATCTTAAGTTCAACACATCGACTGTGAAAATTAATACAATGCCCTAAATCAAGAATGTTGCAGCAATCTAGGTACCCTAAGTTTTTATGTTTGGGTAAAGATTTAAGTTAGATTTATTGTTGTATTTGATATGCATTATGAGTGTGCAGAATACAGGTACAACAAAGAAAGTCCAAGTGTGATATTGGCAAAGGAGGAAAGTCCAAGGATGAGTCTTGGTAGTGTAAGTCCAAGCATGTAGTCTTGGCAACGTAAGTCCAAGTGTGACTTGACAATGGATGAAGTCCCAGAGGTGAGGAGTCTCTTGGCAAAGGAAGACCCGACAATATGGACAAGGCCGAAGGAAGCTCCAGGAGATAAGACGTGAAGGATGGGGAGACATCCGAGGGACGCGAGGCTGATGGAGGAGGCTAGAAGGCTAGGTTTAGGTTAGTCGGGACGAGGACGAGTGCTGAATGATTGTATTCAGGGCAAAATCCTATGTGTTTTAGGATTTACTATAGCAGTACTATAGCAGCACTATAGCGACACTGTAGCAGTACTGTTGTGACACTGTAGCAGTCGACTGATACACTGTAGCAGTCGACTAGTAGCCGACCGTTGGGTAACGATCGACTTCACTTAAAGGACCAATTGACTGGTGCATACACCAGTCGACTGGTAGCGGGAAAACAGCTTAGTGTTTTCCTCTCGAGCTCTATTTAATAGAGCTCAGGGTGCTTGGGCATGGTTGACGAAATAGAGGTGGTTAACCCCTATTAGTAGTCTTCCAAAGCCTCCAAGCTCTTCTTGTGATCTAAGAGTGTTTGGATCAAGGTTGTGGTAAGATGTCTCCACCGAGAAGGAGGTTTGAGCTAGTCGGAGATTTCTGGGGAGTCATCCATCGACGGATTAGGATCGTCCACCTTACAGACAGTCGTGGAGTAGGAGCCCTAATCTCTGAACTACGTAAATGTCTTGTGTTACAGTTTGTTTTTGGTTTATTGTCATTCCTTATTGTTTATAGGGTTTAGTTTTCTTCCTGTTAGTTTGTATTTTATTTTCTACTGCGTACTAACAAGTGTAGGAAGTGACGATTTGGGTGAGATGTTATTCACCCCCCCCCCCCCTTCTAGCGGACATCAAGGTCCCACCAAGTGGTATCAGAGCTAGGTGAGCTCTTGTTCGACTAATATCCAAGGGAGCAAGTGCTAGAGGAAGAAGATGGAGTCAGAAGGTCCTCTCGGATGGGACATCCGAATCCCACCTTTATACGAGCGCGAGGACTTCGACTATTGGAGGAAGCGCATGGAGATGTGGTTCCAAATGAATTCGAACCAATGGATTGTGTTGGAGGAATCATTTAAAGCTCCAACGGATAAAAAGGGAAAGCATCTTCGACCTCGATATTGGACCGAGGAGCAAAGGGAGCAATCAGAGATGGACAAGGAGGTAACTAGAATCTTAATTAATTTATTACCTCCTAATGCGATATTGAATGTAGGTGAATATAAGAATGCAAGTGACCTTTGGAAAAAGGTAATTGCGCTTCATGAGAGTCCAAGAAGAGGAGGAGCCTAAGGAGAATGACTCATTGGTCCAAGAAGAGAAGGACCAACCGGATGTTAACACGAGTTCAACATCCGAGGAGGAGAAGGAAGATGAGGAGGTATCATCCACATCTTCAAGGGAGGAAGAAGTGGAACCGTCCACATCTTCAAGTGAAGAGGAAGAAGAGCAATCCAAGGAAGAGAAGATCTTGGAAGCTCAACCCTCCACCTCAACTACCAAGAAGAGCACAAAGGACCACATCAAATGCTTTGAGTGTGGTAAGATGGGACACTACAAGAGTAGGTGTCCAATACTCCAAAAGGTAATAAAGGTAAATCCTAAACTCAACAAGGTTGATTTAACTAATGTGAGTTGTAGGAAGGAGAAGAAGCACATTAGGTATTTCACGTGTGGTGAGTGGGGACACTACCACACAAAGTGCCCAAGGAGAGGAGAGCTCAAGAAATTGGCACACTTGAAGAAGTGGGAGAAGAAGAGAGCTTCAAGGGTAAGGGAGGTAAACCCTAATTTGAATTCAAGTTCAAATTTAAATTCTTCCATGCATGCTAGAAATAATTTACATTATTTACCCAAGCATAATCATGGATTTAGATATAATGATAGGAATAGGGTTAATGTAGGAGATAACCCTAGGAGACCTATTCATGCTAAATCTAGTCAGAGTAGACCTAATAAGACCAAAAACACTTTACCAAAGGGAAGGAAAGTAGGTGAAAACCTAAGCATTAATCCTAAGAAAGAGAGACATATGCCTAGGAAGGTGGATAGGTCTAGGGATGTTCAAGGTGGACATGTTGATTCAAGGGTTAGAACCCTAGAATTAGAAAATCAAGTCATGAAGGTAAGGCTTAAGCAAATGGAGAAAGTCCTAGAGAGGTTCATTATTGGACCTAAAGGACTTGACATGTATTTGGGTGGTCAAAGACACAAAAATGTCAAATTAGGTCCCTCCAATACCAAAAGGAGGTCAAGTGCTAAGGTAGCACATGACATTGGTAAGGAAGGTGTGACCAAGGACAAGGAAGAGTCATCCAAGACCAATAAGAAGGAATATGCTAGGATGGCATATAATTATAGCAAGGATGAGGTGTCCAAGGTGAAGGACAAGAAGAAACTAACCAAAGACAAGGTGTCAAAGGTTAAGAAGGTGAGTTTTGTAGGCCAAGTGTCACCCGATGTGCACCGAAGTGGCCTAGCCATAGTGGATGGGTCACCTACGGAGGTGGATAAGATTAAGAGCTCAATGGGGAGCTCAAAGAGTATTTGGGATATATGATAAATGATTTTAAGTGAATCAATATGTGCCAAAGGGATTAAAGATGGATTTGAGTCTCTACTGTAGTTGGTTGGCACAATTAGGTTAAATTTCATGCATGAAAATATGACATTGGGGTCATATTGCATGAAAATTAATTTTTGATGTATAGATACCATATAAACTCATGCTAGGGAAGTATTGTGGTTTAGTATGGGCAGATACATCAAGAGGAAGCCAAAACTAGGACTTTAGGTCAAGGGTTCAATTGAATCATTTAGCTAATTTTGAATTTTGTGTTATTCTTGGGATCTGTTATAAATATATTTTTATATATATTTTCCCCAAGTAGACATGGATAAAATAGACCTCTCCATAAAATTTGAGATTTTTTTGGAGGTCTGTGAAATTTCTGGTGCATTTCTGAAGTTGGTCAGAAAAGGTTGATTTTTTTTTTTACAGAAATAGGGTACCAGTCGACTGGTACAGTTACCATTCGATTGGTAATAATATTTTTTAGCATAGAATGTCTCTGTAAGCTTATTTTGATGAGGTCAGTCGATTGGTTCCGATACCAGTCGACTGGTAACAGTGTATTTCGAACACAGAGGGCTCTGTGAAGGAAATCGAAGGGGGCAGTCAACTGGTACCTAGTGCAGTCGACTGATACCAGCCTGAAAGTGTTTTTCAGCACTGTTATTGACCGTGTTAACTTATTTAGATGTATGAGATCCATTGGGGATAAATACATAAGTTTAAGGTCAATTTGGATGACAAGTTTTCAACAATTGGGATATTGTTGGAGATCTTTTTGATGTATGGCAAAGGGGAAGAAATTTAGGTTTAAGTGGGAAACCTACACACCTTTGTAAGAAATCCTAGCTAAGGGGAGCTTAGGTGAAGGGGGAGCGATTGTTCAGGCAAAGGGGGAGAAGTTTACCTTTGCGAGAAATCCTAGCTCAAGGGGGAGCTTAGGTGAAGGGGGAGCCTAGGGTTAGGTTCCATGACTTATCCATGTGTAGAATTTATGTTTATTTGCATTGTTATTGCATTTATGCTTCCCTAACTTAAACAAGTTACCAAACATCAAAAAGGGGGAAATTGTTGGAGCAATCTAGGTGCCCTAAGTTTTAATGTTTAGGAAAAGGTTTAAGTTAGGTTTATTATTGTATTTGATATGCATTGTGAGTGTGCAGAATACAGGTACAACAAAGAAAGTCCAAGTGTGATCTTGGCAAAGGAGGAAAGTCCAAGGATGTGTCTTGGCAGTGTAAGTCCAAGAATGTAGTCTTGGCAACGTAAGTCCAAGTGTGACTTGACAATGGATGAAGTCTGAGAGGTGAGGAGCCTCTTGGCAAAGGAAGACCCGACAATATGGACAAGGCCGAAGGAAGCTCCAGAAGATAAGACGTGAAGGATGGGGAGACATCCGAGGGACGCAAGGCTGATGGAGGAGGCTAGAAGGCTAGGTCTAGGTTGGTCGAGGCGAGGACGAGTGTTGAATGATTGTATTCAGGGCAAAATCCTATGTGTTTTAGGATTTACTGTAGCAGTACTATAGCAGCACTGTAGCGATACTGTAGCAGTACTATTTTGACACTATAGCAGCATTGTAGCAGTTAAAATAAGTTAACTTGTTTTTAGGTTTCTTTCCTATCTTCTTGATGGGGCCCTGTCCCACAGTAATAGCTTCCTTCTTCTTTCCTTTCCCTTTCTTGAACCATTTATTTTTCATGGATCTAGATGATCCAACAGAACCGACAGCCACATAGGCTAGTCCAGAAATCCTTGCAAATTCAACTCTCTCCGCCTCCAATTCTACATGGCGTGAGACGTCAATGAAAGTCTTTGATACTTTCACTATGAGTTAGGGTCTGCTTCATGGTCTCCCAAGAATCTAGAAAGGAACAACTCTCTCTGCCTCCAAAACTTGCTCGAATGGTAGTTGTACCAATTTAGAGCGGCCCCGCTCTGATACCAATCGTAGGATCGAAAAGCGCTAGAGGGGGATGAATAGCACTCGTGACTAATTCGTTCATTTTGAGTAAATATGCAGTGGAAAATGAGAACAACTAAACAATCGCAAACACTAAGAGTTACTTGGTTCAGAACCTGTAGCGACTCCTACTCCAAGGCCCGCACGTAAGAGTAATTTCGATAGGAAACATTAATCAATCTGAAACAATACAAAATGATTACAGTTGTAGTACAAGTAACTTTTAAGTAAAACAACACCGACAACTTCGTATGAGGAAAACTCTAGAAGAATTGTCGTCGAAGCTTTCGGCCATCATGAAAGCATTTTCTGACCAGCTCGAAGAAGCGAAAATCGTTCGTTGTGTTGTTTTGAAACTCATGGTCGAAACTATTTTTATAGGTTGTTCCGGGCGCTCGGAACCCCTCCGGGCGCCTGGACCACGTGGCTCGGCCACTCCAGCGCGCCACATCAGCTTGGCGATAACTTTTGAGTTCCAGGAGCTTGGACCGACTCCGGGTGCCTGGACCAGCTAGGGGCGCCCGAACTAGCTTTTTCGAGCCCCTTATTTTCTGTAAAATAAAGTTAGTCCAAGCATAAAACAATATATATATATATATATATATATATATATATATATATATATATATATATATATATATATATATAAACTGAAATTTGACAACATCTAACTGTCCGGTTCTAACTTTGAGTTTCGTAAAAACTGTAGGTCGAACCGACGCCTACTGTTCCCTCTTCGGGAAACACATCCTCACCTACTTCTCTCAGAAAAAGTTACCTGTTGCCAGATTGATCCTCCATATCAATTAGACTTTTGCTTAACGTCCGAAGCTTCTGGTCTCCATGCTGGACGTCCGCTCCATGACCCGCCCAGACTTCCACCCAGTTCGCGACACCAGGATTTCAACATAGAGTCCTCGACTTTAGGATTTATCTGAAGCTCTCGACCCGCCAAGATTTTTCACCTAGGGTTACCACCCCTTAGGATTTTCCACCTGCCTAACCGCAGCTGGGACTTTTGCCTAAGGACCCTTAGGACTTTCCTGCAATCTCATTCAAACTTGTTAGACCACAATAACCTTAACTTTGAACCATTTGTCATTATTAAAACTCAGGTTCGATCGTCGAATGCTTCCCGCACCAACAGCTTCTATATGGTGTAAGCCCTAAACTCAACCTAAACGTATTGAAGTAGCTATTCGATAGCTTCTACACGTTGTAGCAGATATCCAGTGGCTTCTACACGTTATAACAATTATACCGTAGCTTTTACAATAGTGCTAGGTCAAGGAGTATTTTCGGGATAAAAATATCGAAGGGTGTCCTTTTGATTTTTTTTTTTTTTAAAGGGGCATCCTTTTGATGATTTGTAAAATTTAGGGTTCTCTTTTGATTTTTACCCATAGAAGTTTCCATGGGATATATCCAAGCATTTTTTTTATTGATTAAAGCAATCAACAAACTGATTACAGTGTACCTCAAGCTTTTGTGAGTATTTACTAAAGACGATATTTATACAGCATGAAAGATCCTAACAGTCTAGATTTGCTAATGACAGGCAATATAATAAAAACACCACTGATTCTGCAGCTATCAGATATATAATTGTCTTTAATTGAACAATTATGTTTCATAAGGTCTCCGAGTGATGAATTCCTGTTGGATTGCTCAGAGACATCTCAACAAACTAACAAACTAATTAAGAGGTTAAGGCTGAATATGTATGAAAATGGACGGACTTCATATCAATTTGTTCACATAATATTGGATGAAGAAAAAATGTAGACAAACTTAAAGCTCACAAGCAATGAACTGACAGCGTACTTCTAAGTGACTTAAGAAAAAAAAGATCTACACAGACTACACCTTTTAAAATCGCTCATTTTTCACCATTATGGTGAATGTATACCAACAATCAACAATACAGCTGCAGGCTGTGAGAAATCGAATAAAAAAAATTCAGTCGTGAGAATATCCATTAGAGAGATTTCAAATGAATGGTTTGGAAAATAGTATATTGAATAACAGTCATTGATCTCGTCCGGAAGCTGAGTCAGACGGACCGTCGGGTGAAGTGGATAGAATGTTGACGAAGTCGCGGCGTCCCGGAGGGGAGTGTGCTGAGATGGCTCCCGTGTTGACCAAGTCTCCAAAAGTCCTCTGGTCAACGCTACCTGCAGCCAGCGACCGGGTTGACCCGGCGCCCGGTATCCCAATGCTCGAGGCAGATTCAATGAATATATGAGTACAAGACTAAGCCATGAAATAATGAAAATGCATATGAAATATGAACGAGGAGCGTACCCTGGCCAGGGGGGCGCCCTCGGATGGGGCGTGGCTCGAGTTGTCGCGACCCAGAAGAGTAGCTAACTCTGATCAAACTATAGAGCTGGATCTGACGACGCGGAGCTGGACACGGCACGGAACCGGGAGACGACATGCAGACTGAGATAAGACACCGGCACGCAGGCCGGGAGGTACTAACAACACGCAGGCCGGGACAAGAAATCGGCACGCAGGCCGGGACACGAGATTGGCACGCAGACCGAAATAAGACACCAGTACGCAGACCGGGATAAGACACCGGTACGCAGACCGGGACAAGGCGTCGGTACGCAAACCGAGATAAGACACTGGTACGCAGACCGGGATAAGACACCGGTACGTAGACCGAGACAAGGTGCCGGTACGCAGACCGGGATAAGACACAGGTACGCAGACTAGGATAAACTATCGACACACTGGCCGAGATACAACATCAGTACACAGACAAGAATACAACATAAGCACACGAGTTGAAATACAACCACCTCCCGAAGGACGAAATACGATGATGGCTCGAAGGCTCGACTAGTGCCGAAAGCGCACGGCGGCGTGGGTCTAGCGGCAACGTCGCGAGGCGGAGGGGGAGAGAGACTGTCGGTCCGGCAGCGACGACACGCGGAGAGGAGGAGAGGGAGGCTGTTGGTCCGGCAGCGGCAACACACGAGGAGGAGCCGACAGCGACGCAGAGGAGCCAGCAACGGTGCAGCGAAGAGGAGCCGGCAGCGATGCAGCAAGGAGGAGCCGGCAGCGACGCAGAGGAGCCGGCAGCGGTTCAACGAGGAGTCGGCGGTGGCATCGAGAGGAGGAGGAGAGCGGTAGACGGTCTCGGCGGTGACGGCGTAGCGAGGAGGGAACGGAGAAGGGCAGTGGTCTGCCCGGCGGTGGTGCTGGCTGAGAGAAGAGAGGAGGCGGAGAAGAGGAACGGCTATGGACTATCTGATGATGACGTCACGAGGAGAAGCTAGAGAGGAGCCATGGTCGGTCCGGCGGCGGCAACGTCGCGGGGAGAAGAAGAGGGAGGTTGTCGGTCTCGACGGCGAGGAGTTGAGCACGAGGGGGAGAAGGGGAGGAGAAGAAGTGACGGCCGGTGGCCGTCGTCAGCGCCAGCGAGGCACCAGGGAAGGAGGAAAGGGCTGGCTTCTCTGGTGGCGGCGCTGCGAGGAAGAGAAAAGGAGCAGTAGCGTCGCATCAGCCCGGTGGTGAAGTCGCGAGGAGGAAGAGGAGGAAGGAAAAGAGACGAGGCCGGCGGCTGGCGGCCGGCGTCGTCGCCGGCGAGGAGCTCGAGAGGGAGAAGCAGGTGGCGGCGGCGCAAATCCACCAACGCACGAACCCCCTCCTCTCTACAGTGTTTCCTTCCACCTCTTAAAGCCCTATCCAGCAAAAAGACCAAAATGCCCTTTCATTTCCCTTTAATCCCTTCACTGCCCTATACCCATATCCGTATCAGTCACAATGAGTAAATTGATACGGACTGATACGGGTTATGACGAATGAATTTAGAAGGTGACGTGATGGTTAAAATCAAGATGATAGGATAGTCTTATTCGAAAAAGAATAATATTCCCTCATTTGACGTGGATCAGTTTTCTAGTATTAAAATCCTTGAGTTAATCAAACCGGCACTACAACAAAAACCCTCATAGACATCGGTTTTCCACCGGTGTCTATTACATTTTTGACCGATGTCTATGAAGGCGATGTAAAGGGTCTGTCATTTTAGACATCGGGTTAAAACCGGTGTAGTAGCACTTAACGACATCGGGTGTAAAATCGATGTAATATTATTGTTGGAGTGTATACTGAAAGTCTAAGCTTTGTAAACATTCATTATGAATAAAGAATCACATTTGGTCAAATTATCTACATTTGTTTGTAGTTGTTCATTTAATTTATATTGTAGATAACATAGTATGTGGTGTCACATGCAGAAGATGATGTTATCAGTACCTTATAAATTATAAACAGTAGCTCACGACCAAAATGGAAAGGAACAAACCATTAGAAGGTCGTAGTGTAATTTGGTATTAGTTTATCTTGACTATATAATTACACTAGTACACTCAGAGTGTATTGAGTAGGACCATTTGAGGTCGTTTCTTTTATACTGACTTTATAAAGGAACAAAGACCTCGGTTATTATGGAAGTGTGTGCTCTTAATCCTAATATAATAACAAGCACATATATTTGATATTTATTTCTTTAATTTATCAATGGGTGAGATTTAGTTCGATGAATCAATAAGCCCGATAAGTTGGGAAATGGTATCACTTATAGTGTGTGTTGTTGATTATAGAAGGAAACTGTGTCCTAGAGATACTAGGTTGATAATGTTCCCAAGAGGAGCTCATAAGGATTGTCATGTTAAACCCTGCAGGTGGACTTAGTCCGACATGACAATAAGGTTGAGTGGTACTACTCTTGGACTTAGATATTAATTAAATGAGTTGTCAGTAACTCACTTAATTAGTGGACATTCGATATCTTAAACACAGGGAGACTAACACACTCATAATAAGAAGGAGCCCAAAAATGTAATTTGGGATTGGTGCGGTAGTTCAATAATAGTTCTCTAGTGGAATGAATTATTATTGATAAAATTAAGTTGTGTGTTCGGGGCGAACACGGGATGCTTAATTTTATCGGGAGACCAAAACCAATTCCTCCTCTCGGTCCCTATCGTAGCCTCTTATTTATAGAGTACTATATCCACCTATACCCACCTTCTATACCCACCAATAGGGGGCCGGCCAAGCTAGCTTGGGAACCAAGCTAGGGCCGGCCTAGGTATAAATTGGGGTGGCCGGCCCTAGCTTGAACCCAAGCTAGTGGGGGCCGGCCAAATTAAATTAAAAAAGAATTTTAATTTTAATTTTTATTATGTGGAAGAAATAATTTATTAAAGAGAATTGAAATTAAAATATCTCTCTTGTAAAAGATTTACAAAAGATTAAAGAAAGAGATTTGATCTCTTTCCTTATTTGTAGATTGGTGAGATATTTTATTTTCTCTTTAAAAATTATTCACATGTTATAAAATTAAAATTATGGAAATTTCTTTTTATCAACCATGAAGAGATTTTTGAAGAGAAATTTTAATTTTAAAATTTCTGGAGATAAATTAGGAAGTTTTAATTTGTTGATTGAAATTCTCCTAATTTTTCTCTATTGATTGTGGTCGGCCAATACATGGATAAAAAGGAAGTTTTATTTAATACTTCAAATTAATTCATGTCAAGGAAAATTAAGGAAATTTTATTGTAATTAAATTTCCTAATTTGCCTAGGCTGAGGAATATAAAAGAAGGGGTGAGGGTGCCTTCATGGGGGACAACCTCTATTATTTCTCTCCCTCTTTTGTTCCTTGGTGTGGCCAGCCATCCTCTCCCTCTCTTCCTCTTGTGGTGGCCGAACCTCTCTCTCTCCCTTGGAGCTCTTGTGGTGGCCGGATACTACTTGGAGAAGAAGAAGAAGAAGGAGAGAAAGCTAGCATCTCTTTGAGCTTGGTTAGTGTTTTGATTTTCTTCCTTGGTGAAGCTTCTTCTTTTGTGGCCGAACCTAGTTAGGAGGAGAATAAGGTGGTTGGTGGTTTCTCATCTCGGAAGATCGTTGCCCACACAACGTCCGAGGTTAGAAGAAGAATACGGTAGAAGATCAAGAGGTTTTTCTACAAGGTATAACTAGTAATTTTTCTTTCCGCATCATACTAGTTATTTATGGAAATAATACCAAATACAAGAGGTTTACGATTCTAGTATTTCGAATATGTTTTTCGATGTTGTGTTCTTTAGTTTTTTTTTATCCTTGTGATTTGATTGTTCTTTTCGGTTAACCTAAAGTTATTTTAGGAAATTAAATATTAGTTTTCTATAAAAGGTTTTGTCTAGTCGGTGGTGGTTGCTCCCATATCCAAGAAGGCCATGTGCCTCGCCACGTCAGTACTGGGAACCAATTATGGAAATTAATATTTAATGGAATTAATAACTTAAGGCGATTTGGGTCGAACGTGTTAAGTTCCGCAGGAGACCTAAGTCAAAACCTAAAAGAACGAATAGATTAAGTTTTGGATCAAACGTGTTAAGTTCCGCAGGCGATCCAAAATTTAATTTAAAAGAACACATGGTAGCTAGGAAAAGGTTCAGACCTTTGTACAAATTTTTGTACAGTGGAACCTCTAGGTTTTCCGAGTAGCAACCAACAATTATATGTTAATAACACTAGTTTTGGTAGCGGTATACGACCGATGTAATATTAGTTAATGACACCGGTTTTGCAGCAGTGGAAAACCGATGTAATATCAGTATTGTTTAACGACACATATTTGATTTCCGAAACAGTGAAAAATCGATATTATACAGGCAAGTCAATATCCATGTAACCAACACATAAATATTATACACATCAAGTTCGTATCCACATAAATATTATACACATCAAGTCTGTATCCACCAATTGACTAGTTGAGGTACCAATTAGCCTACTACTTAAGTAAGAAGCCCTTTTATTCAACTGTTTGACATCCATCTCTTTGCTTGATTTCTTCTACCTCATGGAGGCCACCTTCTTTATCCTTTCCTTTACGTCAACTGCAGATGCATCTGCCACTTCAGCTTCAATGTCTCCTTTCTCCTGATTCTGATCATGCTCCTCCTGTTCCTTTGATGATTTTTCTTTCTTGGATTTCTTCTTCTTTAAGATTCTGTTCTCTGAAGGAGCACCAGCACTTTCTTTCTTCTCCCCTTCACTACTTTGATCCAATTGCTTCTTGTCTGCATAACAAGGATAAACAAATTCAACACACATTAAACAGTCGCTTTATATGTATGAAGCAACTCAAGTGAATTAAAATTTACTATCTATCAAAAATAAACTAATTAAAATTTGCAATGCCCATTTCATATAGAAGTGCATCCAGCTCTCTCATTTCCTTTTTCTTAAGCTCCTTCTTTGACAGTTGCCTTTCAGCATCTTTGGGTGGTGCTGAAACAGGAGCAGGTTTCTCAATGGTTTGTTCTTTCTTAACAACCTCTAGTTCATTTTTAGGTTCCTCAACATCATCATCATCACCCATGTCAAGACCATCATCCTCACTTTCACTTTCCTAAACACAAGAAAAAAGAGAGTACTTGTTATAAATAAAATAAACTTAAATATCTGATATAAACAAACATGTAAGAAAAGAATTGACTCTCACATGTGAGAGTAAAGCAAATAGTAGATAAGCATAATCACTAGCAAGCAACATAATTAGCTAATAGGAAGAAAAGATTTTTATTTAAACAGATAACCTCATAAACTCAAAAAGATTCTACTTGTATTGACATAATAAATTTTCAAAAGAACAAAATGAAATAGGAAGAGAAGATTTTTATTTAAACAGATAACCTCATAAACTCAAAAATATTCTACTTATATTGACATAATAAATTTTCAAAAGAACAAAATGAAAGATTCTTCCTTCATTCTTAAACCTCATAAATCTAAACAGCATGGAGGAGGCATAATAATTAAACTTCCACATAATCAATAGATGTGGATTCACATTCTGTGATCCGAATACATTAACACTAATTTATTGAAAGGTTCATTAAACATGAGATTGAAAAGGAACATGAATTCTTCCAGAAAAAACAATGCTCCAGCTCAAAGGAGGTGCAAAATGTGGGCTAGAGAGCACCTAGAACCTTGGCCTGCATATTCCTTGACCTCTTAGATATAACTACAATCTTGGTAAAAATTAAACATCAAAGCAAAAGGAATAATATTTATCCAACTCCAAGGCATCAAAATAAAATCAGAATATCAATGGAAGAAGTAACAAATAACATTTGATCTAGATGAGAAAAGAGCTAAAAAAATTAATTGGACCACTTGTTTCATCTTGGACAAATTATTCTTCATAGAAGATGGAGAAAAAAAAATCTTTGTATCAATGTGGTGAGGAAACTTATAGATTGGTATACTCCCACCCATAATTTGTAAACAAGCATTCAGAACTTCAAACAATAAGCGAATCATGAAGGTTGTTAAGTTAAGTTTTCTTTGCTGCTGGTATGATGACACAAGGAGTCCGAGCTGAAATTATTAAGAAAAAACTATAAAAAAATTAAGAGAATTAAGTTTTTGTTCTGATTCTCGTGTTGTATGAAAAAATAAGGGGAAGTATCAACTCACGGAGGAGCAAAATAGGATCCATCACTGTCATAACCATCCCCATTTATGTTGGCAGCAGAGACATGCAAAGGTGTCATATTTTCGTTGCTGGAGCTAAAGGACGATTGGCTTGGTCTAGTAACTTGTATTGTTACAGAGGGATTATCAATAGCCATTTCCGCGGATATCAACAGCCTTTCCTCCTTGCGCACCACCTGCCGTTGATTCAGCTCGCTAATTTTCTGCCTTCCAACAGAAGCGGAGATGATTCTAAAGAACAACAAACTTCATTTTCTGCCGTTGAGAATGGTTTGTATCTCCTCCTTTGATGATTGCACCACTTAGTATCAGAAGAGAAGTGAAATCATCCCACAAAGAGTTCTTCCCTTCCTTAAAAACTCCAGACCTGGAAGAAGCTAAAACTGTTCCCCAACTTTGCATATCTGATATGGTCGAATGAGTAAAATTGGTGTCACACAAATGGCTAAATTTCATGTGCCAACATTGAAGAGAGACAGCAACACCGGCCGGGTTAATGCTGCTATGCAATGCTGCACAAACTTCACTTGCTAGTCTTTTAGGATCCTGAAACCTCCTTGCAAATACATCTGCAACTCGCGACAGCTTACTCAGGCCGACTACACGCCCTCCGAATGGCACATAGCCAACATGGCACTTGATGCTAAATGGAAGCAAGCAAGACTCACAGTAGGAAAACAGGTTGATGTCGCGAACAACCACTAGCCCACCAACCCCTCCTGCATGGCCGACTCCCGGATTCAGTCCAGCTTCTGGAAACAAGGCACCCTGCACAATGTCTTTCGCCTTTTGTTTGTACCCTATTACAGAAAAGATTGGCTCAAAAGAAGAAATTGATTGAACTATGCCATACACCAATACAAGCCACCGGTTCCTTACAGATCTTTTTGTGCATTAGTAATTCAGTAATTTGTAACACAAGTAACAGAGCAAATTGTAGGATAAGAATGCTGATAAAATGGATTTTATTCTCAGGTATGAATTGAAGTTTTTGATTCGGATAGTGAATCCAAATAACACACAAGTTCTGAAGATTTCTTTACCAAGCAGAGAGAAGCAGAACATTCCTTATCTAAAGAGGAATAGAAAAACTACTCAGCTTTGTCTTTATGATGTCAACATAGCATACTACCAACTACTTATCCTTGTAAAGAAAGCATTTTGGTTGCTAACAACTACGCAGCAATCTACTCACCAAATAAAGGATATTGGGAAAGCGATGGCAGATATCTAAAGCGAGTGGTTATGTTTTCTAAACTAAAGAAACGGAAGATGACCGACAGATCGTGTGAAATGCAAAAGGATGGAAAAAAAAGAGGGGGGACCAACGGAGTAGCAGCAGATTTACAATAAAATGATCGCAAACCTCTGGTTCCTCCGCGGAAGGCCTCGGCCACGCGATGCGGCGTCCTCCGGAGGCCTTCTCGCTCGTGATCCTCTCTGAGGCCCTGCAGCAGCGCCTTAACGGCCTCCTCGATCGAGAGCGCACGCTCGGCCTCCGACGCCAGCGGATCCGTCGCCTCCTCCTCCTCCCCCCACTCGCACAATGAGCGGGCGAGCGAGCAAATAAAGAAATCAAACCCTATTCACTGACAGCATCGAACAACACAATCTGCTCTCCTTCTTCCTCGTCGGCTGCTGCCAGCGTTGGGCTTCGCTTTTCTGGTCTCCTCCGTGACGAGATGTCGAGATCCTCGAAAAAAAGAAGATCGAAAACTTGGAATTTGATGGAGAGGGAGAGAGAGGAAAGAGGGCAGCGGTGAGGTTACTGCAAACTTAGAATTTAGAAATAAAAGGCACGATTTGATCGTCTTCATCGAATCGGTGGAACTTAGTATCACCTTTCCCCTTAGTCGTCTTCATCTTGCCTCCCTCCACCGCTACTATTCTAAAACCCTAGAAAACAAGACCAACTCGTCACCTCTCCTTTCTCGAAATACGAAGAAGGGTTCCTCTTCTTACCCAAAGGGAGGAGGTGGAGGAGATGTGTCGTGAGTCAATCCTGATCGGGAGAGGAAGAGGCGTCGATCTAAGAAGGGGAAGAGGAAGATGAAGCTGAGAGAGATATGGTTGGAAGGCCTGCGGCGAGGAGGAAAGTGGTGGCGTCGCAACGGTATACGGCGCGATATAGGTTTAGGTTTGGAGTATTGGGGGGAAAATAAATTATTTTATTTTATCATAGACACCGGATTTTAAAAACCGCTGTTAAAATCGATGTCTATTAACGAAAAAAAGGCGCTCATAGACATCGGCTTAAAAAACCGATGTCTATGAGCGAAAATCTGCGCTCATAGACACCGGTTTTTAAAAAAATCGGTGTAAAATACTCAAAGACATCGGTTTTTGCTTAAAACCGTTGTTGTTCCACCGATGTCTATGAGGGTTTTTGTTGTAGTGCGGGTTTTAATCCAACTAGGGGAGGATGGTTAGTCGTTAAGTTGAGCAAACCAGGGAGTCTAATGTCTCAAGGGCGGTCATATCTTAGGGAGGTCAAGTTTAAGGTTAGCCGACCTTACATAGCGGCTGGGATGATGGAATCACTTTATAACATGTCAATCATAAATAATAATGCGCATGTGCATTCATCCGGTCTTAAAGTCGACCAAGCATGTATGCTCTGATCGTATGAATATTCGGCTGAATTAAAGGCACTTAGCCCCATCAATTCTCATATGTGCGATTGACCAGATAAAGAACACTTAGTCTCATCAACTGCTATATGTGCGACCGGCCAAATAAAGACTGGTCGGGTTAAAGGCACTCAACCACATCAATTCTTACATGTGTGACCGGCCAGATAAAGACCAGTCGGATTAAAGGCACTCAGCCTCATCAATTCTCATATGTGTGACTGGACAGATAAAGCTCGACAAGGTTAAAAGTACTTAGCCTCATCAATTCCCATATGTGCGACCGGCCAGATAAAGACTGGCAAGGTTAAAGGTACTTAGCCTTGTCAGCCCTTATATATGCGACCAATTGTCCAGCTTAATGCCCTCAGCTTCATAAATCATTCCACATCAATCATTCCAGGGATGTCCGACCAAAGAGCACACGCCCAGTCAAGTAAAGGATTGATCGGGCATACGACACTTATACTTATGTTATTATCAATTGCCCGAACGGAATTCCAACACAACATATGTTATTATTAAAGGAATTTCCCGGGATCTTGATATACTCTACCATTCTCCAGTGAGTATATTAATATTGCACAGAATGTGATTAAGCTGCTTAATCTTATATAGGGTAGTAGGATATACAAAATACAATTGAACGACTCAATAAAAGAGACAAGCTTAAGGATCAACCGAGATATATTCATCGTAGATTACATCAGTTAAACAAAGAGGTCGGCTTAAGAGTCGGTCGAGATATATTCAGCAGATTATATTACTCTGATAAAGAGATCGGCTTAAGGACCGGCCGAAACATATGTTGGTGCAGTTAGCACTAACGGTCTAACTCAAGTTTTGATGAATGACGACGTAGGTTAAGTTAGTTTTATTATGATCTAACACTTTGACCAAGTGTACAGGAGAACCCCAGCTTGGTCGACAGACCAACCGGATAGTTGGCATGAAGTCCAGATGGGTCGACGGGCTGACCGGACATCTGGCACGAAGTCCAGCTAGGTCGACAGACTGACCGGATAGCTGGCACGAAGTCCAGACGAGTCGACGGGCTGACCGGGCGTCTGGTAGATAAGTTAAGGTAAGTCACTAGAGGGGAGTGACTGTGAGGACGCATTCTCGAAAAGGGAACTTAGGCGCCGATCCAACTTAGAACCATTTCGAAACTATAAGTTGAGATCCTGACTAGATTCCCGTCTCGGTAAGACGGAATCTAATTACTGCTTTCATTATTATAACTGTACTATGCTAACACTTTATTTTGCAGGGTAGTTTTGCATTTTACTTCGGACTAATGGTTTCTTGTAGGTCGTTGGAAAACAGAGGTCCGGGCGCCCGGAAGGGATCCGGGCGCCCGGAGTCCGAGCGCCCAGAGTGTAAATGTTATCCTCTCATCGCTTCACCACGTGGAGCACTCTGGTTGGCCGAGCGACGTCACACTCCAGGCTCTTGGAAGGGATCCAGGTGCCCGGAGCCTCCTATATAAGGAGGGTGAGCCCTAGAGCAAACAACAATACAACCACAATGTTTTCCAACGCTTGTTCTGCTGTGTTGTGCTCCTGCTGTGAAGCTTCTATGACAACGTGTTGCCTTTCTTCTTCATTCCTTATTATTGTCAGTATTTCTACTTTAAAAACATTTGTAATTTCACTTGTAATCACATTTTTCGAACTGCTAGTTGATTGCCCAACGAAAATACTCGACGAGTACGGGCCTTGGAGTAGGAGTCGACGAAGGCTCCGAACCAAGTAAAAAATTACTTGTGTTAGCATTGTTCTGTTTTTGATTTTATCTTTCCGCTGCGTACTCGATTTTCTACTCGAATTTCTAAATCATTATTCACCCCCTATAGCGAATTACTCGATCCAACAAGTGGTATCAGAGCAGGTACCGCTCTGATTTGGTGCAACCACCAATCAGACAGGGGGTGAAATTCTTTTTCATTTTTTTCAATTTTCAGTTTTACGTTATAAATCCAAACTGGTATCGTTACCTTTTTGGAAATCTTTTCGTAGTAGTTAAGCTGAATTGGTGTAACACCAATTCAGTTTTAGATTCTTTTTAATTTTATTCCGCACTACTAATCCAAGACCAAGTCTTGGGATTTCTTGTCTCTTTATTTATTTATTTGCAAGGTAAAATGTCTCAAATCGAAGGCTTCAGCACAGGCTATCGGTCAACAGTAAAGAAAAAACCAATGAATATTTAAATCACAAAGAAGAAGAAGAACCTCAAGAGAATTAACCTCCTAGAACCATAAGAGTCAACCCAAATCATCCAATTGATCAAATAATTGGTGATCCAGACTTAAGGGTTCAAAGTAGGTCATCCTTTAGAAACCTAAGTCAAATCTCTCTGATTTTAAAAATTGAACCCAAAACCATAGTTGAATCTTTACTTGATCCAGACTGGGTCATAGCTATGCAAGAGGAACTAGCTCAATTTGCGAGAAATGAAGTTTGTGATTTAGTGTCACCACCCAAAAATAAAAAGATAATAGAAACAAAATGGGTGTTTAGATATAAGTTAAACGAAATTGGGAAAATTACTAGAAACAAAGCTAGGCTAGTTACTAAAGGGTTTAGTCAAGTAGAGGGACTTGACTATGATGAAACTTATGCCCCAGTAGCAAGATTAGAGTCCATTATAATGTTACTCAGTTATGCAGCCCATAAAGGGTTCAGACTGTATCAAATGGATGTCAAATCCGCCTTTTTAAATGGACTAATAAAAGAAGAAGTCTATGTAGGACAGCCACCTGGATTTGAAAGTCTAGAACATCCTGACTATGTTTTTAAGCTAAAAAGGCTTTATACGGACTTAAGCACGCACCCAGGGCATGGTATGAAAGGTTAGCCTCTTACCTAATATCCAAAGGGTTCAACCAAGGTCAAATTAACCCAATCATATTCGTTAAATTAATAAAAGAGGATATCTTTATAGCCCAAATCTATGTAGATGATATAATTTTTTATTCAACTAACTCAGAATTTTTAGAAGAATTTACTAATCTAATGGAACAAGAGTTTGAAATGAGTCTAGTAGGGAAATTAACTTACTTTTTAGGATTACAAATCAAACAAATAAATGAAGGAAATTATATATATCAACAAAAATACACCAAAGAATTACTTAAAAAATTTGGAATGGAAAATACTAAAGAAATAAAAACACCTATGGTAGTTAACACAATCCTAGATGACGACCCCAATGGAAAATCAATTGACTTAAAATACTATAGGAGAGTCATAGGTAGTCTACTATACTTAACTGCAAGTCGACCCGATATTTTATTTGCAGTTAGTATGTGTGCTAGATATCAAACTTATGCTAAAGAATCTCATTTGACTCAAGTCAAAAGAATCTTTAGATACCTTAAAGGAATATCAAATGTAGAAATTTGGTATCCTAGAACTAACAATTTTGAATTAATAGGCTATTTTGACTCAGATTACGCTGGATGTAAATTAGATCACAAAATCACAAGTGGTGGATGTCAACTACTAGACCCATCACTTGTCAGCTGGTTTAGTAGAAAGTAAAATTGTGTTGCTCTGTCTACAACTAAGCCGGAGTATATAGCGATAGGAGAGTGTGTTACACAACTATTATGGATGATGCACACCTTGAAAGATTTTAATTTAAACCTTACAAATGTAAAAGTATTAATTGACAATATTAGCTCAATTAACTTAGCAAAAAATCCTGTGCATCATTTAAGAACCAAACACATTAAAATTAGGCACCACTTTATCAGGGATCATGTCACTAAAGGAGATATTAAACTCAATTACATTGAGTCCAAGTTTAATTTAGCTGACATATTTACCAAACCCCTCCCTGAAAATGAGTTTAGCAATCTACGTCGAAAATTAGGAATGTGTTTAATAGACTAGGATTCTTAAAATTGTTTTCAAAAATGGTTGTTTTTAAATTCTAGGATAAATTTTTAAAAAAAAATTCCATTTTTAGAATTTCAAAAATCAGTTTTAGCCTTAGAATAGATCAATCCCTTAGAAAGCATATTCCTATAGGGCTAGTACTTGAGTATCTCACCAACACATTAGGACTACCTTGTTTGTGATTATTAAACATAGAAAGAGGTGAGATGCATAGGTACATTGCCTAGACTTAAGATGCTTATTTTAGTGCATCGACATAAGTCTGGGCGTTAAATACAAAACAAATATCAATCAGGTTAAGTTATTCATCCTAGTCAAACACTAACTGATAACAATTGATTTAACCTGACTAACCAAGTGAAAGCCGCTATACTCTGATAGTTAGTAAGTAACTAATTGGTTAGACAGTTTTTGTTATGGCAGGTTCAGGGGGAGGATTAACTGTTTTCATACTTATTTTGAAATTAGTTTTTGAAAAATATTTCCTTAAAAATATTTTAAATCCTTTTGAAAAACTAACTAAGTTTTTTTAAAATTAGATCTTACTTAGTTTTGAAAATTGGATTTTATAAACTTAGTTTTAAAAATTAGATCTTACTTGGTTTTTGAAAATTGAATTTGAAGATTGGATTTTACAAACTTAGTTTTAAAAATTAGATCTTACTTAGTTTTTGAAAATTAGATTTGAAAATTGGATTTTATAAACTTGGTTTTGATAATTTTATTTTTGTAAAGTCAGTATACTTGAAAATTAACCTTTATAAAACTTATGTTTGAAAAATGTTTTTAAATTTGTAAGCTTATTTTGAAAATTAGGTCAATTTTGTAAAGCTTATTCTTAAAAAAATTACTCTAAAATTTGCAAAGGTATTTTTCTAAGTTATCTTTCTAAGTAAACTAACTTTTAAAAACTTAGCTAAAGTTTAAAACAAAATGTTTTGTATTTTCTACTTTAGACTCCCCCGAGTTAATATGATTTTAATTCAATTTCTCGATTGCATTTTATTTCCTTATTTTTCTGTGTTGTTTTTGATAAATGTCAAAGGGGGAGGGTTAGGTGGTTTAAGTTAGCTTAAGTTAGTTTAAACAATAAAATATCAAATATAAAACAAGACTAACTTAAAAGCCTTATAAAATCCTTATTTTACTTGTATATTTTTTCACTAACTTAACCTAGGTTGTTATTGCATCAAAAAGGGGAAGATTGTTGGTGTAGTTAGCACTAACGATCTAACTCAAGTTTTGATGAATGACAAAGTCGGTTAAGCTAGTTTCATTGTGATCTAACACGGCTAATTCAATCTTTTCCACGTCAGTACGAGTCATGTACTCTAGATACCTAACTAAGCACAAATAATCAAAAGATTCGAACCTCTAAAAATAGAGTATGCTTGTCCTCTACTGATCAAACCAACAAAACTAAATCAGTCATCTACTAACTAATCAAGAATACTTTAATCCTCCACAAGCAACTAAGGTATATCAATATACAACTACCCAAATCAACAAGTGTAAATCAGACTCCTACTGACCGATCTAACAAGAGTGAATCAATATTTTCTGATGAAATTAACTAAAGTATATCAGTACACTACTAGCTGAGTCAACAAAAATATGTACTTACTAGTCATTACCTAGCACCTAACCAATAACAACAGAGACTGGTATATGTCTCCAACCTCTAACCAACTAGCAGTAACAGAAGCTAAAACTACTGGTGATATGATATGGAAAATCACCAGAGACTGTAATCCTCGATCTATATTAACGTCAACCATGATCAGGGGTTTACCTAACACATAAAATATATGTTATATCAACTGGACAGGTACTAATAAAGAATGCTAATACATGTCATAAACTGTAATAGTCAACGGTGCATATACTACAAAAAGGTAGGATAACAGTATACCAACATACCTCCTATAGCTTGGAGATGTCCTGCTGCTGCCAGGTCCCAAAACTCGAAAAGTCACATCGAGAAGACCAAAACAAGAAATCTGAAACACAGGAAAATAAGACTCGTAAGCCGAGCTCTGATACCAAATAAATTGGTATCAGATAAATCTCGAAAATCCAGAACACACAGCAAGTATCGTATACCTGCTCTGATACCACTAAATTGTCACGCCCCGAGGAAGTCCTTGTCTGAAGAAATTTCGGCAGCACCTCCCCTGTACGGGTGACAATCTGAAACATTTATACAAAGCCCTCAGGGCCACATATACCTCGGCCAACACGGCCGGAACAATAACAGTAATAAAAAATATAACACAAAGTCATCCACGCAGTTTATATCATCAGCCCACTCAGCTGGAACAAAAATCCAAAACACAGCAGAAAAATGATAGAAAACCAAAATACATGACATGCTAGCCGGCTAGGCTTACACCACACCACAAAACACCACTCCGGAAACAAAACCGAAACACAAGCTAGATACACAAATACCAAAGTACAAATGGACAACAGCGAAGACAGATCTTCTGAGGTGACATAGGACCAGCAGGCAGGATACTCCAAGCGACACCATAAACAACCTGGTACCTGAAAAAGATAGTGTTCACGGGGGTGAGTTCAACAACTCAGCGAATACCAATAGACATGTCTAGTAAGATATATCTAACAGCAATAAACATGGAATACAGCTACCTAATCATATATAGGAAATATACAAAACTGAAAGGTAACTGAGGAAGCTGTACTCACCAGGAACTCCTATCCAGAACAAAAGGGTCGTCAAACCAGATACACAATATGCCTCCTGTATGCATGTCAAACAAATGCATCCACCAAAATACAGCATATAAGTATAGTAAATACAAGCAAATAAATGCAATAAATGCATATGGTGCCAATGACATGGTCACCCCTGACGCCAGTCAGCCATCTCACACATAATGGTGAGACTGAGTGGGTAGGCTGTGACAACCGTGCACTCTGACGTCACTACTCCTGATGAGTGACCGTGTGGACGGGATGCTGTCGGAGTACACACATACTCCTACCCCAAATCATATATGGGGGAGCGCAATGCTCTCATCTCCCGGTACACCATGACGGGGAGGGATCCCTGACGTGCTACCACGCTGCGTCACACTACCCATGAGCGAACCACGGAGCACCGAACAGATCAAAACTGATGTGCTACCACGCTGCGTCACGCTACCCATGAGCGGACCAATGGAGCACCGAATAGTGATGAAACTGGCGATATGCTCTGCAATAATGGAGCAACCTATCACGCAGCATGCAATCATGCGAATGATGCATGAAACTAAGCATGACAATATCCTGAACCAAATCCACATATATATATAAAAATGTGTACCCTAATACAAGTAAGTCAAATCCACAGATCTAGGGTATACAGGTCCTCTATGGTATAATAACCTAGGTCCTGAACATATCCACCTCCATAAAATATGTACCAACAATGTACATGGATCTAAGCAAAAGGTCTAGGTACACAGATCAGGTAGGATATAAAAATATAGATACACATGTCAGATAATAAAAATTCAGAATCTAGTCCTAAACTCAGTAAATCATGGTATGTCACTTACTCTAGGACCTAAGGTACTCATGGCAATAATCACAAGGTATAAACATGGATACATAACAAGCGGCAAAACAAAACATGCTATGGGTATCAAACTGTGACATACCAAAGGCAAACATGATCATTGCTTGTAGCTATAAAATACTATGCATATCCAAATGACAATATCATAAAAGATAAGTCAAGAGGTACCCGCCTCCAATCGAAAAGTCCAATCTGGTCCAAATACGACGTCGAGATACTTGTCTCACGTCAAAGTCCTGTATCACCAATATATATACATTTTTATTTAGCTACAACTAAATGAAATAGCTAAATAAAATCCTCTTGACTAATTTAGGGTAAAACCCTAATCATATAACATTAACCCTACCCAAATCAATATATATACCAATCTATGAAACAAAAACTCACTTGTTGAAAACCCTTACACTGATCGGATCAAAGATGGATACCAAGGGACCAACCAAGCATTCAGTACTGTGGTGGTCAGAATCCAGCAACTTCACACCACTGTCCACCGCCAATTGAACAACAAATTCCCAAAACTCACTAATTGAAAATCCTTACAGTAGCATACCAAAATCTACATCACTGTTGTAGTTAACAAGACCATTACCTGACCTCCTCCGCTGATAGTAGCAAGCAACAGTGGCTGGAATGCTCTTCTACCAGCCCACTATCAGAATTCTAAGTCAATGCTGCGACTGAGCCCGTGGTATCCAACCAAAACTAGGGCACAGAGGGCAGTGATCTGTGGTGGTTCGGTCCTGGTGGCCGGCGACGGTAATCGGAGGCGCATGATGGCGGTCGGCTGTGGCAACCGGTAAAGCAAGAAGGAAAGGTGAAAATCGGCCGGCGATGGCTCTCATAGAATCGGCGCGATGCCAGTCGCCCTTGATCGGCGTAATAGGGGAAAGAAGAAGATCGCGATGGGGAACGAGGAGATGCTCAGTCGCCCTCTCTCTGTTCCCTAGCGTCGTCGGGTGGAAGAGCCGAAGAGGTGTTCGACGCCGAGAGGGAGGGAAGGCGAGGAAGGGAATCGGCGGTGGTGGCGTCGGCTAGGGCAGAGAAAAGGCAGCGGTGGAGATCCTAGGGCAGAGGATGTCGTCGCCGTGAGGGGCAGAGGGTGAGGAAGAAGAAGGAACGGTCGCGGCGCCGGTTAAGGCACGGGAGGAGAAGGCATCGCGAGGTTTTGGGCAAGGGACGGGCTCGCGGGGAAGAAAACGGGAAAAAAGAAAAAAAAATTAAGGAAAAGGAAAAAAGAAAACAAAAACAAATAACTAAATTCAACTTTTCCTCATTTAAATGGGGTAGTCCAAACAGACTTTTCCGGACCCCATTTCTATCCCTGTAACCTAAGCCATACGAGCTCCAAAAAAATTTCTAAAAATTCTGAAAAATTCCCTTACCATTATTCGCCATTTTTTGATATTTTACACCTTTTGGGTAGAACTCAAGAGCAAAATCATGAGGACTTAGGTCCAAAGTGGACAATATCGTGTCATTGTAGAGATATCTAAATTCTTTTCGATCCTACAACATACTCAACAGACAAGTAACAAATAATATTTTAACAACTTATCAGGATTGTCGGGGAATATTCCTTAGGCACTTCCTGCGGAGGTTAGCTATGACAGCATCCACCTTCAACAATTTCATCAAAGGGCCCAAGCCATAAACGGCAAAAGAGGTACATCTGTGGGTAGAAAAAAGATTTCTTAGACTGTCACTGCATAACATCTAGAATGTATTTTTTCCATCAACTAACAAACTCTGACCAAGATCTTGTCTCCATCGGTTCATTCGCGGCGGCTAGGAAGGGCGTCTTCGTCAACTGCGCTGGCAGCAACGATGGGCCTAAATACTACACCCTCTCCAACGAGGCACCGTGGCGGCCAGCAGCGTCGACCGAAGTTTGAGGGCCTCCGTTAAGCTTCCCAATGGGAAGGTGACCCCCGGAGAGTCTCTCGACCAACTTAGCAACTTCCCTGAAAGCTCTCTTCCCCTGTACTACTCCACCAAGTCGTCGACTTGCGACATGGATCCTCCTGATGATAGCCACAGGGGCAGCGTCTGGGTATGCGAGGTCGAACGTGGCCTTCTTGTAGATGTGGTGGCATTCGCCCAGTCCCACAGCGCTAGGGCGTTGATCTCCATTTCCTTAAAGACAGAGGGCGTCACCATCTTGATTAGGAAGATGGGCTTTCCTTTAGTAGTACTCACCACCCAAGAAGGCTCTGACCTCATATCATACTTGAACTCTGCTTCCGACCCCTCCACGTCAATCGTCTTCAACGGGACAGTTCTCGGTGTATCCCCCTCCCCCCTCATGGCTTTCTTCTCCTCCCGGGGACCATCTAAGGCAACGCCAGGAATCCTCAAGCCAGACATCTCTGGTCCTGGCCTTAACATCTTCACGACATATATTCCATCCGGTGACACTCCGGAGTATTTTATCGAATTTGGCACATCCATGGCTACACCTCACCGTAGCGGTGTCGTTGCGCTATTAAAGGCCGCACATCCTACTTGGTCACTGGCAGCTATCAGGTCAGCGATCGTGACCACGGCAGACACCGACATCTCTAACGAGTTTCTTGAGCCGGCGCTCTATTTCACCAAGGGCGCAGGACACATCAACCCTAACAAAGCTGTTGATCCCGCTCTTATTTACGACATCACCGACAATGACTACGTCTCCTACATTTGCGGCAAATTTGGCGAAGAAGGCGCAAGAAATATAGCACGCGAAGTTGTTGATTGCTCAAAGAGTGTGCTAGAAGAGGAGCTCAACTACCCATCGATTCTACTAGCCCCCAAAGGCAGCGCGACGGCCAAAGTAACCCGAATGATCACAAATGTTGGACTGGCGAGATCGAGCTACACAGTGTCGTTGACCATATCGGAGACTTCCGTGTCAGCTACTATCACCCCCAAGACGCTGACATTCACAGAGTTGAACGAGAAGAAGTCGTTCACCGTGAGCGCGGAATGGAGCGCCGGTGGACCTCCCACTTCTGGTAATCTATTCGTGGAGGGAAAGTTGACTTGGACCTCCGATGATGGTATATATGTGGTGACCAGCCCATTTGTCGTCTCCGCCCTAGAGTACTCATTCTGATGTAGCGCTAGTTCGAGCTTCTCTTCTTCATTGCAAATATTATATATTATTCTTGGTTATTAAGAAGAATGTATGAATAAATTAATTGTGTTAGGGACTCGAATAAATAAATATTTTCCTTTTACATCATAAATTAACATTTTTATAAGTGTTTTTTTTACTATATCTATATAATATGTGTTGGTGTCTAACTCAAATTTTGATGAATGACAAAATAGGTTAAGTTAGTTTCGTTGTTATCTAACACTCTGACCGAGTGTGCAGGAGAAGCTCAAACAGGTCGACGGGCTGACCTAATGTTTTGCATGAAGCACAGATAGGTCGACGGACTGACCGGATAGTTAGCACGAAATCCAAATGGGTCGATGGGCTGATCGGACGTTTGGCACGAAGTCCGGCTAGGTCGACGGGCTGATCGGATAGCTGGCACGAAGTTCAGACGGATCGAAGGGCTAACCGGACGTCTGGCAGGTAAGTGAAGGTAAGTCACTGGAGGGGAGTGACTGTGAAGACACGTCCCAAGAAGGGAACATTAGGCGTCGATCCGACTTAGACCCATTTCGGATACCTAAGTCAAGATCGTGACTAGATTCCGGTCTCAAGGAGACGAAATCTAATTACTATTCTACTTATCTATAAATTGTGCTAACACTATGTTTTCCAGGATATTTTGCATTTATGCTTCGGACTAACATTTTCTTGCAGGAAAATGAAGCTACTGGAAAATGGAGTCCGGGCGCCCGGGAGGGATCCGGGCGCCCGAAATGAAAAATCTATCCTCAACGTCGCCTCGCCACATGGAGATCCCTAGTTGGCTCGTCTACGTCATATTCAGGGCGCCGGAAAGGATCCAGGCACCCCGAACCTCCTATATAAGGAGGGTAAAGGTTGGAGCTAAAGAACAACAAACAATCTGCTCTCTTGTGCTCCTGCGACGCTGCGAAGGCTCTCCGACAAGCTTTGGTTTTCTTATTATTCTCTTATTATCAGTTTTCTTTTCCTTTACTAAAATTCCTGTACTGCATTTGTAAATACACTTCGAATTATTAGTAATTGCCAACGAAAGCACTCAACGAGTGCGGGCCTTAGAGTAGGAGTCAACAAAGGCTCCAAACCAAGTAAAACGACCTTGTTAGCATTGTGTTTTGTTTTTCCGCTGCCTACTCTATACGTCGAAATTTTTAATCGCTATTCACCCCTCCTCTAGCGAACTCATCGATCCAATAATATGAGAAAGTGAGGTGACAGTCAAAGTCAAAGAGAGGCGGTACCCAACGTGATACTCTCGATAGGACCTTTGCACCTCACCTAGTGCCAAGGCCTCCAATCCCAGGCCGACCGGTCCAAGGGTCGGCCCGACCTGAGGGACCTAGTGTTTTCCTCTTGGGATTCGATACCTAATATATATCTGTTCCCCCATGAGTCGGTCAAGCATGAAGTCGGTCGGGCATAATTTCAGGCAAGCATATAGCTGATTGAGTATGAGAAGCAGCTCTCCACTACTCTCTCCTTCATAATAGTCGGTCAGTCATAGTGTCGAGCGGGTCTACACATCTAGGTATTCCTATCTCCCATCTATACGCTTGACAGATCAATCAACTCTCATCGCATATCCGACCGGATAAAGTACCGATTAGATCTTTTGGGATAGCTCCCCGTCAGAGGTAGGTATCCCATCATATGGACGGTCGATAATAGAATCGATCGGAGCTTGGGGACTTTACTTCATATTACTTCAATATCAGGTCTTCAGTATTACACAATATATAGTAGCACAGCCTAGAGGCCGGGCGGCCTTACTATACTCGGTACTTTGCATGTATATTGATCTTTCAATATACTATACAACCGGTCTGTTAAATATCTGGTCAAGACAATCTTTAGGGGATAACATTGTTAGAGAATTACAATCGCCTGTCAGAAAATAATAACCATTTGTCAGAGATAATATTCGTTTATTACAACAAGGCATTTAATGGAACATTCTTCAAAGGTAATCACACATCTTCCATCAACCGACAGAATATTCTCTTAACCGCCTCATTAATGTCGTACGTTACAAAAAGGTGCACATGCATAACGGAAGATTCCTCGGACAGTGACTGTACACCTCCCCAATTGTATGTCTTCCTTTACTCGAACAAATACTGACACCCGACATTCTTTGCCACCTTATAATTGTGGAGGTTATAAGAGGTGGTATATAAAGGGGGTTCTCTCCGTTAGCAAGGTACTCTCACACGCGCAATACATTTTATGCTCTGCTACACATCTATTATTCATTCTTCCCAATTTCCACTCGGACACTGCACTGACTCGAGCATCGGAGAGCCTTCGCTATGAACCCCTTTCCCCAGTTTTGGCGCTGACATTTTGTTTGCTTTCCTGAGTGTGTACAGAGAGGATTTTCGATCCAGTTCACTGCTCTTTTCTTGATTAAAAGTCTTCTCTCAGTCAACGTTTGAGTCATCTATCCGATGCACCATCTCTCGGGGGTTTAGGGTTTAGGGTTATTTTGATTGATGGATTAGGTTGCTTTACTTTAAATTTGTTCATTGTTATCCTGCTTGATACTTATCTGCTTGACCTTAAAGATGGTCTAGTTATTTCATATATAGTCTTGGCTTTAGATATCTATACTCTACTGTGTATATACATGTAGATTATGTACTGTTGGGGATATTTTGTTGACTGAGCTAACATACTGATTATGCATATGTTATTGGGTGTACACATGTTTGGTATGTATTATAGGAGTCACCATGTTAATTGTCCATTTGCATGTTGTGTGTATATGCGTGTCTGGTGTGTACTATTGTTGAAATCATATTGATTATATCTATGTTGTGTGTACACATGTGTCTGGTGTGTACTATCAGAGGAATCATGTCGATTGTACTTATGTTGGGTGACACATGTGTCTGGTACATGGATGGATCTTCCACTCGACACGGCAATGGAGTAGGCATATTTTTAATATCATCGTGCGAAGACAGAATGCAATTGTCCGTTCGGTTGGACTACCAGGCTACGAATAATGAGGCAGAATATGAGGCTCTGATCGCTGATTTACAAGCAACCAAGCAGGTGGGTTCCGAACAAGTTTTTATTTATTCAAACTCCCAACTTATAGCTTAGCAACTCTCAGGGGCCTTTGAAATAAATAATGTCAGGTTGAAATTATACGCCAAGGCCTTCGAAAAGTTAAAGGCAGTATTCCAAGAGGTAACTTTGCATAAGATCCCCCGCGTGGACAATCAAATCACGGATGAGCTGGCCAAGTTAGCCATTTCTATGAGCCATTAACATCGGGCAGGCCGGTTGAGCAAATATTGTTGGTGGTTCACATCAAAAGACCAGCTGAAGCAGAAACACCGAGTGATTGGAGAACACCTTTGATTGAGTTAGTTTCTTCGATTGGGCCACATATCGGCTGACTGGGAACAAGCTCGGTTGATATAAACGAGATTCAGGTGTTTTACATTAATAGGGGATCACCTATACAAGAGAGCTTTCTTGAGGCCATTGCTTAAATGCATCAGATTGAAAGATGTTCAATATATTCTATAAGAAGTGCACATAGGTTCTTGCGGATGTCATCCGGACGGTCATTCGCTGGCTCGAAAGATCTTATTGGCTAGATATTTTTGGCCAATCCTGCAAATGAATGCAGCTCGGACAGTAGCCACTTACTTATTGTGTCAAAATACTAGAATATACCGCATTGACCTAAGGAAGAGTTAAAGACCTTCATTGTCTCTTGCTGGTTAGACTAGTGGGGCATGAATATTATTGGACATTTTTCTATGGCGACTAATCAGAGAAAATTTCTCCTTGTAGCCGTAGACTATTCATCTAAGTGGGTGGAAGTAGAGCCACTTACTAAGATAACCGAGCAGATGGTTATCAAATTCTTGTGGCAAAATATTTTGTGCCAATTCGGCATTGCTCACAAGCTTGTGTTTGACAATGGGAGACAATTTCATAGACGGAAGATTAAAGAGTGGTGTGTAAGATATGGCATCCTGCAGGCCTTCACATCTGTGGTTTATCCTCAAAGCAATGGCCAAGTGGAAGTCACCAACAGAGAAATCATCAGAGGACTCAGATCGGCTCGACCACCTTGGAGGAAGATGGGTCGACAAGCTACTGAACATGCTATTGACTTGTCACACCATGCCTCGAGAAGCCACTGGCCTGACCCATTCCCACTTGGTGTATGGAGGAGAGGCGGTGATGCGGATGTCAGTCGAGATCAACGTTGCATCCGATCAGAGACAGTATATGATGAAGAAAATTCTGAGCAGCGTCTTATGGAGTTGGACCTAGTCGAAGAAATCAAGGATAAAGCAGTCATTCAGTTAATGACGTATCGGCAAAGAATGAAGTATAACTACAATAGAAGGGTTATTCTAAGATCATTTCAGCTCGGCCATTTGGTATGGAAAAGAATCGAGCCAATAGGTGATGTCAAGAAACTAGAACTGCAGTGGTGCGGGCCATACAAAGTGATACAAAAGCTCAGTTTGGGATCTTATTATCTGCAAGATGAAAATGGAAAGAATTTGGACCTACCATGGAGCGTAAACCATCAACAGCCCTATTGGGCCGGGTAGTAAGTTTACAATTAAATTTATGTAAGTTGTAAAAATATTTGTTCTATGAATGTAGAAAATTTTAAATGGGAAATTACTAAGTGTTTCATACCCTCGAGCCGATCGACCAAATTATAAGTGAGCATGCTCTCACGCTTCCAGACTCTCAAGCCGTTCGGCTAGGTTATAAGCAAGCTTCCTCTTGCACTAAGTATCCAGACTCTCCAACCGATCGACCGAGTTATAAGTGAGCATGCTCTCACGCTTCCAGACTCTCCGACCGATAGATTGAGTTATAAGCGAGCAAATATCTCGCGACAAGTGTCCCAGACTCTCATGTCATTCGACCGAGTTATAAGCGAGTTTCCTCTCACGCTAAGTATCTAGACTCCCGTATCATTCAGTCGAGTTATAAGTGAGCTTCCTCTCACGCCTCCAGACTCTCAAACTGATTAGCTGAGTTATAAGCGAGTTTTCTCTTGAGTCAAGTGTCCTAGACTCTCGAGTCGATCGGCCGAGTTATAAGTAAGCTTGTTCTCACTCTAGACTGTCAAACCGATCGACTGAGTTATGCGTGAGCAAGTATCCAGACTCTCATGTCGTTTGATCAAGTTATAAGTGAGCTTTCTCTCATGCCTCCAAACTCTTGAGCCGATCAACCAAGTTATAAGTGAGCATGCTCTCATGCTTCTAGACTCTCGTGGCGCTTAACTGAATTATAAGTGAGCTTGCTCTTGGGCTATGTATCCAAACTCTAGTGTCATTCGCCAAATTAAAAGTGAGCTTTCTCTCACGCCTCCAGACTCTCGAGTCGATCGGCTGAGTTATAAGTGAACTTACTTTCACGCTTCCAGACTCTTGAGCCAATCGACCAAGTTATAAGCAAGCCTGCTCTCGCGCTAAGTATCCAAACTCTCATGTCATTCGGCCAAGTTATAAGTGAGCTTGCTTTCACGCCTCCAGACCCCCTAGCTTTCGTCTCTTAGTGTCAGTGTCAGCCCAGCAAAGTGCTTTCGCCATTGGTGTTCTTTCCGATCTCTATGCATTTCACCGCTCCACCGGAAATTCCCTCTGCCCCTACTGTACTCCAGCTTGGTAGTTTCCACAGCCTGTCCAGGGTCGAGCCCAAGGATTTGACGACAGACTTGAAAAGCCACCTACAGATGCTTTATGCCCAATCATTCCGGATAACGCTTGCATCCTCTATCTTACCGTGGTTGCTAGCATAGAGTTAGCCGATGCTTATTCCCCAGATATCGTCATTGCTTCTTCTCCAAGAAAAGAAGTTCACGACCATTGGGCCTTCTACCTCCACGCGGCTTTGCTCCGTCAGTTGTAGCATCGGACCTTTCTCTTGCTCCGAAAGTACTTCTTTGCCTGTGACTTATTAAATTTATTAGATTTAATAAATTTACTAAATTTTCTTACCATTAGAGCCAATTCGTCTTCATCAAATGACGCTTCAGAGTCTAGATCATCGGTTCTTGCCTTCATGGCAATGTTCTGACTAGGTTCTCTTTTTGTCTTTACACATCTAGATTCGTGAAGTTCAACTATTGAAAAAAGATTTTCTAATGAACTGATTTCGAGATCTTTAGATATATAAAATGAGTCGACTATAGAGGCTCACTTAGATGTCCTAGGAAGTGCATTTAAAGCATACCTTAGTGAACCTCGGTTAATTACCTTTTCTCCGAGATTTGTTAGTCTGGTAATAAATTTTTTAATCCTCAAGTGCAGATGTGCGACTGTTTCGCCTTCTTCTATCCGGAGGTTTGTAAATTGGTTCTAAAGTAAGTCCCGTCTTGCGAGCTTTGCTTCAAAAGTTCCTTCATAGAGCTCCAGGAACTTCTCCCAAAGTTCCTTCGCTGATTCGTAATCTCTGATTCAATTTACTTCCTGGGGTGGGAGTGCGCTGAGTAGGTGGAACTCGGCTCTTCCGTTCGCTCCGAAGTATGCTTGCTCCTTCTTAGTCCATTGATGCTCTTCCTTTTCATTTCCTTGGGAGTCTTTGGGAACTACAAAACCATATTTAATGATTAATAGTATTTTAAAATCAATTTTGAAAAATACCTCCATGCGTTTCTTCCAAGTCGTAAATTCTCCCTCGAACTTCGATGGGAAGATCATCGGTCTGGCCATCATTACGGTGCTTCAGTTGGAGGTTAGTCCTTCTGAGCCGGTTGGGCTCTGATATCACTTGTTGTGTAAAGGATGCCCACATATCTCCATAATGGCATGATATTGTCCAATTTGGGCTAGGGTCGCATGGCTTTGCTCTTGTGCTCTCCCCAAAAGGTCTCATGCCAATGGAGATATCCTACATCCTTTCAACCCATGATCTTTGCCAAATATTTCTAATGTGAAATTTTGATTAAACCCCAACAATCCTCCCCTCAAATGAAAGACTACAATTACTCTCATGGTCTGGGCCTCCCGGCGAGCATCTGGATTTGAATCCGATCATCTTGACCTACTCCGGGCCTCCTTACGAGCATTCGGTCACCTTGACATGCTTTGGGTCTCCCCGCAAGTATACGATCACCCTGACCTACCCTGAGCCTACCCTCAACTTCGTTCAAGGCCACCCACATGGCATCTGGTTTGGACCATGGCTCTGATACCACTTGTTGGGTCCCTTGAAGGTCGACAAGAGAGAGATGTGAATAACCTGAAAAAGTAAAACAAACCTTTCCCCTTCTTTCAACTCTAATTATAAGCAACTATAATAATCAATGAAAATGACAACTTAAGAGACGAGGTACCAGATTTACTTAGTTACAACTTAAGTGGTTGTTAATCCAAGACCAATGAAAGCACTAAAAGAATATTTCTTTCGTTGAAGGCGGAGAAGCCTCTTACTCTCATTGAAAGCTTAGAAAATTACTAGGAAATTAAAACAAGAGTTGATTTTCTATTTCCTAGGTGCAGGGGTCTTTTAATAGCCCCTGGGAAAAGTTATCTGTGGCTGGAAGGCGCCTTCCATAGGGCTGAAAGGTGCCTCCAGCGAGGCAAGCGAGGATAAAGTTTTATCCTCGCCAACGTTCACTTCTGCCTGGTTGAAGGCGCCTTCGTACTATTCATCGGAGGCACCTTCCAACCATGGAAGACGCCTTCCACAGTGAGGCACGGAGGCACCTTTAATTCCTTTTAAAGGCACCTCCAGTAGTATTTCCAACCTCCTTACTTAGCTTTCCTCTCACATATTGTTAAGTATCCGATCAACCTTGACCTACCTGAGCTCTTTCAGATCTTTTCCAAGCATATTATCCAAACATCAACACTCAAGCTCGAACCCACTCGAGCTTAGTCAAATTGGTTAACCTTGACCTAAAGATAATTGCACCAATAATCTTTTCATTTTTGATGTTTGATATTTATGTGTCCGTTTAACGAAAGGTGTAGAGACACTTTTTAACTTATCTTTTCTAAAATGTTTTGTAAAATATGTATATGCTTTGAAATACATACATAAATGTTATAGTAACACTATAAAAAAGGATCTCCAGCCATATGTGAAAGTATATGATACTTTAATATTCAATACATTCACTGTTTTAAATGTTTTACTATTTTTTTCTGAATCGAGGATTGATTTAAGCGCTAGAAAATCAACACCAAGGACCTTCTCAATCCGACACTCACGCTCATGAATTTATAAAATAGTAAAAATCTTCATCCAAGGAACCAAAGAACTATATTTTCAATCTATTATCTTCTCAGTTTTTCACTAGGATCACACGTCAACCAAAACATTGACTTTATGATCGACTGCCTATATCGGTCGTATCATTTGTCAATCCATCCGGCACTATTCAAAGCTGGAGGCTCTTCCCTTCTTAAAGGCAGCTGCCAGGTCTCCAGCAATGATATGACTACTTCAGTTCAAATCTAAAAACCTTCAAAAGATGGATAAAACAAAATATTTAGAATTTGATCTTTTCAAAAAAAAAATAGTCTTTATGAACGAAATGTACAGAACAGACCTGATCAAGTCAACTCAGGCAGGTGTCTGTTTCTGATGATGTAAAGAAGTTGAATCCATCTCTCTCCAAGTGAGCAAACAACAGTTGAACAAATTAATTCAAAGGTATTATATGCCAGACATGTATCCATCAATTGATTAATTAAATAAAAAATGACCATGGAATTCAGCATCTGAACAAGCTGAAGAGATATATATCATCAACCTGTCCATCTCATCGTCAACCCTTTCAAAATTAATAACTCGGTTTCAACGAGAAGGCCAGCACCATTCACACATCAACCACATTCTGGATGATAATTACATGACGCATGTTTTTGGAATTTTCTAGTTATCTGAAGGTCCATTTTTAAGATTTTTTAAAATCTCTTTTTCAATACATAAAATTATTAATTCATTTAATTTCTTTTGTGACATTATTAATACATGTTATTAATTCATTTAATTTCTTTTGTGACATTATTGATCTCATGTATGTTTTTAACCATTTTAATTTTTGAGAAACTCCTTTCAGTTGATCCTATGGTAACAGACATAACTAACAATATTCTGTAAGCAATTACAACATTTGGATAACAATCTATATTTTTCACAAAATTAAGAATATCAATTGCTGACATTATCTCATTTGGTAAAGTCACTTGTAATATTTTTAATTCCGTAAATAAATAATCTAACTCAACATCTAATGAATTTTCATGCGTAAAAGTGGATGTTAAATTAATACATCATTTTCTCAACTCATCATTATCTAATGATTTTAATATTTTCGAATCAAACAAAAAACCAAATATATTTTCAAATATTTTCATTTCATCAAATCTACTTTTCAAAGAAGAAATTGTCATGTCTACAACAATCACAAAATAATCAATTCTAAAAGATTCTTCCGGTGATAGTGAAATTTCATCATCTTCTTTCACATCAAATTATTTTTTTCTAAAAATATAACGTTTCATTGAAAACATTGGCTCTATATTCATATCAGATGCAAGACTTTTAGCAATAGTCAAACTTGTTGCAAAATCATCGTTCCTATATTTTTCAAAATATGATATTACACCATCTAATTATTTCATAGCAGAATCAATGCACATAGATTTTGATTGTAACTTCTTACTTATCATGTTTATAGCAAATAAAATGTCATACCAAATAATCATACCAAATAAAAATTCAAAACTTTCAATTGAGTTAATTATACTTTCAGCTTCACTTTTAGACTTTGCATCATCACAAATATTATATAACTCTAATAAAGCACTTCGCACTTCAAGAGCTTGAAATCTAATAGCTTGAACACTTTTAATACGACTTTCCCAACGTGTGTTTAAAAAAGATTTGACAGTTAATCCTTTCACATTATCAAGTAAAATTTTCCATCTTTTAGGAGAACTTGAAAACAATGTGTATATGTGTTGGACTACTCCAAAAAAGAAACAGCTTTAACACAAGAATGTGTCATATCACTAAGAGTCAAATTAAGACTATGACAAGCACATGGCATGTATAACACTCTTGGATTTATTTCAAGCAACCTCTTTTGAACTCCTTGGTGTTTTCCTTTCATATTAGAACCATTATCGTAACCTTGACCTCTAATATGTTCAATACTAAGATCAAGTGATTTTAACATATTTTTTAATTGATTAAAAAGTCCAAAACCATATGTATCATTAACTTTTAGAAACTCTAAAAAATACTTTTCTATCTTCACATTGCTAGATGACATATTAACACATCGTACTATGAAAGTCATTTGTTCTTGATGACTTATATCTGGAGTACAATCAAGAATTACTGAAAAATATTTTGTCTCCTTAATTTTCTTAATGATAATACTTCTAACATTATCAACTAAAAGAGAAATCAACTCATTCTGAATTTTATGACTAAGATAATGATGATGAATTTCATGATTTTGAATGCGTCTAATATTGTGGCAAAAAAGGCGAATACTCTCGCCCCCAGCGCCCCCGCCAACCCGTCCCAAGGCCAACACGGAGGAGGTAAATCACGAGTGGCTACTAGTCTTTGGAATAGTGACTAGCACATAAGGGAGGTATTTACCTCGGCTTTACCGAGATTCGAACCCCAGACCTCATTGTGGCAACACCTCATGCGCTAGCCACTAGACCCATCCGAGGGGACAAAAAAACTGTATGGGTAAACTTTTTATAGTGACCGACACCACCGCCGAAACAGCCCCTTATCAGAAACCCCCGAAGGGATTTTTGGGTGAACGGTACCACTTAATTGATAAGAGCCTGCGAAGGGGGGTGCTCGAACCTGGCACCTTAGTCAAAAGGTACAACGTCATAACCAGAGCACCCCTGGTTCGGTTGTCTAATATGATCTAGCATCACAATGTCAAATTCAGCAATCATTTCAATCAATCCTAAAAAATTTTCATTACTTTCTTGATATAGTTTCTCATTAGATCCTCGAAAAGTCAAACAACGTTTAGAAAGACATTTTACAATTGTTAATATTCTTGTAAGAACTTGTCTCTAACGCTCTTTTTCTTTAGAGATTTCTCGTTGTAGAGCTTTATCAATTATTTCATTTTTATCTAATCTCATTTTTAATTCTTTCCAAGAGTTCATATTAGTTATATATTCAATAGAATTTTCATATTCTTTAAGTCGTTCACTGATATGTTTCCAATCTCTAAACCCATCATTTGCTAAAGAACTTCTATTGTTTTCATATTTAAATAACTTACAACAAAAGCAATAAACTTTATCTACATGTTTACTATATACCAACCACTTTCGGTCTCTTACCTCTCCATTACTAAAAAATAATGCGCACTTGAAAAATGCCTAGAGTAGTGATCAAAAGGAAATATGAGATTCATTTCTCTTATAGGCCCCTTTTCAACTAAAATATTATGTGCATTATTATCAAGATTATCCCAATTCCTTGGATCATATATATCAAGTGGAGGAATAAATTGTTTATCAATATTAGTATTCTCATTATCTACTACATTAGTAACATTTTCATGCTCTCTTAAATTATCTCTATCCTCATTAACATCATGAATTTCATTAGACTGATCATTAACATCATAAATTTCATTAGACTCATCATTAACGTCATGAATTTCATTAGATTCCTCGTTAACATCATGTATTTCCTTAAACTCATCTATATTATCACTATTTAAATTTTTTTTATATTTTCATTAGAACTTGATCTTTTAATAAAAAATTTATTAAGAACACCTCTTTGTGATTCATTTAATTGTTCTATTCTTTTTCTTTTTTTTCCTTTTTCACATCCAGAAATATGTTTTCTAGGCAACATATTATAATGCACAAAATTGCAATAATTGCAAAACTATAATTTAAATAAACTGAATAAAACTATAATTTAAATTAACTGGAATAAATGCACCTGGATGAAAAAGATCAGTAGATGACAACCCGCAACCACCGCAACTCGCGAACCTCCGCAACGCAAGCCGTAGAGGTTCAAAACCTTCAAGTGCAGCGTGCAAGAGGTGCTGGACTGCTGGTGCAGCCGTGTAGAGAAGAGGCAAAGGCGTAGCCTCGCTATGACGCCATCGCGGAGTCGCCGGTAGAAAGGAGAGCAAACTGCAAACAAAAATAAAAACAGAAGACTAAGAGAAAAATGATATAATTGTAAAAAAAATTCCAAGAGAAAAGAGAGAATATGGAAAAGGAGAGCATTGACGGAAATTGCAAAAGCTTGAGTTTGTCTGCTTGTGCAGTGGTGGAAGAGAAGATTTGAAACTTTGAGCTTATCTACTTGTGCGGCGACGGAAGAAAAGAGCAACAGTGAGTTTACAAAACGTCAAAATCTAATTCTTAAAACAATTAATATATATATATATATATATATATATATATATATTTAAATGTTGTGGGCCCACCCACAGTTGGGGCCCTGGGCAATCGCCCAAGATGGCTCCGCCTCTGGGCCGAGGCTGATAGTAAACACTCCAATCCACATCATGAGCCGATCAGGCTTTAGGGTCGACACAGCTTAACGTGCCCCCACTCAGCTTAAGGGATAGGTCGAGGGAGTCGAATATGTTAGGACCAAAAGTAGCTAGAGGGGGGGTGAATAGCTCGTCGCGTTCGCTCGTTGCTCGACGTTGCTTGGCGTTGCTTGTTTCTTCAAAGATGTGCAGCGGAAATACAAAGAAACAATCACACAATGCTAACACGGTTGGTTTACTTGGTATCCACCTCACAAGAGATGACTAATCCAAGGATCCACACCAACACACACACCCTCCACTAATAAAACTCTCCTTTATGGTAACTACCAAGGGCGGAGAAGCCCTACAAGACTCAATACAAGAAGAGAGGGAAAGGATACAAGAAATACAAGCTTACAAGCTTACAATGAGTATAAACCCTAACCCTAGCTTCTCTTCTTGGCTTTGATCCGCCTCTTGACTTGGAGAACTTCCAAGATCCTTCAAGAACTGGCGATCTGAGCTTTGTGAGTGCTGTGGAGGAGCTGGCGAGAGATCTGGAGTGAATCGGTGAAGCAATATCTCGAAGGAATCGTGCGCCTGCGGCCTTTATCGACGCCAACGGTCGGATCCCGATCGATTCGAATGTTCCCAATCGATCGAGGAGGCTTTGGATCGATCCACGGATCGATCCAGAGCGCCTCTCGGAACGAGCCATGGATCGATCCAGCGCTTATCGCGCGAAGCAGCCGCGTCCCAATCGATCCACTGATCGATTGGGACATCTGGATCGATCCACGGATCGATCCAGAGGCTCTCTGTTCGCTAGGAAAGGCTTGGATCGATCCACTGATCGATCCAGCTCCTGGATCGATCCAGTACTTGGTTTTTACCCAAAACCAAGTCCCAAGCCTACCAAACCAACACCCGGTCAACCTTGACCTGTTGGTACACCATGCCTAGCAGCTGATCACTCCTTTGACCTGCTAGGACTTCCCACCAAGTGTCTGGTCAATCCCTTTGACCCACTTGGACTTTTCTATTCATGCCAAGTATCTGGTCACTCCCTTTGACCTACTTGCACTTCCATCAGATGTCTGGTCAACCTTGATCCATCTGGATTTTCCCTTGCCTGGCTTCACTCACCAGGACTTTCACCTAGCTTCACTCACTAGGGTTTTCAATCTGCCTAGCTTCACTCACTAGGACTTTCCTTCTGCCTGGCTTCACTCACCAGGACTTCCATTCTACTTAACATCCCAGTTATGACTTCCCAGTCAAGTATCCGGTCAACCTTGACCTACTTGACTTTTCTTCAATCAATTTCTTATTGTCAAACATCTAAACTCAAACCAAGACTCAGCTTGGTCAACCAGGTCAACCTTAACCTGAGGGATGTTGCACCAACAAAATACAGTGTCCCATAAGGTTGAGCAGGCGTTCTCTTGATCGGTCGACTACCGATGAGCCTATAGAAGAATCTGTGCTTTTGTCATGTTATACTTTTATAAAAATTCGTACCAAAAAGGACATAGAACGGTAATTAAATAATATTTTAGAAACTTCTAGTTTATTGAATCACAAATATTTACATACTCGTTTAGAGATTGATGTCAGACATATTTTATGACTTATCTTTTCCTAATAATATGTTAGGACAACATGTTAATAATTTGGGATACATATATAAAGCAACAATAACATTATAAAAATATCTCCATCCATAGATAAAGAAAAGATCTTCATCCATAGATAAAGATATGAATGCTTTATTTTGGAATCCGCTTATTGCTAGTTACAATTTTTCTACTATTCTCATTTTTCTCGGATATTAATGACTGACTTCAATGTGAAAAAGACTAATACCAAAAATATTTTCTTTAATCCGAAACTAATTCTCATTTTTCTCGGATATTAATCACTGACTTAAATGTGAAAAAGACTAATAACAAAAATATTTTCTTTAATCCGAAACTAACGCTCTTTGTAGTAAAAGCTACTACAAAATCTTCATCGTATCGACGACGAAGCTACATTTTTAATTTATCGTCCCCATCACCAATGTGAATGCTCTCAAGATCTGTACGTAGGATAACACACGCGGCACGCTGATGGTGGCTTGTTGACTCAAACACGTGCTGTGGTGCACGCATGAGAACAGAGCCACGTGCGGTTCTCATCTGAGTCTCTGGCTACTTCATCTAATTTGACTTGACTAACCTGGTTACCTCCGTCGGCCCGATAGACTTGTTTGGCCCAGTTACCTGGTTCGGGCTAACTGTCTTAACCTGCTTAGAGCTTGATTAGGATGAATAAAATTTTGATTAAATTAAAATAATCCACTGAACCCATTTAATTTGGAAATTTGACTAATTCAGATTTTTTAAAAAAAAATTATTTAAAAAAATGGATTATTACGATATATTTAATCCAGTTTTGACTTTAAAATTTAGAATTTCAGATAAATAGATTAAATCGAACCTGTTTAACGTATTAATTGATTGTTGGTTCAGGCTGGTGATTTTAAAAATCCTTAAAAAATTTTGAAACTATGTAATTTTAAATTAGCGACTGATTAGAATCAGTCGATCAATTCATTTTAATCGATCATAATTCTATTAGGCCGTTTAAACTGATTTAGTCAGTCGATTTGTGCAGTTTACTAGGTATGATCGTCTTGATCGAGTGTATTTTAAAAAAAAAAATAGCAATTCTAATGAGTGAAAACACCACAAAAGTGATTTTCAGAAATTAAATAAAAAAAACAATGCTCTAATTTCCCGCCGTGAAACAAGAAGGATCTAGGGAGAGGATGTAAACGAGTCGAATCAAGTCGAACAGTATTAGACTCGAGCTCAGCTCGTTTAAGATATATTCAGGCTCGAGCTCGGCTCAAATTTTTATCACAAGGTTCGAGCTCGACTCATTTTTGAATTATCAAGCTCGCGAATAGTTCGAGTTCGATTTGTTATTAGCTCGATTATCAAAGTTAACGAGCCTAACTTGTTAAACGAGCTCGGACTCATTTTCGGGCTCGTTTAGAGCTCGTTTTTGGCTCGTTTTAGAGCTCATTTTTTGGCTCATTTTAAAGTTCATTTTAAGGCTCGTTTTAGAGCTCGTTTTTTTTACTCGTTTTAGAGCTTGTTTTTTTGGCTCGGTTTAAGGCTTGTTTTAGAGTTCATTTTTTTACTCGTTTTAGAGCTCGTTTTTTGACTCGTTTTAAGGCTCCTTTTTTGGCTCGCGAGCGTATAAACGAACATATTCGCGAGCTCACGAGCCGGATATCCTTAAGCTCGAGCTCGGCTTGATAAAACTGTCGAGCTCGAAATCAAGTTCGAGCTCGGCTCGATAAGATAAACGAACGAACTCGAATGAATTTTTTATCAAATCGAGCTCCGAATAACTCATGAACCGTTTGGTTCATTTACATTCCTAATATCAAAGATAGGTATGATCTGAAGTTAAAAATTGGAAAGGAAGAAGAGTCAGAATCTTATAGGGAACTAAAATAGGAAAGAAATCAAAGAAGGGAAGTGGGAGGAAGACGGCTATCGGTCAAACGATGCATTACTTGTCCACATCAACACTGTTTGTTGCTCGGTCAACTTAAACGCTATTTTGGCGGCAACCGAAACTCTTTTGTGGCCCCGTAGCGAGGGCGCGGAAGCCGAGCTCAAGTTCATTTAGTAAAGGAAGTGAGACAGCCAAACCGACTACATCAATTTAAAATTTGTTATTATTATTTTTTTAGTTTGAGTTTGGTTGGATCTTATTTTTATGCTCAACAAATTATCTAATCGTGTTGATGAAGTTTTGAAATATTTAACTCGGGTACCTAAGTTTTAAATTACTAAATTATGTATCCTATTTTTATTTTATCTTTTTATATTTTTCTCAATGATTGCTGTAGATTCGGAATATTATTTATAGTAAGATCTTGAATTAATTACCGTCATGCAATTGATTCAATATTATTATTATTATTTAAAAAAATCAATTTGTATTAAAAAAATGACTACTCTAAATATATTAGTTCAAATTAATATTTAAAATTACGATTATAATTAAAAGAATTAGACGAACACAAAACTTGATTCTATTTTAAGTTGATGTACTTAGTGGCTCGTTCAAACAGATGATCAAAGTCCCTCGGAGGCTTCTTAATGAGGGTTCGGAAAAAGTCATAGATATCCTGGGAGAAGGCGCTTACTAAAATCTCTGGAGTAGCTGAAGGAATGTCCATGGTCACTTGATTGAACTTTTTAATATAAGCCCTCAGCGTCTCTTTGGCCCTTGTTTAAGGAAGAACATGCTCAACGTTGTCATATGGTAACGGCGGCTGCTTGCAAAGTAATGAAGGAAAGTTATGTGAAAATCCTTGAATCAACAGATGGATTCGGCAAGGAGTTGGTTGAATAATTTCTGTGTCGAGCCTGAAAGAGTGGTGATTGAAGACTCGACACTTAACTTCATCTGTAAATTGATGGAGAATAGATGCGTTTTCAAATTTGAGCAAGTGATCCTCCAAGTCAATTGCCCTTCCATACTCTCTGATTAATAGAGGTCGAAAATGAGCCGACAATTTGTCTTCCAAGATTTTTTGAAAAAATGGCATGCTTGCCCGCTCGGGAGAATTACTGTCCATTGAGGCTTTTCCTTTATGAAGGTCACAGGCGACTACATTCTCAAAAGATGATCACTAATGTCTTTCTACTCGTCCCATGTCGTCAAGGGGCATGCGGAACAACATACGGTGATATGCAATCGGCTATGGGGGCACGAACGGAAGGCTAGTCGGCTGCGTAGGTACTTGTGGGAAGACAGACGGGGGAGGCTGGATCAATTGGAACCCGGTCGGGCCTCACACTTGAAGGATCAAAAAAAATTTAGATATCTCCATAATGGTATAATATTATCCACTTTGGACTTAAACCATCATCGTTTTACTCTTAGGCTCTACCCAAAAGGTCTTATGTCAATGGAGATATTTTTTCTTATAAACCCATAATCTTTCCCATGTGTTTTTCAATGTGGAACTATGTTTGCAACCTTACAACCTCAACAATCACCTCCTCAAACAAAGAACCACAAGGTCTCCCTCAAGTATCATGCCACTTTTGACCTCCTCATGATCTCCCCTTGAGTATCAGGTCACTCTTGACCTGCTCAGGTCTTCCCCTCCTTCGTTCAAGGTTTCACCCACATGGTTTAATTTTGGATCATGGCTCTGGCTCGTGCTTCTTCCAGTGGTTAGTCCGGTGAAGAGCGACCTCGCTCTGATACTAATTGAAGGATCAAAAAAAATTTAGATATCTCCACAATGATATAATATTGTCCACTTTAGGTCTAAATCCTCATAATTTGGCTCTTGAGTTCTATCCAAAAGGTCTCATGCCAATGAAGATATATTTTTCTTATAAATCTATAATCTTTCCAATGTGTAGGACT